>NC_135233.1:487460756-488113506 GCF_051348905.1 Ranitomeya variabilis | reverse complement strand
CATAGAAAACTCAGAAATTAACCTATCTGCCATGAGCACTTAGGAGATTTAGTTCATATTTTGGGAATATATGTGTGATATAGATACAAAATTTCAAAACAAAGAAGAAAAGTTTCATTTTAAAACATATTTTTCTTCCTCTCTTTTTTTGTATCCTTTGTTCTCCTTCTCCTCGTCATCGGTCTCTTTTTCATCATCTATCAGTGAGCAGGTGGAGGGTGAGTAAAGCTCCAAACTCATTTACTTCATATATAATGTCCTTACTTTTTTTGCTGCAGCTAAGATGCATGATTACATTAATTACGGGGAGAATAAATAAGGGTTGGATGAGATCAGCAATCTGGTCTCCTTTTCAGTTAAATAGGAGATTATTAGTGATGAGCGAATGTGCCTGAATAAGGTGTTATCTCAGCATGCTCTAGTGCTAACCGTGCTCTAATACTATGTTCGAGTGCCCGCGGCTGCATGTCTTGCAGCTGTTCGACAGCAGCAACATATGCAGGGATTGTCTAACAAACTGGAAATCTCTGCATGTGTTGTGACTGTCGAACAGCCGTGAGACATGCAGGCGTAGGACTCGAACATATTATTCGAGCATGCCGAAGACACTCGGTTAGCACTAGAGCATGCTCAGATAACACCTTACTCCAGCACGTTCACTTATCACTAGATCTGCAGTCCCCGGCAGCGCGGCATAACAGAGCGGGGGTGTTCTGCTTAATACACTGATAATATCCAGCCACTGTCAGAGCTGATAACAGCAGAGGGGTATGGGTGTCGGACCCCCACCATTCTGATATCGATGTCTTATCTGAAAGGATAGGTCATCCATATCGCTGTAGTGGACAACCACTTTAACATTGCTTTATTTCAGACAATGCCATATATACACAAGTAGCAGAGCTGAATTTGTCAGTCGGCACAACAGAGGCCTCATTCAGGCGTCAGTCATTTTTCTCATACTCAAAAAACAGTATTTTGATCAGATTTTGATCAGTACCATTTTTTTTACCATCATTGTTTTATCTGAGTTTCATCAGTTTTTCTCGGATAAGAAACAAACAAAAAGAAGAGTTTCTCTTATCGTTTCCTATATAGTGGTCATAAAAAACGGTCGGAACACAGATGGGACCCGAGAGCTCATTGAAAAATCACGGCCCCATTCAGTGCTGTAAGTACGTGTGTTATTCATGAAAAGCGCAGATAGCGCTCGTATGCATAAAATGGCTATCTGAACGAGCCCTACGTGTGATAGTAAGTTACACCTATGGCATTATATTTCTGTAACGATCAATGACAAACACAACTCTGCTGCATCTGTATTTCTCACTCCTTTACTGAGATCTGTGTGATGTGAGTGCAAAGGATAACAATGCAAGTTGCTCTTTTGGGGCAAAACGGTCCCAAAGAAATCCACCCACAACTTAAAAAATAACGTTTAGGCAGAGATATAAAAATCACTCAGTTTCATCCAGAAAAGCGGACAGATTTTTTTCCTCACTTGTCATCTGTATGCAATCCGGTTTTTTTCTGCCCAGTAGTAGCCAATAATCATTTACAGGACCATTTATGTTACAGAATTGCAACGTACCGGTAAAAATCGAATATTACACTGTCTGATTTTTTTATCACACCCATAGACTTGAATGGGAGAGTCTCATCCAATTTCCGGTAGAAATTAGTGCATGCTGCCATTTTTTTTTTTCACATGCAGATTTGGTCCATTAAAAAATATTGCTCATCTGCACTGTCCCATTGATTCGACCGCTGTCGGATCGTACTCGGACCAAAAATACGATTATCGGCAGGAGCCCTAAGGCTTTGAAAACAAATTGGGGTCACGTTGCTTTTTTTTCTATCTGTGACAGAACCCGATCATGTCAGACATTTACATTAACAAAAGTGAGAATTACTGTCCAGCAAACGTTTCACCGATGAATCAGTGTCATCAGGGGGGCAATGGCCCCAAAAGGGCAACTGGTAATGAATAAATTGATGTTTGCACCCCACTTCGTACCGGTGTTTTGTGCATTAATTACAATTGTTTTTCTGCTACCCTTAATTCTAACAGCTGCTCCCTTTCTTATTTCCGCTCCTCTCAGATACCCAGACTGATCCCACCACTGACTAATGACTACTCATCCCTTTTCTTCTTATTTAATATGTCCACTTTTGATTTCCAACAATTAACAACTTTTTCTTTCTAGCGAGATCATCAGTATATTACGGTGTCCGCCGTCATTTAGATTTTAGCTGCGGCACATACAGCGATTTCATTGATCTGCTGTATAACGCACTAACAGGATCTCTACTGCCCCCTGCTGGCCTGTGTGTTAAATAACCATTATTAAACTCCATGCAGCCAAAGTCCTTTCTTGCCATGATATTACATAAACTAGAATTAAAAATATTCCATTTTTAACTGCTTTAAGAGGAATTAAGCTAGAAGTATTCGTTACTTATTGCCTAGGACGGTGGTGCTGTAGAGGTTAATAGATAAGTGCCAACTTCTTCTTCTAGGTGCAATGACCGCCATACTAAGCTCACAGTGATATGATCACATCTCGCTCTCAGGTGGAGTGACATCATCATGCACTGAGCTGTGATGTCACTCTGTAGGTGGTCGGGCGAAACGTTTACTTCCTCTTTGGCAGAGCTATTCTATGTTCCTGTTCTTTCTCGTGGTTGTGTTTCTTTTGTGTCGCTATATGTTTCTGTAGCCGAGGTGACATCTGTCAGTGCTGCTTACGTTGCATGTTTGTCCCTGTTTATATGATTTTTTTTATTTTTTTTATGTCCGCACACAAACAGAAGAATACGAAGAAGGTAAATGGGTGATCTCCTTCCCTTCACCTCCCTGGCCACTAAGCCCTAACGCTATAACTGATCCTATACAATGTCACTAATGTCACTTACCCCTTCACTTGAAACAACATGGCCGCCCGCCACCATTTACAATATATGAGGTTGATATTGTACAATGGCTCCGCAGTGAAAGAGACACACAACGCCGGTTATTTACCCAATTAACATATATAACCGGACACCCAATTTCAATGGCTTCTATCTGACACACAGATGTTAGTCGCTTTTATAAGCGTGCAGTGTATTTGACCTCCTAAAATCCTCAGTTCCACTCAAATGATATCATAATGACATTTATGGGTTTTCAGTTTTCACCAAATTATTTGTTGTGAGTCATCATCAGCTGATGACCTGATATAAGAAATAGAATACAGAATTATACTCCCAAATACGCTGCTAATACCATGTGATTCCCAGTGACATGGCATGGCACAGCTATTAATGTCTGCCCCATGGCTTTTTTGCCTTCCTCTGGATCAAAATGTTAGGCTATAGGTTGAACTCGATTGGCTTAAGTTTAGCGTAAACGTTAAAAAATATAAAACTACGGCTCAGACAGAAATTTTGGGATTTAAGCACTACTTGACTGATGCATGATATGTAGATTTCAAGATTATTGTTATTTAAAAAAGATCTGGCACTAGGTTAAAAATGGCCAGTTTTTGCTTTTACTCAATCCCCTCTGCTCCCCTGAGTAAATCGCATTTTATTTTTTTTTAAATCCGCCATACGGTTCCAAAGATATGTGCCTTTTTATTTAGTATGCATTATTATGGTCTTTTACGTTAAGATACGCCCCCACGGAACCTGATGAAACACGCCCCCACGGAACCCAATGAGCCACGGCTTCTTATAAAGACCATAAAAGTAAGCACTGAATAAAAAGGCCCGTATCTTTAAAATCGTATGGAGGATTTAAGAAAAAAGGCATAATAGGGGAGCAGCTGGTATAAATGAAAAGGAAAAACTGCCACTTTTGATCTTTTGACATATCCTCTTTCAAAGGGTAATCTGGTTTCGCTCATTTCCACATCAGGAGGTGAGCAGAATTCATTATACATGTCACATGGCAGGTATTGCAAACCGGTCCCCAAAATATCTAAACCTATTTTTGTTTACCATGACACCCAATCACAGAGCAGCTTTGATTTTCCGAGATCTATTTTCCCAAAAATGTAACCCGATTAGCTATGAGCGAATATACTCGTTACTAGTGTTGAGCGATACCGTCCGATACTTGAAAGTATCGGTATCGGAAAGTATCGGCCGATACCGGCAAAGTATCGGATCCAATCCGATACCGATACCCGATACCAATACAAGTCAATGGGACTCAGGTATCGGACGGTATTCCTGATGGTTCCCAGGGTCTGAAGGAGAGGAAACTCTCCTTCAGGCCCTGGGAACCATATAAATGTGTAAAAGAAAGAATTAAAATAAAAAATATCGCTATACTCACCTGTCCGACGCAGCCGGGACTTCAGCGAGGGAACCAGCAGCGTTGTTTGTTTAAAATTCGCGCTATTACTTGGTTACGTGAATTCCCGGCTTGTGATTGGTCAGGTCGGCCATGTTGCCGGGACGCGGACCAATCACAGCAAGCCGTGACGAAATTACATCACGGCTTGCTGTGATTGGTCCGCGTCCCGGCAATATGGCCGCCCTGACCAATCACAAGCCGTGACGTCACGGGAGGCTGGACACGCGCTTATTTTAAAATGGGCGCGTGTCCAGCCTCCCGTGACGTCACGGCTTGTGATTGGTTGCGCCGCGGTCAACCAATCACAAGCCGGGAGGCTGAACGCGCTCATTTTAAAATGGGCGCGTGTCCAGCCTCCCGTGACGTCACGGCTTGTGATTGGTTGCGCCGCGGTCAACCAATCACAAGCCGGGAGGCTGGACGCGCTCATTTTAAAATGGGCGCGTGTCCAGCCTCCCGTGACGTCACGGCTTGTGATTGGTCAGGGCGGCCATATTGCCGGGACGCGGACCAATCACAGCAAGCCGTGACGTAATTTCGTCACGGCTTGCTGTGATTGGTCCGCGTCCCGGCAACATGGCCGACCTGACCAATCACAAGCCGGGAATTCACGTAACCAAGTAATAGCGCGAATTTTAAACAAACAACGCTGCCGGTTCCCTCGCTGAAGTCCCGGCTGCGTCGGACAGGTGAGTATAGCGATATTTTTTATTTTAATTCTCTCTTTTACACATTTTAACATTAATGTTGTTGCGATACCCGATACCCGATACCACAAGAGTATCGGAATCCCGGTATCGGAATTCCGATACAGCAAGTATCGGCCGATACCCGATACTTGCAGCATCGGAATGCTCAACACTACTCGTTACTCGAGATTTCCCGAGCACGCTCGGGGGTCCTCCAAAGATTTTTAGTGCTAGGAAATTTAGTTTTTCTTGCCGCAGCTGAATGATTTACATCTGTTAGCCAGCATAAGTACATGTGGGGGTTCCCTGGTTGCTAGGGATTCCCCACATGTAATCAAGCAGGCTAGTAGCTGTAAATCATTCAGCTGCGGCGAAGAAAACTAAATCTCCAAGCACTAAAAAATACTGGGAGGACTCCCGAGCGTGCTCGAGAAATGTCGAGTAACGAGTATATTCGCTCATCACTAAACCCAATACCCGGTCAATACAATTCACTTCTCCATAGTTTATTAAATTGGTGGAGGTCTAGACTCTAGTGTCCTATCGGTCAACCCAATTACAGTACATGCCATAGGAAGAGGTAAGGAATATAAAATGCAGCACTTAACAGCATCCATTGATGTGTACATTATGGGTGCACTAGGTATCGGTCCCCCACCAATCTGTTACTGATGACCTCTCCTAAGTCATCAATATCAAAGTAGTGGATGGCCCCTTTAAAGATAAAACCCTTCTACTTATAAAAGCCTAAAGAGCATTATGACATCAGGAGCGATGGAGGATTAATACAGCATGAACATGTTTTATATCTATTGACACTTCTTATAACAAGAGATTTATAATGATCAGGTCCAATGTAAAAACTCCTGATTAGATGGCGTGCATGTCAGTGTATCCGTATGTGGCTACATGGAATCGTCGCTGTCCATTCCCAGGTATGGATGTGCTGGGGGAGAGAGCGTTCATGTTTCCCATTACTCGGTGTGTCGTGCGTTACGTTCCACATGGCTATAGTGTGTCCGTTCTGAGGTGCATTGCAGCTGTGACTTCTTCTGTGCTCCATAAGTCCTTGCCGCCTGTTAACGTGATTTGCTTTGTCTGTTTTCTCCTCTCCTTGCTCTTGCCACAATGTCATAATGTCTGGCAGAAGAAGCACAAGAAGGTATGTCTTAGTGTCCTGGACTCATTAATGTGTGGGGGAAATTTTCAAATTGAATCATGTTAAGTACATTAGAAGCAGAGCTATAGAGGGTGCAGATGTAGCAGTCACCCCTATGCCCTGGCGCAGAGGTAGTGGTCACCCTTATGCCCTGTCGCAGAGGTAGCGGTCTTCCCTATGCCCTGCTGCAGAGGTAGCAGTTACCCCTATGCCCTGGTGCAGAGGTAGCAGTGACCCCTATGCCCTGGTGCAGAGGTAGCTGTCAGCTTTATGCCCTAGTGCAGAGGTAGTGGTCCCCCTATTCCCTGGCGCAGAGGTAAAGGTCACCTCTATGCCCTGCTGCAGAGGTAGCGGTCCCCTCTATGCTCTGGTACAGAGGTAGCAGTCCCCTCTATGCCCTGGTGCAAAGGTAGCAGTCACCTCTATGCCCTGGTGCAGAGGTAGCGGTCAGCTTTATGCCCTGGTGCAGAGGTAGTTGCCACCCCTATGCCCTGCTGCAGAGGTAGCGGTCACCCTTATGCCATGACGCAGAGGTAGTGGTCACCTCTATGCTCTGGTGCAGAGGTAGTGGTCACCCCTATGCCCTGGCGCAGAGGTAGCGGTCACCTCTATGCTCTGGTGCAGAGGTAGCGGTCACCCCTATGTCCTGGTGCAGAGGTAGTGGTCACCTCTATGCTCTGGTGCAGAGGTAGCGGTTACCCCTATGCCCTGGTGCAGAGGTAGCTGTCACCCCTATGCCCTGGTGCAGAGGTAGCTGTCACCCCTATGCCCTGGTGCAGAGGTAGCGGTCACCCCTATGCCCTGGTGCAGAGGTAGCAGTCACCTCTATGCTCTGGTGCAGAGGTAGCGGTTACCCCTATGCCCTGGTGCAGAGGTAGCTGTCACCCCTATGCCCTGGTGCAGAGGTAGCGGTCACCCCTATGCCCTGGTGCAGAGGTAGCCGTCACCCCTATGCCCTGATGCAGAGGTAGCCCTCACCCCTATACCCTGGTGCAGAGGTAGCCGTCACCCCTGTGCCCTGGTACAGAGGTAGCGGTCACCTCTATGCCCTGCTGCAGAGGTAGTGGTCACCTCTATGCCCTGGTGCAGAAGTAGCCGTCACCTCTATGCCCTGGTGCAGAGGTAGCGGTCACCCCTATGCCCTGACGCAGAGGTAGTGATCACCTCTATGCTCTGGTGCAGAGGTAGCGGTCACCCCTATGCCCTGGTGCAGAGGTAGCTGTCAAGCCTATGCCCTGGCGCAGAGGTAGCGGTCACCCCTATGCCCTGGTGCAGAGGTAGCCGTCACCCCTATGCCCTGGTGCAGAGGTAGCCTTCACCCCTATACCCTGGTGCAGAGGTAGCCGTCACCCCTATGCCCTGGTACAGAGGTAGCGGTCACCTCTATGCTCTGGTGCAGAGGTAGTGGTCACCTCTATGCCCTGGTGCAGAAGTAGCCGTCACCTCTATGCCCTGGTGCAGAGGTAGCGGTCACCCCTATGCCCTGACGCAGAGGTAGTGATCACCTCTATGCTCTGGTGCAGAGGTAGCGGTCACCCCTATGCCCTGGTGCAGAGGTAGCTGTCAAGCCTATGCCCTGGTGCAGAGGTAGCGGTCAGCTTTATGCCCTGGTGCAGAGGTAGTGGTCACCCCTATGCCCTGGCGCAGAGGTAGCGGTCACCTCTATGTCCTGGTGCAGAGGTAGCAGTCCCCTCTATGCCCTGGTGCAGAGGTAGCGGTCACCCCTATGCCAAGCTGCAGAGGTAGCGGTCTTCCCTATGCCCTGGTGCAGAGGTAGTGGTCACACTTATGCCCTGGTGCAGAGGTAGTGGTCTTCCCTATGCCCTGGCTCAGAGGTAGTGTTCACCTCTATGCCCTGGTGTAATAGGTTGCGGTCACCTCTATGCCCTGGTGCCTAAGGGGTCCTAAAGGCTCTTGTGTTATATAAGAGGACACCAATGTTGTAAAGGTGAGGAGTTCTTGTCAGATTTTGGCATGTAGGCCCTGAAGCTTTAAAAATAACTTGTTACTTGCCATAAATGATTTTTTTCCTCTTGGTGTAAATGTTGCTGTTCTCCTAAATCTGGCATTATTTTTCTTTTGTTCTTGCTCCTCTCCATTTCTGAGTTATGGACCACCCTTCCTTGTAAAGAAATCTGGTCTTATTAAGGCTAGTTTCACACTAGCATTTACCTGATCTGCGGCAGGCTGCGGCTTCCTCCGTGAAGCCCCGCCCTCGGCTGCACCTCCGCTGCTAGCTCCGCCTACTTCTGCATGCGGCCCGCATGCGACCTCCGTACCTATCTTTAACATTAGGTACGCAGGTCATGCCGCTGTATGCCGATGCTGCCGCATGCGTCGTTTTGACGATGCGGCGACCAGCGTAGGACGCAGCCTGTAGCATTTTATCTTTTTCCGCATCGTCAAAACGACACATGCGGCAGCATCCGCATACAGCCGCATGACCTGCGTACCTAATGTTAAAGATAGGTACGGAGGTCGCATGCGGGCCGCATGCAGAAGTAGGCGGAGCTAGCGGCGGAGGTGCGGCCGAGGGCGGGGCTTCACGGAGGAAGTCCGCAGCCTGCCGCAGATCAGGTAAACGCTAGTGTGAAACTAGCCAAGTGTTAGTTAGTGACCATCAGTTTTCTCTTTGGGAGTATTTTGAGGATCACGCCATGTTGGCTAAGCAGACTAGATTTATATACAAGAGAAGCACAGGGATAAAATATAAATATTATATTACTTTCTCTCCTGTGACACCCCCACCCTTATCATGGGTGATTTTAACATCCCCATTGCTTCTCCCCTTTCCCCGTCTGCTTCTCACCTTTTATCTCTAACCTCCTCTTTCGGCCTCTCGCAGCATACTAACTCTCCAACGCATGAAGATCGAAACTCCCTTGACTTGGTCTTCTCACGGCTTTGCTCAGTGGATGATTTCACAAACTCCCCTCTCCTGCTCTCTGACCACAACTTTCTTTCATTCTCTATCAAGAACTGCCATCCCGCTCAGGTCACCCCCACTTTCCACACTTATAGAAACATACAGGCCATTAACACCCAGAAACTTATGAAGAACTTGCAGTCCTCATTGGCCCCAATCTCCTCCATCTCATGTCCTGATTCTGCTCTGAAGCATTACAATGAAACCCTGCAAAGTGCCCTGGATGAAGCTGCACCTCCTATACATAGAACAACTCGGCACAGACGGCGACAACCGTGGCACACGCTGCAAACACGTTTCCTGCAGCGGTGCTCCAGGTGCGCCGAACGTCTGTGGAGAAAATCTAATCTTCCCTGAAGATTTCATCCATTATAAGTTCATGCTAAAAACATACAACTCTGCCCTTCACCTCTCCAAACAAACCTATTTCAACACCCTCATCACCTCACTGTCCAATAACCCTAAACGTCTCTTCGACACTTTCCAGTCCCTACTCAACCCAAGAGACCAGGCCCCAACAACAGATCTCCGCGCTGACGATCTGGCCAATTACTTCAAAGAAAAAATTGACCACATTCGACAGGAAATCATCTCCCAATCTCTTCATACCAGGCACTGTCCTCCCTCCCCCACTGCATCTAGTTCAGTCTCTGACTTTGAACCAGTTACAGAAGAAGTAAGCAGGCTCCTTGCATCTTCTCGCCCGACCACTTGCACCAGTGACCCCATTCCGTCACATCTCCTCCAGTCCCTTTCCCCGGCTGTCACCTCTCACATAACAAAAATATTCAACCTTTCCCTCACTTCCGGTATATTTCCCTCCTCATTTAAGCATGCCATCATACATCCATTACTTAAAAAACCCTCCCTCGACCAAAACTGTGCCGCTAATTATAGACCTGTCTCTAATCTTCCCTTCATCTCTAAACTCCTCGAACGCCTGGTCCACTCCCGTCTTACCCGCTATCTCTCAGATAACTCTCTTCTCGACCCTCTTCAATCTGGCTTCCGCTCTTTACACTCTACTGAAACTGCCCTCACTAAAGTCTCTAATGATCTACTAACAGCTAAATCTAATGGTCACTACTCCATGCTAATTCTCTTGGATCTTTCCGCAGCATTTGAGACTGTGGATCATCAGCTCCTCCTCACTATGCTCCGCTCCATCGGCATCAAGGACACCGTTCTCTCTTGGTTCTCCTCCTATCTCTCTGACCGATCCTTCACTGTATGTTTTGCTGGTTCCTCCTCCTCTCCCCTTCCCCTTACTGTTGGGGTTCCTCAAGGATCAGTCCTAGGCCCCCTCCTCTTCTCTTTGTATACTGCCCCTATTGGACAAACAATCAGTAGATTTGGTTTCCAGTACCATCTCTATGCTGATGACACCCAATTATACACCTCTTCTCCTGCTTTCACGCCGACCTTCTTAGAAAACACCAGTGATTGTCTTACCGCTGTCTCAAACATCATGTCCTCCCTCTATCTGAAACTGAACCTGTCAAAAACTGAACTCCTTGTGTTCTCTCCCTCTACTAACCTACCTTTGCCTGACATTGCCATCTCCGTGTGCGGTTCCACCATTACTCCCAAGCAACATGCCCGCTGCCTTGGGGTCATCCTTGATTCCGAGCTTTCATTCACCCCCCCACATCCGATCACTGGCTCGCTCTTCTTATCTGCATCTCAAAAATATTTCTAGAATTCGCCCTTTTCTTACTTTCGACTCTGCAAAAACTCTTACTGTCTCACTTATTCATTCTCGTCTGGACTATTGTAACTCTCTACTATCGGCCTCCCTCTTACCAAACTCTCCCCTCTCCAATCTGTCCTGAATGCTGCTGCCAGGATCATATTCCTCACCAACCGTTACACCGATGCCTCTACCTTGTGCCAGTCATTACACTGGCTACCCATCCACTCCAGAATCCAGTACAAAACTACTACCCTCATCCACAAAGCACTCCATGGCTCAGCACCACCCTACATCTCCTCTCTGGTCGCAGTCTACCACCCTACCCGTGCCCTCCGCTCCGCTAATGACCTCAGGTTAGCATCCTCAATAATCAGAACCTCCCACTCCCGTCTCCAAGACTTTACACGTGCTGCGCCGATTCTTTGGAATGCACTACCTAGGTTAATACGATTAATCCCCAATCCCCACAGTTTTAAGCGTGCCCTAAAAACTCATTTGTTCAGACTGGCCTACCGCCTCAATGCATTAACCTAACTATCCCTGTGTGGCCTAATAATAATAAAAAAAAAACAAAAAAAAAACATAATCAGGTTCCTCGCATCATGTTCTCATACACTTTATGCAGTCAATAGCCCTCTGTGTCTGTACTGCTACATACTTAGGCTGTTAATTGGTTCATGCAGCATTACATGAACACCCGAGCCTTACACTATGGCTGGTCCAAATAACTAAAGCAACTGTTACCACCCACCTCTCGTGTCTCCCCTTTTCCTCATAGTTTGTAAGCTTGCGAGCAGGGCCCTCATTCCTCCTGGTTTCTGTTTTGAACTGTGATTTCTGTTATGCTGTAATGTCTACTGTCTGTACAAGTCCCCTCTATAAGTTGTAAAGCGCTGCGGAATATGTTGGCGCTATATAAATAAAATTATTATTATTATTATTATCAGATTTAGGAGAACAGCAGCATTTACACCAAGTAAGAAAAATAAAATTCATATTTAGAACAAGTGACATGCCGAATCCTTATTAGGGTACACATCTGCTTACTACTTACAATGGCGTTTCCCTTTGAAATAAACAGGGAAAGGTGCAAAAGTCTAATGGAGTTTATGAGTTTGGAAGAAGGAGTTTCTGCCAGAAAACAGCACCACCTTTGTCAATGTCTGGTATTGCATTTAAAGGGGATCTCCAAAAATGTAATAAAATAGCCTCCGTTACATAATTCAAATAGCAGCCCATCCTAGTCACATGTCAGGACAGGCTGCAGTTTGAAGAAACACTGCTCCCTAGACCTGTGTCTCCACTGACAGAGGAGCTCATTATAAGCACACAAACCAGTGAGCTGCTAGAGAAGGTCTGTAAGAGGAGAAGAAATACATTTTCTCCTTAGCTAACTGAGCACATGGTTTTTTTTCCCTCTTGTATCAGTCCTCCATGAGATTAATTTCTTCACTCGCCACAGCCCTTCTCTGCCAGCTCACAGAACGATGTGCTTACAAGACAGCTCCTTTGTCAGTTGAGACACAGTTCCCGGGAGCTGTGTTTCTTCAGTGAATTTGAATTGCGAAATGGGGCGATTTTATTATACACCCCGGGAACCGCTTCAAGTGAATGAGGCAGAATTGTAATAGCAAACACAATCATATTAAGAATGAATAAGAATGGAGCCATTTCTGGAAAAAAAAACAGTTTTTTCAAATATCATACTTTTTCTGTTAATCTTAAGTCTTGAAAAGGAGGCTCAAAGTGCTCAGTATCACAATGCATATTGAATAATGACTAGATTGTTAGACAGATCACGTGGACAGGTCACTGTGTGCTCTGCGGCAGAGCTCTGCATCCCCCCGTGTTATATAATGTTGCAGCTTAATGTCCTGATGGCTCATTTGTCTTTTTTCCCTTTGTCTTTTATCCCTCTCTTCTTAATGAAACAATTGAAGAACCCCAAGAAGGTATGTGATCTGTTCAGCATTCCCACCTACAAATAGGAGGTGACCCCCAGAGCCCATTTTTTTCATATCTCCAAATCAGTATCTGTAAACTCATCTGTAAATCATGCGAATTCTGGATTTGGACAGATGTTTATCTCAATGCAGTCAGGTGGCTGCCACCAGTGGTCCTAGATAATTAGCGCTCAGGGATGGGACGTGCTTGCTGGTATCTGTGCTGCATGAGGCACGCTGTGACCTGGAGATCATGTGGTGATATGATGTCTGCATCTTGGAGCCAGTGCTCTCTTGTCAAAATACGAGATCTGATGATGAGTATGGCTTGGTGATTGTTCCGATTAATAATAGGAACAAAGACCGTGCCGCCTTTTAGCCTTATTCA
This sequence comes from Ranitomeya variabilis, assembly GCF_051348905.1. NCBI lineage: Eukaryota > Metazoa > Chordata > Amphibia > Anura > Dendrobatidae > Ranitomeya > Ranitomeya variabilis. Next base: position 488,100,363 of record NC_135233.1, on the reverse strand, counting down.
GGTGGGCACATCAACTAGACACCCCCCTCCCCCCTTCTATAGCCTCTACTGTGCCAGACTTACACCCCTATGGCACTCTAAATCTGTCTCAGTGGAACCGAGGAGAGGGGTGATCTGATCTAGGCATACAGACTGGACAGTAAGGGGTCTTCTTACCATGTAGAGTATGTTCATATTACTAGGATATGCCATCACTTTGTGATCGATAGAGGTCCAACCTCTTAGACCCTCACCGATCCTGAGATTGAAGGAGGTGCAGCACTGTGTCCCCTTCGCGATTTTTCTCACCGCCCACCGGTTCAGCAGAACGCTCTTCCAGAAAATGATACCAGCTGTGTTTCCTAGCACAGCAAGGTGGTCCTGACCACCAACATGCAGGAAAAATTAAAATGCATTACTCCGGTACTGGGCAACCTTTTTTCCTCAAGACCACTGGGGGTCTGATATCTGTTGGATCCCCACAGATCATAAATTGATGACCTATGCTAACAATATCCATCACTTTACCATGGAAAAACCTCTTAAAAGGTAATCTGTCAGAAGGTTTTTGCCACCTAATCTGAGAGCTGCTTAAAGTAGAGACAGAGACCTTCATGTCTGCGATGTGTCACTTATTGGGCTGCTTGCTGTAGTTTTGATAATCACAGTTTTATCAGCAGGAGATTATCACTAGAGGATTAGTAAACCTGCTGCCATGTATTCCTTCACATTTATTAGCTCTGTATAACCCCGCCCACACCACTGATTGGCAGCTTGTGCACAGTGTACAGAAATCTGCCAATCAGTGGAGGGGGTGGGGTTATACAGAGCTCAGCATTCACGGAACTGGCAAATCTTCAGAAAACAAAACAGCGATTTTAATGGAAACTGCAGTAAGCAGCCCAGTAAGTGATACATCGCTGGAACCAGAGTCTCTGACTCTACATCATGCTGCTCTCAGATAGGGTAGCAAAATCCTTTTGACAGAATCCCTTTGAAACACCTAAGTCTATGTCAATAATGCCTGACGGCACATTCACACATGCCTCTTTTTGCAGTATGTTTTTTTTTTAATTAATCATGATGGATCTCTGAATGAATTTTAGTTGGCACTATTTTTTTAATCATTCAGATAAATAAACTGATTTTTAGGATGAGATATTGAGCAAAGATAAATACTGCAAATAAATGTAAGTGTGAAACCAGCTAGTGACTTAAGCATGGAAATCTAAAAATTGCCGCTCAATCAATGCACTTTCTTTTTCTTTTTTCTTTTTTTTTTACAACAGCAATGATGATCTGCTTTTTCTTATAATGCTACCTATTATTATGCATTGGCTTTTATTTTGCACTTTCTTCTTTCTTCTACCTTGCCTTGCTTTCTAACCTTTGACTACCTGTACCCCCAAATCTTGGCTTTTGCATTACTGCTTGAACTATGTTGCCTTGCCACTTAAGAAGAAGAACCTGAAGTTGAGGAGATAGCCGTTCAAGAAGAGGAAAGTTATCAGGTGGCTGAGGAGGAAGGTAAGAAGAACCATTAACTGACCTTCCTCGATATTTCACCTACGGCCTCCAACAAGGTCTCTTTAAAACGAGTCGGTATCACTGCTTCCTACTGATCTAGGGATTCAGAATTCAGGAATGGTTGGTAATCAGTGCATATTGATATGTAATGTCTGCCTACGCCTGTGTCAATGTCGATTTTGCATGGCAACTGCCTATGTCAGCAATGCTGAGAAGTTACGTTGAAGTTTAGCAAAGTCCTCACCTAATTTTTGAGAAAAGTTTTTGCACTTCACGGTAAAGAACACCAAACACCCTGCCAGAAAAAGTGTGATCCGGTCAGAAGTTCTGTGCATGAGAAGCCTGATGGTCTGCAATAAATATCCGACTGGTTAATAAGTTGCTTTTTCACGTAGGAGAACAGGAGATACGCGAGCTAACCATTTCTTTTCACTTACAGAACACGGAGAAGAATACGATGGTATTTTATTTATTTCCACTTTTTTTTTCCATTTCTTCCCAACGGATGTAAAGCCTCTCCCCATTTTCTATATGTTTGCAGGCTGGGTCAAGACTGTTGGTCAGTGGTAGGCAATCATAGTATTTCAGGGGCTTCAGGAATAAGCATGGTTCCTACCATCAGTGTCCATAAAGCCAGACTTAAAGGAGTTGTCTCAAGTGCTTAAATGGGTAAAACTGCAATGTACTCGTAAAAAACATACAACTTTGCAATTTTCATCTTATAAAAAATCCTGTCCATTCTGAAGAATGGAGGAATTTTTACGTGTATACTGCATAGCTCATTACCTTAGTTACCATCCACTTGATGGTCTCAGAGTGGCCAGTTTCCTACTGAAGGTAAGGAGCTTGCAGCACTACAGGCTGTATGCTTTAGAGCCTGTTTGCCCCACACTGAAGCTGGCCAGACCAATAGTTCCAACCTGCTTCAGTCCTCCTGTGCTTCTCTCATGCTGCAGAGGTAACGTTACCTCTGCTAGCAGCCTTGGAGAGCGTTAAAGGTCAATCTTCAGCAGGACATCGCCTTAAGGCAAACAGGAAGCTGGTAACCAGGAGAGGGACACTCCTGAAGATCCAACCTCTTCAATTTCTTCTATAGAATATATTCAATTAGACATGAATATTATAGACTAAATTAGATATGAATACAGAAGGGTTTATGGAGATCTAGTGTTGCCTACCTCTGCCATGAAGCTGGAACAGACATACTACTCGGTCACTTCAAATTTATTCTTAGGAAAGGATTTGAAACATGTGGACCCAATGATACAACTGAAAGCCCACTGTCACTATCTGCTGTATACTTTATGCCTGGTATCTAGCTGAAAAGGACACGAGAGATAAGGATTGATGGGATACCCTGTCAGTCAGCTTCTTCCAGACACTTATCATTACTCAGAAGAAGCCTGGGTATCCTGATTGGGTGAGAGAATCTTCTTATAGGGTCCTCCCCCCAATGCTCCTCCTTCAAGTCCTTTTCAGATAAATGCCAGGCACAGTTTACAGCCCCATATGACTGTGGCATTTCAAGATTGTATCAGGTGATGTGACCATATTTAAATCTTTATAAGCAACTTCACAAATATTAAACCATATTCACTAACACAATTCTGTGTCTGTTCCAGAAGGTTTGACTCATCCTGGTTTTAATTTTTGACCTCCCTCTCTTTATTAACTAAACATATTTTCCCCCTTTCGTTTGAATTTGATGGATAGATCTGCAGATGTAGCATGGTTTCTTCTTCCCTCTACTTCCAACAGCCTAATCTCCTGTGTTTTCTGGACATGAAGCCCATGTGTTCCCTCTTGTTGGCATAAAGTCTCTCCTCCATTTTCCATATCTTCTCTTTCTTACCTTCTATCTTTCCCTCTCTGCCTGTCTCCCTATTTCTACCTTGAACATGGAAAATATAAAACTTATATTGAACAAAAAAAACCCCAACCTATTGATATTCCCCAAAGGTGTACCTTTTGACTACTTTTCCAAGAAAATGCAATATTAGCCTCGTATCTGTGCAAGCTCCTATCTCCGATCCATTGGTGCAAAGAAACCTAATCTAGCCATCCTCTTGCAGAGCTTTCTTTCCCCTTGTGCACTGCTCCGATTGTCTAAGTGATGCCACCTAAGTGTCCGGCTTCAGGCTGGCTTGTCTCGTAGTGCTAGTATACTGCAATTTGTTACCAAAATTTGCCACTTATTTATTGGACCGAAACTTTAGTTTTTACATTCAAACGGTATGTAGAAAACAAATGTGTTTAATATGTAAAAACCGCGCTGCGAAAAAAAAGTGGCAATGCCATGTGGTTTGGCTGCGCAGCACAATATGGTGAGTATAGACGTGAGCGCGTTCCGACCTCTGAACTGTATGAAGCTGTGAGATAGCACCACTTGAAGTCTGTCTATATGCCTCCAATTTACATACAGTAAGTATTTTCTTATTTAAGCACTTTACATCTATTGACTTGCAAGTCTACTCTTGGATGCATTTGCATGCAGCTCTTTATTGCTGTCATCCATCTTCTTCCTATGAGAGTTTCCATTTTCCATCTTCTTGCACCATTATGCTCTAATCTGTATACGGATCCAATCCCTTCTGTTATAGCTGCATGCAGCTCCTCTCTCCTATTCATCTACATTTCGACTCACTAATCCATCATCATGAACCTTTCTTATCTGTATATGACTCCTCTTTCCCATCTACATGTCCTCTGCTGTATATCTCTACCATTCTAATTTCCTGGGTGGAGGTGCTCCATTCCATCTAGCTGAACAAATTTCTACTTATTCACTTTCTGCTTCCTCATCTGTCTTTATTTCCTATCACTTTATTGTCGGTATACAAAGAGCCGTCCTCTCCTATCTGCTTTCATTTCAATTATTTCTACCTGCAGCTTATCTTTGCTATGAATCTACTTGGAGAATTTTCCTATCAATTTCTGGATCTTTCCAGTCTCCCACCTGTCTATAGATCCATTCTTCCTTCCCATTCTATTTGGATACATCATAATGATATGCTTTCTTATCTAGCAGCCTGCAGGCAGTAGCTCCACATTCTAGCTGCGTATAGCTCCATTCTGCAATGTATCTGCATTTAAAGCTCAGCTACTATCAATCTACTCATAGCTCCATTCTCCTACCTGTCTACCTGTAGCTCCACTTTGCTATTGGGCTGTTTATAGCTCCACTCTCCAGTCTATCTGTGTGCAAATGCATTGTACTATTTATCTGCCTGCAGATCCACTCTAGATTCTTTTTGGCTATAACTTCATTTTCCAATCTATATGCATGTAAGTCCATTCTTCATTTATCTGCCTGTAGATCAACTCTACAATCCTTCTGCCTGTAGCTTCTCTCTACAATCATTCTGCCTGTAGCTCCTCTCTACAATCCTTCTGCCTGTAGCTCCTTTCTACAATCCTTCTGCCTGTAGCTCCTCTCCACAATCATTCTGCCTGTAGCTCCTCTCCACAATCATTCTGCCTGTAGCTCCTCTCTACAATAATTCTGCCTGTAGCTCCTCTCTACAATAATTTTGCCTGTAGCTCCTCTCTACAATCATTCTGCCTGTAGCTCCTCTCTACAATCCTTCTGCCTGTAGCTCCTCTCTACAATCCTTCTGCCTGTAGCTCCTCTCTACAATCTTTCTGCCTGTAGCTCCTCTCTACAATCCTTCTGCCTGTAGCTCCTCTCTACAATCCTTCTGCCTGTAGCTCCTCTCTACAATCCTTCTGCCTGTAGCTCCTCTCCATAATCATTCTGCCTGTAGCTCCTCTCTACAATCATTCTGCCTGTAGCTCCTCTCTACAATGCTTCTGCCTGTAGCTCCTCTCTACAATCCTTCTGCCTGTAGCTCCTCTCCATAATCATTCTGCCTGTAGCTCTTCTCTACAATCCTTCTGCCTGTAGCTCCTCTATACAATCCTTCTGCCTGTAGCTCCTCTCTACAATCCTTCTGCCTGTAGCTCCTCTCCACAATCCTTCTGCCTGTAGCTCCTCTGCACAATCATTCTGCCTGTAGCTCCTCTCTACAATCCTTCTGCCTGTAGCTCCTCTCCATAATCATTCTGCCTGTAGCTCCTCTCTACAATCCTTCTGCCTGTAGCTCCTCTCTACAATCCTTCTGCCTGTAGCTCCTCTCTACAATCCTTCTGCCTGTAGCTCCTCTCCACAATCCTTCTGCCTGTAGCTCCTCTCCACAATCATTCTGCCTGTAGCTCCTCTCTACAATCCTTCTGCCTGTAGCTCCTCTCCATAATCATTCTGCCTGTAGCTCCTCTCTACAATCCTTCTGCCTGTAGCTCCTCTCTACAATCATTCTGCCTGTAGCTCCTCTCCACAATCATTCTGCCTGTAGCTCCTCTCTACAATACTTCTGCCTGTAGCTCCTCTCTACAATCATTGTGCCTGTAGCTCCTCTACAATCCTTCTGCCTGTAGCTCCTCTCTACAATCCTTCTGCCTGTAACTCCTCTCTACAATCATTCTGCCTGTAGCTCCTCTCTACAATCATTCTGCCTGTAGCTCCTCTCTACAATCCTTCTGCCTGTAGCTCCTCTCTACAATCCTTCTGCCTGTAACTCCTCTCTACAATCATTCTGCCTGTAGCTCCTCTCTACAATCCTTCTGCCTGTAACTCTTCTCTACAATCCTTCTGCCTGTAGCTCCTCTCTACAATCCTTCTGCCTCTAGCTCCTCTCTACAATCATTCTGCATGTAACTCCTCTCTACAATCCTTCTGTCTGTAGCTCCTCTCTACAATCATTCTGCCTGTAGCTCCTCTCCACAAGCATTCTGCCTGTAGCTCCTCTCTACAATCCTTCTGCCTGTAGCTCCTCTCTAAAATCATTGTGCCTGTAGCTCCTCTACAATTCTTCTGCCTGTAGCTCCTCTCTACAATCCTTCTGCCTGTAGCTCCTCTCTACAATCCTTCTGCCTGTAGCTCCTCTCTACAATCCTTCTGCCTGTAGCTCCTCTCTACAATCCTTCTGCCTGTAGCTCCTCTCTACAATCCTTCTGCCTGTAGCTCCTCTCTACAATCCTTCTGCCTTAGCTCCTCTCCACAATCCTTCTGCCTGTAGCTCCTCTCCACAATCATTCTGCCTGTAGCTCCTCTCTGCAATCCTTCTGCCTGTAGCTCCTCTCTACAATCCTTCTGCCTGACGCCCCTCTCTACAATCCTTCTGCCTGTAACTCCTCTCTACAATCATTCTGCCTGTAGCTCCTCTCTACAATCCTCCTGCCTGTAGCTCCTCTCTACAATCCTTCTGCCTGTAGCTCCTCTCTACAATCCTTCTGCCTGTAACTCCTCTCTACAATCATTCTGCCTGTAGCTCCTCTCTACAATCATTCTGCCTGTAACTCCTCTCTACAATCCTTCTGCATGTAGCTCCTCTCTACAATTCTTCTGCCTGTAGCTCCTCTCTACAATCATTCTGCACGTAACTCCTCTCTACAATCCTTCTGTCTGTAGCTCCTCTCTACAATCATTCTGCCTGTAGCTCCTCTCCACAATCATTCTGCCTGTAGCTCCTCTCTACAATCATTCTGCCTGTAGCTCCTCTCTACAATCATTCTGCCTGTAACTCTTCTCTACAATCCTTCTGCCTGTAGCTCCTCTCTACAATCCTTCTGCCTGTAGCTCCTCTCTACAATCATTCTGCATGTAACTCCTCTCTACAATCCTTCTGTCTGTAGCTCCTCTCTACAATCATTCTGCCTGTAGCTCCTCTCCACAATCATTCTGCCTGTAGCTCCTCTCTACAATCCTTTTGCCTGTAGCTCCTCTCTACAGTCATTGTGCCTGCAGATCCTCTACAATCCTTCTGCCTGTAGCTCCTCTCTACAATCCTTCTGCCTGTAGCTCCTCCCTACAATCCTTCTGCCTGTAGCTCCTCTCTACAATCCTTTTGCCTGTAGATCCTCTCCATAATCATTCAGCCTGTAGCTCCTCTCTACAATCCTTCTGCCTGTAGCTCCTCTCTACAATCCTTCTGCCTGTAGCTCCTCTCAACAATCCTTCTGCCTGTAGCTCCTCTCTACAATCCTTCTGCCTTAGCTCTTCTCCACAATCCTTCTGCCTGTAGCTCCTCTCCACAATCATTCTGCCTGTAGCTCCTCTCTACAATCCTTCTGCCTGTAGCTCCTCTCTACAATCCTTCTGCCTGTAGCTCCTCTCTATAATCCTTCTGCCTGTAGCTCCTCCCTACAAACCTTCTGCCTGTAGCTCCTCTCTACAATCCTTTTGCCTGTAGATCCTCTCCATAATCATTCAGCCTGTAGCTCCTCTCTACAATCCTTCTGCCTGTAGCTCCTCTCTACAATCCTTCTGCCTGTAGCTCCTCTCTACAATCCTTCTGCCTGTAGCTCCTCTCTACAATCCTTCTGCCTTAGCTCTTCTCCACAATCTTTCAGCCTGTAGCTCCTCACCACAATCATTCTGCCTGTAGCTCCTCTCTACAATCCTTCTGCCTGTAGCTCCTCTCTACAATCCTTCTGCCTGTAGCTCCTCTCTACAATCCTTCTGCCTTAGCTCTTCTCCACAATCTTTCTGCCTGTAGCTCCTCTCCACAATCATTCTGCCTGTAGCTCCTCTCTACAATCCTTCTGCCTGTAGCTCCTCTCTACAATCCTTCTGCCTGATGCCCCTCTCTACAATCCTTCTGCCTGTAACTCCTCTCTACAATCCTTCTGTCTGTAGCTCCTCTCTACAATCATTCTGCCTGTAGCTCCTCTACACAATCATTCTGCCTGTAGCTCCTCTCTACAATCATTCTGCCTGTAGCTCCTCTCTATAATCATTCTGCCTGTAACTCTTCTCTACAATCCTTCTGCCTGTAGCTCCTCTCTACAATCCTTCTGCCTGTAGCTCCTCTCTACAATCATTCTGCATGTAACTCCTCTCTACAATCCTTTTGTCTGTAGCTCCTCTCTACAATCATTCTGCCTGTAGCTCCTCTCCACAATCATTCTGCCTGTAGCTCCTCTCTACAATCCTTTTGCCTGTAGCTCCTCTCTACAATCATTGTGCCTGCAGCTCCTCTACAATCCTTCTGCCTGTAGCTCCTCTCTATAATCCTTCTGCCTGTAGCTCCTCCCTACACTCCTTCTGCCTGTAGCTCCTCTCTACAATCCTTTTGCCTGTAGATCCTCTCCATAATCATTCAGCCTGTAGCTCCTCTCTACAATCCTTCTGCCTGTAGCTCCTCTCTACAATCATTCTGCATGTAACTCCTCTCTACAATCCTTCTGTCTGTAGCTCCTCTCTACAATCATTCTGCCTGTAGCTCCTCTCCACAATCATTCTGCCTGTAGCTCCTCTCTACAATCCTTTTGCCTGTAGCTCCTCTCTACAATCATTGTGCCTGCAGCTCCTCTACAATCCTTCTGCCTGTAGCTCCTCTCTAAAATCATTGTGCCTGTAGCTCCTCTACAATTCTTCTGCCTGTAGCTCCTCTCTACAATCCTTCTGCCTGTAGCTCCTCTCTACAATCCTTCTGCCTGTAGCTCCTCTCTACAATCCTTCTGCCTGTAGCTCCTCTCTACAATCCTTCTGCCTGTAGCTCCTCTCTACAATCCTTCTGCCTGTAGCTCCTCTCTACAATCCTTCTGCCTTAGCTCCTCTCCACAATCCTTCTGCCTGTAGCTCCTCTCCACAATCATTCTGCCTGTAGCTCCTCTCTGCAATCCTTCTGCCTGTAGCTCCTCTCTACAATCCTTCTGCCTGACGCCCCTCTCTACAATCCTTCTGCCTGTAACTCCTCTCTACAATCATTCTGCCTGTAGCTCCTCTCTACAATCCTCCTGCCTGTAGCTCCTCTCTACAATCCTTCTGCCTGTAGCTCCTCTCTACAATCCTTCTGCCTGTAACTCCTCTCTACAATCATTCTGCCTGTAGCTCCTCTCTACAATCATTCTGCCTGTAACTCCTCTCTACAATCCTTCTGCATGTAGCTCCTCTCTACAATTCTTCTGCCTGTAGCTCCTCTCTACAATCATTCTGCACGTAACTCCTCTCTACAATCCTTCTGTCTGTAGCTCCTCTCTACAATCATTCTGCCTGTAGCTCCTCTCCACAATCATTCTGCCTGTAGCTCCTCTCTACAATCATTCTGCCTGTAGCTCCTCTCTACAATCATTCTGCCTGTAACTCTTCTCTACAATCCTTCTGCCTGTAGCTCCTCTCTACAATCCTTCTGCCTGTAGCTCCTCTCTACAATCATTCTGCATGTAACTCCTCTCTACAATCCTTCTGTCTGTAGCTCCTCTCTACAATCATTCTGCCTGTAGCTCCTCTCCACAATCATTCTGCCTGTAGCTCCTCTCTACAATCCTTTTGCCTGTAGCTCCTCTCTACAGTCATTGTGCCTGCAGCTCCTCTACAATCCTTCTGCCTGTAGCTCCTCTCTACAATCCTTCTGCCTGTAGCTCCTCCCTACAATCCTTCTGCCTGTAGCTCCTCTCTACAATCCTTTTGCCTGTAGATCCTCTCCATAATCATTCAGCCTGTAGCTCCTCTCTACAATCCTTCTGCCTGTAGCTCCTCTCTACAATCATTCTGCATGTAACTCCTCTCTACAATCCTTCTGTCTGTAGCTCCTCTCTACAATCATTCTGCCTGTAGCTCCTCTCCACAATCATTCTGCCTGTAGCTCCTCTCTACAATCCTTTTGCCTGTAGCTCCTCTCTACAATCATTGTGCCTGCAGCTCCTCTACAATCCTTCTGCCTGTAGCTCCTCTCTAAAATCATTGTGCCTGTAGCTCCTCTACAATTCTTCTGCCTGTAGCTCCTCTCTACAATCCTTCTGCCTGTAGCTCCTCTCTACAATCCTTCTGCCTGTAGCTCCTCTCTACAATCCTTCTGCCTGTAGCTCCTCTCTACAATCCTTCTGCCTGTAGCTCCTCTCTACAATCCTTCTGCCTGTAGCTCCTCTCTACAATCCTTCTGCCTTAGCTCCTCTCCACAATCCTTCTGCCTGTAGCTCCTCTCCACAATCATTCTGCCTGTAGCTCCTCTCTGCAATCCTTCTGCCTGTAGCTCCTCTCTACAATCCTTCTGCCTGACGCCCCTCTCTACAATCCTTCTGCCTGTAACTCCTCTCTACAATCATTCTGCCTGTAGCTCCTCTCTACAATCCTCCTGCCTGTAGCTCCTCTCTACAATCCTTCTGCCTGTAGCTCCTCTCTACAATCCTTCTGCCTGTAACTCCTCTCTACAATCATTCTGCCTGTAGCTCCTCTCTACAATCATTCTGCCTGTAACTCCTCTCTACAATCCTTCTGCATGTAGCTCCTCTCTACAATTCTTCTGCCTGTAGCTCCTCTCTACAATCATTCTGCACGTAACTCCTCTCTACAATCCTTCTGTCTGTAGCTCCTCTCTACAATCATTCTGCCTGTAGCTCCTCTCCACAATCATTCTGCCTGTAGCTCCTCTCTACAATCATTCTGCCTGTAGCTCCTCTCTACAATCATTCTGCCTGTAACTCTTCTCTACAATCCTTCTGCCTGTAGCTCCTCTCTACAATCCTTCTGCCTGTAGCTCCTCTCTACAATCATTCTGCATGTAACTCCTCTCTACAATCCTTCTGTCTGTAGCTCCTCTCTACAATCATTCTGCCTGTAGCTCCTCTCCACAATCATTCTGCCTGTAGCTCGTCTCTACAATCCTTTTGCCTGTAGCTCCTCTCTACAGTCATTGTGCCTGCAGCTCCTCTACAATCCTTCTGCCTGTAGCTCCTCTCTACAATCCTTCTGCCTGTAGCTCCTCCCTACAATCCTTCTGGCTGTAGCTCCTCTCTACAATCCTTTTGCCTGTAGATCCTCTCCATAATCATTCAGCCTGTAGCTCCTCTCTACAATCCTTCTGCCTGTAGCTCCTCTCTACAATCCTTCTGCCTGTAGCTCCTCTCAACAATCCTTCTGCCTGTAGCTCCTCTCTACAATCCTTCTGCCTTAGCTCTTCTCCACAATCCTTCTGCCTGTAGCTCCTCTCCACAATCATTCTGCCTGTAGCTCCTCTCTACAATCCTTCTGCCTGTAGCTCCTCTCTACAATCCTTCTGCCTGTAGCTCCTCTCTATAATCCTTCTGCCTGTAGCTCCTCCCTACAAACCTTCTGCCTGTAGCTCCTCTCTACAATCCTTTTGCCTGTAGATCCTCTCCATAATCATTCAGCCTGTAGCTCCTCTCTACAATCCTTCTGCCTGTAGCTCCTCTCTACAATCCTTCTGCCTGTAGCTCCTCTCTACAATCCTTCTGCCTGTAGCTCCTCTCTACAATCCTTCTGCCTTAGCTCTTCTCCACAATCCTTCAGCCTGTAGCTCCTCACCACAATCATTCTGCCTGTAGCTCCTCTCTACAATCCTTCTGCCTGTAGCTCCTCTCTACAATCCTTCTGCCTGTAGCTCCTCTCTACAATCCTTCTGCCTTAGCTCTTCTCCACAATCTTTCTGCCTGTAGCTCCTCTCCATAATCATTCTGCCTGTGTCTCCTCTCTACAATCCTTCTGCCTGTAGCTCCTCTCTACAATCCTTCTGCCTGTAGCTCCTCTCTACAATCCTTCTGCCTGTAGCTCCTCTCCACAATCCTTCTGCCTGTAGCTCCTCTCTACAATCCTTCTGCCTTAGCTCTTCTCCACAATCTTTCTGCCTGTAGCTCCTCTCCACAATCATTCTGCTTGTAGCTCCTCTCTACAATCCTTTTGCCTGTAGCTCCTCTCTACAATCCTTCTGCCTGATGCCCCTCTCTACAATCCTTCTGCCTGTAACTCCTCTCTACAATCATTCTGCCTGTAGCTCCTCTCCACAATCATTCTGTCTGTAGCTCCTCTCTACAATCCTTCTGCCTGTAGCTCCTCTCTACAATCCTTCTGCCTGTAGCTCCTCTCTACAATCCTTTTGCCTTAGCTCTTCTCCACAATCTTTCTGCCTGTAGCTCCTCTCCACAATCATTCTGTCTGTAGCTCCTCTCTACAATCCTTCTGCCTGTAGCTCCTCTCTACAATCCTTCTGCCTGATGCCCCTCTCTACAATCCTTCTGCCTGTAACTCCTCTCTACAATCATTCTGCCTGTAGCTCCTCTCTACAATCCTTCTGCCTGTAGCTCCTCTCTACAATCATTCTGCCTGTAGCTCCTCTCTACAATCCTTCTGCCTGTAGCTCCTCTGCACAATCATTCAGCCTGTAGATCCTCTCTACAATCCTTCTGCCTGTAGCTCCTCTCTACAATCCTTCTGCCTGTAGCTCCTCTCTACAATCCTTCTGCCTGTAGCTCCTCTCTACAATCCTTCTGCCTTAGCTCTTCTCCACAATCCTTCTGCCTGTAGCTCCTCTCCACAATCATTCTGCCTGTAGCTCCTCTCTACAATCCTTTTGCCTGTAGATCCTCTCCATAATCATTCTGCCTGTAGATCCTCTCCATAATCATTCTGCCTGTAGCTCCTCTCTACAATCCTTCTGCCTGTAGCTCCTCTCTACAATCATTCTGCCTGTAACTCCTCTCTACAATCCTTCTGCCTGTAGCTCCTCTCTACAATTCTTCTGCCTGTAGCTCCTCTCTACAATCATTCTGCATGTAACTCCTCTCTACAATCCTTCTGCCTGTAGCTCTTCTCTACAATCCTTCTGCCTGTAGCTCCTCTCTACAATCCTTTTGCCTGTAGATCCTCTCCATAATCATTCTGCCTGTAGCTCCTGTTGTGAATTTGGATTCGGGGCTCCCCCGGTGGCTACTGGTGGAATTGAACTGGTGTCTTCATCTTCTCTGTTCACCTGTTCCCATCAAGATGTGGGAGTCGCTATATAACCTTGCTTCTCTGTTAGTTGCTTGCCGGTCAACAATGTTATCAGAAGCCTCTCTGTGCTTGTTCCTGCTCCTAGACAACTACTAGCTAAGTTGGACTCTTGTCCATGTTTGTTTTTGCATTTTGTTCCAGTTCACAGCTGTAGTTTCGTTACTGTGTCTGGAAAGCTCTTGTGAACAGGAATTGCCACTCTGGTGTTATGAGTTAATGCCAGAGTCTTAAAGTAATTCCTGGATGGTGTTTTGATAGGGTTTTCAGCTGACCATGAAAGTGTCCTTTCTGTCTTCTGCTATGTAGTAAGTGGACCTCAAATTTGCTAAACCTATTTTCATACTACGTTTGTTATTTCATCTTGATTCACCGCCAATACATGTGGGGGGCCTCTGTCTCCTTTCGGGGTATTTCTCTAGAGGTGAGCTAGGACTAATATTTTCCTCTGCTAGCTTTATTTAGTCCTCCGGCTGGTGCTGGGCATCTAGAATCAACGTAGGCATGCTACCCGGCCACTGCTAGTTGTGCGTTAGGTTTAGTTCATGGTCAGCTCAGTTCCCATCTTCCAAGAGCTAGTTCCTATATATGCTGATGCTATGTTCTCTTGCCTTTGAGATCATGACAGTTTGACCGGCCCACTAAAGGGTTAAGATCCTTGGCTGAGAAAGGAGAGTAATAAGAAGTCTGCTGAGTTTTTTTTTTTTTTTTCTTTGAATGGCTCTGTGTCCACCTGTTTGTAATGGATCTTCAGAGTGTAACTGCAGGTTTGAATAATCTCGCCACGAAGGTACAAAATTTGCGAGACTTTGTTTGTCATGCACCTGTATCTGAGCCGAGAATTCCTTTGCCGGAATTTTTCTCGGGGAATAGATCTGGGTTTCAGAATTTTCGAAATAATTGCAAATTATTTTTGTCCCTGAAATTTCGCTCTGCCGGAGACCCTGCACAGCAGGTCAGGATTGTGATTTCCTTGCTCCGGGGCGACCCTCAAGACTGGGCTTTTTCATTGACACCAGGGGATCCTGCGTTGCTCAATGTGGATGCGTTTTTTCTGGCCTTGGGGTTGCTTTATGACGAACCTCATTTGGAGCTTCAGGCAGAAAAAACTTTGATGTCCCTATCTCAGGGGCAAGATGAAGCGGAAATTTACTGTCAAAGATTCCGTAAATGGTCTGTGCTTACTCAGTGGAATGAGTGCGCCCTGGCGGCGACTTTCAGAGAGGGTCTCTCTGATGCCATTAAGGATGTTATGGTGGGGTTCCCTGTGCCTGCGGGTCTGAATGAGTCCATGACAATGGCTATTCAGATCGATAGGCGTTTGCGGGAGCGCAAACCAGTGCACCATCTGGCGGTGTCCACTGAGAAGTCGCCAGAGAGTATGCAGTGTGATAGAATTCTGTCCCGAAGCGAGCGGCAGAATTTTAGACGGAAAAATGGGTTGTGTTTCTATTGTGGTGATTCTACTCATGTTATATCAGCATGCTCTAAGCGCACTAAAAAGCTTGATAAATCTGTTTCCATTTGCACCTTACCGTCTAAGTTTATTCTATCTGTGACCCTGATTTGCTCTTTGTCATCTATTACCACGGACGCCTATGTCGACTCTGGCGCCGCTTTGAGTCTTATGGATTGGTCCTTTGCCAAACGCTGTGGGTATGATTTAGAGCCTTTGGAGACTCCTATTCCTCTGAAGGGGATTGACTCCACCCCATTGGCTAATAATAAACCACAATACTGGACACAAGTAACTATGCGTGTTAATCCGGATCACCAGGAGATTATTCGCTTTCTGGTGCTGTATAGTTTACATGATGATTTGGTGCTAGGATTGCCTTGGCTGCAATCTCACAACCCAGTCCTCGACTGGAGAGCTATGTCTGTGTTGAGCTGGGGATGTAAGGGGGCTCATGGGGATGTACCTGTGGTTTCCATTTCATCATCTATTCCCTCTGAAATTCCTGAGTTCCTGTCTGACTATCGTGACGTCTTTGAAGAATCCAAGCTTGGTTCGTTACCTCCGCACCGAGAGTGCGATTGTGCCATAGATTTAATCCCGGGTAGTAAATACCCAAAGGGTCGTTTATTTAATCTGTCTGTGCCTGAACATGCTGCTATGCGAGAATATATAAAGGAGTCCTTGGAAAAGGGACATATTCGTCCATCGTCATCTCCCTTAGGAGCCGGTTTTTTCTTTGTGTCAAAAAAAGACGGCTCTTTGAGACCATGTATCGATTATCGGCTTTTGAATAAAATCACTGTTAAATATCAATACCCATTGCCGTTGCTGACTGATTTGTTTGCTCGCATAAAGGGGGCCAAGTGGTTCTCTAAGATTGACCTTCGTGGGGCGTATAATTTGGTGCGAATCAGGCAGGGGGATGAGTGGAAAACCGCATTTAATACGCCCGAGGGCCACTTTGAGTATTTAGTGATGCCTTTTGGTCTTTCAAATGCTCCGTCAGTTTTCCAGTCCTTTATGCATGATATTTTTCGCGATTATTTGGATAAATTTATGATTGTGTATCTGGATGATATTCTGATTTTTTCGGATGACTGGGACTCTCATGTCCAGCAAGTCAGGAGGGTTTTTCAGGTTTTGCGGTCTAATTCTTTGTGTGTGAAGGGTTCTAAGTGTGTTTTTGGGGTACAGAGGATTTCCTTTTTGGGATATATTTTTTCTCCCTCTTCCATTGAAATGGATCCTGTCAAGGTTCAAGCTATTTGTGATTGGACGCAGCCCTCTTCTCTTAAGAGTCTTCAGAAATTTTTGGGCTTTGCTAACTTTTATCGTCGATTTATTGCTGGTTTTTCGGATATTGCTAAACCATTGACCGATTTGACTAAGAAGGGTGCTGATGTTGCTGATTGGGTCCCCTGATGCTGTGGAGGCCTTTCGGGAGCTTAAGCGCCGTTTTTCCTCTGCCCCTGTGTTGCGTCAGCCTGATGTTGCTCTACCTTTTCAGGTTGAGGTCGACGCTTCTGAGATCGGAGCTGGGGCAGTGTTGTCGCAGAAAAGTTCTGACTGCTCCGTGATGAGGCCTTGTGCCTTCTTTTCCCGTAAATTTTCGCCCGCTGAGCGGAATTATGATGTTGGGAATCGGGAGCTTTTGGCCATGAAGTGGGCTTTTGAGGAGTGGCGCCATTGGCTTGAGGGGGCCAGACATCAGGTGGTGGTATTGACTGACCACAAAAATTTGATTTATCTTGAGACCGCCAGGCGCCTGAATCCTAGACAGGCGCGCTGGTCATTATTTTTCTCTCGGTTTAATTTTGTGGTGTCATACCTACCGGGTTCTAAGAATGTTAAGGCGGATGCCCTTTCTAGGAGTTTTGAGCCTGACTCGCCTGGTAACTCTGAGCCCACAGGTATCCTTAAGGATGGAGTGGTATTGTCAGCCGTTTCTCCAGACCTGCGGCGGGCCTTGCAGGAGTTTCAGGCGGATAGACCGGATCGTTGCCCACCTGATAAACTGTTTGTTCCTGATGATTGGACCAGTAGAGTCATCTCTGAGGTTCATTCTTCTGCGTTGGCAGGTCATCCTGGCATTTTTGGTACCAGGGATTTGGTGGCAAGGTCCTTCTGGTGGCCTTCCCTGTCACGAGATGTGCGAGGCTTTGTGCAGTCTTGTGACGTTTGTGCTCGGGCCAAGCCTTGTTGTTCTCGGGCTAGTGGATTATTGTTGCCCTTGCCTATTCCTAAGAGGCCTTGGACGCACATCTCGATGGATTTTATTTCAGATCTGCCTGTTTCTCAGAAGATGTCTGTCATCTGGGTGGTGTGTGACCGTTTCTCTAAGATGGTCCATTTGGTTCCTCTGCCCAAGTTGCCTACTTCTTCCGAGTTGGTTCCTCTGTTTTTTCAAAATGTTGTTCGTTTGCATGGTATTCCTGAGAATATCATTTCTGACAGAGGGACCCAATTCGTGTCTAGATTTTGGCGGGCATTCTGTGCTAGGATGGGCATAGATTTATCTTTTTCGTCCGCTTTCCATCCTCAGACGAATGGCCAGACCGAGCGGACTAATCAGACCCTGGAGACATATCTGAGGTGTTTTGTGTCTGCTGACCAGGATGATTGGGTTGCTTTTTTGCCATTGGCGGAGTTCGCTCTCAATAATCGGGCCAGCTCTGCCACTTTGGTGTCCCCGTTTTTCTGTAATTCGGGGTTTCATCCTCGATTTTCCTCTGGTCAGGTGGAATCTTCGGATTGTCCTGGAGTGGATGCTGTGGTGGAGAGATTGCATCAGATCTGGGGGAAGGTGGTGGACAATTTGAGGTTGTCCCAGGAGAAGACTCAGCTTTTTGCCAACCGCCACCGTCGTGTTGGTCCTCGGCTTTGTGTTGGGGATTTGGTGTGGTTGTCTTCTCGTTTTGTCCCTATGAGGGTCTCTTCTCCTAAGTTTAAGCCTCGGTTCATCGGCCCGTATAAGATATTGGAGATTCTTAACCCTGTTTCCTTCCGTTTGGACCTCCCTGCATCCTTTTCTATTCATAACGTTTTTCATCGGTCATTATTGCGCAGGTATGAGGTACCGGTTGTGCCTTCCGTTGAGCCTCCTGCTCCGGTGTTGGTTGAGGGTGAGTTGGAGTACGTTGTGGAGAAAATCTTAGACTCCCGTGTTTCCAGACGGAGACTCCAGTATCTGGTCAAGTGGAAGGGATACGGCCAGGAGGATAATTCTTGGGTGAATGCATCTGATGTTCATGCCTCTGATCTGGTTCGTGCCTTTCATAGGGCCCATCCTGATCGCCCTGGTGGTTCTGGTGAGGGTTCGGTGCCCCCTCCTTGAGGGGGGGGTACTGTTGTGAATTTGGATTCGGGGCTCCCCCGGTGGCTACTGGTGGAATTGAACTGGTGTCTTCATCTTCTCTGTTCACCTGTTCCCATCAAGATGTGGGAGTCGCTATATAACCTTGCTTCTCTGTTAGTTGCTTGCCGGTCAACAATGTTATCAGAAGCCTCTCTGTGCTTGTTCCTGCTCCTAGACAACTACTAGCTAAGTTGGACTCTTGTCCATGTTTGTTTTTGCATTTTGTTCCAGTTCACAGCTGTAGTTTCGTTACTGTGTCTGGAAAGCTCTTGTGAACAGGAATTGCCACTCTGGTGTTATGAGTTAATGCCAGAGTCTTAAAGTAATTCCTGGATGGTGTTTTGATAGGGTTTTCAGCTGACCATGAAAGTGTCCTTTCTGTCTTCTGCTATGTAGTAAGTGGACCTCAAATTTGCTAAACCTATTTTCATACTACGTTTGTTATTTCATCTTGATTCACCGCCAATACATGTGGGGGGCCTCTGTCTCCTTTCGGGGTATTTCTCTAGAGGTGAGCTAGGACTAATATTTTCCTCTGCTAGCTTTATTTAGTCCTCCGGCTGGTGCTGGGCATCTAGAATCAATGTAGGCATGCTACCCGGCCACTGCTAGTTGTGCGTTAGGTTTAGTTCATGGTCAGCTCAGTTCCCATCTTCCAAGAGCTAGTTCCTATATATACTGATGCTATGTTCTCTTGCCTTTGAGATCATGACAAGCTCCTCTCTACAATCCTTCTGCCTGTAGCTCCTCTCTACAATCATTCTGCCTGTAACTCCTCTCTACAATCCTTCTGCCTGTAGCTCCTCTCTACAATTCTTCTGCCTGTAGCTCCTCTCTACAATCATTCTGCATGTAACTCCTCTCTACAATCCTTCTGTCTGTAGCTCCTCTCTACAATCATTCTGCCTGTAGCTCCTCTCCACAATCATTCTGCCTGTAGCTCCTCTCTTCAATCCTTCTGCCTATAGCTCCTCTCTACAATCATTGTGCCTGTAGCTCCTCTACAATCCTTCTGCCTGTAGCTCCTCTCTACAATCCTTCTGCCTGTAGCTCCTCTCTACAATCCTTCTGCCTGTAGCTCCTCTCTACAATCCTTTTGCCTGTAGATCCTCTCCATAATCATTCTGCCTGTAGCTCCTCTCTACAATCCTTCTGCCTGTAGCTCCTCTCTACAATCCTTCTGCCTGTAGCTCCTCTCTACAATCCTTCTGCCTTAGCTCCTCTACAATCCTTCTGCCTGTAGCTCCTCTCTACAATCATTCTGCATGTAACTCCTCTCTACAATCCTTCTGCCTGTAGCTCCTCTTTACAATCCTTCTCCCTGATGCCCCTCTCTACAATCCTTCTGCCTGTAACTCCTCTCTACAATCATTCTGCCTGTAGCTCCTCTCTACAATCCTTCTGCCTGTAGCTCCTCTCTACAATCCTTCTGCCTGTAGCTCCTCTCTACAATCCTTCTGCCTGTAGCTCCTCTCTACAATCCTTCTGCCTGTAACTCCTCTCTACAATCCTTCTGCCTGTAGCTCCTCTCTACAATCCTTCTGCCTGTAACTCCTCTCTACAATCATTCTGCCTGTAGCTCCTCTCTACAATCATTCTGCCTGTAACTCCTCTCTATAATCCTTCTGCCTGTAACTCCTCTCTACAATCATTCTGCCTGTAGCTCCTCTCTACAATCATTCTGCCTGTAACTCCTCTCTATAATCCTTCTGCATGTAGCTCCTCTCTACAATACTTCTGCCTGTAGCTCCTCTCTACAATCATTCTGCATGTAACTCCTCTCTACAATCCTTCTGTCTGTAGCTCCTCTCTACAATCATTCTGCCTGTAGCTCCTCTCCACAATCATTCTGCATGTAGCTCCTCTCTACAATCATTCTGCCTGTAGCTCCACTCTCCTATTTATCTGCATAAGCCTCCAATTTCCCATCTAGCTGCCTGTATCTCCCCTATCCTCTTTATTTGACTATAGCTGTATTCTTCTCTTATCTATCTGCCTGTATTTCCAGCTCATCACTCCAATCTCGCTGCCTGTGATTCCACTCTCCTTTTTTGTTAGCCAGTAATTGCACTATACAATTTTTCTGCCTGTAGTACGTCACTGCAATCTCTCTGCCTTTAGTTTTATTCTCCAATCTATCTGCATGTAGCTCCACTCTCTTATCCATCTGCCTGTAATTCATTTCTTCAATCCATCTGCCTGTAGCTTCATTCTTCTATCTATATGCTTGTAGCATTTCTCTCTAGTGTTTCTCCCTGCATTTTTACCCTCCAATCTATTGGTCTCTATCACTACCCTGAAATCTATTTGCCTACAGCACCACTTTCCAGTCTATCTGCCTGTCGCTCCTATGTTCTCATTTCCATCCTCCCACTCTCCTTTCTCCTGTAGCTCCACTCTTCTATTATCTGAGCATAGCGCCTCTCCTAGTCTATATACCTAGAGCTCTACTTTCCATTCTATCTGCATGTAGCTCCACTGTTCCATCATTCTGCTTGCAGTGCAGTTCTTCAATCTTTCTGTAGCTCTAAAATGTGTACTTATCTCCACTCTCCTTTCCTCTGCCCTGAGCTCCTCTATTAACTCTCTGCTGTCCTTTCTAGCTATGGCTCCACTCTCCAATCAATCTGGTAGTAGCCCAACTCTTCTATCTGCCTATTGCTCCACTATACCATGTACCTGCCTGTAGCTCCTCTCATCAATGTGCTTGTATCCATGCTGTCCCATTTATCTGCCTATGATGTCTCTCTCCAATCTATGTGCCTGTAGGTCTACTCATCTGACAGTTCCTCTTTCCTGATCTATCTGCCTGTAGCTCCACTTTCCTATCATTCTGCCTGTATATCCTTTCTACAATCATTCTGCCTGTAGCTCCTCTCTGCAATCCTTCTGCCTATAGCTTCTCTCTACAATCATTCTGCCTGTAGATCCACTCTACAATCATTCTGCCTGTAGCTCCTCCCTACAATCATTCTGCCTGTAGCTCCTCTCTACAATCCTTCTTCCTGTAGCTTCTCTCTACAATCATTCTGTCTGTAGCTCCTCTCTACAATCCTTCTGCCTGTAGCTCCTCTCCACAATCCTTCTGCATATAGCTCCTCTCTACAATCCTTCTGCCTGTAGCTCCTCTCTACAATCCTTCTGCCTGTAGTGTAGTTCCTCTCCACAATGCTTCTGCCTATAGCTCCTCTCTACAATCATTCTGCCTGTAGCTCCTCTCTGCTATCCTTCTGCCTGTAACTCCTCTCTACAATCCTTCTGCCTGTAGCTTCTCTCTACAATCATTCTGCCTGTAGATCCACTCTACAATCATTCTGCCTCTAGCTCCTCTCTACAATCCTTCTGCCTGTAGCTTCTCTCTACAATCATTCTGTCTGTAGCTCCTCTCTACAATCCTTCTGCCTGTAGCTCCTCTCCACAATCCTTCTGCCTATAGCTCCTCTCTACAATCCTTCTGCCTATAGCTTCTCTCTACAATCCTTCTGCCTGTAGCTTCTCTCTACAATCCTTCTGCCTATAGCTCCTCTCTACAATCCTTCTGCCTGTAGCTCCTCTCCACAATCATTCTGTCTGTAGCTCCTCTCTACAATCGTTCTGCCTGTAACTCCTCTCTACAATCCTTCTGCCTGTAGCTCCTCTCTGCAATCATTCTGCCTGTAACTCCTCTCTACAATCCTTCTGTCTGTAGCTGCTCTCTATAATCCTTCTGCCTGTAGCTCCTCTCTACAATCGTTCTGCCTGTAGCTCCTCTCTACAATCCTTCTGTCTGTAGCTGCTCTCTATAATCCTTCTGCCTGTAGCTCCTCTCTACAATCCTTCTGCCTGTAACTCCTCTCTACAATCATTCTGCCTGTAACTCTTCTCTACAATCCTTCTGCCTGTAGCTCCTCTCTACAACCCTTCTGCCTGTAGCTCCTCTCTACAATCCTTCTGCCTGTAGCTCCTCTCTACAATCCTTCTGCCTGTAACTCCTCTCTACAATCCTTCTGCCTGTAACTCCTCTCTACAATCCTTCTGTCTGTAGCTGCTCTCTACAATCCTTCTGCCTGTAACTCCTCTCTACAATCCTTCTGCCTGTAACTCCTCTCTACAATCCTTCTGCCTGTAGCTCCTCTCTACAATCCTTCTGCCTGTAGCTCCTCTCTACAATCCTTCTGCCTGTAGCTCCTCTCTACAATCCTTCTGCCTGTAACTCCTCTCTACAATCCTTCTGCCTGTAGCTCCTCTCTACAATCCTTCTGCCTGTAGCTCCTCTCTACAATCCTTCTGCCTGTAGCTCCTCTCTACAATCCTTCTGCCTGTAACTCCTCTCTACAATCCTTCTGTCTGTAGCTGCTCTCTATAATCCTTCTGCCTGTAGCTCCTCTCTACAATCCTTCTGCCTGTAACTCCTCTCTACAATCATTCTGCCTGTAACTCTTCTCTACAATCCTTCTGCCTGTAGCTCCTCTCTACAATCCTTCTGCCTGTAGCTCCTCTCTACAATCCTTCTGCCTGTAACTCCTCTCTACAATCCTTCTGCCTGTAGCTCCTCTCTACAACCCTTCTGCCTGTAGCTCCTCTCTACAATCCTTCTGCCTGTAGCTCCTCTCTACAATCCTTCTGCCTGTAGCTCCTCTCTACAATCCTTCTGCCTGTAACTCCTCTCTACAATCATTCTGCCTGTAACTCCTCTCTACAATCCTTCTGCCTGTAGCTTCTCTCTACAACCCTTCTGCCTGTAGCTCCTCTCTACAATCCTTCTGCCTGTAGCTCCTCTCTACAATCCTTCTGCCTATAGCTCCTCTCTACAATCCTTCTGCCTGTAGCTCCTCTCCACAATCATTCTGCCTGTAGCTCCTCTCTACAATCCTTCTGCCTGTAGCTCCTCTCCTTAATCATTCTGCCTGTAGATCCACTCTACAATCCTTCTGTCTGTAGCTCCTCTCTACAATCATTCTGCCTGTAGCTCCTCTCTACAATCATTCTGCCTGTAGCTCCACTCTCCTATTTATCTGCATAAGCCTCCAATTTCCCATCTAGCTGCCTGTATCTCCCCTATCTTCTTTATTTGCCTATAGCTGTATTCTCTTATCCATCTGCCTGTATTTCCAGCTCCTCACTCCAATCTCACTGCCAGTGACTCCACTCTCCTTTTTTGTCAGCCAGTAATTGCATTGTACAATCTTTCTGCCTGTAGTAGGTCACTGCAATCTCTCTGCCTTTAGTTTTACTCTCCAATCTATCTGCATGTAGCTCCACTCTCTTATCCTTCTGCCTGTAACTCATTTCTTCAATCCATCTGCCTGTAGCTTCATTCTTCTATCTACAGTATATGCTTGTAGCATTTATCTCTAGTGTTTCTCCCTGCATTTTTTTGTCTCCAATCTATTGGTCTTTATCACTACCCTGAAATCTATTTGCCTACAGCACCACGTCCAGTCTATCTGCCTGTCGCTCCTATGTTCTCATTTCCATCCTCCCACTCTCCTTTCTCCTGTAGATCCACTCTTCTATTATCATAGAGCATAGCTCCTCTCCTAGTCTATATACAGTACCTAGAGCTCTACTTTCCATTCTATCTGCATGTAGCTCCACTGTTCCATCATTCTGCTTGCAGTGCAGTTCTTCAATCTTTCTGTAGCTCTAAAATCTGTACTTCTCTCCACTCTCCTGTCCTCTGCCCAGAGCTCCTCTATTAACTCTCTGCTGTCCTTTCTAGCTATGGCTCCACTCTCCAATCAATCTGGTAGTAGCCCGACTCTTCTATCTGCCTATTGCTCCACTATGCCATGTACCTGCCTGTAGCTCCTCTCATAAATCTGCTTGTATCCATGCTGTCCCATTTATCTGCCTATGATGTCTGTATCCAATCTGTGTGCCTGTAGGTCTACTCATCTGGCAGTTCCGATTTCCTGATCTATCTGCCTGTAGCTCCACTTTCCTATCATTCTGCTTTTAGCACAATTCTTCAATTCTTCTCCTCATTGGATCTACCTGTATCTCCTCTCTCTTTTATGTGTACATATATCTCCACTCTCTTATATTTGCCTCTTGCTCGCCAATCCTTCTGCCTGTGACACCACTCGCCAATCCTTCTGCCTGAAAGTCTGCTCTCCAATCTATCTTCCTGAAGTTTCACTTTATAAATCCATCTGCCTGTACCTACTATCAGCCTGTAGCTCTTCTTTCCTTTAAATCAGTCTGTAGCTTTTTCATTCCAGCACCCTGTCTGTGGCTCCATTCTCCAGTTTTTCTCCTTGTTAGTTGACTTTCCTATTTCTGCGTAGATCAACCCTATCTAGTTGCTGGTAGCTCTTCCTGTGTGTAGCACTACTCCGATCTATCTGCCTATAGTTCTGCTCTCCGTTATGTGTATAGTTCTTTCCCTATCTGTCATCCTCTAGCTCCAATCTACTTTCTACCTGCCTGTAGTATTGCCGCTCTTTAATATCTCTATCTGTTGATGCTTCTGATTCCCATCTGCCTCCTCAATCACCATCCTGCCTGTAGCTGTAGTCTAGTCTGTATGTGTAAAGCTCCTTCTCCACTATCCTGCTGTAGCTCCACTCTCCTATCCACCTGCCTGGAACTCCTCTCTTCAATGTGTGCCAGTGGCACCACTACAAGTGTGCTTACAGCTCCATTATTCACTCTGTAGCTCTACTCTCCAATCTGGACATTTCTCCAATGTTCTGTCCTTCTATCAGTAGCTCCCCGCTTCTGTCTATAGCTCCACTCTCCCTTTGATCTAACTGTTGCTCCTCTCTATCCTGAAAATACAATCTCCTATTAATCTGCCTGCAGCTTCACTCATTTGTCCATTTACCTTCTCACTCTCTAAAGTATCGCCACTCTCTAATCACGCTGCCTGTAGCTCTACTCTAATATATCTACCTTTATCGCCACTCTCTAATGTATCTGCCTGTAGATCCACTCTCGAATATATCTGCATTTATCGCCACTCTCTGGTCACTCTACCTGTAGCTCCACTCTCTTAATATATCTGCTTTTATCGCCACTCTCTAGTCACTCTATCTATAGCTCCACTCTCTAATATATTTGCCTTTATTGAGACTCTCCAATGTATCTGCCTGTAGCTCCACTCTCTAACATATGTGCCTTTATCGCCACTTTCTAATGTATCTGCCTGAAGCTCCACTGTCTAATATATCTTTCTTTATCGCAGCTCTCTAAAGTATCTGCCTAAAGCTCCACTCTCTAATATATCTGCCTTTATTGCCACTCTCTAATGTCTTTGCCTGTAGGTCCACTCTCTAATATATCTACCCTTATGTCCACTGTCTAATGTATCTGCTTGTAGCTCCACTCTCTAATATATCTGCCTTAATTGCCACTCTCTAATGTATCTGCCTGTAGCTCCACTCTCTAATGTATATGCCTGTAGCTCCACTGTCTAATATATCTGCCTTTATCACCACTCTCTAATCACTCTACTTATAGCTCCACTCTCTAATTTATCTGCCTTCATCGCCACTCTCTAATGTATCTTCCTGTAGATCCACTCTCTAATATATCTGCCTTTATCTCTACTCTCTAATGTATCTGCCTGTAGTTCCACACTCTAATATATTTGCCTTTATCTCCACTGTCTAATGTATCTGCTTTTACCTCCACTCTCTTATATATCTGCATTTATCGCCACTCTCTAATGTATCTGCCTGTAGCTCACTGTCTATTATATCTGCCTTTATCGCCACTCTCTAATCACTGTACCTGTAGCTCCACTCTCTAATATATCTGCCTTCATTGCCACTCTCTAATGTATCTTCCTGTAGCTCCACTCTCTAATATATCTGCCTTCCTCTCCACTGTCTAATGTATCTTCCTGTAGCTCTACTCTCCAACATATCTGCCTTTATCGCTACTCTCTTATGTGTCTGCCTGTAGCTCCACTCTCTAGTATATCTACCTTTATAGCCACTCTCTAATATATATGCCGTCATTGCCACTCTCTAATATATCTGCCTTTATCGCCACTCTCTAATGTATCTGCCTGTAGCTCCACTCTCTAATGTATCTGCATTTATCACCACTCTCTGATCACTCTGCCTGTAGCACCACTCTCTAATATATCTGCCTTTATCGCCACTATCTAATCACTCTGCCCTTTACCTCCTCACTCTAATATATCTGCGTTTATCACCACTGTCTAAGGTATCTTCCTGTAGCTCTACTCTCTAACATATCTGCATTTATCGCCACTTTCTAATGTCATTGCCTGTTGCTCCATTCTCCAGTATATCTGCCTTTATTGCCACTCTCTAATCACTCTACCTGTAGCTCAACTCTCTAATATATCTGCCTTTGTCCCCACTCTCTAATCACTCTACCTGTAGCTCCAATCTCTAATATATCTACCTTTATTGCCATTCTCTAATCACTCTACCTGCAGCTCCACTCTCTCATATATATGCCTTCATCGCCACTCTCTAATATATCTGCCTTTATTGCTACAACTCTAATGTATCTGCCTGTAGCTCCACTCTCTAATATATCTGCCTTTATCGCCACTATCTAATGGCTGTTCCTGTAGCTCCACTCTCTAATATATCTGCCTTCATCGCCATTCTCTAATGTATCTACCTGTACCTCCACTCTCTAACATATCTGCCTTTATCTCCACTATCTAATGTATCGTCCTGCAGCTCCACTTGCTAACATATCTGCCTTTATTGCCACTCTCTAATCACTCTACCTGTCTCCACTCTCTAATATATATGCCTTCATGGCCACTCTCTAATATATCTGCTTTTATCGCTACTCTCTAATGTATCTGCCTGTAACTCCACTCTCTAATATATCTGCCTTTATCGCCACTCTCTAATGTCTGTTCCTGTAGCTCCACTCTCTAATATATCTGCCTTCATCGCCACTATCTAATGTATCTACCTGTACCTCCACTCTCCAATATATCTGCCTTTATTTTCTACTGTCTAATGTATCGTCCTGTAGCTCCTCTTGCTAACATATCTGCCTTTATTGCCACTCTCTAATCACTCTACCTGTAGCTCCTCTCTAATATATCTGCCTTTATCGCAACTCTCTAATGTATTTGCCTGTAGCTCCATTCGCTAATATATCTGCATTTATCGCCATTTTCTAATGTATCTTCATGTAGCTCCACTCTCTAATATATCTGCCTTTATTGCCACTCTCTATTCACTCTGCCCTTTACCTCCACACTCTAATATATCTACCTTTATCTCCACTGTCTAATGTATCTATCTGTACCTCCACTCTCTAATATATCTGCCTTTATCTCCACTATCTAATGTATCGTCCTGTAGCTCTACTTGCTTACATTTCTGCCTTTATTGCTACTCTCTAATCACTCTACCTGTAGCTCCACTCTCTAATATATCTGCATTTATCGACACTCTCTAATATCTTTTCCTGTAGCTCCACTCTCTAATACATCTGCCTTTGTCTCCACTCTCTAATGTCTTTTTCTGTAGCTCCACTCTCTAATGTATCTACCTTTATCTCCACTGTCTAATGTATCTTCCTGTAGCTCTACTTGCTTACATTTCTGCCTTTATTGCTACTCTCTAATCACTCTACCTGTAGCTCCACTCTCTAATATATCTGCATTTATCGACACTCTCTAATATCTTTTCCTGTAGCTCCACTCTCTAATACATCTGCCTTTGTCTCCACTCTCTAATGTCTTTTTCTGTAGCTCCACTCTCTAATGTATCTACCTTTATCTCCACTGTCTAATGTATCTTCCTGTAGCTCTACTTGCTTACATTTCTGCCTTTATTGCTACTCTCTAATCACTCTACCTGTAGCTCCACTCTCTAATATATCTGCATTTATCGACACTCTCTAATATCTTTTCCTGTAGCTCCACTCTCTAATACATCTGCCTTTGTCTCCACTCTCTAATGTCTTTTTCTGTAGCTCCACTCTCTAATGTATCTACCTTTATCTCCACTGTCTAATGTATCTTCCTGTAGTTCCAGTCACTAATGTATCTGCCTTTATTGCCACTCTCTAATGTAGCTGCCTGTAACTCCACTCTCTAGTATATCTGTCTTTATCGCCACTCTCTGATCACTCTGGCTGTAGCTCCGCTCGCTAATGTCTATGTCTGTAGTTACACTTTCTAATGGTAGCTCCACTCTCTAGTCACTCTGCCTGTAAATTTCCTATCTAGCTGCAGAAAGCTCCACTCTCTTTCCATCTGCCTAGAACACCACTCTCCAAGCTCTCCGCTTGTAGCTTCACTTCATGGTGTTACTTCTCTCTACAATCTGCCTATACCGCCCTCCATCAGCCTATAACATCACTCTTATTTCTGCTTGTATCTCCGCTGTCCAATATCTCCGCCTGTGGTTCCACTCTCCAATGTATCAGCTTGGAGTCCATTCTCCTAAATGTAGGAGCCTGGGGTCACATTTAGCATTCAGAGTGCATGTAACACACATCCAAGGTGCGTCTGCTGAGATACTACTCCCTAAAGGTTGCAGCAGCTTTGTGCTTTATCATTATAAATCAATTGCAAATGAGCTGCTTAGTGCTAATGGCCACACAGAGTCTGGAACACCATGCAGCTTTTCACAATAAGCAAGCCATTACAAATTAGAGTCGAGAATGCATCGGAAACTGGCTTTGACATTTAGGAAACAGCTTCTCAGCAGATGCTCCTCAGATGTGTGCCACACAAGTGTCGAAAAATGCTAAATGTGAAAACTCTCAAAACTCCACTCTCCTATTTCTGATTTGACCACTCTTCTGTCCATCTGCCTGCAGCTCCACTCTTCTTACACGCTTCCTGTAGGGGGACGTTATCTTCCTGTACCTTCCTTTCAAACAGTCTGTAGCTCTGCTCTCCAGTCCATCTGCCTGTAGCTTCTACGTTAGATCATATGGCTGTCTGTTGTTCCACTGTCCAGTCCTTCTGTCAGTGTCTCTGTTCTCCAACCTATCTGCCTGTAGCTCCACTCTTCTTACGCTTTTCCTGTAGTGGTACATTATCTTCCTGTATGTTCCTTTCTATTCTGCTCTACAACTTATCTGCCCGTAGCTTCACTCTTCTTACGCTCTTCCTGTAGCAGTACATTATCTTTCTGTACGTTCCTTTCTATTCTGCTTTACAACCTTTCTGCCCGTAGCTCCACTCTTCTTACGCTCTTCCTGTAGGTGTACATTATCTTCCTGTATGTTCCTTTCTATTCTGCTCTACAACCTATCTGCCCGTAGCTTCACTCTTCTTACGCTCTTCCTGTAGGTGTACATTATCTTCCTGTACGTTCCTTTCTATTCCGCTTTACAACCTATCTGCCCATAGCTCCACTCTTCTTATGCTCTTCCTGTAGGTGTACATTATCTTCCTGTAAGTTCCTTTCTATTCTGCTCTAGAACCTATCTGCCCGTAGCTTCACTCTTCTTATGCTCCTCCTGTAGCGGTACATTATATTCCTGTACGTTCCTTTCCGTTCTGCTCTACAACCTATCTGCCCGTAGCTTCACTCTTCTTACGCACTTCCAGTAGGTGTACATTATCTTCCTGTAGGTTCCTTTCCGTTCTGCTCTACAACCCATCTGCCCGTAGCTTCACTCTTATGCTTTTCCTGTAGCGTTACATTATCTTCCTGTGCGTTCCTTTCCGTTCTTCTCTGCAACCTATCTGCCCGTAGCTTCACTCTTCTTACGCTCTTCCTGTAGGTGTACATTATCTTCCTGTGGGTTCCTTTCCATTCTGCTCTACAACCGATCTGCCTGTAGCTTCACTCCCCTTACGCTCTTCCTGTAGCGGTACATTATCTTCCTGTACGTTCCTTTGCGTTCTGCTCTACAACCTATCTGCCCGTAGCTTCACTCTTCTTACGCTCTTCCTGTAGGTGTAGATTATCTTCCTGTACGTTCCTTTCTATTCTGCTCTAGAACCCATCTGCCCGTAGCTTCACTCTTCTTACGCTCTTCCTGTAGGTGTACATTATCTTCATGCACGTTCCTTTCTATTCTTCTCTAGAACCTATCTGCCCGTAGCTTCACCCTTCTTACGCTCTTCCTGTAGGTGTACATTATCTTCCTGTACGTTCCTTTCCAATCTGCTCTCCAACCTATCTGCCTGTCTATCAATAAGTGCAACTTGCTCCGTTGACTCCACTTATACATTTACAACTTTTCTACATATACAGGTCCTTCTCAAAAAATTAGCATATAGTGTTAAATTTCATTATTTACCATAATGTAATGATTACAATTAAACTTTCATATATTATAGATTCATTATCCACCAACTGAAATTTGTCAGGTCTTTTATTGTTTTAATACTGATGATTTTGGCATACAACTCCTGATAACCCAAAAAACCTGTCTCAATAAATTAGCATATTTCACCCGGCCAATCAAATAAAAGTGTTTTTTAATAACAAACAAAAAAACCATCAAATAATAATGTTCAGTTATCCACTCAATACTTGGTCGGGAATCCTTTGGCAGAAATGACTGCTTCAATGCGGCGTGGCATGGAGGCAATCAGCCTGTGACACTGCTGAGATGTTATGGAGGCCCAGGATGCTTCAATAGCGGCCTTAAGCTCATCCAGAGTGTTGGGTCTTGCGTCTCCCAACTTTCTCTTCACAATATCCCACAGATTCTCTATGGGGTTCAGGTCAGGAGAGTTGGCAGGCCAATTGAGCACAGTAATACCATGGTCAGTAAACCATTTACCAGTGGTTTTGGCACTGTGAGCAGGTGCCAGGTCGTGCTGAAAAATGAAATCTTCATCTCCATAAAGCATTTCAGCCGATGGAAGCATGAAGTGCTCCAAAATCTCCTGATAGCTAGCTGCATTGACCCTGCCCTTGATGAAACACAGTGGACCAACACCAGCAGCTGACATGGCACCCCACACCATCACTGACTGTGGGTACTTGACACTGGACTTCAGGCATTTTGGCATTTCCTTCTCCCCAGTCTTCCTCCAGACTCTGGCACCTTGATTTCCGAATGACATGCAAAATTTGCTTTCATCAGAAAAAAGTACTTGGGACCACTTAGCAACAGTCCAGTGCTGCTTCTCTGTAGCCCAGGTCAGGCGCTTCTGCCGCTGTTTATGGTTCAAAAGTGGCTTTACCTGGGGAATGCGGCACCTGTAGCCCGTTTCCTGCACACGCCTGTGCACGGTGGCTCTGGATGTTTCCACACCAGACTCAGTCCACTGCTTCCTCAGGTTCCCCAAGGTCTGGAATCGGTCCTTCTCCACAATCTTCCTCAGGGTCCGGTCACCTCTTCTCGTTGTACAGCGTTTTCTGCCACATTGTTTCCTTCCAACAGACTTACCATTGAGGTGCCTTGATACAGCACTCTGGGAACAGCCTATTTGTTGAGAAATTTCTTTCTGGGTCTTACCCTCTTGCTTGAGGGTGTCAATGATGGCCTTCTTGACATCTGTCAGGTCGCTAGTCTTACCCATGATGGGGGTTTTGAGTAATGAACCAGGCAGGGAGTTTTTAAAAGCCTCAGGTATCTTTTGCATGTGTTTAGAGTTAATTAGTTGATTCATAAGATTAGGGTAATAGGTCGTTTAGAGAACCTTTTCTTGATATGCTAATTTATTGAGACAGGTTTTTTGGGTTATCAGGAGTTGTAGGCCAAAATCATCAGTATTAAAACAATAAAAGACCTGACAAATTTCAGTTGGTGGATAATGAATCTATAATATATGAAAGTTTAATTGTAATCATTACATTATGGTAAATAATGAAATTTAACACTATATGCTAATTTTTTGAGAAGGACCTGTATGTCATCTGTCTTCTACCTTGATTGCTTTCTTTATTAAATCAGAACTTAATTTCCCTTTCTTGTTCTTCGTTGTCTACGCTCCTTCTCGTTGTCTAATTTTTTTTCACTTTTTCCCCTATTTTTCAATTGCTTTATTCTCTTCTCATTTCCTTCAACTTCCAGATCCTTTCCTTTCTTCTCTCCGATTACCCATTCCTTTCCATTTTTGTTTCACATTAGTTTTTTACATATTTCTCTTTCCTCCAAGTGCCTTCTTTTCTATACTCTACTCCTTAATTTTGCCTTTTCTCTTTATTTCCATTCATTTCTAATTTTTTCCTTAATTTTCCATGTTTCCTTCTCCCTCTGTGCATTCTCTTTTCACTTTTTCTACATTTCTTCTTTTACCTTCTGTTCTTGCATTTCTCTCTCCTTTCTGTTTTCCCTTCTCCCTTTCGACTCCTTTTCTTCACCTCTTTACCCAATTCTTTCCCCCTGTCTCATCACCTATATAACTTGTACTTTATCTCCCTTTTTCACATTCCATTTTTGTCTCTAGATCCAGAAGTAACCCGTGTTTCTTTCCATTAACGAATCATTGATTGTTTGTGGACGGTGTTTTTTCCCTTTTACGTTGTATACTCAGCTGGTTTAGGACTTTTAGTTATTTTGTAGGTCAGAGGTACTTAGGGCAGTCTTCTGGAAGCTTAGTGACATACTCATGAAATGATTATTTTTATTGATTTAGAATAGAGTACATGAAATAAAGTTGTGTAACAGTAAAACAAGAGCAAATACTGGTTACCATGTACGTAATTTATAGAAAATGCTTGAATTCTTCATTTCTGCACTCATTACTTTGTCTCAATACATAAACCCATTAATATAAACCCAGTTTGGACTTTTCAAGCATCTGCACTCATTGCGATATCTACTCTGGTAATATTAAACTAGCAAGGAATAACCTTCTAACTGAAGGACAATAAATTGTTAGCTTTTATTTTGAGGTTTAGCCTCAGTGCACACCTGCCTACACATAGAGCAGCATAGAAACAATAATCGTACAGTTAGATGCCACCAGCTTGAGATAATCATATGACTCACTTTCTTGCGTATTATCGGATTGCCTCCAGTTTGATTCCTGTTTTTATTCTGCATTTCCTTCCCTTCATCATTCAAGTAATCTCCTACTTTTATAGAATTAATCGCTTTCCTATTACATTTGTTTATTTATTTTTTTCTTTTCTCTCCCTCTGCTACTGTTAACTAAAGAGGAAAAGCCAAAACCCAAGTAAGTAAAATTCAGCATTATACAACCCCTGGAAGAAGCCAGGAGATGGGCGAAACGCGCATTGGGACATTTGTCCTGACTTTAGTGGAGGGAAAGGCATTACAAATCTTTTGCAGCACACTTTTCAGTGTGGTGGTGGCAGCCTGTTAGTTTCAAACAGTGATCCTTGTTATCAGTTGCTGCGCTCACACCATGCATACAGCAGCTCTGCCACGCACTTGTGGGCTCCATAGTTGCTATCGTTAACCACAGGCTGATGGTAACATTATCACCATGTGTTAATCAGAATGCTTTTCTACCAGCCCTTCCATGGACAACAATAAAATTGGCTAAGTGACTTAGTTGCCTTAGTCGCAGCCTTAAAGGGGAGGTCCAGGCTTGGGGTTCAAATCTGCATTCACTCTATGTATGCCATCTACACCACTGATTAAGGATAAAGAGGAAAATGTTTTGAATGGATGAATATATCACTTTTTATTACATACCAGCAGAACCTGACAGCCAATTTGTGCTGCCCGTGGATCAGACAGTGGCTGAATGATTTTAGCCGTATATATTTAACTCTGAAATGATGCAGAGAAAGACATAATTTAATATCCAGAGACCAAGTCGCACAGCAGACAGGTTGAACAGGCGGGTCCCCGGTGGCTTCTCTCTGCCCACCCACCTTGAGTGTTAAGTCTCTCCCTATACATGCACACAGCTGATGTCATGCAGCCATTGTCAGATACATGCTGCATATAGATCGGACAGCATGTATCAGCCGTAAGGTTCCCTTTAAATCTGGGCTCAAGTTAAGGAGTGGAAGAGCGAGTTTCTCAATCTAGTAATCAGTGGTTTTACCAATTAGGATGCTTTTACATTGCGTTCCAGCACCCGTTTGGTGGACTCGTCTGGATTTACGTCTGAACCGTCACAAGATGGGATTCGGATGTATGCACCGATGGGCCATAGACTGTAATGCTGCCGGTAGAGTGAATGTGCGCTCTGCCGTGCATCATTTTCAGGTATATATGTCTAGTGGAGACAGACACTCAGACGCAGTCTACTATGCTCGAAAATGATGCACGTTCACTCTTTCCCGGCACCACTGTAGTATATGGTCTCCTCGGCGCATACGTCAGAATTTCCATTTAGCGAGACCCTAAGAGGACAGGACAGGGCTACCTACCTGTTAGTTCTTATCCCTATAGGAAAAACCTAACCCCTTTACTACTGAATCTTCACAATAGTTGAAAGTTACAAGTCCCAGTGCTCAATGTCAGCAACCTTCAGTAACACAATATGCTTTATTTTCAGGCTCACTGCACCAAAAATCCCAGAAGGAGAGAAAGTAGACTTTGATGTAAGTATACTCATAACGAAAGATGGAAAAATGATAAAATGCTAAATAAAAATATAAGATATGGAACAGTCTGGGAGTCCTTGTGCTCACAGACGTCTGACAGCTCAGTACCTCCAAGCTGTAAGAAGCTGTGATACGACACTTCTAGCGTCTATGGGGCCCTATGGTACCTCATGTAAGGATTCATTGTGGCACATCCAACTTCAAAACTATTCCTCCACCAGAAAAATCCTTAGAGGGGGTTATATTACAGTAGTAGTGCTCTTCAGAAGTCACCATAGGGACCAAAACTCAAAGAATTGCCAGTCCTCCAATTTAAAAAAATGTGCACAAGTTGTATGTCCTGGAAAAAGTTTTTGCCAAATTTGTAGCCATTTCTATTCTAGTAATCTTATAGCTATATCTATATTCCATGTGTTTTTGTTTTTTTTAAATAAGACGGTCTTACGGAATATTTGACTTTTTCTGTCTACAGGATATCCAGAAGAAGAGACAGAACAAGGACTTGATTGAGTTGCAGTCTCTCATTGATCAGCACTTTGAGGCACGCAAGAAGGAAGAAGAGGAAATTATTGGACTGAAAGAAAGAATTGTAAGTTCTTCTACCGCCTGAGCTGTACATCATCATAGAGCATGATGTGCTACTATGGGCTATGCATGGAGAAGGCAAAGCCACGTATAGCCCCGCTGGTCTTCTATTGAAGGGGTTGTCTAGTTTTAACTTTTATTATTACATGAGCGCAGAGAAGTATAAAATAATACAAAACGAGCTTTTACGTGCCCTTCCCAGGTCTAACGATGCCTCTCTGCCGTTGATCCAATCCTTGTTGATGAGTAGTGATGAGCGAATGTGCCTGGATTAGGTGCTATCCGCACACTCTAGGCGGATAACCGAGTATCTTCAGTGTGCTCGAAAAATATGTTTGAGTCCCTGCGGCTACATGTCTTGCGGCTGTTTAACAGCTGCAACACATGCCTAAAACTAGAGTGGTGGCAAGAAAAACGCTACATACAATATGTAAATGTTTACTTGCATTTTTCACCCAACCATTTTTATGGGTAAAACGTTCTGCAAAAGTGTTGAAAGACTTGACATGCTGCATCTTGGCAAAACTCAGCAAGGCTCAGAGTACTCATGGAAAAAGAATGCAGCGTGTGCATGAGATTTAAAAAATCTAATTGATTAAGCTCATCCTGTAAAATGCTGTGTATTTTATGCACCAAATACGCCATGTAAAATCTTCTGCAGAAGCGCCAGTTGTGAACAGACCCTTATCCCTCTGGCTGCGCAATGTGCTTTGTGAAGAATTAGAGAGAAGCATTAATGTCCCGTATATACTCATCCTTTGTCCTGTACAATAATCATATTGAATCTTAATCTTTACAGCAGTTTTTTGCATTTGAACATTATCGTCTAATAAACTGCATTTTATTAAATTATATTCAGCACTGTTTTCTGATGAAATCATTTTATTTCGCCATTCTCAGGAGAAACGTAGGGCTGAGAGATCTGAACAGCAGAGGATCAGAACAGAGAAAGAGAAGGAGCGTCAGAACAGACTTGCGGTGAGTCCCATCTCATCCTCTCACTCCGGAAAAACTCTTATG
The DNA here is from genome assembly GCF_051348905.1 of Ranitomeya variabilis. Taxonomy (NCBI): domain Eukaryota; kingdom Metazoa; phylum Chordata; class Amphibia; order Anura; family Dendrobatidae; genus Ranitomeya; species Ranitomeya variabilis. The sequence goes on along the minus strand of NC_135233.1, from coordinate 488,064,274 downwards.
TCTACCAGGCCTGTGTATGCGCCATTTCCATACTATGTCACTAACTAAAATAAGTGCATGTGATGTGTTTCTCTCCTCTTCACATCTATGCTTTGCGCAGGAAGAGAAAGTAAGAAGAGAGGAACAGGATGCCTTGAGACGTGCTGAGGATGACATGAAGAAGAAGAAGGCCCTGTCCTCCATGGGGGCCTCATACAGCAGCTATCTTGCCAAGGTACGAGAAACCAACAGAAAAGCCAACAAGGCTGATGGTCAGTGCTGCCACATTGGTCATCTCCATTTCTCAGGCTGTATTATACGACTGGTTCTATCCCATAAATTCTTAGTTGCTTCTAATGTAAAAAATAGAAAAGTAGAGCTGATCATTCACCTAAATACTGCCGTACAAAAGATTCAGTTCTTTAATTTTTTTTTACAACGTTTCCTCCCCAGGCTGACCAGAAGAGAGGCAAGAAGCAAACAGCCCGTGAGCAGAAGAAGAAGATTCTGGCAGATCGTCGCAAGCCCCTGAATGTTGACCACATGAGTGAGGACAAACTCAGGTATGTAATGGACTTCCATTGGTAATGTAAGGCACTAGATGAGAAACTCACAAATTCCATTCTTTATTGAAAGCTCGCCTAATATTTTTAGACTCAATGGTCATTACAAAAAGTATATCCATACGAGAGTCAGAGGTAGTAGTCACATCTGGATCTTGGTGTCTAAGTGCTCCTAAAAGCCCAATTTTTTACCAAAAGACCCCAATGTTACAAGTTGTGCATGCTAGGTGGAGGCTCTTTTACAAATTTTCAATTTAAGCCCAGTAGACTCCACCGAAGTCTCTGACCATGACCATCCGTGGTAGATAGCTTAGCTTCCTAGTCAAGTATCTAGTTTAGAAAACCCATTTTTATGAATCTTTGTAAGGCCCGTTTCACACGTCAGTGGCTCCGGTACGTGTGGTGACAGTTTTCTCACGTACCGGAGACACTGACTCACGTAGACACATTAAAATAAATGTGTCTCTGAACATGTCAGCGTGTTGAAAAACACGGAGACATGTCGGTGTTCGTGGGAGCGCACGGATCACACAGACCCATTGAGAAGTCAATGGGTGCGTGTCAACACGTACCGCACACGGATGCCGTCCGTGTGCCGCCCGTGTGCCAACTGAGGACCACACGGACCGTGCAGGGGACAGCGCTAGAGTTAAGCGCTGTCCCCCCTGCTTGTGGTGCTGAACCCAGTATTCATTCCTTCTCCCCAGCAGTGTTCGCTGGAGAGAAGGAATGAAAAATAGTGTTTTTTTTTTTTTGAATAAAGTTCCCGGTTACCGCCCGCCTCCCACCCCCTGTGCACCCGCCTGCTGGCATTAAAATACTCACCCAGCTCCCGCGATGCTTCCTCTCAGCACCGCAGTTTGTCCTGTATGAGCGGTCACGTGGTACCGCTCATTACAGTGATGAATATGCGGCTCCACCTCCCATAGGGGGAGCATGGTGGTAACGATCGAAGGAAGCAAACTAGTGTAATGGAGTATTAAAAAATGATTTATACCTATCAGTAATTGAATGATAAAAAAATAAGTGGTTACTCTTTAATATATGATGCAGAATTATTGGCCAGTGTTAAAAGAGACTAAACAGAGTATATCTCTCTCGGAGGAGGAGCGGTCCTGTCATGTATCACACACAGATACGATTGACTTGAATGGACTTTGTGTAATGGTTTATTTACCCTGTTGAAGTTCTCCAGAAAAAATCAACACCACCGGGATCTCTAAAGTTTACAGCCAACTGCTAAAATCCAAGCTAGGGGACATGGTGTGATCAGTTTTTTGTCAAGGGAGTCATCTAACAATTAGGGATTGTCCAAAAAATAGAGAACCCTCTTAATATTAGCTCATATATGGTCTCTCAGGTATATTGTGATTCACTTGCTGGTTTGTAATAGGGAAAAGGCTAAGGAATTTTGGGACTGGCTGTACCAACTGGAGTCTGAAAAGTTTGAGATGGGAGAGAAGCTCAAGAAACAGAAATATGAGGTGAGTGAATTCTATATAAATAGAACAATATATAAAATCATCACTTGCAAGGACTGGGGATGCCAGGTAGTACCCCAGTCATATGACAGCTCTTTATACAGAGCTCCAGATTTGGAGGTATAATTGCATTTTACTAATTTATACATGGCCGTACTAGAAGTGACTCAGTCTCAGCTAAAACTAAAAAGTTGGATTCTGAAACTTGGGAGTCTCTTCCATAATTTGGCCCACAAAGCCATTAAAAAAAAATCAGACTATTGAAAATGTCTGGGATTAAAAAAAAATAAATAAATGATTGGTTCATTTTCCTGAAGCAGAGCCACTCTTGTCTACTGTCAGTATTGCACTTTGTTTATTTTTAGTTGTAGCTTTCCAAAAACTTTGCCTAAACCTTGGAGCAGAGATACTACATAGATATGTATATATATATAAACTGCCAATAGAAAGATATACAGATGGCAACGTTCAGTGTCACAAATGAAGCACAACTAAAAAAAGCAAACACTTTTAAAACTAAAAGAAATTGATTTACATATTGGATAACCAACCAATGAGTTATTTCCTCCCAGCAAAACATTTTCCCCCAAGTTTAAGGAACTGTTCAGTATTAGAAGAAAAAAAAAATACAAAAAAAATAAATAAATACAAAAAAATAGATAGATAAATAAATATATATATATATATATATATATATATATATACCGTATATACACTGTATATATATTTTTTTTTCCCCAGCCACCTGTCTATGGGCTGTGCCTGGTTTTTCAGATCACATATTTAGGCTGGGATCACACATACGCGAGATACGGCTGAGTCTCGCAGGTGAAATCCCTCCTCTGGCGCCCGCACTCCGGAGTGGAGCGTGCAGCCGCACAGCAATACATGGAGCTGCACGCTCCGCTCCCAAGTGCTGGCGCCAGAGTTGGGTTTTCACCTGCGAGCAGGGGCGTAACTACCGCGGTCGCAGCGGTCGCCATTGCGACCGGGCCCCGCAGGTCAGGGGACCCGGGTCGGCAGGTCAGACTCTGACCTGCCGACCCGGGGCCGGACTGGCCATCGGGCACTTCTGGCAAATGCCAGAAGAGCCGGTGCCAGTAGTGGGCCGCTGCACTGTTCCTCCCACTCCCCCCGCCAGTGCCGCCGCCACCGCATTTAACTATACCGGCGTCTATGACACCGGTATAGTTCAATGCAATGATGGAGGAGAGAGCGTCACCTGACGCTCCCTCTCCCATCATTCCCCGCTCTGCCTCTGACAGTACACTGCGGGTGCGCGATGATGTCATATCATCGCGCATCATCGCGCACCTGCAGTATCCTGGGCAGACTGCAGCCGCCGGGAGCAGCGCGGGCAAAAGGAAAGGTGAGGAGAGTTTTTTTTTTTTCTTCTTAACTGGACTGTGAGGCCATTATCGGGGGGGGGGAGATGAGATGTGGGCTGTGCTGTATATATCCCTGTGCGGGCTGTGCTGTATATATCCCTGTGCGGGCTGTGCTGTATATACCCCTGTGCGGGCTGTGCTGTATATACCCCTGTGCGGGCTGTGCTGTATATATCCCTGTGCGGGCTGTGCTGTATATATCCCTGTGCGGGCTGTGCTGTATATATCCCTGTGCGGGCTGTGCTGTATATATCCCTGTGCGGGCTGTGCTGTATATATCCCTGTGCGGGCTGTGCTGTATATATCCCTGTGCGGGCTGTGCTGTATATATCCCTGTGCGGGCTGTGCTGTATATATCCCTGTGCGGGCTCTGCTGTATATATCCCTGTGCGGGCTGTGCTGTATATATCCCTGTGCGGGCTGTGCTGTATATATCCCTGTGCGGGCTGTGCTGTATATACCCCTGTGCGGGCTGTGCTGTATATATCCCTGTGCGGGCTGTGCTGTACATATCCCTGTGCGGGCTGTGCTGTACATATCCCTGTGCGGGCTGTACTGTATATATCCCTGTGCGGGCTGTGCTGGATATATCCCTGTGCGGGCTGTGCTGTATATATCCCTGTGCGGGCTGTGCTGTATATATCCCTGTGCGGGCTGTGCTGTATATATCCCTGTGCGGGCTGTGCTGTATATATCCCTGTGCGGGCTGTGCTGTATATATCCCTGTGCGGGCTGTGCTGTATATATCCCTGTGCGGGCTGTGCTGTATATACCCCTGTGCGGGCTGTGCTGTATATATCCCTGTGCGGGCTGTGCTGTATATATCCCTGTGCGGGCTGTGCTGTATATATCCCTGTGCGGGCTGTGCTGTATATATCCCTGTGTGGGCTGTGCTGTATATATCCCTGTGCGGGCTGTGCTGTATATATCCCTGTGCGGGCTGTGCTGTATATATCCCTGTGCGGGCTGTGCTGTATATATCCCTGTGAGGGCTGTGATGTATATATCCCTGTGCGGGCTGGGACCCGGGGTGGGGGGGGGCCCATTTGGAAGTTCGCACCGGGGCCCATTACTTTGTAGTTACGCCACTGCCTGCGAGACTCGGCCGTATCTCGCATATGTGTGATCCCGGCCTTAAGTGAATTTAACTGACCTGCAAATTTGGAAAAAGCAATAGTTTTGCTTCTGGAAGAAAGCAAAAGCTATTTTTTTCAGCTGAAAAATCCCCTTTAAACCAAATGTTAGAGGCTCAGAATCTAAAAATTGCATTGTGAGCTGCGATTTAACAGCCCCCAAGGAATATTAGAACACCTTGATATTTTGATTTTCTCATGACTCGTGCAACTTTTTGAGCCCATGAAGCCTCAGGCTATGTGCACACGTTGCGGATTTTGCTGCGGATCCGTAGCGGATTGGCCGCTGTGGATTCACAGCAGTTTTACATGAGTTTACAGTACCATGTTAACGTATGGAAAACTAAATCCGCAGTGCCCATAGTGCGGAAAATACTGCTCAGAAACGCTGCATTGTATTTTCTGCAGCATGTCAATTGTTTGTGCGGATTCCGCAGCGGTTTACACCTGCTACTCAATAGGAATCTGCAGGTGTAAAAACGCAGGTGAAATCCTCACAAAATCTGCATGAATTCCGCGGTAAATCGGCAGATAAAACGCAGTGCGTTTTACCTGCAAATTTTACAAAAAAGGTGCGGAAAAATCCACACCCTATTCCGCAACGTGGGCACATATCCTCAAATTATACTCAATAACCCATCAAAATGAAAGTTTTGTTAAATAATAACATTCATTTTGGAATTGTGATAAGTACAATATTAGGAGAGAATTACGTCTGACATGTGGTGCTTCACCAGAGGGATGGCAAAATACTTTTGGCAATCCACATATTATTAGCATTGTCATTATAGCGTGAAAGAAATGCAGTGTGAAAAATATATTTTCTGTTTCAGCAGAATATTCCAATTGATTGAATTTGCCATCTTATAGATAACAGTTAAAGGGGTTGTCCACAATTAAAAAAGAAACAAAAAGGAAAAGATCCAGGAGTAAAAATGATAAAAAAATACAATTACCCCTGAAATTCCCCCCGGTACTTCAGAACCACTGCTATAGAGATCCCTGTTGGAATCTATGGTGATGCCTCCATATAAGAGCTCAGAGGCCAGTGATTGGCTGCTTTGGTCACATGGATACAGGGATCATAATCGTTGCAGCAAAGTAAACCAAGATGGAACTGATCATGGTCATTGACTCACATGTATACAGTATGTTATCTTATATATCTGTCTCTCCAGGAGATATGGTACTCTGCATCAGAAACTGGAGCTCTGGGTACTATTAATGGGAGTCTTGTCAGCCCAAACTGACAATAGAAGCTAAGAACCTAGCCTTGGAGGTGATATAGCCTGTAGAGAAATCGCACGAATTAGATCGATCTCGAACCATAACAACTTTATGGAAGAACGATCTGTAGGAAAATAGATCTTACGCAAGCCTAGATAGGTCTTCTCTGCTATTAGCTTGAAAGGATCAAGCCATCAGATTGCTGGTCTTCGTCTTCGCCTTGTTCCTTCTATTCTTCTGACCATGATGTTCTTCTCCAGTGATTGCTCTCTTCGTATGACGTGCCCATACATGTGTATGTATCCACACACATAAATACATACATACATACATAAAATAGTCATACATACAATCAGTTTGAAACATGACTCAATAACAGACTTATTTGTCCTCCAAGAGGAAGAAATCTAACTACAGCCGCAATTCTCAAGCTCGCGAGGTACACGAGGAACACTCAGTATCTCATGCTACATACACTTTACATTCGGAGAAGCATTCAGGGCTGACCGACACACTATTTGCCAACTATTCCCATTATTCACATGATTATCTTGGTCTTTCTTAGATTACAACCCTGCACAGGAGAGTGGAAGAACTCTCTAAGTTGTAAGTAGAGATGCCAGCTTTAAGAGGGCACAAACTCAGGGCTGTCTGTTCAGGCATGTGTCAGGGCGCTCTTGGTACGACAGGGCTCGGTGTTAAAGCATTGGCATAAAGGACATCATCACATTATAAATTATGAAGGACACTGGGACTGCAAGCTGAAGCCAAACATTGACAGTGTGTCCTACGAGAAGTGGAAATTTGGATCAGGATATAGGATATTTTGGATAATTTGGATTAGGATAGGTGATAACCTACAGAATGTGGTGGTCCAAGGATTGAGAATCACAATGATTGGTAGAATGGGGCACTTTTATTCCCATTACAAAATGGAGCAGAAGGTAGGACGCATGAACACCACTACATTCATTCTTGGAAAAAGCCAAGAGAAGCTCTCAGCAGCCCCTATGGGTGGGGAATGAATGCAGTGACGGTCGAATGTATGCTCTGCTGATCCATTCTAACTGGGATAAAAGTTTCCCATTCTGCCGATTGGTGAAAAGCATCAGACACCACAACAGAACCAATATTATCTTTGGTAGCTTATTCATAAAGCCAAATCTAACTAGAGATCCATCACTAGCTCCATAATATGGTATATTGCCCGAAATCTGGACAAAAGATCTATGATAATAGGAGTTGTCTTGGGAGAAGGGATTAGTAATACTGTTACATTTTATTATACTTATCCATTTTTTCGATTTTTGGAGATGTTACCTGTGTCTGATAATTTAGATGGTTGCCATGTTCATATGTAGGGGAGGTGAAGCCAGTAAATAATGCATAATGCATATAGCACCCATACAGTGCATCACATTGTAGAAAGGAATCGCTTGCAGTCTTAGTGTTCTTAATTTTCCAAAAATTTGGATGAATGGAACGTTAAATGCCTTTGCTTAAGGCCCAAGCCCTGGTGGAACGGAAAGGTAAGTGGTATGTTTCAGCAACTCCCAAGTCTAGTTGTGTGTATGCCACCAGACAGAGGCTGGACCAATCTACCAATCTTTTCTGGATTTCTACACTGGTAATTGAGGCAATAGGATTTCTACATCCGCCCTTTCCAACAGTTCAGGATATGAAAGAGCTGGAGGTAAGGATCTGTCAAGAACCCCTAAGCATAAATGGGTTGTGTGTTGTTTTTAACAGGTCACAACTCTCAGGAACCGTATCGATCAGCTGCAGAAACAGTGAGTAGCCAGAGTTTTCCCGGCCTCCCTACAAACCCAACCTGCATCCGAAACATTCTCCTAAACCATAGATCAAAACATGTGGACTTAGAATGTCTCTGTGCTCACATCTAAGTCACAGATAGATTTATAACGCCTGTATTGAAATTACCTAGCACGATGTTTCCAGTATACTCATGACATGCTACAGTAAAAGTCTTACCAGATATGCAAGATATTACTAGTATGAGAGATATAACTGCTGACTGTTTGGCTGGATATCTTTAGTTTCTTGTGATATCTCAAGTTCTAACCCTCAGTTATAACAAGTAAGTAAAATGAATTCTGCTAACCTACTTCTTATCTGACCCTGGTATGTAAGGTACAGTATAAGCATCTGAGGACCCTGCTATGGCTCCGTCACCATCTGTAAAGTCTTACACTATCAAGGTCTATAGGATGTGGCATCATTTGTGCCTACTGCTCTCCAGTCCATAAATTGGGGCCTTTGTGTTGACAGAATGATAGCAGTTTGAATCAGTAATAAGTATGCATGCAAATGGGGGGGGAATGGCATGAGGGAGAATACGCCCAGTCTCACCCTAACTAACACGAGGATATGGTAAGTGACACTGCCTGGGTGTGCAGAGTGATTACAAGGAGTACTATTTACTTCTTACATATTTATATCAGCTCCTTTCTTATTCTTTTCTTACTACCCCTTGCTCTCTCTCTGTCCTCTGTTCTGCTTCTAGTTTACCGCTCACCTTTTGCTTGGGATTCTCTTTGATCTTCTGACCTTATTTTTTTTTTTACGTTAACAGCAGCAAGAAGGCAGCTGGAGGTAAAGGAAAAGTTGGGGGCCGCTGGAAGTAAGCTCCCCCATAAACAAGATCTTCTCCTGACAGAGAGCAGCCCATCTCCACCCTTCTTTTACCAAACCCAATCCTGCAGGAAGCTGGCTACACTGAGTGCCCCACAAGATAGTTGTCATGTCTTACCCCGAGGGCCACCGTCTTCTCTCTGTGGACTGCTCTGTATTATCTCTTCTCTTTTGTAAATAAAGTGTGACGCTTCTTACCCTTACAGACTTTTATGTCATTGTCCCGTGAGTTGTACTGAAAACAGATGGGAATATCACTTATTTCCAGGTTCCAAAAAGTAACAAGTCCTAAACCTAATACTTTTTACAATGAACACTTTAAATCTTTATAAATACGTGTAATCACTATGGTTAAGCTGGCCGAACACATTAGATGACCGTCGGCTGAACAATGCTTTTGGCTGATCATTCTGTAGACGCCAATCTCACCCGACATTCCTATTTACAGGAACACTCACTCTGATGAGCACTCCCGTGTTCACGTTGAGAAAGTTGCCAATAGACATCTCCGGCAGCAGCTTATCTCAGGGAGAACAATGTGTTCGTCAGTCCAAAATTTGGCATGCCCTATCAATATCTTAAATGACCATCAGTTGGCCGGCGGCCTCTTCCCTGACCATCATTGGCCAGCCTCTTCCCTGACCAACAGTTGTCCTGCCTCTTCCCTGACCATTGGTTGGCCAACCCCCACATACACATTATGTAGAGTCGACGGAGCCAGTCAATATTGTCAGGTTCAGCTGACATTAGTCTAATGTGTATGGAGGCCTTTAGGGTTGTCTTGACAATGGATTAGTCATCTTGCCAAAGTGAAGTCTTTTTTCTTCCTTTCTCCTGCTGTGATCTGTTTCCAGCTCTGGTAATGAATTGTTGAAAGAATGTAGGAGACATGCACATCGTACACTATTGACTAATTTTTCCCAATGCTGTACATTTATTGTGGTAACCCAATGTCATGCAATTGGTTGGATCTTCAAGAAACATTTTAATTGGAATCTCCTCCTACAGCATCCTTTGTGACTCATGGTGGGCAGGTTCCTTAATTACACAAAAATCATATTAAAAAAAAGGGTAAAAATATTAAATACATCCAAAACGCATCATGTAAAAGTAACCAACTGTTCTAGCTCGACCAGTGGTGTGCTTGATTCATTATCCCACCAGGCATTTTTCCAAACCTGAAGCAGAACTAATGTTCAAAAACTCTAAACATATGATCAGCAAAGTGGCTTTCCAAAAGAAATGAATGAGGATTATTTTAAGCATTTTTAAGTGATTTTTCACTCCAAAAATTCAGTGTGCACACACCTTATAAGTCAATAAAAAACAATGCTTCTAGTAACTAGTACATCAATCAAAGAAAATGACTGTACAACTTATGAGGTTGTATGGTGCCATAATAAAGTAAAGCATGAGTCCTATGCTCAAAATATCAACAAAATCAGTAGGGGGCTGATTACCATCACTGAAAAAGTAACATTTTCACTTGACGTTAATTTATAAATTAAATTAGCAGCATACAGGTACAATGTAAAAGTGAAAACTGTGACAACACTGTTACAAAATATCCAAAAAAGGGGAACAGGATGCAGACTTACATTATCATAAAATACACATTTTATGTCTATATTTGGATTGTAAAGTCAAAGAAGAAATACACCAAAAAATGGACCGCACCTCAAAAAATTCAAAGGTTTGCCTTGACGTGGCAGTGGGCTTCATACAGTCTGATCAGAATGTTAAACTAAGAGCATCATGTTCTGTTATATATATTTTTCCCAGTGGCATTAAATCAATGTAGGACAGGTACTCAATTTATGAAGGACGCCTTGACATGATAATTGGGCTCACATATGTTGACCAATCTATGCGCAAAGTGCCTTCCTTTTTTCATAGCAATTTTTGCAGATAAATATTTCATGTATACATTATATAGAGCTTTTTTCCCCCATTTTCTATGGTGGAAATGCATTTTCAATGTTCTAGAGTAATCATTCTTGGTAAATCATGGTGCAACCTTTATCGTTTTTCAACATATATGCTTTTTTTGGTTGGTGCCTTGGCTGTGCTGGTCTTTTTCACTATTTGTATTAAAGCCTTTTTGGACATGTGCACTCCCACTCCCATCAGCCACAGGTGATTTTATGGGTCCACATCTGACCCATAAATTGTAGGCTTTTTTTGCCCAGGATGCCTTGACGTGGCATTTTTGGTGAATCATGGTGCAACCTTTATCATCTTTCACCTCATCATCCTCTGTGTTATCACATTCCTCACCCTTGGAGTTACCATCCTCCTCTTCCTGCCTTGACAGCACAGTACAGTCCGCGTGAGCCTCAGATATCCAAGACTCCTCAGGATCACCCCCCAGAGATTAACATCTGATTGCGAGGGTCAGGATGCTGTTCGGACCCTATTTCGTCCTGCCCCGGATCCAAGCTAAAAAAAATGTTGGGCATCAGTGCAGACTCCTTGTGAAGCTTTTGGGCACACTCCTGTTGACCATGGCATAGAATTTGTGAACAGCTCTTCAGACTCACCCATCTGTGGTTCCGTATAGTCAGTTGTATGTTTGGAGAGTTGGGATGCGGGGGAAAGCAAGGGGAATTTGAGTGCCACCTCTGTGGACTGTACTGGGTGTGATGTTGAGGCGGAGGAAGAGGAGGAGAAGGCACTTGAAGCTGTGCTTGCCATCCACTTTAGCACATGCTCTTTCTGAGCCTGATCAACAAGGCATACCGCTGTGCGTCTGCCAAAGAATGGTAGTAGAGTAACCCATATAGTAACAAAATTTGTTAGTTGTCTTTTGCATAGGACATGATATTGGTTCACTAGTGCTTTCACAAACATTACCACCTACCCCACAGACACATTGAACATCAAGGTTAATTCCCCTTGCACCACAGCCTCACTTTTTCCCAGTCTTGTTGCTCAGAAAGTGTGGTAGGAGCACAGTATTAGCAACAAAAAATAGATTTTAAACTCTGCACCACCTCTGCAAACAGCTGAATTTCAATGACAGTAAATTCCAAGGTTAAATATGGCATGCTGTATCGTGTTAGTCACAGAAGAAAGAATTGTTTGAGTGTGAATGAGGCTTGTATGACAAGATATACTACAAACAATTTGAAAGTCAGATGTTCCTAACGTCATACAGAAGGGGACCCAAGAATTTTTTGGTGGCCTCTGGATCAGGCCTCTATAACACACTAGATGCTACAGACTATTTTAAAGTCAGGTCCCCTACTGTATGACACTAGGAACAGAAGGATTTTTGTGGCCTCTGGATCAGTTGTCTATAACACACTAGATGCTACAAAACTATTTTAAAGTCAGGTGCCCTACTGTATGACACTAGGAACACAAGAATTTTTGGGTGACCTCTGGATCAGGCCTCTACAGCTTAATTTCAACCCTACAAAATGACAAAGTGTAATACGGTGGGCTGTCTAACTGTTTGCAACTGAATTTTTTTTTTTTTAATGTGCTTAGGTCTGCAGACTGTTTCATATCACCACAGCTCTAAGTGACAAGGTGGGATACAGCAGGCTGTTTCACATTTAGCTAGTGAAAAAATATTATTTAGAATGCTATACTCATGCGTGGAGCACAATAGGAGCAGAGCACAATACACTTGTAGGACATGTGCACTGCTGGCTTCGTCTGTGGACCTCAGTAATGGCAAACACTGGACAACTAGCTAGCTACACTATCTGACTGAGCTACAATAGCCAAGCTAACTAGCTAAAATCTTGCTGCTAAGCGTCAGGCTGCTCCTGGGCTGGTGGGAAGAGACCATCGTCTTCCCGGAGGACAGCCGGGCCTGGTGGCGCCCCCAGATTATTTTCTGGGGGCGCTACATAGATGATATCTTGATCTTCTGGGCAGGTGACACATCATCTTTTAATACATTTGTCTGTGATTTGAACAAAAACAATCTGGGCCTTAGATTTACCTCAGAGGTTGATCGACAATCCATCAATTTTTTGGATATTAATATCAAGGATACAGGGGGTCTCCTGGAAAGCACACTATTTAGAAAACCGACCGCAATGAATAATCTGTTGGACTGGAATAGTAATCACCCACATAGTCTACGTGAAGGGATCCCCAAAGGCCAGTACCTAAGAGTCAAACAGGGGCTGGCTGGCAATTTTCAGCCTGGGGGGCAATCACAAGGCAGTGGCCCTCGAGTTGCGGTGGCCCTCCTTTTCCCTGCTTATATCTGGCCACTGTATTAAAGTAGCAGAGATAACAGGCTTTAAAAACAGGCTGGTACACAGATATGGGAACTGAAAGGAGCTTGCTGCATAGATATAGGAGCAGAATCGAGCTTACTCCAGAGATATGGGAACAGAACGGAGCTTACTACAGAGATATGTGAGCAGAACAGAGCTTACTACAGAGATATGGGAGCAGAACAGAGCTTACTATAGAGATATGGGAGCAGAACCGAGCTTACTGCAAGGATATGGGAGCAGAACCGAGCTTACTGCAGAGATATGGGAGCAGAACAGGCCTTACTACAGAGATATGGCAGCAGAAACGAGCTTACTACAGAGATAAGGGAGCAGAACCAAGCTTACTACAGAGATAGGGGAACAGAACCGAGCTTACTACAGAGATATGGGAGCAGAACCGAGCTTACTGCAAAGATATGGGAGCAGAACCAAGCTTACTACAGAGATATGGGAGCAGAACTGAGCTTAGTGCAGAGAAATGGGAGCAGAACCAAGCTTACTGCAGAGATATGGGAACAGAATCGAGCTTACTACAGAGATATGGGAGCAGAACCAAACTTACTACAGAGATATGGGAGCAGAACCTAGCATACTACAGACATAAGGGAGCAGAAACGAGCTTACTAGAGAGATATGGGAGCAGAACCAAGCTTACTGCAGAGATATGGGAGCAGAACCGAGCTTACTACAGAGATAAGGGAGCAGAACCGAGCTTAATACGTCTACTACATGGAACCAAGTCTGCTACATAGAAACTGGAGCAGAACTGAGATTACGACATACATACAGTACCATAATCTAGATTACTACATTGATAGAGTACCAGAACCAAGCTTACTGCTTAGATATGGTGCCATAACGGAGCTTACTTACAAACATACACACAACAATACAGCTACACAGTGCCTAGTACTATCACCACTACACAGAGAATACATAATATTATAATATCACCATTACCTCTACATGAAACTACACTCTATACAAAGACCAATGATGCCACCATACACTCCCTGACACAAGTTATGTCGCTATTCATGTTATGTAAATAAAAGCTTATAACCTGACGTTAAATTCATCCATTGGTTGTATAAGTTATTCTTTTGAAAGCTGAAACCCTCCAAAATGTGGTTTAGGTTAAGAAAATAAATTGTTATTAAAGCAGAAATATTGATCAGTTAATGGACACAGAATGGTCAGATTTTAGCAAGACAAAATTTTTGTTGCCCACAGACAAATAATTAACTTAAAATACAAATATATGTTGCATAACATTGGTGAATGAAGTTGTGGTGCTCCTCTAGATTCTTTGGTTTTGTCTTCCAAGCTTCCTCTTTCATCCTACCCCAAACATGCTCAATGATGTTCATGTCTGGTGAGTGGGCTGGCCAGTCCTTGAGCACCTTGATCTTTTTTGCCTGGAGGAACTTTGTTGTAGAGATGGATGTATGAGATGGAGCACCATCCTGCTGCAGAATGACCTCTTTTATGGTTTGGAATATAAGAGGTAGCTAATACTTCTTGATATTTTAGGCTATTGATATTGCCTCCCACCTTGCAAATGTTTCGCACACCCCCATACTGAATGTAACCCCAGACCATGATCTTTCCACCACCAAATTTAACTGTCTTCTGGGTGTATTTTGGATCCATACGGGCTCCAGTAGGTCTCCTGCAGTGTTTGTGGCAACTGTGGTGTAATTCTACTGAAGAGAAATCCACCTTCTGCCACTTTTCCAGTGTCCATCTATTTAGCAGGCTGTGGGAGTTTGCAGATGCCACACGGTTTTCTATTTGCCTTTTGTTTAGTGCTGGCTTCTGGGCACTGATTCGACCATGGAGGCCATTTTGAGACAGAATCCTAGAAACTGTTCTAGTTGACACAGGGACTTGAGGTGACTAGACCTGTTGGAGCTCTGCTGCTGTGGAAGAGGGGCTTGCTTTGGATTTTCTAACCAACAAATGTTCCTCCTGAGCAGTTGTCTTGCGGGGTCCGCCGGACCTGGGCTAGTCAAACACATCTCCAGTCTCTTCAAATCTTTTTTTTAATTCTTTGTACTTGAAGCTGAGACACATTAAAGGTGCCCGCCACCTCTGCAGTGGATCTGGTCTTCAGCCTCTTGATAATCCAGGCTTTGGTCGCAGGGTGGATTTTTGGCATATTGTCAGAGCTTAAGTTGCAGTTCAAGTGAAGGTCTGGGGAGCGGGGTTTCTTTTTATACACACACACTTTTTGTCTTGCTAAAATCTGACCATTCTGTGTCCATTAACTAATCAATATTTCTGCATTGATGTCAATTTATTTTCTTAACCTAAACCACATTTTGGAAGGTTTCAGCTTTCAAAATAATAATTTATACAACCAATGGATGAATTTAACATCAGGTTATAAGCTTTTATTTACATAACATGGATAAGTGACATTACTTCTGTCAGGGAGTGTACACCTTTTACTACTTGTATACTACAATACTGATCATTAATTTTAAAAAAGCACAATACTAAGTGCCATTGTATACAGGAACTCTGTATTTACGGTCAGTGTAAAGATACTACAGTGATCACTGGTGACATTATACACAGGAGATCTGTATAAGGTGTCAGTGTACAGGTAATACAGTGATCACCACTGCCAGTGACATTATACACAGGAGCTTTGTATATAGTATACAGTGTATAGTGTCAGTGTACAGGTAATACACTGACTCACTAGTGACGTCTCTAGCTGAAGTCCTTCATCTTTGCTTTTCATTTTCATCCAGCACAGACTGCCGTCACTTCTTCCAGCCAGGACTCATCTCTACATAAAATAACACAGTTACCTAAGCCTCCAGACCACATTCCCCACTTTTTCCCTTTCTTCTACACCATGTTCCAAATTATTATGCAAATTATATTTTTCTCGGATTTTCCTAAATGGTCGGTGCAAATGACAGTCAGTCTAATAAAAGTCTTCACCTGTTAGATTATACATCGAATTTTATTGAAGAAACCTCCCAATGATAACAGTATAATCTCCAAAATGAATAAAAATTCAAAATGCACTGTTCCAAATTATTAGGCACAGTAGAATTTCTAAACATTTGATCTGTTTTAAAGAACTGAAAATGCTCATTTGTGGAATTTGCAGCATTAGGAGGTCACATTCACTGAACAAAAAAGCTATTTAACGCCAAAACATCCTAACAGGCCAAGTCACATGTTACCATAGGAACCCTTCTTTGTTATCACCTTCACAATTCTTGCATCTATTGAACTTGTGAGTATTTGGAGAGTTTCTGCTTGTATTTCTTTGCATGAAGTCAGAATAGCCTCCCAGAGCTGCTGTTTTGATGTGAACTTCCTCCCACCCTCATAGATCTTTTGCTTGATGATACTCCAAAGGTTCTGTATAGGGTTAAGGTCAGGGGAAGATGGTGGCAATACCATGTGTTTATCTCCTTTTATGCCCATAGCAGCCAATGACTCAGAGATATTCTTTGCAGCATGAGATGGTGCATTGACATGCATGAAGATGATTTTGCTCCTGAAGGCACAATTCTGATTTTTATACCATGGAAGAAAGTTGTCAGTCAGAAACTCTATATGCTTTGCCGAGGTCATTTTCACACCTTCAGGAACCTTAAAGGGCCCTACAAGCTGTTTCCCCATGATTCTGGCCCAAAACATGACTCCTCCATCACCTTGCTGACGTTGCAGCCTTGTTGGGACATGGTGGCCATCCACCAACCATCCACTACTCCATATATCTGGACCACCCAGGGTTGCTCGACACTCATCAGTAAACAAGACTGTTTGGAAATCAGTCTTCATGTGTGTCTGGGCCCACTGCAACCGTTTCTGCTTGTGAACACTGTTTAGGGGTGGCCGAATAGTATGTTTATGCACCACAGCAAGCCTTTGAAGGATCCTACACCTTGAGGTTCGAGGGACTCCAGAGGCACGAGCAGCTTCAAATAACTGTTTGCTGCTTTGTAATGGTATTTTGGCAGCTGCTCTCTTTATCCAATGAATTTGTCTGGCAGAAACCTTCGTCATTATGCCTTTATCTGCATGAACTCTGTCTGTGCTCTGTTTCAGTCACAGATCTCTTCACAGTATGATGATCACTCTTAAGTTTTCGTGAAATATCTAATGTTTTCATACCTTGACCAAGGCATTGCACTATTTAATGCTTTTCAGCAGCAGAGAGATCCTTTTTATTTCCCATATTGCTTGAAACCTGTGGTCTGCTTAATAATGTGGAACATTATTTTTAAGTAGTTTTCCTTTAATTAGAATCACCTGGAAAACTAATGATCACATGTGTTTAAGATTGATTTTAGTGATCCATTGAGCCCTGAGACACAATACCATCCACGAGTTTATTTGAAAAATAAAACAATTAAATCTTTATGACACTTAAATCCAATTTGCATAATAATTTGGAACATGGTGTACACTAGACATCTGAATACAGAGGTGCACCCACAAACAATATATAATTGGTTATTATGCAACCTCATAGATTGTAAGTGCAGCGCCCCAGAGTCCTGGTCGTTGCAGTACTGTGGCTCCGCCACTAAGGGGAGCCACGGTGCGTTCGATGGCACTGAAGGAGTTCCTCCAATCAGGTATCACAGACACCAATATGTTTCACAGCTGGGCCTCCGGGGGGAGCTAAGGGTGCTATTCATTAGGCCACTCCCCACCATAGTGGGTAAACTGGGGGTCAGGCAGGAAGTTAGTAGAGAAAGCTGACTGGATCGAACGAAGCAACACCTAGTGAGAGAGGGTGTTGTGGAGGAAGAGACAGTAGGGTCTCTGCCAGGGGTGGGATCCTGGCAGAGGCTTGGCATTGAAAGAACGTAACGGGACCGTGCCTGCTCAGAATAGCGGCGGTGCCCTAAGAAAGGATTAGAAGCGAGATAGATTGTGCTGAGTGAGAAACGAAATCAAGCAGAAGGAGAATACCAGCAGGGGTTTTGTTGAAAGAGGCAGCACCTTGCTGAGGCGCATTACCGGTGGCTGGAACGCCGAGGGAGTGGAATAATATACAGCTTTAAGCCATACTCCAAACAGCGGCAGGACAGTCAGTCTCAGGCGGGCTGTCTACCACATATCACCTATGAAGTCTTGGGGGGCAATTGCGGGAGAGGGGCGTCTCTAGGGTCCCGGAAGAACTCCAGGCCTACCTGACAAACGGGTGCCGTTCTTACTGTAACATCAGGAAGGGACGGAAGATTAGCAGAAGATCAGTTAATCGAGTTGTGAGGGAACTTAAGAAACAGACACAACAGTTGTGGGGTACTTTCCGTAAGCACAGCAGGGAAGGACTACAACACAAAGCGCTAAGAAGGAAGGCACTGATTTCCACCTGTGAGGAGAACTCTGGAAGTGCCATTGGACCGGCCGGACTTGCGCAGCCTGGTGGACCGGATTCTGGACTGAGGACCGAGAGATCTCCAGTAAAGAGGTAAAGAGACTGCAACCTGGTGTCCTCGTTATTTACCGCGACCTGCACCCCACAACTGCACCGCTATACCACCGTTAACAGCACCTATTTGCAACGGACGTCCCCCACTGACAGACAGGGCCACGGACCGGGTCTAGCCACCGTGACAACCCCAGGACTGAGATCCCAGAGGCCCGGCTCCGGGTACCCCTCGGCCCTGCGGCGGTGTGGGGGCGCTCCAAATCTTGGCGTCACGAACAGGATCTACTTAAGCCTGAAGAATCAGGTCATGTGTGCCTAGAGACTGTGATTTGTTGTGCATGAACTGTAGCTTTATTGAGAGACTGTGTGCTACCACTGACCAATAGAAGTTCCCGCCAAAAGCCGCCGCCATTGCTACTTTGGAGAAGAAGGAGGGCGTGCTATGGGAGGAGACTACCAGAATGGCGCGAGAAATGGATACCGCCCTCTGCGCTTCGGGCTGCAAGGAGATGACCTGCCCCAAAGCAGAAGACAACCTCCTGATTTGCAATGGCGGGAAGCAGGAGATGGAGAAGCCCGACCTCGGAGAAATGGCGGAGTCAGGTGCATGCACTGCCACCGACTATCAGGCAGCGATGATGAACAGCAAGTGCCTGAGCGAGGAAGATGCGACTCCGGCTTGCCCCTCTTCACCGGAGACGGACTTATGTCCCCTGCAGCCGGAGGACCTGAAACTCCTGGAACAGATAGCAGAGCTGAGTCCACCAACCCTGACCTTGGAGTCCGTGGAGGAGGAACCACAGCGAGCGGAGCAGCGTTCGGGGGCCGCATCGGAAGAGCCGCGGTCCGAGCAGCAGCCGACTCCAGCGTTCTTGTCAGCGGACCGGATCGACATCGGTGGAACCACATCAGGCGTAGGCACGGAAGACGCCCCTGCTCCCCCTCACGAGTCCGCTTCCACGACCCACCTCCATCTCAGTAAAGGTCGACCCTTCTCGGCAGGGTTAATGGTGTTATCCCCTGGTGACCTGGGGAGGATGGTGCCACCGCTGTCGACTAGAGTGGGGGAGCCCGTGGATGTGAGTCTAGATAGAGTAGTTCTTCGGTGGGACAGCCCCTGGGTTGGGACAGATGGATCCCAGGAGAACGGGTCCACTCTTGCGGTGCTTACGTGGGAACAATATAGACAGTGCTTGATTCTACAGTGGAAAGGCCGGAAAGAGGCCGAGCCGATGGGTCCATCGAAAATACAACAATCCCCTCCGGCATGGGATGACAGAGACGTGATAAGGCGGGGCACTGTGTTGGCCTACCATGCAAGAAGGGGGTGGGGCCTCATACACGAGCCGGGATTGGATACTGACGTTTTTGTTGCGCACTGTAACGTGAGGGCTCCCTGCTGTGGCCGAAGTGGAGAACCATTGCAAAAGGGGGATCAGGTGACCTACAGCCGCCACCAGAACCCGCTCGGGTGGTATGCACGGAATGTTCGGCGGTGTATGTTTGGAGCCGCGACCCTTACCACCTCGGACCTGGTCCCAGGAGCACCCGACCTTGTCACCATCGCAACGGTGCGCCTGGTAGCGGCCACCGAGTTGGCCAGTCGAGTTCATCTGCACGTTCGAACCGCGGACACTGGCACCACAGTGGCCGGGGGGCAGGAGCCCAAGCCACCTGAGCAAGAGTAAACCTCGGAAACCTGAAAATGTAAATAGTTACTGTTTGTTCTTTAAGTTGCTGCTAAACCCGTCCAGGGTAAACTTTAAGAAAGGTGACCCCTTTGTTGACCCGGGGTCACTATTGTTGTTTTCTTGAAGTTTTGCACAAAGTTACACAAACTGCGAAATCATGGACTGTGCATGATTTGAACTTTCTTGTAAATAGTTTGCACCTTCTTAAAGGTGCTTCCTACTGGTTTTGTTTAAAGACATTTTGCGAAGATACCATTCCGGAGCCTTTGCATGGACTGGTAGGCTGAGAAGAAGAGCTACCTCAGAAAGACTTGATCTCCTCTTAAAGGGGAGGTTAGAATTGAACTTGAAAGTGATACTGTTTTAGAACAGTAATGTCAAGATAATGCTTTGAAGGAAATGTAACTGTTTTTCATGGAAAAGTTATGTGTGTTTAATTTGTTTAAAATGTGAAACCTAGATAATGTTCTTTGAAGAGAAAGATGTAGAAAGCCCGTAGGGGTAGATGTAGAGTTCCGTTTAACTAAAAGTAAAGAAGTAATAACGAAGGTGAGGATAGAAGGTAAACCCTGCGTCCCCATAGAAAGTAAGTTCGTTACTAAGGACAGAAAGTAGACCCGTAGGGGTTAGTGAGTGAGTCCTTATAGGAGCCAAGCAGAGTGGGCTCCATGCTCTCAAATTGAAAGGAATGTTATGTCTATACTATGTATAGTAGAGAAAGGCAGTAGGCCCTGGCTGAACGGGGCGGTCCTGTAAAAGAAAGGAGAGGCAGTAGGTCTGGTGCCATAGGGACAGGCGGTCCTGCAGGTTCAAAGTAGGAGAATGTGAAGTTACCTTGCCCTGTAATGTGATTATAGGAAGGCCTTTGGTAAACTAAGAGTGTATGTTTCCTAAAGGCAATGTTAATTTATTGTTCCAGCATTTGCACTTAGTAGAATACCCGGTTGGGTAATGAGAGTTAATTGTAGCCTGTTGCTATGATATTTGATTATGTTTTGTAACGTTAAAGTGTCCTCACCTCCCATAAAGGGAAGCCTGTTCAAGTATGCTTATTGTTTTGCACTCAACAAATTTGTATGTCTTTTTGCTAACCTGTATTGTTGTTTTCTTCCCAGTCCCGGAGTACTGTGTTTAACCAGGGGGGAGTGCAGCGCCCCAGAGTCCTGGTCGTTGCAGTACTGTGGCTCCGCCACTAAGGGGAGCCACGGTGCGTTCGATGGCACTGAAGGAGTTCCTCCAATCAGGTATCACAGACACCAATATGTTTCACAGCTGGGCCTCCGGGGGGAGCTAAGGGTGCTTTTCATTAGGCCACTCCCCACCATAGTGGGTAAACTGGGGGTCAGGCAGGAAGTTAGTAGAGAAAGCTGACTGGATCGAACGAAGCAACACCTAGTGAGAGAGGGTGTTGTGGAGGAAGAGACAGTAGGGTCTCTGCCAGGGGTGGGATCCTGGCAGAGGCTTGGCATTGAAAGAACGTAACGGGACCGTGCCTGCTCAGAATAGCGGCGGTGCCCTAAGAAAGGATTAGAAGCGAGATAGATTGTGCTGAGTGAGAAACGAAATCAAGCAGAAGGAGAATACCAGCAGGGGTTTTGTTGAAAGAGGCAGCACCTTGCTGAGGCGCATTACCGGTGGCCGGAACGCCGAGGGAGTGGAATAATATACAGCTTTAAGCCATACTCCAAACAGCGGCAGGACAGTCAGTCTCAGGCGGGCTGTCTACCACATATCACCTATGAAGTCTTGGGGGGCAATTGCGGGAGAGGGGCGTCTCTAGGGTCCCGGAAGAACTCCAGGCCTACCTGACAAACGGGTGCCGTTCTTACTGTAACATCAGGAAGGGACGGAAGATTAGCAGAAGATCAGTTAATCGAGTTGTGAGGGAACTTAAGAAACAGACACAACAGTTGTGGGGTACTTTCCGTAAGCACAGCAGGGAAGGACTACAACACAAAGCGCTAAGAAGGAAGGCACTGATTTCCACCTGTGAGGAGAACTCTGGAAGTGCCATTGGACCGGCCGGACTTGCGCAGCCTGGTGGATCGGATTCTGGACTGAGGACCGAGAGATCTCCAGTAAAGAGGTAAAGAGACTGCAACCTGGTGTCCTCGTTATTTACCGCGACCTGCACCCCACAACTGCACCGCTATACCACCGTTAACAGCACCTATTTGCAACGGACGTCCCCCACTGACAGACAGGGCCACGGACCGGGTCTAGCCACCGTGACAACCCCAGGACTGAGATCCCAGAGGCCCGACTCCGGGTACCCCTCGGCCCTGCGGCGGTGTGGGGGCGCTCCATAAGCTTGCGAGCAGGGCCCTCATTCCTTTTGGTATCTGTTGATCTATGTGTTTATTGTTATGCTTAATGTCCATTGTCTGTACAAGTCCCCTCTAAAATGTAAAGTGTTGGCACTATAGAAATAAAATTATTATAATTATTATTATTATTATTAACCGACCATTCCAAATATAAATTATAATCCACCACTGTGCACCCACTAACTATAAATAGCCACTTTCCCCATTTAATATATAAATTAATTAGCAGCTGTACTCTTTCCCCCAATTCATTACCAGTCACTTCATCCTCAACGCCCCCCACTATGTACCTACCACTCTAACCCTAACTCCGATTCATTATAGTTACATGCCCCTCCCGCCCCAATTCATTGTCATGTCTTTCTCTCTCACCCTCTATTCATTATCAACTGCTCTACCCCACATTCAATACATCATTTACTCCCCCACCCTTAAAATTAATTATTTTTTCTTCCCCTAGATCATCATTTGCTCTCCCCACCCCCTCTTCAATTGATCATTTGCTCTCCCCACCCCCACCTTCAATTAAATTGCTGTCCCCTGTCCCTCACACTGAATTTATCATTTTGCAGTCCCCCCACTTTAATTTGAAGTCCCCTTACTTCATTCATTGCAGTCCCCTATCACCCCCTCACTTCATCTGCAGTGCCCCTTCATCATTTGCAGCCCCCTATCCCCCTTCCATTTCATCATGAGCAGTCCCACATCAGACAAACTTCATCATGTGCAGTCCTGCAATCCCGTTCTCCCACTTCATCATGTGCAGTCCCCTTACCCCCCACTTCATCATGTGCAGTCACCCTTACCCCCCACTTCATGTGCAGTCCATCTTACACTCCACTTTATCATGTGCAGTCCCCATTACCCCCCACTTCATGTGCAGATCACCTTACCCCCCACTTCATCATGTGCAGTCCCCCTTACCCCCCACTTCATAATGTGCAGTCCCCCTTACCCCCCACTTCATGTGCAGCCCCACTCCCCCTTCATCATGCACAATCCCCCTTACCCCCACATCATCATGTGCAGCCCCATTCCATCATACAGCCCCACTCTCCCCACTTCATCATGTGCAGTCTCCTTTATCCACTAAACTATCATGTGCAGCCCCACTCCATCATGTACAGCCCCACTCAACCTTCATCATGTGCAGCCCCACTTACCCCCTCACTCCATCATGTGCAGTCTCCTTTAACCCCCAAATTCCACAAATTCCATCATGTGCAGTCTCCTTACACCTCCCACTTCATCACTTGCAGTTACCCACCATTAAATTTATTTTATAAAGAAAACAAAAAAGTTCTTCATACTTACCTCACCAGTCGCTCCCCTGCAGTGCCTCTCTGCTTCTAGCATCCGGGTCATGTCGGCGCGTGCGTCAGGATGCCTGTCATGATCTCAATGGCAAGAGATCATAGCATCAGCATATATAGGAACTAGCTCTTGGAAGATGGAAACTGAGCTGACCATGAACTAAACCTAACGCACAACTAGCAGTGGCCGGGTAGCATGCCTACGTTGATTCTAGATGCCCAGCACCAGCCGGAGGACTAAATAAAGCTAGCAGAGGAAAATATTAGTCCTAGCTCACCTCTAGAGAAATACCCCGAAAGGAGACAGAGGCCCCCCACATGTATTGGCGGTGAATCAAGATGAAATAACAAACGTAGTATGAAAATAGGTTTAGCAAATTTGAGGTCCACTTACTACATAGCAGAAGACAGAAAGGACACTTTCATGGTCAGCTGAAAACCCTATCAAAACACCATCCAGAAATTACTTTAAAACTCTGGCATTAACTCATAACACCAGAGTGGCAATTCCTGTTCACAAGAGCTTTCCAGACACAGTAACGAAACTACAGCTGTGAACTGGAACAAAAATGCAAAAACAAACATGGACAAGAGTCCAACTTATCTAGTAGTTGTCTAGGAGCAGGAACAAGCACAGAGAGGCTTCTGATAACATTGTTGACCGGCAAGCAACTAACAGAGCAGCAAGGCTATATAGCGACTCCCACATCTTGATGGGAACAGGTGAACAGAGAAGATGAAGACACCAGTTCAATTCCACCAGTAGCCACCGGGGGAGCCCAGAATCCAAATTCACAACAGTACCCCCCCCTCAAGGAGGGGGCACCGAACCCTCACCAGAACCACCAGGGCGATCAGGATGGGCCCTATGAAAGGTACGAACCAGATCAGAGGCATGAACATCAGATGCATTCACCCAAGAATTATCCTCCTGGCCGTATCCCTTCCACTTGACCAGATACTGGAGTCTCCGTCTGGAAACACGAGAGTCTAAGATTTTCTCCACAACGTACTCCAACTCACCCTCAACCAACACCGGAGCAGGAGGCTCAACGGAAGGCACAACCGGTACCTCATACCTGCGCAATAATGACCGATGAAAAACGTTATGAATAGAAAAGGATGCAGGGAGGTCCAAACGGAAGGAAACAGGGTTAAGAATCTCCAATATCTTATATGGGCCGATGAACCGAGGCTTAAACTTAGGAGAAGAGACCCTCATAGGGACAAAACGAGAAGACAACCACACCAAATCCCCAACACAAAGCCGAGGACCAACACGACGGTGGCGGTTGGCAAAAAGCTGAGTCTTCTCCTGGGACAACCTCAAATTGTCCACCACCTGCCCCCAGATCTGATGCAATCTCTCCACCACAGCATCCACTCCAGGACAATCCGAAGATTCCACCTGACCAGAGGAAAATCGAGGATGAAACCCCGAATTACAGAAAAACGGGGACACCAAAGTGGCAGAGCTGGCCCGATTATTGAGAGCAAACTCCGCCAATGGCAAAAAAGCAACCCAATCATCCTGGTCAGCAGACACAAAACACCTCAGATATGTCTCCAGGGTCTGATTAATCCGCTCGGTCTGGCCATTCGTCTGAGGATGGAAAGCGGACGAAAAAGATAAATCTATGCCCATCCTAGCACAGAATGCCCGCCAAAATCTAGACACGAATTGGGTCCCTCTGTCAGAAACGATATTCTCAGGAATACCATGCAAACGAACAACATTTTGAAAAAACAGAGGAACCAACTCGGAAGAAGAAGGCAACTTGGGCAGAGGAACCAAATGGACCATCTTAGAGAAACGGTCACACACCACCCAGATGACAGACATCTTCTGAGAAACAGGCAGATCTGAAATAAAATCCATCGAGATGTGCGTCCAAGGCCTCTTAGGAATAGGCAAGGGCAACAACAATCCACTAGCCCGAGAACAACAAGGCTTGGCCCGAGCACAAACGTCACAAGACTGCACAAAGCCTCGCACATCTCGTGACAGGGAAGGCCACCAGAAGGACCTTGCCACCAAATCCCTGGTACCAAAAATGCCAGGATGACCTGCCAACGCAGAAGAATGAACCTCAGAGATGACTCTACTGGTCCAATCATCAGGAACAAACAGTTTATCAGGTGGGCAACGATCAGGTCTATCCGCCTGAAACTCCTGCAAGGCCCGCCGCAGATCTGGAGAAACGGCTGACAATACCACTCCATCCTTAAGGATACCTGTGGGCTCAGAGTTACCAGGCGAGTCAGGCTCAAAACTCCTAGAAAGGGCATCCGCCTTAACATTCTTAGAACCCGGTAGGTATGACACCACAAAATTAAACCGAGAGAAAAATAATGACCAGCGCGCCTGTCTAGGATTCAGGCGCCTGGCGGTCTCAAGATAAATCAAATTTTTGTGGTCAGTCAATACCACCACCTGATGTCTGGCCCCCTCAAGCCAATGGCGCCACTCCTCAAAAGCCCACTTCATGGCCAAAAGCTCCCGATTCCCAACATCATAATTCCGCTCAGCGGGCGAAAATTTACGGGAAAAGAAGGCACAAGGCCTAATCACGGAGCAGTCAGAACTTTTCTGCGACAACACTGCCCCAGCTCCGATCTCAGAAGCGTCGACCTCAACCTGAAAAGGTAGAGCAACATCAGGCTGACGCAACACAGGGGCAGAGGAAAAACGGCGCTTAAGCTCCCGAAAGGCCTCCACAGCATCAGGGGACCAATCAGCAACATCAGCACCCTTCTTAGTCAAATCGGTCAATGGCTTAGCAATATCCGAAAAACCAGCAATAAATCGACGATAAAAGTTAGCAAAGCCCAAAAATTTCTGAAGACTCTTAAGAGAAGAGGGCTGCGTCCAATCACAAATAGCTTGAACCTTGACAGGATCCATTTCAATGGAAGAGGGGAAAAAAATATATCCCAAAAAGGAAATCCTCTGTACCCCAAAAACACACTTAGAACCCTTCACACACAAAGAATTAGACCGCAAAACCCGAAAAACCCTCCTGACCTGCTGGACATGAGAGTCCCAGTCATCAGAAAAAATCAGAATATCATCCAGATACACAATCATAAATTTATCCAAATAATCGCGAAAAATATCATGCATAAAGGACTGGAAAACTGACGGAGCATTTGAAAGACCAAAAGGCATCACTAAATACTCAAAGTGGCCCTCGGGCGTATTAAATGCGGTTTTCCACTCATCCCCCTGCCTGATTCGCACCAAATTATACGCCCCACGAAGGTCAATCTTAGAGAACCACTTGGCCCCCTTTATGCGAGCAAACAAATCAGTCAGCAACGGCAATGGGTATTGATATTTAACAGTGATTTTATTCAAAAGCCGATAATCAATACATGGTCTCAAAGAGCCGTCTTTTTTTGACACAAAGAAAAAACCGGCTCCTAAGGGAGATGACGATGGACGAATATGTCCCTTTTCCAAGGACTCCTTTATATATTCACGCATAGCAGCATGTTCAGGCACAGACAGATTAAATAAACGACCCTTTGGGTATTTACTACCCGGGATTAAATCTATGGCACAATCGCACTCTCGGTGCGGAGGTAACGAACCAAGCTTGGATTCTTCAAAGACGTCACGATAGTCAGACAGGAACTCAGGAATTTCAGAGGGAATAGATGATGAAATGGAAACCACAGGTACATCCCCATGAGCCCCCTTACATCCCCAGCTCAACACAGACATAGCTTTCCAGTCGAGGACTGGGTTGTGAGATTGCAGCCAAGGCAATCCTAGCACCAAATCATCATGTAGATTATACAGCACCAGAAAGCGAATAATCTCCTGGTGATCCGGATTAATACGCATAGTTACTTGTGTCCAGTATTGTGGTTTATTATTAGCCAATGGGGTGGAGTCAATCCCCTTCAGAGGAATAGGAGTCTCCAAAGGCTCTAAATCATACCCACAGCGTTTGGCAAAGGACCAATCCATAAGACTCAAAGCGGCGCCAGAGTCGACATAGGCGTCCGTGGTAATAGATGACAAAGAGCAAATCAGGGTCACAGATAGAATAAACTTAGACGGTAAGGTGCAAATGGAAACAGATTTACCAAGCTTTTTAGTGCGCTTAGAGCATGCTGATATAACATGAGTAGAATCACCACAATAGAAACACAACCCATTTTTCCGTCTAAAATTCTGCCGCTCGCTTCGGGACAGAATTCTATCACACTGCATACTCTCTGGCGATTTCTCAGTGGACACCGCCAGATGGTGCTCTGGTTTGCGCTCCCGCAAACGCCTATCGATCTGAATAGCCATTGTCATGGACTCATTCAGACCCGCAGGCACAGGGAACCCCACCATAACATCCTTAATGGCATCAGAGAGACCCTCTCTGAAAGTCGCCGCCAGGGCGCACTCATTCCACTGAGTAAGCACAGACCATTTACGGAATCTTTGGCAGTAAATTTCCGCTTCATCTTGCCCCTGAGATAGGGACATCAAAGTTTTTTCTGCCTGAAGCTCCAAATGAGGTTCGTCATAAAGCAACCCCAAGGCCAGAAAAAACGCATCCACATTGAGCAACGCAGGATCCCCTGGTGTCAATGAAAAAGCCCAGTCTTGAGGGTCGCCCCGGAGCAAGGAAATCACAATCCTGACCTGCTGTGCAGGATCTCCGGCAGAGCGAGATTTCAGGGACAAAAATAATTTGCAATTATTTCGAAAATTCTGAAACCCAGATCTATTCCCCGAGAAAAATTCCGGCAAAGGAATTCTCGGCTCAGATACAGGTGCATGACAAACAAAATCTTGCAAATTTTGTACCTTCGTGGCGAGATTATTCAAACCTGCAGTTACACTCTGAAGATCCATTGCAAACAGGTGAACACAGAGCCATTCAAAGAGAGAGAGAAAAAAAAAAAAAAAATTTCAGCAGACTACTTATTTCTCTCCTTTCTCAGCCAAGGATTTTAACCCTTTAGTGGGCCGGTCAAACTGTCATGATCTCAATGGCAAGAGATCATAGCATCAGCATATATAGGAACTAGCTCTTGGAAGATGGAAACTGAGCTGACCATGAACTAAACCTAACGCACAACTAGCAGTGGCCGGGTAGCATGCCTACGTTGATTCTAGATGCCCAGCACCAGCCGGAGGACTAAATAAAGCTAGCAGAGGAAAATATTAGTCCTAGCTCACCTCTAGAGAAATACCCCGAAAGGAGACAGAGGCCCCCCACATGTATTGGCGGTGAATCAAGATGAAATAACAAACGTAGTATGAAAATAGGTTTAGCAAATTTGAGGTCCACTTACTACATAGCAGAAGACAGAAAGGACACTTTCATGGTCAGCTGAAAACCCTATCAAAACACCATCCAGAAATTACTTTAAAACTCTGGCATTAACTCATAACACCAGAGTGGCAATTCCTGTTCACAAGAGCTTTCCAGACACAGTAACGAAACTACAGCTGTGAACTGGAACAAAAATGCAAAAACAAACATGGACAAGAGTCCAACTTATCTAGTAGTTGTCTAGGAGCAGGAACAAGCACAGAGAGGCTTCTGATAACATTGTTGACCGGCAAGCAACTAACAGAGCAGCAAGGCTATATAGCGACTCCCACATCTTGATGGGAACAGGTGAACAGAGAAGATGAAGACACCAGTTCAATTCCACCAGTAGCCACCGGGGGAGCCCAGAATCCAAATTCACAACAGATGCCATCGCGCATGCCCAACACCTAACCTGGAAGTATAGAGAACACGAAGGGAGCAGTAGCTGCACAGCTGTCAAGGTGACAGCCAAGCATAGCTCCTGGCCCCAGCGCAGACGTGTGCGCTGACTGTGATGCGGTTGTGTCTGCTGCCGGCCGCGACACAGTACAGCAGACATGGCTGCGCACAATTTGCTGTGTGGCTGTAGCCACCACCAGGCAGCCGGCCCTGAACAGCAGCTGGGGGAGCGGCCCGGGGGGCATTTGCCTCTTTGCCACCTGGGCCAGTCAGCCCCTGGAGTCAAAAGAAATTGTTCAAATGTGACTAACTTCTATGGGGAGGCAAAGGACCTTAGAAATAGATTTCTTAACAGGGGCTATCCCATGAAGGTCCTTCAAGAAGCTTTCAAAAAAGCAGAGTCCTGTGATAGGAATGGTCTCTTGAGCCCGAGAGAAGTAAAAGATGACAAACAGACACGCATCATTGGGAATTTTGATAGCTGCTCAAGGGAGGTCCGTGATATCATCTCCAAATATTGGGGCATTTTAAAAGCGGACAGCGAGATCAGTGAACTCCTGGGTGACACCCCGGCGATCACCTACAGAAGGGGCAGATCGATTGGTGACCAACTGGTTCACAGCATGTATACCCCACCACCAAAGACGGGCACCTGGCTAGACAGAAGGGAGGTCGGTACATTCAAATGTGGACATTGCTCATTCTGTAGGTACATTAAGGTTGGTAAGAGTTTCTCAAACACCACGACTGGGAGGATATACCAGAATAGACACTTTGCCAATTGCAAAACTAGTGGAGTGGTATACCTTTTCCAGCGCTCATGTCCAATGAGTTACGTGGGAAAAACCAAGAGAGAATTGAGGAGACGGATTGGGGACCATATAGGAGACATCCGTCATGCCAGGGATACGCCAGTCTCCAGACATGTCAGAGAGGTACATGGTGGTGATCTTGGATCTATATCCTTTGGTGTAATTGAAGTTATAGTACCATCAATACGTCGTGGTGACTGGAATAAGAAAATCCTACAAAAGGAGTTGAGGTGGATATATAGATTGGACACCACCTCCCCTAGGGGGCTTAATGAGCAAATACAATTTGGTGTTTTTTATAATATCCCCATCTCTAGGGTCTCTTTTCCGTGTGTCTACAATAGTGTCTCTTTACATCTATAGCCCAGTCTGTATATCAGTCAGAATAGACCTAAAATGTCTGTCTATCCACTCTTATTATAGAGAATAGGTATTTGTTTCTGTTTTCCTCCTATCATGAGAGTGAGGTTAAATCTAAGTGAATGGAGCCTATAATATACTTTTCCCACTATTCTACCGCCGGTAGCTAAGCATATATAAAAAAGGATCTGGGCACAATACATGGGACAACAACCCTTACTGATCCTGTTTGCACCTTACGTGGTCTCAAGTACCTACACTTCTAGGCGTGTCAGTAAGATATACATGTATATATTTATATCTCAATAATATACGGTTCAACTTTCATGTATCTATTCTCTGACATTACATCTCCTTCAGCAGTGCCCCCTTTTTTCATGTTATTATACACAAACCTCCTGTATATGCATTGCTAACAGGGGGCTTTTTATCCGCGCCATTATAGGCGTTATTAGGGCATCACAGCGATAGCTATGCAATCCCCCTGTGTATACATTGGTTACCAGGGGGCGTGTACCCGCGTCACCGATGGGCGTGGATTATCTTGCCGTCATCGCTAAGGGGCGGTTATATTAAAACTAGACGCGTCAGGATAGACAACATACGGGCGTCTACCCGCGTCATTGGAGGGCGTGGATGGGGCACCACAGCGAGGTCTGTATCGCATACATACTAGTAATGCCTCTTTGACACGCTAAGTTGACACGCACGCCGGACCATGTGGTTATACCATATGGGCGGCGATATTTGTTACCGGAAGTGCTGCGGCATAACGTATGTGAATCTGCTAAAAGTACATATATATATAAGAGGCGGGGGTGGGAGAATTAGCTCCACGGCATCGCATTGAAATGGGAGATTGTCCCTACCACTTTATCTCATCGAATCCATTCACCTTGGGCTCATATATGCTACAATGAGATAAGTACTCTGGTTTATACCTTCCTCCTGATGAACCTCGGCAGAGGGGAAACGCGTTGAGAATATTGTAACCTGGTACATGAATTAATGGGCTGCATGGTTTGGGAGTCAGCATGTGACTCAAACAATTTAATCTGATGCAGGGCCAAATGGCTACATATATCAAGAGTCGCCATTGGACTCATGTGATATTCTATTGCTTCTAGGGTGTTGGTTTTTGTGTTTTGCGTTATGTGATTCATTCTCTGGCCAATATATGTGCAATAGTCCTCTTGTGGTTTCAAATTATTGTCTGTCTATATCATAGTCATCTGGGTGTATGGGAACCAAAAATTTAGGACACTAAGCATTTTTGCATTATTTCGCATATGTCCATATATATACTAAAAAAAGAGGGGGCTATACTTTCCATTTTTTTGCACATAAAGGGATAGGGTAGTGTGCAGTAGAATCTTTATTATAGACTATATACCCATGGTTCAGATCTAGCTTGGTGACAGCATGGATAATTGACTATTTGAAACGTATTATCTATTACACTACGATATGTAGCTAAATAGTGTTAATTCTAGATATACTCAATAGTTTTATGCTGATATAACACAACTGAGGATAGGTATAGATAGGCATTGTGAACTATAGCTTTTTCCCAGCATTATCAGAGTATCCATACAGTCAAAACGAACCAAGGAGAACCGTCTCAGTAAAACTATAATATCTCTTTTTCTTTCTCACCTGCCTATTCACCATCTGCCTCACTCCCTGCCACTACAGGGTCCAACAGGGGTAGCATGGTCAGCCATCGAGGAGCGGGGACGCCACTGCGCAGGGTTAGGGTGCCAACCTCCGCAAGTAGGTAGGTTGAGATAGGCCAGTGTAGGGGTAGGCACCCCCCCTGGTTATTTTTCCTTTCTTTTGTGGTATAGGTGTGATGTATATTTATTGTAGATATTTAGGTTTTTAACTAAGATATAATAAAGGTTTGTACTTTTTAAGATAAAGGAAAGTTTTCTTTGAGCCAAATACGAATAATCCCTCTATTCACGCATAAATTAAATAAGCGTCAGGAGCAGCCTCTCTGCCCTGTTACAGTGTCAAAATGGCACTAAAACAAGATGTCCGCTCTTTATGTGGTGAGGGACATGTGATTTCAGCAGCCAATGACATGAGCCGTTGTGTCAGGACATTGTGGGTGTTTCCTGTGCCCTGATTGGCTAGCCTCAATGTGCACACGAAGTTTTGAAAAAAAAATTACTGTTTACAAGCACGCTGTGCCTCTGAACTCTGCAAACTCCCTCCCCTCATCAAACACTTGCCAAACGCCCATGATACACCACCATTATCATTGCTAAAGTGCTGAAAATACTTTTGTGGCAACGCAAATATTTTTCCACCCTGTTTACCGAATGTTACCAATTTTATAAAATGTTGCTTGTGTTTCCGATCACGAATCCAAATGTGCCCTATTCATACCGAATTTCCGTTTGGCTATAGTTTTCCGTACAAATTCGCTCATGACTAGTTTTAGCCTCAAATTTTAAATTTTTGAAGGGGCTAATAGGAAATTTTTTTTTTACAACAAACTGAGGTCCATTTTTCCTGAGCGCGCCAATTCTGCACATGTAACCGGGAAATACCTTTTCTGGCACAGTGCAAAGCTCTGAAGCCAAGGAGCGCCAAATTTTACTGTTATGGTTTGCAGGTGCCATGACCTACTGGGACAGCCCATAAGGTGTAGGGTGTTTCATTTTGTATGGTAAAAATTAAAATGTCAAATTTTTTCAGACTTTGCTTACGCCCCGAGTCTCACTAATGTAAAAAGTATATATGCCAATTTTCAAGATGATCGAACTATGTTTAGAGGTTGCACACTTTTATCAGTTTAATAAAAGCACACAAAAAAAACAGATTTTCAATGTTAAGTATTTTTTATTAGAAATTCAAACAATTAAAAACTTAGAATAATAGTGACAAACAGTAACATTGACAGGCAGTATTATACGTATTAAATGATTTACACTAATGTGCTGTGAAAGATACAACTTTTGTTCGCTTGGTGATGGCTTTTCTATGATACTCGACAACTCTTAACAAGAACTGTTTCGGTTGTTCATCTCTGATTGAATTATTAAACTTCTTTATCAGAGCAATGCCCCTTTCTATGGTGTCATTCACCTCCTTAAGAGCATTGATGGAGCTTCTTAGTGTATCACTGCAATATTCTTCTACATCGTGGATCCCAAAATTCAATTCATAGAATGTCTTTGTTTTACTTGTAACAAAATCGCTGAGGTCTTTTCCTTCAAAAACTATTTTTTTACCTTCCAACTGTTTCAGCTCCTTTTTCTTTGCAGGTTTCATTCTTAAATTTTCAAACATCTTATCCTTCTCAGCCTGACTGATACGTTCATCCAAAAATGCCAATCCTATGTTAGTTTCTGACAGATACCAAATGTGACTCTTAGCCACTGTGAGGGCACTTTCTCTGACATCTTTATCTGGATAATATTGCAAAAGCTGTAGCATCTCCAAATCATTCTTTGGAGCCCATCGACTTACAACTGCCTCGTGCCAAAAGCGGAGATACAGTATATTAGACAGACAAAATGCACTACTTTTCTTATTCCTTTCAATTCGGTATTAGAAATATGCAATTGTTTAGTGAATAGCGCAATTTTGAGTACATATATGGCCTTTGCCATCCACCTTGCTTCACTCAGAGCCCCTGGAACCCTAAATTCGAAATAGTTTTCATTCCAGCCTCCAAGATATAGAAATTATAGTTCTAATAGCTCTTTGTAATCTTCTCTTGGATGACTGCCATCTTGCAAGACATTGTTGAGGTAGTCCACTATTTTCACACGTTGTTCTTCTAAAAAACCTTGAATGGGATTTTCTTCATCTAACATCGTGAAATGGGACTTCTTATCAACTGAATTCGACTGATTTTGGAACTTTCAGAAAATCTGGATGTCAGGACAACTTGATGGGATGTTACAACAGTTACCAAACACTCCTTTCAAGATTAATTTGTGGGTGTGGTGGCGGCAAGCCAAGAACAACAATGGTCTCCCAAATTCAGTTTCAATTCTGATACATGCTCCTTGGATCATTCCTGTATTAGATGCAGTTGTATCGAAAGATATACCAATGATAAGGTCACGTAGCGCGAATCGGTCCACCTCCTGAATAACAACTTCAGCCATTAGCTCACCAGTACCTTTCTGGTCAACAGGTACGCCAAGCAAATGCTCAAAATCTTTTCCAGTTTCAAGAACAGCAGCTCGATCTTCTAGAGTTTTGACACTCATTCAGGCAACAATTCACTATCCCAATGTAAGATTAAATGAGGAGGATTTTCAAACAGTGACTTTTCCATGTTCTCAGCCATTTCTCTTCTGTTAATCACCCGAGCTCGAAAAACGGTAGATGGAGATATGGAAATGCATGAAACATCGTGACCAAGGCTTTTTGCAGTTGCAATAAATGAAGTACTTGCTTGTCGAATGGAGAGTTGTTCTCGATCCCATGTAGCCGTGAGTGTGTGATCAAGAGGTTTTAATCTACGACCTGCACAAGATTTTTTCACTGGTGGTGCAGAAAATTTGTCCTCTTCGTGAATTGATGATGATGGAGATGAGACTGAGTGTTCCACTGTTCATTTTGGCGATTTCTTTATAATGTTTCTCCTTGTATGCCTCCTTTTTTCTGCATTTATTTTCTTTTTAATTTGTGAGGCAAGAACCTTATCTACACCACTCATTGATAAACTCATATAATCCTCTCTTTGTGACATAAGGAATGCTTTATCGTCTTCTAGTACGCTATTCATGGAGATCACATTTTGCCTGGCAATATCAAATAGCTCAACAAGATCACCTTTCCAAATCTGCCGCTTCATATTTACTTTGTCAGTGTTTCTTGATTTCTCTTTACCCAGATGTTGATATTCCTTGTATAACTTCTGTATACGAGTTCGGATATTCTCCTCTGTCATGACAGGGATACTTGCTTTCTTCCACACTTCCTTTAGTTTAATACTTGTGGATTTAGCAGCACACGAGAGTGTTTCTTTCATTTCCTTGTGATGGTAAATAAAAACTAAAAGCACGTGTTCCTTGGAAGGGAGTTGAGCTCCCAAAAATTCACCACCAGGCACCTTTTCAAGTAACCAAATTCCCTTTCTAGCACTCTTTTTCAGTTAAACTACCCGCAAAACATAATAGAAACACAACATTCACATTAGTGTGATGTCGATGATACATTTTCATGAATTTCGGTACTTTCAGATAAAAGTGATCAAAGTGTGCAACCTCTAAATATTAATTGATTTCGCTAAAATTTTTTACATGGATCTTTTAGATGACTTAGACCAAGGATTCAAGCAAAGTCATATGAAAATCATAACTTCGGAAAAATGAAACACCCTAATAAGGTGCCAGAACAGCAGAACCCCCCAATAAGTGACCCCATTATACACACTACACCTCTCATTGAATTCATCTAGGGATGCAGTGATCATATTGATACTATGGGTGTGTCATAGAATTTTATACCTTTGGGCAGTGAAGACAAAATAAATATACCACCAAAATTTTGTTTTAGCCCCAGATTTCACATTTTCACACAAGAAGTGGGTAAAAATGGCACCAAAATTTGTCCCACAATTTCTACTGAATTTGGCAATACCCCATATGTGACTGTACAGTACTGCTTAGCCATACGGAGAAACTCAGGAGGAACGGAGCGCTATTTGCCTCCTGGAGCACAGATTTTCCTAGAACAGTTTGCAGACTCCATATACAGAGCCCTTAATTGCTATAAGACCAGAATCACCCCTCAAGTGACCCCATTTTGGAAACTATACCCCTTGGGGAATGTATCTACAGGTGTAGTGATGATTTTGACTCCACAAATATTTTCCAGAAACAAGCAGCAATGAATGTTGCCGATTGAAAATTGCAAACTCCTGTTGTAGTGAACAGTACACTGTAGTGACCAGTACGTTGCAGTCACCAGTAAATTATGCCCAACCCGTGCTTCTGGAGGCATGCACCCGTAAGTTAGGCAGGCGCTCATCACTTCAGAAATGCCAAACGTGAACGCAATATGTGGTTTAGGCACACTATGGGGCTCAGAAGGGAAGGGGCATTTGGATTTGGGAGCGCAGAATTTGCTGAATTTATTTTGGGGCTGAGGGCCATTTCACTTTTCCAGAGCCTTTGTGCTACCAGTAACGTGGAAGCCCCTATATTTCCTTTGACAGATGACAGATCTGAGTGGGGACTTGTTTTTTTGTGGTTTGAGTTGAAGCTTTAATTCGGAACATTTTATATAACATTTATGATCACATTTATCCGGTGCTCTACGCTGAGGACTTACATCAAGGTTTCCATTTAAATCTTTGAGTGACGTGATTCAGATGAAACCCCCAAGGGATTCATTCACTATAATGAGGCAGCAGAGTTACTCTGGACTCCATCTGGCCTCTGTTCAGCGGTGTCCTTTTCAGAAGTGCACAAAACTGTGGCCGACGGCACTTTTATGCAATCCTAAAAAGACCGAGACTGCCAGATCACAGGTCAGACAGCATCCACAGTGCCTCCATCTGCCTCATTATAGGGAATCTTCTGCCGGGGGTTCTGTCTGATTCACGTATTTCAGAGATTTACACAGAAACCCCAGTGTAAGTGCTCAGCATAGAGCGCAAGATAAATGTGCGCCGAGTCTTACTGCGATCTTTGGGAGGCAGAATAAAAAAATCAGCATGTGAAAACTTGGCTTTATTTATTTTTTACGCCATTCCTCATTCGGTATAAGTGATTTTATTCTTCGGGTCAGTGCGATTACAGTGATACCAGCTTTTTATATAGATATAAATCTCAGGTTTTTATGTATGGCTGCTGTCACACACTAAAAAGATGCTTTTTATTGCAAAAAATTGTTTTTCCATCACCACATTTTGAGAGCTATAATTTTTCCATATTTTGGCCCAAAATCATGTGAGGTCTGTTTTTTTGTGGGATGAGTCGACAATTTAATTTTTTTTACCATTTTCAGACATATTACTTTTTTTTTAGCGATTTCTATTCCGATTTTTTAGGAGGCAGAATAAACAAAAACCAGCAATTCAGGAATTTCTTTTGGGGGAGGGGGTTATGTAATTCTGTTGTGTAGTAAAATTGATAAGACAGTTTGATTCTTTGGGTCAGTACAATTACAACGATACCTCATTTATATAGTTTTTTTTAATGTTTTGGCACTTTTATACAATAAAAACTATTTTATAGAAAAATGATTTTTGCATCACTTTATTCTGAGATGTATAACTTTTTAATTTTTTTGTTGATGACACTGTATCATGGCTTGTTTTTTGCAGGACAAGATTACGTTTTCAGGGGTACCATGTTTATTGATTTCCGTCTTTTTGATTGCGTTTTATTCCCCTTTTTGTTCGGCAGTATGATGATAAAGCATTGTTTTTTGCCCTTTTTTATGGTGTTCACTAAAGGGGTTAACTAGTGGGACAATTTTATTGGTCGGGTCGTTGCGGCAATACCAAATATGTGTACTTTTATTATTTATATTTTTTCATTCAAATATTTATTTAGAGATACAATATCTTTTGATTTTATTATTATTTTAAAAAAATATATTTTTACAATTATTTTAAAAAAAATGTTTTTTACTTTGTCCCACTATGGGACTATCATTTTTTGCAGTCAGATCGCTTCTACAGCATGGAGATGCAGCAGCATCCGCATGCTGTAGAAACTGTCAGCTCTGCGCTGACAGGCAAACTTCATCATGCACTGGGCATGATCAGCAGAAGTCATCATGACGACATTGGGTCACCATGGCAATGATCGGGACCCCACGGGGTATCCGATCCAAAGGCAGAGGGGCTATCAGCCCACTGCCGGCTCCCAGAATGCTGCGCTCTCATTCGATCTCAGCATTTTGGGGGTTAAAGTGCTGGGAGTGGTGTGTGACCACTCCTGGCACTTAGTACCGGGTGTCAGCTGTCAGGTTGTCGGCGCTCATAGCAAGAGAGTAATTCTGCTACATACAGGCGATCTGAGCATCGCCTCTGTGTAGCAGAGTCAATCGGGTTATGGCAGCTTCTAGTCTCCCATGGAAGCTATTGAAGCATGCCAAAAGTAAAGAAAAATGTTTTTAAAAATATATATAAAAAAAAAAGAATATAAAAGTTCAAATCACCCCCCTTTTGACTCATTCAAAACAAAACAATAAAAAAAGAAATGCAGCGCCCCAGAGTCCTGGTCGTTGCAGTAGCATGGTTCAGCCACTAAGGGGGGCCATGCTGCGTTCGATGGCACGGAAGGAGTTCTCTGAGCAGGTATCACAGTCACCAATACATTTCACAGCTGGGCCTCCGGGGGGAGCTAAGGGTGCTATTCATTAGGCCACTCCCCACCATAGTGGGTAAACTGGGGGTCAGGCAGGAAGTTAGAGAGAACGCTGACGGGATTGAACGGAGCAACACCTGGTGGCAGAGGGTGTTGTGAAGGGAGAGACTGTAGGGTCTCTGCCAGGGGTGGGATCCTGGCAGAGGCTTGGCATGGAAAGAACGTAAAGGGACCGTGCCTGCTCAGCATAGCGGCGGTGCCCAAGGAAGGACTAAGAAGCGAGATAGATTGTGCTGAGTGAGAAACGAAATCAAGCGAAAGGAGATACCAGTGAGGGTTGTGCTGAAAGAGGCAGCACCTTACTGAGGCGCACTACCGGTGGCCGGAACGCCGAGGAGGTAAAGAGTTTCAAGCCATACCTCAGACCTACGGCAGGGCAGTTAGCTTGAGGCGGACTGTCTCACGCATCACCCAGGAAGGCAAAGGGGGGTACCAACAGGAGAGGGGCGCAGATAGAGTCCCGGAAGATCTCCGAGCCTCCCCGTCATACGGGTGCGTTCCTACCATAGTATCTGGAGGGACGAGGAAGATCATTGCGAATTAAGTTGTTGTGAGGGAACACGAGAAACAGACACAACAGTTGTGGGGTACTTTCCGTAAGCACAGCAGGGAAGGACTGCAACACATAGCGCTAGAAGGAAGGCACCGATTTCCACCTGCAAGGAGAGCTCTGGAAGTGCCATTGGACCGGCCGGACTTGCGCAGCCTGGTGAGCCGTATTCCGGACTGAGGACCCAGAGAGCTTCAGTAAAGAGGTAAAGAGACTGCAACCTGGTGTCCTCGTTATTTACCGCGACCTGCACCCCACAACTGCACCGCTACAACATCACTTATTGCACCGGACGTCCCCCACTGACAGACAGGGCCACGGACCGGGTCTAGCTACCGTGACAACCCCAGGACTGAGACCTAGAGGCCCGGCTCCGGGTACCCCTCGGCCCTGCGGCGGTGTGGGGGCGCTCCAACTTGGCGTCACGAACAGGATCTACTTAAGCCTGAAGAATCAGGTCATGTGTGCCTTGGAACTGTGATTTATCGTGCTTGGACTGTGCTTTATTACAAGGACTGTGTGTTGCCACTTGCCGCCAGAAGTTCCCGCCAAAACCGCCGCCATTACAGCGCTAAGGAGAGCGCAGGAGAAGAAGAAGGGCGTGGAAGTGGGCGTGAACAAGCTGAAAAGCGCGAAAGACAATGGCCGCCCAGTCTAAATATCTCGGCCCCTTGAGGACGTGTCCGTCAGCAGCCGAGATCCGCCTCCTGATCCTTAATGGTGGGCAGAGACAACGAAAACGAAACCGCCCACGAAGAAGAGAGCGGGAAAAGGACCAGGAAGAAGGAGCGAGCGACATGGAGGACGCCATGGCGAGCCGCCCGGAGCCGGAGCGTGGGGTCGGAGCAGAGGACTCCCCCAGCCACCCGGAGGGGCACCGCAACCAGGCCTCCACCGCTGATGCTGAATTCCTGCAGGCCGGAGTGGACGAGCTCAGCGACCGACCCCGACG
The DNA here is from genome assembly GCF_051348905.1 of Ranitomeya variabilis. NCBI lineage: Eukaryota > Metazoa > Chordata > Amphibia > Anura > Dendrobatidae > Ranitomeya > Ranitomeya variabilis. The sequence continues at coordinate 488,024,112 of NC_135233.1, read as the reverse complement.
GACGCAGCTGAGCACCGAGGCCGGGTGGAAGAAGGCCATCATCAGGAGCCTCACCGGACATCTGTCGGCAGCCTCATCTGGTCCGGAGCAGGGAAGAAGTCCCAGCGCTCCGAAGCTGGAAAGCAAGGCCCTGCCGGAAAGCGAGGTGCTGCAAGCAGAGATGACAGCGTCGCAGAACAAGGCCCTGCAGCCAGCGTTCCAGACCCCAGCGGAGACGGAGCAGACCGGCACCGGAGGAACCGCATCTGAAGCAGGTAGGAAGAGCCACCCTGCCCTGACGACCGACACCACCCCAGCGACTGCTAGTGCCACAGCTGCTGACTCCGTTCCAGTGACTGATCTTGCAGCAGCCGCTACCTCTGCTGCAGCAGATGCCCCTACTCAAGCTGCGCAGACCTCCATCGCTGCGCATGATTTAATCGTACATGAAAGACGGATTAACGGCGTTTGTCCAGCACTGGGTGTAACCCTGGACCTCACTTTGCCCAGGCCAAGAAGGGTTAAGTGCCAGGTGCAGCCCTGGAAGCCGTCCAACTAAGCCTCGGAAACCTGAAACTGTAAATAGTTAACTGTTCATTCCTTTAACTGTTCCTGTTTGCTGCTAAACCCGTCTAGGGTTAAAGGTGACCCCTTTGTTGACCCGGGGTCACTGTTGTTTTCCTGAAGTTTATACAGTTTTAAAAAAGAGAACTGCAGAAATCATGAACTGCGCATGATTCAAACTTTCCCTTGTAAATAGTTTGCACTTTCTTAAAGGTGCTCCCTACTGGTTTTAGTCAAAAGACACTTTGCGAAGAAACCGTTCCTACTGGTCCTAGTTAAAGACACTTTGTGAAGATACCGGACCGGAACTTTGCATGAGACTGGTAGGCTGAGAAGACGAGCTACCTCAGAGAGACCTGGTCCCCTCTTAAAGGGGATGTGAAGAATTGTACTTGAAAGCGATACTGTTACAGAACAGTAATGTGGTAATGATGCCTTGAAAAGAAAATGTAACTGTTTTACATGCCGAGTTATATGTGTTGAATTTGTTAAAATGTGAAATTTGAATAATGTTTTGAAGACAGGAAAGATGCAGAGAGCCCGTAGGGGTAGAAGTAGAGGTCTGCATAGTTGAAAGTAAGAGAAGTAATAATGAGGGTGAGGATAGAAGGTAAACCCTGCGTCCCCATTGAAAAGTTACTTTATTGCTAAGGACAGAGAGTGAACCCGTAGGGGTTAGAGAGTGAGTCCTTAAAGGGGCCGAGTAGAGCTGGCTCAGAGTTCTTCAACCGAAAGGAATGTTATGTCTATACTGTGTATAGTAGCGAAAGGCAGTAGGCCCTGGCTGAACAGGGCGGTCCTGTAGAAGAAAGGAGAGGCAGTAGGTCTGGTGCCGTAGGGACAGGCGGTCCTGCAGGTTCACAAGAAGGAGAATGTAAAGTTGAAATGCCTTATAATGTGATTATAGGAAGGCCTTTGATAGACTAAGAGTGTGAGTTTCTTAAAGGCAATGTTAAGTTATTATTTCAAAAATTGCACTAAATAGAATACCCGGTTGGGTAACAGAAGTTATTTATACTCTGTAAATTATAAGGTTAATTATGTTTGTAACGTTACAAGTGTCCTCACCTCCCATAAAGGGAAGCCTACTTAAGTATACTTATTGTTATTTGCACTCAACAAAATTGTATGTCTTTTTGCTAACCTGTATTGTTGTTTTTCTTCCCAGTCCCGGAGTACTGTGTTTAACCAGGGGGGAGTGCAGCGCCCCAGAGTCCTGGTCGTTGCAGTAGCATGGTTCAGCCACTAAGGGGGGCCATGCTGCGTTCGATGGCACGGAAGGAGTTCTCTGAGCAGGTATCACAGTCACCAATACATTTCACAGCTGGGCCTCCGGGGGGAGCTAAGGGTGCTATTCATTAGGCCACTCCCCACCATAGTGGGTAAACTGGGGGTCAGGCAGGAAGTTAGAGAGAACGCTGACGGGATTGAACGGAGCAACACCTGGTGGCAGAGGGTGTTGTGAAGGGAGAGACTGTAGGGTCTCTGCCAGGGGTGGGATCCTGGCAGAGGCTTGGCATGGAAAGAACGTAAAGGGACCGTGCCTGCTCAGCATAGCGGCGGTGCCCAAGGAAGGACTAAGAAGCGAGATAGATTGTGCTGAGTGAGAAACGAAATCAAGCGAAAGGAGATACCAGTGAGGGTTGTGCTGAAAGAGGCAGCACCTTACTGAGGCGCACTACCGGTGGCCGGAACGCCGAGGAGGTAAAGAGTTTCAAGCCATACCTCAGACCTACGGCAGGGCAGTTAGCTTGAGGCGGACTGTCTCACGCATCACCCAGGAAGGCAAAGGGGGGTACCAACAGGAGAGGGGCGCAGATAGAGTCCCGGAAGATCTCCGAGCCTCCCCGTCATACGGGTGCGTTCCTACCATAGTATCTGGAGGGACGAGGAAGATCATTGCGAATTAAGTTGTTGTGAGGGAACACGAGAAACAGACACAACAGTTGTGGGGTACTTTCCGTAAGCACAGCAGGGAAGGACTGCAACACATAGCGCTAGAAGGAAGGCACCGATTTCCACCTGCAAGGAGAGCTCTGGAAGTGCCATTGGACCGGCCGGACTTGCGCAGCCTGGTGAGCCGTATTCCGGACTGAGGACCCAGAGAGCTTCAGTAAAGAGGTAAAGAGACTGCAACCTGGTGTCCTCGTTATTTACCGCGACCTGCACCCCACAACTGCACCGCTACAACATCACTTATTGCACCGGACGTCCCCCACTGACAGACAGGGCCACGGACCGGGTCTAGCTACCGTGACAACCCCAGGACTGAGACCTAGAGGCCCGGCTCCGGGTACCCCTCGGCCCTGCGGCGGTGTGGGGGCGCTCCAGAAACATACACATATTTGGTATCGCCGCGTTCAGAATCGCCTGATCTATCAATAAAAAAGAAAGGATTAACCTGATCGCTAAACGACGTAGCGAGAAAAAAAGTAAAATCGCCAGAATTCAATTTTTTGGGGTCGCCGCGACATTGCATTAAAATGAAATAACGGGTGATCAAAAGATTGTATCTGCACCATAATGATATCATTAAAAATTAGCTCGTACACAAAAAATATAAGCCCTCACCTATTCCGAGATCATGAAAAATCGGAAAATGGCGCCATTTTTTTTTTTTAAACAGACGTTAGGAATTTTTTTCCCTAGTTAAATAAAAAAAACCTAGACATGTTTGGTGCCTATGAACTCGTAGTGACCTGGAGAATCATAATGGCAGGTCAGTTTTAGCATTTAGTGATCCTAGGAACCTAGCAAAAAAGCCAAACAAAAAACAACTGTGAGATTGCGCTTTTTTGCAATTTCAACGCATTTGGAATTTTTTCCCGTTTTCCAGTACACGATGTTAAAACCAATGGTGTCGTTCAAAAGTACAACTCGTCTCGCAAAAAAAAAAAGCCCTCACATGGCCATATTGACCGAAAAAAAAATAAAGTTATGGCTGTGGGAAGAAGGGGAGCAAAAAAAAAACGAAACCGCAAAAATGAAAATACCTCCCGTCATGAAACACTCATGGTTCTTAGATGTATCAGCTTTGACAAAGATCGCTATAGTGATCGAAACGTGTCCTCCTTTGTCCCGGTGTGCACTGTAGTGCTGTCTAGGAGCATATCATGTTTTAACATTATCAAATAAATGTGAAGAAGTTTAACCTAAAGGAGCTGGAACATCAACCTTGTTTTCCTTCATATTAATATTTATATTAATATGCCTTGGAGATCGCAGTCACACAGCTTAAGAGTTGTGGACAGGTATCCTCGCCAAGTTAGAGCAATGGCTATAGAAAAAGAGGGGAATATTCAGCTTACCACACAGTGTAGTGCACATGGCTGAAAGCGATTCCTGGAGGGAGCGGATCCTGCCGCTGATTGCGGCCAAATGGGGACAAGGTAGGAGGGAGGAGAGGGTGAGCACAGCCATCCAGGTATTGCAAAAAAGACCATTTCATTCTCAAAACATAAAAAGGTGAAGGATAAAAACAACCTGATGCGTTTCTGGCACGTCAATGCCCTTAGTCATAGGTTTATGATAAAAGAAACACTAAGTGCATATATATTTTATTATTATTATTATTATTTTTATTATTATTATAGCGCCATTTATTCCATGGCGCTTTACATGTGAGGAGGGGTAAACATAATAAAAACAAGTACAATAATCTTGAACAATACGGGCTCTTTTCCACTTGCGAGATAAACGTCCGTGTCTTGCATGTGAAAACCAAGCTCTGGCGCCGGCACTTGGGAGCGGAGCGTGCAGCTCCATGTGTTGCTATGCAGCTGCAGGCTCCGCTCCCAAGTGCCGGCGCCAGAGCTTGGTTTTCACATGCGAGACACGGATGTTTATCTCGCAAGTGGAAAAGAGCCCTACAAGTCACGACTGGTACAGAAGGAGAGAGGACCCTGCCCGCGAGGGCTCACAATCTGCAAGGGATGGGCGAGGATACAGTAGGTGAGTGCAGAGCTGGTCGTGCAGCGGTTTGGTCGATCGGTGGTTACTGCAGGTTGTAGGCTTATCGGAAGAGGTAGGTCTTCGGGTTCTTTTTGAATATATATACACAATGAAAACAAATCACAAGTGAAAAAAATGAGTGGAAACACCATAATTAATGAATTCTTGCAGACCTGGTGTGTGACATCAATGGTATGTTGCAACTTCTGACTATGAAAGAGAAAAGTAATAAAAAAAAATTGGCAAAAGAATATATACATATATAATGTGAATATATCATTATTATATAAGTAATGAATTGTCTAGCATATATATTTTTCAATAATGACATAATATATATAGTAGAGCTCATTCTTATAATTCATGCCTTTTGGATACTTAGTGTCCAAGTGCAGAATCCAGTATGGTTCACGCAAGGTTAGTTTCTTTTGCCCGTTACCCCCACGGATGGAATTGGTGACTTTCTCAATCCCAAAAAAGGAAAAACTAGATAAGTCTCCTTGATGAGTTATGGAAAAATGTTTTGCCGCACCAGAGCAGGTGCCATTGTTGCTCTTAATATTGGCAACGTGTTCAGCAATTATTTTTTTCAGCTTCTTCTTAGCTTGGTTTGGCAGGTGCTGCAAATTACAGTTGTTTTAGTAAAAAGCTGCCATACAAAGCCGGGACATGTCAGCTGTTTTGAACAATCGCGATCCACCTGCCGCTATTTTCTAGTTAAATGCCGCTGTCAAACTCTGACAGCGGCATTTAACAAGCTCTTCCGGCCATTGGGCTGGAAATGTGAGCACCGCTGACTTCCGTTACGTGATCAGGGGTCATCGGTGCGTTGGGATAACAACCAGAGGTCTCCTGAAGACCTCTATGGCTGTTTATGCCAAATTGCTGTGAGCGCCACCCTGTGGACGGCACTCATAGCAATGCAGTAATTCAGTTACATAGGAGAGATCTGAGCATCGTTCCTATGTAGCAGAGCTGATCAGGCTATGCCAGCTTCTAGCCTTCCATGGAGGCTATTGAAGCATAGCAAAAGTAAAAAAAATTGTTTTAAAAAATATGAAAAAAATAAAAAATAAAAAAAAGTTTAAATCACCCTCCTTTCGCCCCATTCAAATATAAAACAATAAAAAAAAATCAAACCTACACATATTTGGTAACAACGCGTTCAGAATCGCCAGATCTATCAATAAAAAAAAGCATTAACCTGATCAGTAAACTGCGTAGCGAGAAAAAAATTGAAAACGCCAGAATTAGGTTTTTTTTGTCGCCGCGACATTGCATTAAAATGCAATAATGGGCTATCAAAAGAACTTATCTGCACAAAAATGGTATAATTAAAACATCAGATCGGCTTGCAAAAAATAAGCCCTCACCAGACCCCAGATCCTGAAAAATGGAGACGCCACAGGTCTCGGAAAATTGCGCAATTTTTTTTAGCAAAGTTTGGAACTCTTTTTTCACCATGGAGATGCAGCGACAGCGCCAGGAGGGTCAGTATGATGTCTTCTGTTAGCCGGCTCCTGCCGCTGCTCCGCCGCTCCCCCTCCCCCACCAGCTTCCTGGACAATGACTCGTGTATAAGCCGAGGGGGGCGTTTTCAGCACAAAAAATGTGCTGAAAATTTCGTCTTATACACGAGTATATACGGTATATCACAAAAATGTACCCCAGAACTCGGAACAGTGTCTGGGTAAGAAATGTGATGACACAAAGTACAGAGTACTTTATAGATGAGTAATTAAATCGTGAACTATTGTTTTATGTTTTGTGTACGTTTAACATACCACCATAATGCATCAATAGCCAGGTTAAACTGTATGGATGAGTCGTTGAATCTATAACCACATTTTGAACGAAAATACATTACATTTTTCCAGGAGCCACAAAAAAAACTGCAGTTACATATTCGCCAACCGACTGCATAGGCCTAATCCCATCTACAGACTGTATTCTGTCACTGTTCCTGCTCCTGCGACTCTCTCCCTCCCTAGGCTAAATGCAGATTGTACTGTATGTTCTGCAAACGCTTAGCCCTTAGAAGGTTGTCAGCATGATGGCTCAGCTTCGGGACCAGTATGAGCATTACAGGCCTCTGATTCGTTATACTGTGCACACACAGACCTGGACAAGCACTCTGTCCACCCAGCACAAAGTGTCACAGAGCTGTGCAATGGCGGCAGTGTGCCGAGCCAGGCAGCGCCTGTACTTTTATAACCTCTGATGTTGTCACACGGCCAGCCAATCACAGTAATGCCACAACCAAGAAGACTATGGCATTACAGTGACTCACAGGCAATCCCCGCATGCTTATTGGCTGCATAACAGGTGCCAAAGATGCGGAGATATGAATTTACATAAAGCGCTCGCCCAATAACAAGCAAATCCGAGCTCCGTGATACTTGAGTGATAACTGACTATCACTGAGCACGTTCGTTCATCCCTAGTACTAAGTTATCATAATTTTGATAAAACATTCCCTTTTTCTTTGAGCTGGACATTCCGTTTCTATAGCTCCCCATGGGTAGGAGTCCGTTAGTTGGAGTCTTGGTCCTGCTTGGACATTATTCACATTTACATTAAATGATATTCGTTATGGTCTTAATACTAGAGGGTAGGATCGACCTGAATAGGGTCAACTTTATGCGTTAGGATGGCTGCTACATTTTAAAAATCAAAATGATGTTACCTAAGTACTCTATGTTATTTTCATGCACTATTGCTATTTATTTACTGCAGGGTATTTGTGCCTGTTGTTTTTATCTTAGTTATGGCCTGTTTAGTGGCCGGTGTGAACATGCGCTTACACATTGCATGTATACCAATTTATATTCCAGGTAATCTCTTTACAGTTTAGAAATAGCAATTGGTAGTGTGATTGGCTGTCTCTTCCCAGATCATTGGGACCGCAAAATGCATAGAATGCCTCTTCCCATGCAACCACTGGGTAAGATGTGATGTACATCTATTGCAGCACATGGGTAGAGCCCAACTCTTGTCCTAATCTCCTGTTCTGCAGCCAATATACGGGTTGTATGTAGTGATGAGTGAGTGTGTTCACCACATTGCGATACTCGATCAAACATCGGGGCGCTCAGGTACGCTCTTTATCTAGTATCATGGGTGCTCAAACACCATGCTCGAGCTCCCGTCCCCCATGTTTCTCGGCTGTAATGGACAATAAATATGCGGGGATTGCCTGACATACACAATCATGCCATAACCATGTTGGCTTCTGGCATTACTGTGATTTGCTGACTGCATCATGTCATCGGATCTTATAAAGTGTGTTACATACGTAAAGCAGGCATGTCAAACTTGGGGTACCCCGAGGGCCACATGAGTAACAAGAGGTTGTTGCGAGGGCCGCACACAGCAGCTAATGTCACACACGTATTTTAACAGCAGTCATGAAAACAAGATATGAAGTAGTAATATGTAACAGCAACATATATTTGCAGTGCGCAACAGCAACTAATATATTTAACAAAAATACAGCAATTAAAAACTAAACATGTATTTGCTATCATTTTTTTAGTCATTAGTGTTTTGTCCTGAGGCTTGACACCTCTTTGTGCTAACAATTGTTGGTATATCAGGCTGAAATGACAACGCAGTGCCTACTTTGATCAAAGATGATAAGTGGTGATCAGTCAGCCTTGTTCTCTGAGAAGATTTTGTTAGTTTCATAAAAGAAAATAACTGTTCGCAAACATAGGTTGAACCAAACATTGCCATAATCTTTGTGGCAAACTTTTTAAAGTTGTTAAACTTTTCAGGAAGGTATGAAAAGAAACCAGGTATTCCCACTTCAAGATACTTTGCTCCGAGTGTAGAATCAGATTGTATTTCTAAAAGTTCCATCTGCAGGCTTTCTTCTGCCTTTGCAACATCAAAGGTGAATGGTGCTGAGAATAATGCAAACTGATGTTCAAAAGATGAGAAATCACAAAATCTTTCCTGGAATTCCTTTGACAATAGCTTCAGATGACTGTCATACTTAGCAAAGATAAGTACCGACTCAGTATTAGCTGTGTTTTTTAACTCTTTGCACGTAGGAAAATGAACTAAATTTTCATTTGACAACTGCGACTTCCATAAGCTTAGTTTTGCAAGGAAGCACTTGATATCATCATACAGATTAGTGATGAGTTTGTTTTTACCTTGTAATTTCAGATTAAGATCAGTTAAATGTGCAGTTATATCCACAGCAAAAGCCAGGTCTTGTAGTAAACCAGACGGAAAACTGCTGCGAATCCGCAGCGGCCAATCCGCACCGTGTGCACGCAGCCTGACAGTGAGAGAGAGGCCAGAACGAGGCCCCCAGTGCCCTGTCTCCCCTCCCCCACTTCAGCTCCAATACCCCCATCAACTCACATCCACCCCCTCAGTGCCCTGTCCCACCTCACCCACCTTCTGCCCTCAGAACCACCAAATGGTCTCACACTCACCCCTCAGTGCCCTGTCCCCCCTCACCCACCTTTTACCCTCACAACCACCAAATGGTCTCACATTCACCCCCCAGTACCCTGTCCCCCCTCACTCACTTTCAGCCCCCACAACACCCCAACGGCCTCACAGTGACATACCTGAATTTAATAAACCTAAAATGTTCCATCCCCACTTACTGATAACGTTTGCACTGCAGGCAGGACCAGGAAGTGTGAGTGAAATGCAAGTTGTGGGCACTAGGACCCAGCGTGCCTGAGCCAATCCCAGCGTGCACAGAGTGAAGAAAACTGCAGCCGGGGAAAAGCTTCATGATCAGGTCAGATGGGCGAAACCATTCACTGCAGGGGGGAGACTCTGCAGCTGGCCACTGTGCTTGCAGCCTGCAGCTTGTCAGATGGGAGCAGACATTATACTGCTCCGCTCCTATGCAGTGTTCTGCCTTGTCACAGAAGTGGCCCTGGCTCCCGGTGGGCCCCTTCAGGTGACAGGGCCCGGGGCGATGGCCCCCTCTGCCCCCCCAGTAGCTACGCTAACAGCACCAATGGCAGGTTACATACAGATGGTGTTCCACCAGTTCATAGAGTAACAGCTCTCCATTTGCATCACAATTATTTATAATCTGAGTGCTCACCCCTCTCTTTAGTTTTTAATGGTTACATACAGGAGGGCCACTCACTTGCTTGGACTTTGCCTGTGCGGCAGTGGGTCCCTTCTTCCTCAGCATGGTCACAGTATCCCAGTCACTCTCAGCCACGACTCTTCCTCCGCTCACAACAAAACTGACTTAGGTGATCAGCAGCCATGCGAGCCGCAGATGTACAAAACTCACGATCAGCACTTCCGGCTCTTCATTCATTGGCCCACATCCCTGCATATGACCTGCTTACGTGATCAGCAGCCAACCAAAGTACACGCGTCATGGATTGACACGGAGCTAGTTGGTCGGCTGCTGATCACGTAAGCAGGTCATATGCAGGGATATGGGCCAATGAATGAAGAGCAGGAAGTGCTGATGTGAAGTTTTGAGCACCTGCGGCCCGCACAAAAGTCTCAAACGTTGTGTTTAGAGACAAAGTTTGAGACTTTTGTGAGGGCCGCAGATATGCCTGTGAAGGGCCGCATGCGGCCCTTGGGACGCGTGTTTGACACGCCTGACGTAAAGTTCATTTATGCAGGTGTTTTAGCCTGGTTTTAATAAATAAAGAATTTTAAAAAATGACTTGGGTTCCCAACTTTTTTAGATAATCAGCCAAGGTAAAGCAGACAGCTGGTGGCAAATATTATAAGGCTGAAAAGGTTCATAGTCATTGGGCCCTTCCCAGCCTAAAAATACAAGCCTGCAGCCACCTCAGACATGGGGCATCACATTAGATACACCAATTCTGGCGCTTTGCCCACCTCTTCCTGATTGCACGGGTGTGGTGGCAATTGGGTAATGCTAATTGGGGTTGTTAACAGCAATGATTTGTAAAGACACACAGCTGCCATCAACCCCTGTAGATAATAATGGAGATGTGTCTAAAAAACACCCACATTAGATACCTGGTAAAAAAAAAAAAGAGAATAAAAACATTCTATTTGAATAAAGACTCCCCACCACCATTTCTCGTTCACCAATTTATTAAAAAAAAAAATCCATGCAGGTCCAAAATAATCCAATGAATCCAAAGTAGTCCAGGAAAGAATAGCTGAATAGCTAAAAACATAAAAAGATAGAAATACAGAAAATAGACACTCCCTCGTTCAGCAATTTACCTGAAATGTTGCCACGCAGGTCCAATGTTGTCCACGGTCCTCGAATCTGACTCCAGCGCTTGTGAATAGCAGTAAAGTTCCTGTTACTCACAGGCGTTGTGTAGTGAGTGACAACTCCCATAAGAGAAGCTGGGTCTTGCTGTGTTTGAGAGCAGTGAGACCCTGCGACGATGATGAGCGTTGACATCACTACCCGGCATCTGTGAATAGCAGGCACTTAACGGCTGTTTGACATTGCTGAAAGTCTGGGTTCCTCCCACCGCCACCTTCCTCCCATCGCAGGCATACTGACTGCCGGGGCACAGGCACAAAGGTGAGCAGTGTCACTGAGTCACTAACACCACTCACCGCTAGTGTTGAGTGATAAGTTGAGTGAAAAGTATCGGATATCGCTGATACCGATACCCGATACCAATACAAGTCAATGGGACACCAAGTATCGGAAGGTATCCTGATGGTTCCCAGGGTCTGAAGGAGAGGAAACTCCCCTTCAGGCCCTGGGATCCATATTAATGTGTAAAATAAAGAATAAAAATAAAAAATATTGATATACTCACCCTCTGACGCGCCCTGGTTGTAACCGGCAGTCTCCGTTCCTAAGAATGAGCGCTTGAAAGACCTTAGATGACGTCGCGGCTTGTGATTGGTCGCGTGGCGGTCACGTGACCGCTCCGCGACCAATCACAGGCCGCGACGTCATCTAAGGTCTTTCAAGCGCTCATTCTTAGGAACGGAGACTGCCGGTTACAACCAGGGCGCGTCAGAGGGTGAGTATATCAATATTTTTTATTTTTATTCTTTATTTTACACATTAATAACGATCCCGATACCGATTCCCGATACCACAAAAGTATCGGATCTCGGTATCGGAATTCCGATACCGCAAATATCAGCCGATACCCGATACTTGCGGTATCGGAATGCTCAACACTACTCACCGCCTGTTGCTCTTTCGCTACACTGAACTGTACTTGCGTCTTTAAGACAATGTGAGCACTGCAAAGGACAGGAGGAGAGGAACTGTAATCAGCTCCTTGCTCTGCCGGTAACTCCCGCACAGGAATATGGCACTAGAACCACCATCAGCTTTGTTGCTGAGCTGCATTTGTCACATGACCTTATTTTAAACCAATAACAAAATACCGACTGGCACTTCCAATTCAGAAAACTCTTGCGCACAGGTGCAAACTGAGTGCAGCCATCTCTATACATAAACAAAGTTCTACTCTGTAGAGTTAAAGCGTGTAAATATGAAATATATGAAATATTAATAGGAATACTGCACTAGAAAATAAGAAGAAATGGAGATGCTTAGCACATAATTTGGGCAATTCACGCATGCCCAGAAGCCATCACTAAGGCGATCTCTGGTTTGCAGGGAACGTACGTAATGTGAATCCTCTCTACCTATCTAGAGCAATAATGCTATTCATCTATCTATATAATCATCTAAGGTCCACTTTAGTGTTGAGCGATACCTTCCGATATCGGAAAGTATCGGTATCGGAAAGTATCGGCCGATACCGTCAAAGTATCGGATCTAATCCGATACCGATACCCGATCCCAATGCAAGTCAATGGGACGAAAATATCGGAATTAAAATAAACCCTTTATAAACTTGTAGGTTCATTCTACATGAAGGAAAACAACTAAGAATAATGTAGGATGTATTGGGGGACGTGGCGGAGACATTAAAGGCACAGAGGTTTAGCCCAATCTAATAGAATAGCAGGATTTTGTTTTGTTTTTTATGACGTTCGGCGTTAGAAAGATTTTGACTATGTTAATTTTTTTTTTATTTTGTCAGATATTGATGTTTCACTACTTCCACGCCCTTCACCTTCTTTTTTACTTCTCCCACACTTTCTTCTTCATTATCCTCATCATCAGCTTCTTTGACATCAACTTCTTCACCTTATTCATCTTCTTCTTCATCTTCTACCTATTATTTTTTTTGTTACATTGTTCATATTCTTTTTATTTTACTATTATCTTCTTCATATTCTACTTCTTCATCATATTCTTATTTGTGACAGGCATTCCCGTAGTTGTTATCTATAAAAGTTTGAAGATTACACCTTCCGTTCTGCCTGTCACAAAACAGTTACATTTGTCCGCGTTCAGTTTGGCCTGCAGCATCAGGCTTTATCCAGGGGCACCACGAGGAGGAACGGACTCACCCCCATACACTGCTTAGTCTTCTTCTGCTTATAATTTAGATAATATCTTTTGCTCTGATATTTAGTGTTATGCTTAATGTTCTTCTGCTCTTTGTTCTGCAGCCTCTTGTTCTTCTGCTTCTCGGTCTTCCAGGTCGTCGTCGTCTCCAGGGTCGTCGTCTCCGGGGTCGTCGTCATCGGGGTGGTCTTCAGGGTCATCGTCTCCAGGGTCGTCGTCATCACGGTGGTTGTCGTCTCTGGTGTCGTCGTCATCTTAGGGGTGGTCTTCCGGGTCATCGTGTTTAGTCTCTTGAACTTGGAAATGTAGCAGAAGGTACAAGAAGGCTGAGAAAATGCCGAGAAACAGCTGATGGAACTGGAACTCGGATGGCTACCCGAAGGTCCAAGAGCCAATGGAACTACCGAGGACCAGCTGACGTTACTGGAACCCGGTTACTAAGCAGGAGGTACCCGTGCCTGAAAGCACTACCAAGGACCACCTGACGTTGGTGGAACTCGGATACCCAGAGGGAGGCACCTAAGCCAAAGGCTCTGCCCGGAACCAGCTGACGGTACTGGAACCAGGATGGGGAGCAGAAGGTACAAGAGCAAAAGACACTGCCGAGAACCAGCTGACGGTGCTGGAACCCGGATGGGTAGCCGAAGGTCCAAGAGCCAATGGAACTACCGAGGACCAGCTGACGTTACTGGAACCCGGTTACTAAGCAGGAGGTACCCGTGCCTGAAAGCACTACCAAGGACCACCTGACGTTGGTGGAACTCGGATACCCAGAGGGAGGCACCTAAGCCAAAGGCTCTGCCCGGAACCAGCTGACGGTACTGGAACCAGGATGGGGAGCAGAAGGTACAAGAGCAAAAGACACTGCCGAGAACCAGCTGATGGTACTGGAACCCGGATGGGTAGCCGAAGGTCCAAGAGCCAATGGAACTACCGAGGACCAGCTGACGTTACTGGAACCCGTTTACTAAGCAGGAGGTACCCGTGCCTGAAAGCACTACCAAGGACCACCTGACGTTGGTGGAACTCGGATACCCAGAGGGTGGCACCTAAGCCAAAGGCTCTGCCCGGAACCAGCTGACGGTGCTGGAACCAGGATGGGGACCTATTCAAGCTTGTCTTCCTAGAGCCCCAACTAGCAGTGTTGGAGCAAAGGGTCAGCAGGAGGAGGAGAGGGAGCAGAGTGTAGGCCGAAGCCTGCACTGGCGGCAGCTTTGGGTCTGTTGTGTCTGCGTGGCAGTTGCAGGACACGTTGCCGGCTGCACAGCAGGGGAACAGCTGGCGGTGCTGAACCCCACTGACACATTGGCTGGTGTTTTTCTCTGTGCAGCTAGCAGTACCGGGCCCCAACTGGCGGTGTTGGAGCCCGGGCTCTGCAGGGGGAGCAGACTGTAGGCCGAAGCCTAATTGAACCAATTTCAAAGGTAACCTTTAACCCCCCCTCAGGTATTACAAAGTAGAAGAGCCACAGCTTATGCAGCAGTAGTGCTGCACAAGTCAAAGGTTGCTCTTTTAATTTTTCTCCTTGCACACGCTGAATGAAACACGTATAACATTTAGCCCTTTATACAGTCAAACTGTGTTGGAGGCGCGAGTTCCCTTCGTAATGAGATGCAGCACAGATGTCAAGAATCCCACCTTGGTGCTGGGTGCAGCCTCCTGAGCGTTGTTATTTGCTGTACAGGAGTCTGCGCTGTCGTGTTATCCCCTGGCCTAGCGCTGTTAGCGCTGCCCATCTTCTGACATCATTTAATGTCGGCCGGTGCGGTTCGCGATGACCATGAATCCCAGCCCCGCAGTGTCTTAACATTGTTAAAACACTGCGGGGCTGGGATTCATGGCCTGGCGCAGCACATATGTTCGCCTCTCACACTCGGGTCCTTACACCCGCTTCAGACTGTGCGGCGTCAGCTGATCCCTTATCGCATGCCACGGCCATGAAGCCGCACAGTCTGAAGAAGGCGGAAGGAGATGAGGGACAGGCGAACTGATGCACTGCTCATGCCCATCAATCACACCCTCGCAGTCCCAATAAATAAGACACCGAGGGGCGTTGTGTGGGTCAGGGCGGCCGCAGAGGCGCAGGCAGCCAAACAATGATGCCAGAAGACAGGCAGCGCTACCAAGGGGGTTGCAGCGTGTCATTACAAAGGAAAGTCACACCTCCGGGACGGTTAAATGGTCACACAGAGGACACATTTTAGACGTGTTTTCAGTTCCACATGTGCGAGGAGAATACGTTTATGAGCCACCTTGCACACATGCAGCATTACTGCTGTACAAGGTGGCTGTAAAACATACAAACGCCTGGGGGAGGGGGGACAGGTTCCCTTCAATTTCAGTTCTTGTGTCTGCGTGGCTTTTGCAGGACACGAACGACGGCTACACAGCAGGGGAACAGCTGGCGGTGCTGAACCCCACTGACACATTGGCTGGTGTTTTTCTCTGTGCAGCTAGCAGTACCGGGCCCCAACTGGCGGTGTTAGAGCCCAGGGTCAGCAGGAGGAGGAGAGGGAGCAGAGTGTAGGCCAAAGCCTGCACTGGCGGCAGCTTTGGGTCTGTTGTGTCTGCGTGGCAGTTGCAGGACACGTTGCCGGCTGCACAGCAGGGGAACAGCTGGCGGTGCTGAACCCCACTGACACATTGGCTGGTGTTTTTCTCTGTGCAGCTAGCAGTACCGGGCCCCAATTGGCGGTGTTGGAGCCCGGGCTGTGCAGGGGGAGCAGAGTGTAGGCCGAAGCCTAATTGAACCAATTTCAAAGGTAAACTTTAACCCCCCCCCTCAGGTGTTACAAAGTAGAAGAGCCACAGCTTATGCAGCAGTAGTGCTGCACAAGTCAAAGGTTGCTCTTTTAATTTTTCTCCTTGCACACGCTGAATGAAACACGTATAACATTTAGCCCTTTATACAGTCAAACTGTGTTGGAGGCGCGAGTTCCCTTCGTAATGAGACGCAGCACAGATGTCAAGAATCCCACCTTGGTGCTGGGTGCAGCCTCCTGAGCGTTGTTATTTGCTGTATAGGAGTCTGCGCTGTCGTGTTATCCCCTGGCCTAGCGCTGTTAGCGCTGCCCATCTTCTGACATCATTTAATGTCGGCCGGTGCGGTTCGCGATGACCATGAATCCCAGCCCCGCAGTGTCTTAACATTGTTAAAACACTGCGGGGCTGGGATTCATGGCCTGGCGCAGCACATATGTTCGCCTCTCACACTCGGGTCCTTACACCCGCTTCAGACTGTGCGGCGTCAGCTGATCCCTTATCGCATGCCACGGCCATGAAGCCGCACAGTCTGAAGAAGGCGGAAGGAGATGAGGGACAGGCGAACTGATGCACTGCTCATGCCCATCAATCACACCCTCGCAGTCCCAATAAATAAGACACCGAGGGGCGTTGTGTGGGTCAGGGCGGCCGCAGAGGCGCAGGCAGCCAAACAATGATGCCAGAAGACGGGCAGCGCTACCAAGGGGGTTGCAGCGTGTCATTACAAAGGAAAGTCACACCTCCGGGACGGTTAAATGGTCACACAGAGGACACATTTTAGACGTGTTTTCAGTTCCACATGTGCGAGGAGAATACGTTTATGAGCCACCTTGCACACATGCAGCATTACTGCTGTACAAGGTGGCTGTAAAACATACAAACGCCTGGGGGAGGGGGGACAGGTTCCCTTCAATTTCAGTTCTTGTGTCTGCGTGGCTTTTGCAGGACACGATGCCGGCTACACAGCAGGGGAACAGCTGGCGGTGCTGAACCCCACTGACACATTGGCTGGTGTTTTTCTCTGTGCAGCTAGCAGTACCGGGCCCCAACTGGCGGTGTTAGAGCCCAGGGTCAGCAGGAGGAGGAGAGGGAGCAGAGTGTAGGCCGAAGCCTGCACTGGCGGCAGCTTTGGGTCTGTTGTGTCTGCGTGGCAGTTGCAGGACACGTTGCCGGCTGCACAGCAGGGGAACAGCTGGCGGTGCTGAACCCCACTGACACATTGGCTGGTGTTTTTCTCTGTGCAGCTAGCAGTACCGGGCCCCAACTGGCGGTGTTGGAGCCCGGGCTGTGCAGGGGGAGCAGAGTGTAGGCCGAAGCCTAATTGAACCAATTTCAAAGGTAACCTTTAACCCCCCCCTCAGGTGTTACAAAGTAGAAGAGCCACAGCTTATGCAGCAGTAGTGCTGCACAAGTCAAAGGTTGCTCTTTTAATTTTTCTCCTTGCACACGCTGAATGAAACACGTATAACATTTAGCCCTTTATACAGTCAAACTGTGTTGGAGGCGCGAGTTCCCTTCGTAATGAGACGCAGCACAGATGTCAAGAATCCCACCTTGGTGCTGGGTGCAGCCTCCTGAGCGTTGTTATTTGCTGTATAGGAGTCTGCGCTGTCGTGTTATCCCCTGGCCTAGCGCTGTTAGCGCTGCCCATCTTCTGACATCATTTAATGTCAGCCGGTGCGGTTCGCGATGACCATGAATCCCAGCCCCGCAGTGTCTTAACATTGTTAAAACACTGCGGGGCTGGGATTCATGGCCTGGCGCAGCACATATGTTCGCCTCTCACACTCGGGTCCTTACACCCGCTTCAGACTGTGCGGCGTCAGCTGATCCCTTATCGCATGCCACGGCCATGAAGCCGCACAGTCTGAAGAAGGCGGAAGGAGATGAGGGACAGGCGAACTGATGCACTGCTCATGCCCATCAATCACACCCTCGCAGTCCCAATAAATAAGACACCGAGGGGCGTTGTGTGGGTCAGGGCGGCCGCAGAGGCGCAGGCAGCCAAACAATGATGCCAGAAGACGGGCAGCGCTACCAAGGGGGTTGCAGCGTGTCATTACAAAGGAAAGTCACACCTCCGGGACGGTTAAATGGTCACACAGAGGACACATTTTAGACGTGTTTTCAGTTCCACATGTGCGAGGAGAATACGTTTATGAGCCACCTTGCACACATGCAGCATTACTGCTGTACAAGGTGGCTGTAAAACATACAAACGCCTGGGGAGGGGGGACAGGTTCCCTTCAATTTCAGTTCTTGTGTCTGCGTGGCTTTTGCAGGACACGATGCCGGCTACACAGCAGGGGAACAGCTGGCGGTGCTGAACCCCACTGACACATTGGCTGGTGTTTTTCTCTGTGCAGCTAGCAGTACCGGGCCCCAACTGGTGGTGTTAGAGCCCAGGGTCAGCAGGAGGAGGAGAGGGAGCAGAGTGTAGGCCGAAGCCTGCACTGGCGGCAGCTTTGGGTCTGTTGTGTCTGCGTGGCAGTTGCAGGACACGTTGCCGGCTGCACAGCAGGGGAACAGCTGGCGGTGCTGAACCCCACTGACACATTGGCTGGTGTTTTTCTCTGTGCAGCTAGCAGTACCGGGCCCCAACTGGCGATGTTAGAGCCCAGGGTCAACAGGAGGAGGAGAGGGAGCAGAGTGTAGGCCGAAGCCTGCACTGGCGGCAGCTTTGGGTCTGTTGTGTCTGCGTGGCAGTTGCAGGACACGTTGCCGGCTGCACAGCAGGGGAACAGCTGGCGGTGCTGAACCCCACTGACACATTGGCTGGTGTTTTTCTCTGTGCAGCTAGCAGTACCGGGCCCCAACTGGCGGTGTTGGAGCCCGGGCTCTGCAGGGGGTGCAGAGTGTAGGCCGAAGCCTAATTGAACCAATTTCAACCTTTAACCCCCCCCTCAGGGGTTACAAACTAGAAGAGCCACAGCTTATGCAGCAGTAATGCTGCACAAGGTAAAGGTTGCTCTTTGAATTTTGCTCCTTGCACACGCTGAAAGGAACACGTATAACATTTTGGCCCTTACACAGTCAAACTGATTTTGAGTCGTGAGTTCCCTTCGTAAAGAGACGCAGTACAGCTGGCAAAAATGCCACCTTGGTGCTTTGCGCGGCCTCCTGAGCATCGTTATTTGTTGCACAGGAGTCTGCGCTTTTGTGTTATCCCTTGGCCTTGCGCTGTTAGCGCTGCCCGTCCTCTGACATCATGTTATGTCGGCCGTTGCGGTTTGCGATGACCATGAATCCCAGCCCTGCAGTGTCTTAACATTGTTAAAACACTGCGGGGCTGGGATTCATGGCCTGGCGCAGTACATATGTTCGCCTCTCGCTTGGGTTCTTACACCCGCTTCAGACTATGCGGCGTCAGCTGATCCCTTATCGCATGCCACGGCCATGAAGACGCACAGTCCGAAGAAGGCGGAAGGAGATGAGGGACAGGCGAAGAAATGCACCGTTCATGCCCATCAATCACACCCTCGCAGTCCAAATAAATAAGACACCGAGGGGCGTTGTGTGGGGCAAGGCGGCCGCAGAGGCGCAGGCAGCCAAACAATGATGCCAGAAGACGGGCAGCGCTACCAAGGAGCTTGTTGCGTGTCAATACAAAGGAAAATCACACCTGAGGGACGTTTTAATGGTCGCAGAGGACTCATTTTAGACGTGTTCAGTTCAACATGGGCAAGGAGAATAAGTTTCTGAGCCACCTTGCACACATGCAGCATTACTGTCGTACAAGGTGGCTGTAAAACGTAAAAACGCCTGGGGGAGGGGGGACAGGTTTCCTTCAATTTCAGTTCTTGTGTCTGCGTGGCTGTTGCAGGACACGTTGCCGGCTACACAGCAGGGGAACAGCTGGCGGTGCTGAACCCCACTGACACATTGGCTGGTGTTTGGCTCTGTGCAGCTAGCACATCTGGGCCCCAACTGGCGGTGTTAGAGCCCAGGGTCAGCAGGAGGAGGAGAGGGAGCAGAGTGTAGGCCGAAGCCTGCACTGGTGCAAGTTGAAAGGGAAACTTTAACCCCCCCCCCAGGCATTTGTAGCTGAAAGAGCCATCGTGTACAGCACTAATGCTGGAAAAGGTAAACTTAGCTCTTTTAATTATGGTCCTTGCACATGCTGAACCTAACACTTATGAAAAGTGTCCCCTCCTACCGTGATACCGTCCGGTTGGTGGAACTTTCCTTTGTGATGTGACGCAGCACAGCCGTCACTCTTACCCCCTTGGCGCCGTGCGCCGCCTCCTCAGCGTTGTTTGAATCAGTCCCGGAGCCTGCGCTGTTAGGTTAGCCCTTGGCCATGCACACATTTTGCGCTGCCCGTCTTCTGACATCATTTGGTGTCAGGCTGGCTGCGCCTGTGCGGCCGCGCTGGACGAGATCCCGCCTCGCAGTGTCGTCTAATGTAATCCCACCGCGGGCCTGGGATCCGTGGCCATGCGCAGTGCATATCCTCACCTCTCACTCCCCTCCCTACGGCTTCTTCAGACTGTGCGGTGTCACGGCCGTGGCATGCTATTAGGGACCAGCTGACACCGCACAGTCTGAAGAAGCCGTAGGGAGATGAGTGAGAGGTGGAGGTTCAGATATGCACTGCGCATGTCCATGGATCTCAGGCCCCCAGTGGGATTAAATCAGAAGACACTACGAGGCGGGATCTCGTCCAGCGCGGCGGCACAGGCGCAGCCAGCCTGACACCAAATGATGTCAGAAGACGGGCAGCGCAAAATGTGTGCATGGCCAAGGGCTAACCTAACAGCGCAGGCTCCGGGACTGATTCAAACAACGCTGAGGAGGCGGCGCACGGCGCCAAGGGGGTAAGAATGACGGCTGTGCTGCGTCACATCACAAAGGAAAGTTCCACCAACCGGACGGTATCACGGTAGGAGGGGACACTTAGGTTCAGCATGTGCAAGGACCACCACGAAAAGAGGCACTTTTTCCCTTTGCATCATTACTGCTGCACAAGGTGGTTCCTTCAGTAACAAACGCCTGGGGGGGGGGGACAGGTTCCCTTAAATTTAACTTGTTGTGCCTGCGTGGCGGTCGCAGTACACGTTGCCGTATACACAGCAGGGGAACAGCTGGCGGTGCTGAACCCCACTAACACATTGGCGAGGTGTTTGGCTCTGTGCGGACAGCACTTCTGGACAGCAACTAGCGGTGTTGGAGCCCAGGGACAGGAGGGGAGGGAGGAGGTGGAGGAGATAGGAGGGATTGCCACACACACAGCAGGGGAACAGCTGACGTTACTGAACCCCAATAACAGAGGAGGGACTGTTGGGACTGTGCGGACAGCACTTCTGGATGGCAACTAGCGGTGTTGGAGCCCAGGGACAGGAGGGGGAGGAGGAGGTGGAGGAGATAGGAGGGATTGCCACACACACAGCAGGGGAACAGCTGACGTTACTGAACCCCAATAACAGAGGAGGGACTGTTGGGACTGTGCGGACAGCACTTCTGGATGGCAACTAGCGGTGTTGGAGCCCAGGGACAGGTGGAGGAGGAGGAGGTGGAGGAGATAGGAGGGATTGCCACATACACAGCTGGGGAACAGCAGACGTTACTGAACCCCAATAACAGAGGAGGGACTGTTGGGACTGTGCGGACAGCACTTCTGGATGGCAACTAGCGGTGTTGGAGCCCAGGGACAGGAGGGGGAGGAGGAGGTGGAGGAGATAGGAGAGATTGCAACACACACAGCTGGGGAACAGCAGACGTTACTGAACCCCAATAACAGAGGAGGGACTGTTGGGACTGTGCGGACAGCACTTCTGGACGGCAACTAGCGGTGTTGGAGCCCAGGGACAGGTGGAGGAGGAGGAGGTGGAGGAGATAGGAGGGATTGCCACATACACAGCTGGGGAACAGCAGACGTTACTGAACCCCAATAACAGAGGAGGGACTGTTGGGACTGTGCGGACAGCACTTCTGGACGGCAACTAGCGGTGTTGGAGCCCAGGGACAGGAGGGGGAGGAGGAGGTGGAGGAGATAGGAGGGATTGCCACACACACAGCAGGGGAACAGCTGACGTTACTGAACCCCAATAACAGAGGAGGGACTGTTGGGACTGTGCGGACAGCACTTCTGGACGGCAACTAGCGGTGTTGGAGCCCAGGGACAGGTGGAGGAGGAGGAGGTGGAGGAGATAGGAGGGATTGCCACACACACAACTGGGGAACAGCAGACGTTACTGAACCCCAATAACAGAGGAGGGACTGTTGGGACTGTGCGGACAGCACTTCTGGACGGCAACTAGCGGTGTTGGAGCCCAGGGACAGGTGGAGGAGGAGGAGGTGGAGGAGATAGGAGGGATTGCCACACACACAGCTGGGGAACAGCAGACGTTACTGAACCCCAATAACAGAGGAGGGACTGTTGGGACTGTGCGGACAGCACTTTTGGACGGCAACTAGCGGTGTTGGAGCCCAGGGTCAGGTGGAGGAGGAGGTGGAGGAGATAGGAGGGATTGCCACACACACAGCTGGGGAACAGCAGACGTTACTGAACCCCAATAACAGAGGAGGGACTGTTGGGACTGTGCGGACAGCACTTCTGGACGGCAACTAGCGGTGTTGGAGCCCAGGGACAGGAGGGGGAGGAGGAGGTGGAGGAGATAGGAGGGATTGCCACACACACAGCAGGGGAACAGCTGACGTTACTGAACCCCAATAACAGAGGAGGGACTGTTGAGACTGTGCGGACAGCACTTCTGGACGGCAACTAGCGGTGTTGGAGCCCAGGGACAGGTGGAGGAGGAGGAGGTGGAGGAGATAGGAGGGATTGCCACACACACAGCTGGGGAACAGCAGACATTACTGAACCCCAATAACAGAGGAGCGACTGTTGGGACTGTGCGTACAGCACTACCAGGCAACAACTAGCGGTGTTGGAGCCCAGGGACAGCAGGAGAAGCAGAGGAACACAATGTAGGCCGAAGCCTGATTGGAGAAAGTCGAAAGGGAACCTTTAACCCCCCCCCCCCAAGGCGTTTGTAGCTGAAAGAGCCAGCTTGTGCAGCACAAAAGATGCAAAAGGAAAAGGTGGCTTTTCTCATGATGCTCCTTGCAAACACAGAACTAAACACTTATAAAATGTGTCCCCTGAAACCGTGAGACCGTCCCGGAGGTGGGACTTTCCTTCATAATATGACGCAGCCAGCTGTCATTCCTACCTCCTTGGCGCCGTTCCCCGGCTCCTCAGCGTTGTTTGATTCCGTCCCGGAGCATGCGCTGTTATGTTATCCCTTGGCCAGGCACACTTAGCGCTGCCCATCTTCTGACATCATTTGGTGTCAGGCTGGCTGCGCCTGTGCGGCTGCGCTGGCCGAGAGCCCGCCTCACAGTGTCGTCTAATGTAATCCCACCGCGGGCCTGGGATCCGTGGCCATGCGCAGTGCATATCCTCGCCTCTCACTCCCCTCCCTACAGCTTCTTCAGACTGTGCGGCGTCACGGCCGTGGCATGCTATTAGGGATCAGCTGACGGCGCACAGTCTGAAGAAGGCGTAGGGAGATGAGTGAGAGGCGGAGGTTCAGATATGCACTGCGAATGTCCATGGATCTCAGGCCCCCAGTGGGATTAAATCAGAAGACACTGCGAGGCGGGCTCTCGGCCAGCGCGGACGCACAGGCGCAGCCAGCCTGACACCAAATGATGTCAGAAGATGGGCAGCGTTAAGTGTGCCTGGCCAAGGGATAACATAACAGCGCAGGCTCCGGGACGGAATCAGACAACACTGAGGAGCCGGCGCACGGTGCCAAGGTGGTAGGAATGACGGCTGTGCTGCGTCATATTACGAAGGAAAGTCCCACCTCCGGGACGGTTTTACGGTATCAGTCGACACATTTTATAAGTGTTAAGTTCTGCGTGTGCAAGGAGCTAAACAAAAATAGCTACCTTTTCCTTGTGCAGCATTACTGCTGCACAAGGTGGCTCTTTCAGTAACAAACGCCTTGGGGGGGAGGACAGGTTCCCTTACATTTCAGTTTTTGTGTCAGCGTGGCGGTCGCAGGACACATTGCCGGCTACACAGCTGGGGATCAGCTGACGTTACTGAAACCCAATAACACTGGGTCGTATGTTTTGACTGTGCAGGCGGCACTTCTGAGCCTCAACTGGCGGTGTTGGAGCCCAGGAATTAAAGTTCAGGTGGTAGAAAGATGAACACAACAGGAGACCTGGATACTGTAGACAGTCACCTAATTATTTAATCAGGAAGAGGAGTGGCAAATTCCTGCGAGATCCAGGCCTTGTTCATTTTCAGGAAAGTAAGCCGGTCAACGTTATCGGAGGATAGTCGCATGCGACGGTCAGTTAGTACACCACCTGCAGCACTAAAGACGCGTTCCGATAATACACTGGCCGCAGGGCAAGACAGCACCTCCAATGCATACTGGCTTAGCTCTGGCCATGTATCCAGCTTTGAGACCCAAAACTTGAAAGGTGAAGAGCCGTCTGGGAGTACAGCAAGAGGGCAAGACATGTAGTCTGTGACCATCTGACGGAACCGTTGCCTCCTGCTGACTGGAGCCGTCTGTGATGGTGTAGACTTTTGTGGCGGGCACAGAAAACTGTGCCACAGTTGGGCCATACTGGTCTTGCCTTGGGCAGAGGCACTGCTTCTGCTCCCTCTTTGTGCAGAGCCTCCACCACTGCCTGGATGCACTGAGCTGCTTTGGAATGCACTAGCAGCACTTCTCTCAGTTGGAATGGAGAAGATGATGGAATTCACCAGTGTGTCTTGGTACTCCCGCATTTTTCGCTCCCGGTCCAACGGTGTGATGAGGCTTTCTACGTTGTCCCGGTAGCGAGGATCGAGGAGGGTGAACACCCAATAATCAGACATGTTGAGAATGTGGGCGATGCGGCGGTCGTTTCTCAGGCACTGCAGCATGTAATCCACCATGTGCTGCAGACTGCCAACTGCCCAAGAAACGCTGTCCCCTGCTGGAGGCGTGATCTCTGCCCGCTCGTCATCACCCCACCCTCGCTGTACACACTGAGTACTGGACAATTGTGTAACTCCCTCCTCTGGACGGATGTCTTCCTCCTCCATTGACTCCTCCTCATCCTCCTCACAAACTGTCCCCTGCCTACGCGTTTGTGAGGAACCACGTGGCGCTGACTGTCCAGAAGATGATGGAAATGGTGAATCCTCATCCTCCACCTCTTCCACAACATCATCCCTTAGCGCTTGCAGTGATTTTTCAAGCAGGCAGATAAGGGGGACAGTCATGCTGACTAGTGCATCATCTGCACTCGCCATCCACGTGGAATAATCAAAGGGACGCAAAACCTGGCAGACGTCATTCATAGTGGCCCACTCTGTGGTTGTGAAGTCTGTACGGCGCTGAGTGCGACTTCTTTGCGCCTGAAGCAGCTGGTACTTCATTACAGCTTGCTGCTGCTCACACAACCGCTCCAACATATGTAACGTGGAATTCCACCTGGTAGGTAGGTCACATATGATGCGATGTTCCGGCAGGCGGTGTCGGTGCTGCAGAGCCGCAATGCGCGCTTTTGCCGTGCTGGAACGCCGCAAGTGAGCACACTCTAGGCGGACCTTGTGCAGCAGTGCATCAAGATCCGGATAGTCCCTCAAAAAACTCTGCACGACCAAATTGAGCACATGTGCCAGACATGGGATGTGAGTGAGGTTGCCGAGGCCCAGAGCTGCCACCAGATTTCGGCCATTATCACACACTACCATGCCTGGCTGGAGATTCGCTGGCACAAACCACATATCGCTCTCCTGCTTGATGGCATTCCAGAGCTCCTGCGCTGTGTGGCTTCGATTCCCCAAAGAAATTAATTTCAAGACGGCCTGTTGACGTTTGGCCACGGCTGTGCTCATGTCGGTCGTAACTGGTAAACGTTCATCACGGGTCCATGTGGAGGTGGACTGTGACGGCTCCTGCAGCGATCATTCTGAGGAACTGGTGTAAGAGGAGGAGTCAATGCGTACAGAATGGATTCCTGCAATCCTTGGAGTGGGCAGGACACGTCCTGCGCCACTCGCACGATCTGTACCCGGCTCAACGACATTAACCCAATGGGCAGTGAGGGAAAGGTATCGCCCCTGTCCATGTTGACTGGTCCACGCATCGGTGGTGAGTTGGACCTTGCTACTGACGGCGTTCAGTAGCGCATGTTTTATGTGTCCCTCCACATGCTTGTGCAGGGCAGGGACGGCTTGCCTGCTGAAGTAAAAGTGGCTGGGCACATTGTACTGTGGGACTGCCAATGACATCAAGTCACGGAAGCTGTCAGTCTCCACCAGCCTGAATGACAGCATTTCCAGTGACAGAAGTTTGGCAATGCCTGCAGTCAGAGCCTGTGCTCGTGGGTGGTTTGACGAGAAAGGCCGTCTTTTCTCCCATGCCTGTACTACCGATGGCTGTAGACTGGGCTGGGAGTGTGTGGATGACTGGGAAAGTGGTGCTGCGGGTGGAATTACAGCGGGTCTCTGGACAACAGGGCCAGAGGTTCTTCCACGGCGATCCTGGGAGGAAGCCGAACCAGCTGCGTGTGAGCTGGAGGAAGAGGCAACACGAGCTGAAGAGGTGGTAGCTGCCGCTGTTGGTTGGCCTAGCTCTTCAGTGTGTTTTTCTAACTCCGCCGGGTGCCTGGTGCGCACATGTTTCCACATGTTGGAGGTATTGAGGTTGCTGACATTTTTCCCTCTTTTGACTTTGTGATGACACACCTTGCATTTGACATAGCAAATGTCATCTGCAACTGTGTCAAAAAAGGACCAGGCACTGCAAGTCTTGGGAGCGCCCTTTTTGGCTTTTGGAAGAGACATGCTCCTAACGGGTGCCAAAGCGGAGGCTGCAGGATCCGCAGTCTTCCCCCTCCCTCTCCCTCTTTGGGCCGTACGGGGAATCTCTTCCTCAGAGCTGCTCCCACCACCTTCCTGTCCCTCACGCCAAGATGGGTCAAGGACCTCATCATCTACACTACCCTCTGCCCCCAACTGCTCCTCCTGGGTAGTCTCAGCAGCAGAGCATGCATCAGTAAGTGGCACCTGAGTGTCATCATCAGCTGATGCGGCCTGCGATGTGGTGAACGGAGCCACTGGCCCACCCGCCTCTTCAGAGGAAGAGAGAAAAAGCTGTTGGGCATCACTGCACCCTGCCTCTTCTTCCATTTCTCCAATGCTGCTTGGCTGGCCCCCTGTTTCCAAGCCAAGAGATTCAGAGAACAGAAGTAGAGACGGCTCCTGTCCTGGGCTCTCTGTCTGCCTGGGCAATTTGGCAGGTGGTGAAGAGACAGATGGCTGCTCTCCAGTGCTCTGTGTCTGAGAGGATGTGGCACTAATTGAAGTTGATGCATTAGCTGCCATCCATCCGACAACGGCTTCAATTTGTTCTTCACGCAGCAGCGGTGTACGGCGCTCTGCGACAAAGCTGCGCATGAATGACTGTTCCCTGGTGAAAGTGGGTGCTGATGAGTCACCGGTGCCCGCAGCAGGCACAGAATCCCCACGTCCCCTCCCTGCTCCGCGCCCACGCCCACGTGCCTTACTCACTGCCTTCTTCATCTTGGTTGACTGATAAAGATAAGCAGAAAAGTACTAACGGCTTTGTGTGCTTATTCCTGAACAACTCCTCCTAACAGGTATAAGAAACACTAATTTTCTAAAGTGTGGACTAGACTTTAATATGAGCTAATGTGGCCTACACAAATGTAAAGTGGTGTCACTGGTGTGTTTGGTGAACTTTATTATTTATTTATTTTTTTGGGGCTGAACTGACAACAGATAGAGCTGCAGTCACACGGAGACCATGCAGACAGCCGTAAACGGCGCTGCAAGGCCCAAAAACCCTCCTCTACGTTATCCTATGTAGTGTTTTTCCACAAGTTAGCTGGAGACGGGTGGAAAGACACTAATAGGAATTTTTTGAAAAAATGTGCAGCAGCCTGCACTACTTAAAACAAAATGAAAATTGATTTTGCGGTATGACGCAGTGAAGAACCCTGAGCTGGAGACAACCAGGCTATGGCTGCTCTCAGACTACAGGGCGAGCTGCAGTCACACGGAGACCGTGCAGACAGCCGTAAACGGCGCTGCAAGGCCCAAAAACCCTCCTCTACATTATCCTATGTAGTGTTTTTCCACAAATTAGCTGGAGACAGGTGGAAAGACACTAATAGGAATTTTTTGAAAAAATGTGCAGCAGCCTGCACTACTTAAAACAAAATGAAAATTGATTTTGCGGTATGACGCAGTGAACAACCCTGAGCTGGAGACAACCAGGCTATGGCTGCTCACAGACTACAGGGCGAGCTGCAGTCACACGGAGACCGTGCAGACAGCTGTAAACGGCGCTGCAAGGCCCAAAAACCCTCCTCTACGTTATCCTATGTAGTGTTTTTCCACAAATTAGCTGGCGATGGGTACAAAGACACTAATAGGATTTTTTGGAAAAAATTAGCAGCAGACTACACTACTTGGAAAAAAAAAAAAAAAGAACAGTATGAGGCAATGAACCACCCTCCCTGAACTGAATACAACCAGCTATGGATGGCCTATGTGGCTGCACTCAGACTAGAGAGTGGGCTGCACTCACACACACACACACACACACACACACACACACACAGACCTTGCAGATCGCTGTGAAAACAGCGCTACAAGGCAAAAGCAAGGTGAATAGTAGGTGAACACAGCGGTTGCTAAATTAGCCTTTGGAAAGCAAAAAAGAAGCAAATCGCTATCTCTAAACTGGCCCTCAGTCAGCAAACAGCGTCCTGTCACTAAAGGTACCGTCACACTAAATGATATCGCTAGCGATCCGTGACGTTGCAACGTCCTGGCTAGCGATATCGTTTAGTTTGACACGCAGCAGCGATCAGGATCCTGCTGTGATGTCGCTGGTCGCTGAATAAAGTTCAGAACTTTATTTGGTCGTCCGATCGCCGTGTATCGTTGTGTTTGACAGCAAAAGCAACGATACCAGCGATATTTTACACTGGTAACCAGGGTAAACATCGGGTTACTAAGCGCAGGGCCGTGCTTAGTAACCCGATGTTTACCCTGGTTACCAGCGTAAAATGTAAAAAAACCAAACAGTACATACTTACATGCGTCCCCAGGCGTCCGCTTCCCACACTGACTGAGCGCCGCAAAGTGAAAGTGAAAGCATAGCACAGCGGTGACGTCACCGCTGTGCCCTGCTACTGCCGGCGGCGCTCAGTCACTGCAGGAAGCGGACGCCGGGGGACTCATGTAAGTATGTACTGTTTGTTTTTTTTACATTTTACGCTGGTAACCAGGGTAAACATCGGGTTACTATGCGCGGCCCTGCGCTTAGCAACCCGATGTTTACCCTGGTTACCCGGGGACCTCGGCATCGTTGGTCGCTGGAGAGCGGTCTGTGTGACAGCTCTCCAGCGACCAAACAGCGTCGCTGCAGCGATCGGCATCGTTGTCGCTATTGCTGCAGCGTCGCTCAGTGTGACGGTACCTTAACTGAATTCACAGCAGAGTGAGCGCAAAATGGCGCCAGCGACTTTTAAACTGCATCATGACATCATTTCAGCAGCCAATCACAGCCATGCCAGTAGTTTCATGCCCTCCATGCTGAACAGGATGTGCCCACACTTGGAATCATTCTCATTGGATGAATTTGTGCAGTTTGAATCTGTGAACTTCCGATTCCGGTATCCGATACGCGGCAAGTATCGGAATCCCGGTATCGGAATTCCGATACCGCAAGTATCGGCCGATACCCGATACTTGCGGTATCGGAATGCTCAACACTAGTCCACTTCCGTCTGTTTGTCTGTCTGTCTCAGAAATCCCATGTCGCTGATTGGTCGCGGGCAGCTGGGCATAATCAATCAGCGACAGCCGCAGTCCGGCCACGTATTGGCCCCTTCCTATTCCCCTCCAGTCAGTGCCCCCTCCATACTCCCCTCCAGTCACCGCCCATATAGCATTTTAGCTGTCCGTTAAACAGACTGCATTACACCGTGGCATAACGTGGTGTATCGCAGTCCATTAACGCTGCCATTAACCCTGTGTGACCAACTTTTTTACAATTGATGCTGCCTATGCAGCATCAATAGTAAAAACATATAATGTTAAAAATAACAACAATAAAAAAAATAATTATATTCTCACCTTCCGGCATCCGTGGCAGCCTTTCCCGCTCCTCGCTAAGCTCTGATCCCAAGAATGCATTGCTTTAACGACCCGTGATGATGTATCGATCTCGCGAGACCGCTACATCATCACGAGTTATTGCTGCAAGGCATTACTGGGAACATCGCTAAAGGCCTGGGCTGGATTCGTGGGCCACCGAAAGGTAAGTATATAACTATTTTTTATTTTAATTCTTTTTTTAAATGTGATATGGTGCCCACATTGCTATATACTACGTGGGCTGTGTTATGTACTACGTGGGCTGTGTTACATACTGCGTGGGCTGTGTTATATACTGCGTTGTCTGTGTTATATACTACGTCGCTCTGCTCTACACTACGTGGGCTGTGCTATATACTACGTGGCTGTGCTATATACTACGTGGCTGTGCTATATACTATGTGGCTGTGCTATATACTACGTGGGCTGTGTTACATACTGCGTGGGCTGTGTTATATACTGCGTGGGCTGTGTTATATACTACGTCGCTGTGCTCTACACTACGTGGGCTGTGCTATATACTATGTGGCTGTGCTATATACTATGTGGCTGTGCTATATACTATGTGACTGTGCTATATACAACGTGGCTGTGTTATATACTACGTGGCTGTGCTATATACTACGTGGCAGTGTTATATACTATGTGTGCTGTGCTATATACTACGTGGGCTGTTATATACTGCGTAGGCTGTGTTATATACTGCGTAGGCTGTGCTATATACTGCGTGGGCTGTGCTATATACTACGTTCTAGAATACCCGATTTGTAAGAATCGGGCCACCATCTAGTATTTCATGTTTACATGCTTTAGCATGTAAAGAGATGGCTGCGTTTAGTTCGCACCTGTACACACCTGTTTTCTGAATTGGAAGTGTCAGTCTTTGATTATTTGTATATTGGCTTTCCGATTAAGCAGTCCGCCTTTCATCCCGTGGCAGGTTCCCAACAAATCGGAGATCACATTGTCGTTGGCTTCTGGGTATGCATGAATTGGCCAAATTATGTGTGCTAAGTATCTCCATTTTTTCTTATTATACAGAGCAGTAATGCTATTCATATTTCATATATTTCATATTTACATGCTTTAGCACTACAGAATGCAATTTTATTAGTTTATTAATAGAAACAAAATGACCTCCATTATAATTAAGCTATATTAGTTTCCATAACTATCATTGGGTCTCACATTTAAAATTTAGGATGTCAGGGGTGAATATCGCTATTTGTCCCTTGTATTTAGTAACTGGCCCACAAATAATGAATTATTCTACAAAAACATTGAAATTGCGGTCCCTGTTATGCCTCACCCTAAAGTACACCACAGTTTTTTTACTTTTGCTGGTATATTTGTAGGGGGCATACAGAGCAGAATTTCAATATTTGCAGATGACACAAAACTCTGCAGGGTAATCAATACAGAGGAGGACAATTTTATATTACAGGGTGATTTATGTAAACTAGAAGCTTGGGCTGATAAATGGCAAATGAGCTTTAATGGGGATAAATGTAAGGTCATGCACTTGGGTAGAAGTAATAAGATGTATAACTATGTGCCTAATTCTAAAACTCTGGGCAAAACCGTCAATGAAAGAGACCTGGGTATATGGGTGGATGACAAACTCATATTCAGTGGCCAGTGTCAGGCAGCTGCTACAAAGGCAAATAAAATAATGGGATGTATTAAAAGAGGCATAGATGCTCATGAGGAGAACATAATTTTACCTCTATACAAGTCACTAGTTCGACCACACTTAGAATACTGTGCACAGTTCTGGTCTCCGGTGTATAAGAAAGACATAGCTGAACTGGAGCGGGTGCAGAGAAGAGCGACCAAGGTTATTAGAGGACTGGGGGGTCTGCAATACCAAGATAGGTTATTACACTTGGGGTTATTTAGTTTGGAAAAACGAAGACTAAGGGGTGATCTTATTTTAATGTATAAATATATGAGGGGACAATGTATAAATATATGAGGGGACAGTACAAAGACCTTTCTGATGATCTTTTTAATCATAGACCTGAGACAGGGACAAGGGGGCATCCTCTACGTCTGGAGGAAAGAATGTTTAAGCATAATAACAGACGCGGATTCTTTACTGTAAGAGCAGTGAGACTATGGAACTCTCTGCCGTATGATGTTGTAATGAGTGATTAATTGCTTAAATTTAAGAGGGGACTGGATGCCTTTCTTCAAAAGTACCGTATATACTCGAGTATAAGCCGACCCGAGTATAAGCCGACCCCCCTAATTTTGCCACAAAAAACTGGGAAAACTTATTGACTCGAGTATAAGCCTAGGGTGGAAAATACAGCAGCTACCAGTGAATTTCAAAAATAAAAATAGATGCTCCATACCGTTCATTATTGCCCCAAAGGAGGTTCCATATAAAGCTGTGCCATATATAATGCTCCATACCGTTGATTATTGCCCCATAGATGCTCCATATATAGCTGTGCCATATAGAATGCTCTGCATCATTCATTATGGCCCCATAGATGCCTGTCATGATCTCAATGGCAAGAGAACATAGCATCAGCATATATAGGAACTAGCTCTTGGAAGATGGAAACTGAGCTGACCATGAACTAAACCTAACGCACAACTAGCAGTGGCCGGGTAGCATGCCTACGTTGATTCTAGATGCCCAGCACCAGCCGGAGGACTAAATAAAGCTAGCAGAGGAAAATATTAGTCCTAGCTCACCTCTAGAGAAATACCCCGAAAGGAGACAGAGGCCCCCCACATGTATTGGCGGTGAGTTAAGATGAAATAACAAACGTAGTATGAAAATAGGTTTAGCAAATTTGAGGTCCACTTACTACATAGCAGAAGACAGAAAGGACACTTTCATGGTCAGCTGAAAACCCTATCAAAACACCATCCAGAAATTACTTTAAAACTCTGGCATTAACTCATAACACCAGAGTGGCAATTCCTGTTCACAAGAGTTTTCCAGACACAGTAACGAAACTACAGCTGTGAACTGGAACAAAAATGCAAAAACAAACATGGACAAGAGTCCCACTTATCTAGTAGTTGTCTAGGAGCAGGAACAAGCACAGAGAGGCTTCTGATAACATTGTTGACCGGCAAGCAACTAACAGAACAGCAAGGTTATATAGCGACTCCCACATCTTGATGGGAACAGGTGAACAGAGAAGATGAAGACACCAGTTCAATTCCACCAGTAGCCACCGGGGGAGCCCAGAATCCAAATTCACAACAGTACCCCCCCCTCAAGGAGGGGGCACCGAACCCTCAACAGAACCACCAGGGCGATCAGGATGGGCCCTATGAAAGGCACGAACCAGATCAGAGGCATGAACATCAGATGCATTAACCCAAGAATTATCCTCCTGGCCGTATCCCTTCCACTTGACCAGATACTGGAGTCTCCGTCTGGAAACACGAGAGTCTAAGATTTTCTCCACAACGTACTCCAACTCACCCTCAACCAACACCGGAGCAGGAGGCTCAACGGAAGGCACAACCGGTACCTCATACCTGCGCAATAATGACCGATGAAAAACGTTATGAATAGAAAAGGATGCAGGGAGGTCCAAACGGAAGGAAACAGGGTTAAGAATCTCCAATATCTTATACGGGCCGATAAACCGAGGCTTAAACTTAGGAGAAGAGACCCTCATAGGGACAAAACGAGAAGACAACCACACCAAATCCCCAACACAAAGCCGAGGACCAACACGACGGTGGCGGTTGGCAAAAAGCTGAGTCTTCTCCTGGGACAACCTCAAATTGTCCACCACCTGCCCCCAGATCTGATGCAATCTCTCCACCACAGCATCCACTCCAGGACAATCCGAAGATTCCACCTGACCAGAGGAAAATCGAGGATGAAACCCTGAATTACAGAAAAACGGGGACACCAAAGTGGCAGAGCTGGCCCGATTATTGAGAGCGAACTCCGCCAATGGCAAAAAAGCAACCCAATCATCCTGGTCAGCAGACACAAAACACCTCAGATATGTCTCCAGGGTCTGATTAATCCGCTCGGTCTGGCCATTCGTCTGAGGATGGAAAGCGGACGAAAAAGATAAATCTATGCCCATCCTAGCACAGAATGCCCGCCAAAATCTAGACACGAATTGGGTCCCTCTGTCAGAAACGATATTCTCAGGAATACCATGCAAACGAACAACATTTTGAAAAAACAGAGGAACCAACTCGGAAGAAGAAGGCAACTTGGGCAGAGGAACCAAATGGACCATCTTAGAAAAACGGTCACACACCACCCAGATGACAGACATCTTCTGAGAAACCGGCAGATCTGAAATAAAATCCATCGAGATGTGCGTCCAAGGCCTCTTAGGAATAGGCAAGGGCAACAATAATCCACTAGCCCGAGAACAACAAGGCTTGGCCCGAGCACAAACGTCACAAGACTGCACAAAGCCTCGCACATCTCGTGACAGGGAAGGCCACCAGAAGGACCTTGCCACCAAATCCCTGGTACCAAAAATGCCAGGATGACCTGCCAACGCAGAAGAATGAACCTCAGAGATGACTCTACTGGTCCAATCATCAGGAACAAACAGTTTATCAGGTGGGCAACGATCAGGTCTATCCGCCTGAAACTCCTGCAAGGCCCGCCGCAGGTCTGGAGAAACGGCTGACAATACCACTCCATCCTTAAGGATACCTGTGGGCTCAGAGTTACCAGGCGAGTCAGGCTCAAAACTCCTAGAAAGGGCATCCGCCTTAACATTCTTAGAACCCGGTAGGTATGACACCACAAAATTAAACCGAGAGAAAAATAATGACCAGCGCGCCTGTCTAGGATTCAGGCGCCTGGCGGTCTCAAGATAAATCAAATTTTTGTGGTCAGTCAATACCACCACCTGATGTCTGGCCCCCTCAAGCCAATGGCGCCACTCCTCAAAAGCCCACTTCATGGCCAAAAGCTCCCGATTCCCAACATCATAATTCCGCTCAGCGGGCGAAAATTTACGGGAAAAGAAGGCACAAGGCCTCATCACGGAGCAGTCAGAACTTTTCTGCGACAACACTGCCCCAGCTCCGATCTCAGAAGCGTCGACCTCAACCTGAAAAGGTAGAGCAACATCAGGCTGACGCAACACAGGGGCAGAGGAAAAACGGCGCTTAAGCTCCCGAAAGGCCTCCACAGCATCAGGGGACCAATCAGCAACATCAGCACCCTTCTTAGTCAAATCGGTCAATGGCTTAGCAATATCCGAAAAACCAGCAATAAATCGACGATAAAAGTTAGCAAAGCCCAAAAATTTCTGAAGACTCTTAAGAGAAGAGGGCTGCGTCCAATCACAAATGGCTTGAACCTTGACAGGATCCATTTCAATGGAAGAGGGGGAAAAAATATATCCCAAAAAGGAAATCCTCTGTACCCCAAAAACACACTTAGAACCCTTCACACACAAAGAATTAGACCGCAAAACCTGAAAAACCCTCCTGACTTGCTGGACATGAGAGTCCCAGTCATCCGAAAAAATCAGAATATCATCCAGATACACAATCATAAATTTATCCAAATAATCGCGAAAAATATCATGCATAAAGGACTGGAAAACTGACGGAGCATTTGAAAGACCAAAAGGCATCACTAAATACTCAAAGTGGCCCTCGGGCGTATTAAATGCGGTTTTCCACTCATCCCCCTGCCTGATTCGCACCAAATTATACGCCCCCCGAAGGTCAATCTTAGAGAACCACTTGGCCCCCTTTATGCGAGCAAACAAATCAGTCAGCAACGGCAATGGGTATTGATATTTAACAGTGATTTTATTCAAAAGCCGATAATCAATACATGGTCTCAAAGAGCCGTCTTTTTTTGACACAAAGAAAAAACCGGCTCCTAAGGGAGATGACGATGGACGAATATGTCCCTTTTCCAAGGACTCCTTTATATATTCTCGCATAGCAGCATGTTCAGGCACAGACAGATTAAATAAACGACCCTTTGGGTATTTACTACCCGGGATTAAATCTATGGCACAATCGCACTCTCGGTGCGGAGGTAACGAACCAAGCTTGGATTCTTCAAAGACGTCACGATAGTCAGACAGGAACTCAGGAATTTCAGAGGGAATAGATGATGAAATGGAAACCACAGGTACATCCCCATGAGCCCCCTTACATCCCCAGCTCAACACAGACATAGCTCTCCAGTCGAGGACTGGGTTGTGAGATTGCAGCCAAGGCAATCCTAACACCAAATCATCATGTAGATTATACAGCACCAGAAAGCGAATAATCTCCTGGTGATCCGGATTAATACGCATAGTTACTTGTGTCCAGTATTGTGGTTTATTATTAGCCAATGGGGTGGAGTCAATCCCCTTCAGAGGAATAGGAGTCTCCAAAGGCTCTAAATCATACCCACAGCGTTTGGCAAAGGACCAATCCATAAGACTCAAAGCGGCGCCAGAGTCGACATAGGCGTCCGTGGTAATAGATGACAAAGAGCAAATCAGGGTCACAGATAGAATAAACTTAGACGGTAAGGTGCAAATGGAAACAGATTTACCAAGCTTTTTAGTGCGCTTAGAGCATGCTGATATAACATGAGTAGAATCACCACAATAGAAACACAACCCATTTTTCCGTCTAAAATTCTGCCGCTCGCTTCGGGACAGAATTCTATCACACTGCATACTCTCTGGCGACCTCTCAGTGGAAACCGCCAGATGGTGCACTGGTTTGCGCTCCCGCAGACGCCTATCGATCTGAATAGCCATTGTCATGGACTCATTCAGACCCGCAGGCACAGGGAACCCCACCATAACATCCTTAATGGCATCAGAGAGACCCTCTCTGAAAGTCGCCGCCAGGGCGCACTCATTCCACTGAGTAAGCACAGACCATTTACGGAATCTTTGGCAGTAAATTTCCGCTTCATCTTGCCCCTGAGATAGGGACATCAAAGTTTTTTCTGCCTGAAGCTCCAAATGAGGTTCGTCATAAAGCAACCCCAAGGCCAGAAAAAACGCATCCACATTGAGCAACGCAGGATCCCCTGGTGTCAATGAAAAAGCCCAGTCTTGAGGGTCGCCCCGGAGCAAGGAAATCACAATCCTGACCTGCTGTGCAGGGTCTCCGGCAGAGCGAGATTTCAGGGACAAAAATAATTTGCAATTATTTCGAAAATTCTGAAACCCGGATCTATTCCCCGAGAAAAATTCCGGCAAAGGAATTCTCGGCTCAGATACAGGTGCATGACAAACAAAATCTTGCAATTTTTGTACCTTCGTGGCGAGATTATTCAAACCTGCAGTTACACTCTGAAGATCCATTACAAACAGGTGGACACAGAGCCATTCAAGGGTTAAGAGGAGGTAAGAAGCAGCTAGACAGCAATTAAGGGCTAGGCAGCAAAACTCTGAAGGGAAAAAAAAAAAAAAAAAAAAAAATTTTTCCCTTAAACACTTCTCTATCTCCTGCTTCAGCCCAAACAATTAACACTTTGTGGGCCGGTCAAACTGTCATGATCTCAATGGCAAGAGAACATAGCATCAGCATATATAGGAACTAGCTCTTGGAAGATGGAAACTGAGCTGACCATGAACTAAACCTAACGCACAACTAGCAGTGGCCGGGTAGCATGCCTACGTTGATTCTAGATGCCCAGCACCAGCCGGAGGACTAAATAAAGCTAGCAGAGGAAAATATTAGTCCTAGCTCACCTCTAGAGAAATACCCCGAAAGGAGACAGAGGCCCCCCACATGTATTGGCGGTGAGTTAAGATGAAATAACAAACGTAGTATGAAAATAGGTTTAGCAAATTTGAGGTCCACTTACTACATAGCAGAAGACAGAAAGGACACTTTCATGGTCAGCTGAAAACCCTATCAAAACACCATCCAGAAATTACTTTAAAACTCTGGCATTAACTCATAACACCAGAGTGGCAATTCCTGTTCACAAGAGCTTTCCAGACACAGTAACGAAACTACAGCTGTGAACTGGAACAAAAATGCAAAAACAAACATGGACAAGAGTCCCACTTATCTAGTAGTTGTCTAGGAGCAGGAACAAGCACAGAGAGGCTTCTGATAACATTGTTGACCGGCAAGCAACTAACAGAACAGCAAGGTTATATAGCGACTCCCACATCTTGATGGGAACAGGTGAACAGAGAAGATGAAGACACCAGTTCAATTCCACCAGTAGCCACCGGGGGAGCCCAGAATCCAAATTCACAACAGATGCCCCATATACAATGCTCTGCACCGTTCATTATGGCCCCATAGATGCTCCATATAAAGCAGTGCCATATATGCTCTGCACTGTTCATTATGGCCCCATAGATGCTCCATATAAAGCAGTGCCATATATGCTCTGCACTGTTCATTATTGCCCCATAGATGCTCCTTATAAAGCAGTGCCATATATGCTCTGCACTGTTCATTATTGCCCCATAGATGCTCCTTATTAAGCTGTGCCATATATGCTCTGCACTGTTCATTATGGCCCCATAGATGCTCCATATAAAGCTGTGCCATATATGCTCTGCACTGTTCATTATGGCCCCATAGATGCTCCATATAAAGCTGTGCCATATATGCTCTGCACTGTTCATTATGGCCCCATAGATGCTCCATATAAAGCAGTACCATATATGCTCTGCACTGTTCATTATGGCCCCATAGATGCTCCATATAAAGCAGTGCCATATATGCTCTGCACTGTTCATTATGGCCCCATAGATGCTCCATATAAAGCAGTGCCATATATGCTCTGCACTGTTCATTATTGCCCCATAGATGCTCCTTATTAAGCTGTGCCATATATGCTCTGCACTGTTCATTATGGCCCTATAGATGCTCCATATAAAGCAGTGCCATATATGCTCTGCACTGTTCATTGTTGCCCCATAGATGTGCCATATAAATCTGTGCCATATATAGTGCTCTGCACCGTTGCCCCATAGATGTGCCATATAAATCTGTGCCATCTATAATGCTCTGCACCGTTGCCCCATAGATGTGCCATATAAATCTGTGCCATATATAATGCTCTGCACCGTTGCCCCATAGATGTGCCATATAAATCTGTGCCATATATAGTGCTCTGCACCGTTGCCCCATAGATGTGCCATATAAATCTGTGCCATATATAATGCTCTGCACCGTTGCCCCATAGATGTGCCATATAAATCTGTGCCATATATAATGCTCTGCACCGTTGCCCCATAGATGTGCCATATAAATCTGTGCCATATATAGTGCTCTGCACCGTTGCCCCATAGATGTGCCATATAAATCTGTGCCATATATAGTGCTCTGCACCGTTGCCCCATAGATGTGCCATATAAATCTGTGCCATATATAGTGCTCTGCACCGTTGCCCCATAGATACTCCACATAAATCTGTGCCATATATAACGCTGCTGCTGCAATAAAAAAAAAACACACATACTCACCTCTCTTGCTTGCAGCTCCTCAGCGTCCCGTCCCGGCATCTCTCCGCACTGACTGATCAGGCAGAAGGCGGCGCGCACACTATATGCGTCATCGCGCCCTCTGACCTGAACAGTCAGAACAAGAGGACGTGAAGACAGAGCGGCGCCCGGCGGGTGGAACGTGGACAGGTGAATATAAAATACTCACCTAGTCCAGGCGCTCCTGGCGCTCCCCCTGCCTGTCACACTGTCTTCGGGTGCCGCAGCCTCTTCCTCTGTCAGCGGTCACCGGCACCGCTGATTAGAGAAATGAATAGGTGGCTCCGCCCCTATGGGAGTGGAGTCCATAATCATTTCTCTAATGAGCGGTCCCACGTGACCGCTGAACAGGGAAAGAGGCTGCGGCACCGAAGACCGTGTGACAGGCAGGGGAGCGTCAGGATCACCGGGACTAGGTGAGTATGCCTCAGCGCCCTCTCCCCCTCACCCGCCGACCCCACCGCCGACCGTGACTCGAGTATAAGCCGAGAGGGGCACTTTCAGCCCAAAAATTTGGGCTGAAAATCTCGGCTTATACTCGAGTATATACGGTATAATGTTACAGGTTATATATACTAGATTCCATGATAGGGCGTTGATCCAGGGAACTAGTCTGATTGCCGTATGTGGAGTCGGGAAGGAATTTTTTGGCTGTGCAGCAGCCTAATGGACTAGGGGCTTAGCTGGTCAGACCGTTGACCCCCGCTGCAGCCAGAAGTGAGACCGACTTGATCGGCGGGGAAGCTGGAAGAAGTCAGCCCCGGCCTCAGCCGGCAGCAAGCCCCCCAACCCAGGATAAGAGACAGGCACCAGAGTCACACCATGTGAAATTGATAGATATATAAACTGCCACCTTGAGTTCTTCTCCTCTGTATTCCTCGATATTCACCTGAATAATTCCCTGTTGCTCCCTGCAAGGAGGTTATCCCTGTAACAATTAAATTAGCAATTGTTTTCCTCTATTAACCTTGCTCTGTGCCTCTGTGTCGCTGCATCCAATTACCTGTATTATATGGTCATCAGAGATTGTTACCCGACTGATTGGAGGGGAGAGCCGCAGCGTTAGGAGTAGTGATGAGCGAATATACTCGTTAGTTGAGATTTCCCGAGCATGCTCGGGTGTCCTCCGAGTATTTTTTATTGCTCGGAAATTTAGTTTTTATTGCTGCAGCTGAATGATTTACATCTGTTAGCCAGCATAAGTACATGTGGGGATTGCCTGGTTGCTAGGGATTCCCCACATGTACTTATGCTGGCTAACAGATGGAAATCATTCAGCTGCGG
This sequence comes from Ranitomeya variabilis, assembly GCF_051348905.1. Taxonomy (NCBI): domain Eukaryota; kingdom Metazoa; phylum Chordata; class Amphibia; order Anura; family Dendrobatidae; genus Ranitomeya; species Ranitomeya variabilis. Next base: position 487,983,599 of record NC_135233.1, on the reverse strand, counting down.
CAATAAAAACTAAATCTCCGAGCACTAAAAAATACTCGGAGGACACCCGAGCGTTCTCAGGAAATCTTGAGTAACGAGTATATTCGATCATCACTAGTTAGGAGTCCTCTCAGGAAATCTCGAGTAACGAGAATATTCGATCATCACTAGTTAGGAGTCCTGTTATTATAGTTTCTAACCCATTCCTTTTCTTGGGGGGGGAGCCATTGGTTTCATCTGCCTAAGCACCAAAATACCTTGTCCAGGTCTTGATGATGATATTAATAAATATAACAAAAAGCAGTTCTGTATATGAGAAGAATCTAACCAAAAGCAACATAGATGTTTTACAAATGTATTTCTGCAATAAAATTGTCACTAATTTGCATTGATGATAAAAGAAAGTGTGTAGATACAGTGACTTTCTCTAGAAAGGAGTAGATGATGATTCCACTCCTCGGGCCTTGGTTTACAGTTGTGCTGATTTCGGACATCCAGATCTGGATCACACATGAGAGAGGAGAAGACCAGGAATGTGTGACATGTGATCTGTGTAGTTGAAGTTTTCCTGGATTCCTACAGCATCGCGATCAACCATTTGGCCTTCTGTCTGACCATGGGCAGGAAGGTGAAGGAGCAGCCGCTTCCTTCCGTCTGTCCATGGTCTTGTAGGTGAAGCAGCAGCCGCTGCCTTCTGTCTGTTAATGGGATCTGTGCAGTTGAAGTTTTCCTGGATTCCTACAGCATCGCGATCAACCATTTGGCCTTCTGTCTGACCATGGGCAGGAAGGTGAAGGAGCAGCCGCTTCCTTCCATCTGTCCATGGTCTTGTAGGTGAAGCAGCAGCCGCTGCCTTCTGTCTGTACATGGCCAAGTAGGTGAAGGAGCAGCCGCTTCCTTCTGTCTGTACTTGGCCTACTAAGATAAGGAGCAGCAGCTTCCTTATCTCTGTACATTTTCTATAAGTGTAGGAGCAGCCGCTGCCTACTGTCTGTCCATATCCGGCATGTGAAGGAGCAGCCGCTTCCCTTTTTCAGTCCATAACCGGTAGGTGAAGGAGCAGCCGCTTCCCTTTTTCAGTCCATAACTGGTAGGTGAAGGAGCAGCCGCTTCCCTCTTTTAGTCCATATCCGGTAGGTGAAGGAGCAGCCGCTGCCTTCTGTCTGTACATGGCCAAGTAGGTGAAGGAGCAGCCGCTTCCTTCTGTCTGTACTTGGCCTACTAAGATAAGGATCAGCAGCTTCCTTGTCTCTGTACATTTTCTATAAGTGTAGGAGCAGCTGCTGCCTACTGTCTGTCCATATCCGGCATGTGAAGGAGCAGCTGCTTCCCTTTTTCAGTCCATAATCGGTAGGTGAAGGAGCAGCCGCTTCCCTTTTTCAGTCCATAACCGGTAGGTGAAGGAGCAGCCGCTGCCTTCTGTCTGTACATGGCCAAGTAGGTGAAGGAGCAGCCACTTACTTCTGTCTGTACTTGGCCTACTAAGATAAGGAGCAGCAGCTTCCTTCTCTCTGTACATTTTCTATAAGTGTAGGAGCAGCCGCTGCCTACTGTCTGTCCATATCCTGCATGTGAAGGAGCAGCCGCTTCCTTCTTTCAGTCCATATCTGGTAGGTGAAGGAGCAGCCGCTGCCTTCTGTCTGTCCATATCCTGTAGGTGAAGGAGCAGCCGCTACCTTCTGTCTGTCCATATCCTGTAGTCTTCTCTTTACCACCACATTGTAGATGAGTCGTCCAGATGGTGACATAGCAAGTATAGCTGAAAGAAGTCCTTCAATTTCAGCCTTTAATTACTTGCTATGTTGATCCAGAGGAAGGCGAAAAATAACCCTGAGGACTCGTTCTTAGCTAATCCTCATATCAAGGGAAAAAAATTCCTTCCTGACCCCAAATATGGCGATCGGAATAAATCCCTGGATGTTTGGAACTCAAATCTATTGGTTATTTGGTGGAAGCTCGGTAGGTTTGTCACAGTCCAGTAAATAAGAAAGTCCAGTTTAGTTGTCTCATCCGATAAATGTAAATCTTCATTCCTGATGTTACTGGAATGGGGCTGATTGTTATCAGCCTAATACTCCTGCTGTAAGAAGAGAAATACACACGTCTCAGAATCAGCTCCTCACATTCAGTATATACAGTGTACTGGGGGATATAACAATAAGGGGTATAGTGGGTAAGTGTGTTACTGGGTAGTGACAACATTATGGATGTCTGTATGTGTTTTACTTACATAGTAATATGGGAATGGTGGCTCGGATCTGCCGCCCTCCACATCGCTCCAGTCTATGTAGCAGAAGAATGGGTGGGATCTGATAGATGATGTAATGGCCAATCGGGCAGATGGAGTTCTGCAGAGAAGCTAGAAAATGAAAGAAACCATAAGTCATTAGATTACATATTATTAGTGATAAGTTATTACACAATGTCTATGGACTGTCCACGTCTTATCTTCTATCTTCATCTCATCTTACTCACCCCTTTTATGATATCAATGGTATTAATGCAGATCCCTGGTGGAAAATAAAGGATTTGCTCACACACAGACTCGTGGTAATCGTCCAATGAGCCTTCGCTATAGAATGGCCGGCTACCTACACTCATCATATATAAGATGACGCCGAAGGAAAATGAGTCTGCCAGATGGGTGTATCCTTGACGGTCCATTATCTGTGGAAACACAAGATTGGAGAGGAGCTGAATATACCGGAAAGGGGATTTACACACAGAGACAATGAGGACCGGTCTGTGATTACTTATGAGCAGGATACATTGGGATCAGATTATCCCTCAGTCCTACTATCAATCACACAGAGATGTTCCTTACCTCAGGCGCTATGTAACCCTTAGTGCCAATAAACTTATTCACTATGCCATTCTCAAACACATTAATGGCTGAACAGCCAAAGTCTGAGATTTTGATGTGTCCGGTGTCTTGGATGAGGATGTTATCTGGCTTCACGTCACTGCAGGGAGAAGGAGCAGACACTGATTGTGAGGATAATTCATGACAAGAACTTTCTACAATAGATATGTAAGGAGACAACAGAGAGTCACAGGTGACAGATTTATGGAGGTGAAATGATTACCTATGTATGACGCCGTGTTCATGCAGATATTGGAGTCCGCACACCATCTCTGCCGCAAAGAGTCTGTGGAGTAGAAAGTAAAGGGTGGATCAGTGGTTACATACACAATCATACAGAGAACATGAGGAGATCACACACGCGTCCTCTGCACGTCAATATTTTTTTCTGTTGTCATAGTCCATAGTTCATGGACTACAATGTGCGAGAAGTGGATTATTAACATTTAGTACAAGTCATTTACCTTGTTGTCTCTGTGTTAAACAACTTTGAATCTTTCATGTGGTTAAACAGGTCTCCTCCAGCCATGTAGTCCATGGATATTCCATATTCGATTGGTGTCTCCATATATGCCCGCATAGACATTAGGTAGGGGCATCCGGCAGCCATTCTCATGACTTCTAGCTCTGTTGAGAAAATCTCCTCCCTACAAGAACTCTTGTCCATGATCTTAATGGCCAGCAGTCCTTCATTGACCGGATCTGATGCCAAGACGACCTGTAGAAAAATCACAGCAGATCAGACCAAACGCCCATCTATTATTGTGTAATATTTCACTAGTTTATCCCAAGTATCATCACATATGAATATCCTGTAATGAGTATGTCCATCCTTCCTGTGTATCTGTGCAGGATACATTGGAGGAGGATAAATTCACACTTACTTTTCCGTAGCCTCCCTGTGAAAGAATTTTCTGAAATTTAAGGCTGGCAAGGTCAATAGTATTTGGAATGTTGACCATTTCTGTCATGGGTGAAATACACATTCTAGCTTCACTCGGGTCTTCTGCTGGCATGGCTGCTATGTCACAAGGTATCAGAAGGCTTCCATCTGCTGAGATGATACAAGATTATTAACTCCATTGCGAGCACATAATGGAAATGTTTGTCATATTGTGCAGTAAATTTATGGAGCGGGTTCAGGAGCTGAGCCTGTGCCGTACCAGGCAGAAGGCTTTTTTTTGCATTTTTTGGGGGGCTGTATCCACCTAACCAATTGCAATAAAAAGATATCACAATGTTCTGTCTACAATCAATGAATAATCAATATCAATAATAACTACAGCTTGCCACGCAAAAAATCACACAGCTCCATCTTGTAATCAATATCAAAAAGTTACAATGTCTTAGAATATGGGGACACGAACAACTTTATCAATATAATTCCTCATTATCTGTTAAAATCCCCGCCGCATGTTCAGCATTATCATAGTTGAAACTGAAGTGGAGAAACATTTTGTGAGGTAATTTCCACCACAAATGAATGAACACAGTAAAAAAAAATGGAAGAATCACTTTTTTCCAGGAATAGTGTCCTGCAAAACTACAGCTCAGCCCAGTAAAAAAACAAGTCCACATATTGCTACATTGGCAGAAAAAAAAAAAAAAAAAAAGTTATGGGCTTTCGAAAGCTGGAGGGAAAAACTGAATATTACCCTGTCAAGAAGGGGTTAACAAAAATAGCTCCAGAGCATATATTATAATTGTAAACTGAATTATGTAAATGAGCAGGAAATGTCTAATATTTGTGCTCTCATTAATCAAAACAGTCCAATAGCAAAAAAAACTGTTGCTCCTAGCAACGAATCACAGCACAGATTCCATTTCTTAACATTCTATAGAACAATGAAAGCTGCATTGTGATTGGTTGCTATGGACAACAAGGACAGTTGTTCTGCACTTTTGATAACTGAGGCCAGAACATAATATTCGGAGTATAATCCCCCTCACCCCAGTCTTATTATACAGAGCAGTTTCCATCTTACCTGGTTCCTCTTTATCCAGTGGTGTTTTAGGTGGAGAATCACCCAGCTGTTTGTTCTCTGGGATGGAGATGTTCTCAGCTGATGTTCTGGACCTCTGTAATGCATCATTCTCATTTATAATGGTCCTCTCCAGGGTTGCCGTTCTTTGTAGGGTTAGTGTCTCCAGACTTTCAGAGCTGGAGGATGTGACATCTCTCGGTGTTTCTTGGAGAACCTCGTCCAGCTCTAACTCTGCGCTGATGTTTCTCCGCTTGTTGAGGATGGCATCTTTGTTCCTCCTCCGTATTTCAGGGACCAGATCTCTAATTTTTGTGAAGGAGATTATATTGGCCCTCTGACGCTCAGCGGAGGCTGCAGAGTGAGACTCCATGAGGTTCTCCATATTCCTTTTCTCTGTAAGGATTTCATGTCTTTTGGTCTTCCTCATTTTGTCCAGAGTTTGACGTTTGGACGCCATTTCTGAGGCGTCAGTGTCCATGTCCGGTAGAGTAAAGTCTTTTTGCCCTAAAGCGAACAATGGTACTGGCTCTTCATTTATTCCTCTCCTCTCTCTCAGAACCCGATCTCTTTGGGCTCTTCTTCTCTCTTTATCCATTTTGTAATCAATTTTTGCTTCGTTTGTCACGAAAAACAAAAGGGGCTACCTCACCCTTGGGAGTCTGTAAGGCAGTGATTCCCTTAGGCTGTAACATTGGAATATAGAATGTGATGATGTCATCACATCACTTGTGACATCCGTCTAATTATGATGTCACCTTGAGAGAGATGATAGAGAAAGATAGATGGATAGATTTCTTCTTTATAGATGGATAGATATCAAATTTGGAGGATGCGAGCCAAACTTTTGCTGATGTATACACACATAAATATATATATCTGCACTGTGCGCTCACTTTGTATATTTGATGAAACATTTAATTATTGAACAACTACAGCGCTGTCAGATAGTTCAAGAGATTGATAAACCCAAACCCTGAATATTTAGGGAAATAACAATGAGACTTGGTCTTCCTCATAAGAATATCTTTATGCAGAATTATTGTTTTTTTAACTCGTTTCTTGAAGAATTCTGTATAATAAACGTTACAAACATGCAGCAATGAGATACAAATCTGAATAATGTTACAAATATCTGTAAATATTCATTTTAAAACCATGTTGCAGGAATTGTATTGTACAATTAACAATAGATGACTGCAATACAGTAAAATATATTAATATATAGGACATTGCACTCATCTGCAGGATCAGTATTATGTGAATGTAGCAGAGATCAAAGTATACAGGTCCTTCTCAAAAAATTAGCATATAGTGTTAAATTTCATTATTTACCATAATGTAATGATTACAATTAAACTTTCATATATTATAGATTCATTATCCACCAACTGAAATTTGTCAGGTCTTTTATTGTTTTAATACTGATGATTTTGGCATACAACTCCTGATAACCCAAAAAACCTGTCTCAATAAATTAGCATATTTCACCCGTCCAATCAAATAAAAGTGTTTTTTAATAACAAACAAAAAAACCATCAAATAATAATGTTCAGTTATGCACTCAATACTTGGTCGGGAATCCTTTGGCAGAAATGACTGCTTCAATGCGGCGTGGCATGGAGGCAATCAGCCTGTGACACTGCTGAGATGTTATGGAGGCCCAGGATGCTTCAATAGCGGCCTTAAGCTCATCCAGAGTGTTGGGTCTTGCGTCTCTCAACTTTCTCTTCACAATATCCCACAGATTCTCTATGGGGTTCAGGTCAGGAGAGTTGGCAGGCCAATTGAGCACAGTAATACCATGGTCAGTAAACCATTTACCAGTGGTTTTGGCACTGTGAGCAGGTGCCAGGAAGCATGAAGTGCTCCAAAATCTCCTGATAGCTAGCTGCATTGACCCTGCCCTTGATGAAACACAGTGGACCAACACCAGCAGCTGACATGGCACCCCACATCACTGACTGTGGGTACTTGACACTGGACTTCAGGCATTTTGGCATTTCCTTCTCCCCAGTCTTCCTCCAGACTCTGGCACCTTGATTTCCGAATGACATGCAAAATTTGCTTTCATCAGAAAAAAGTACTTGGGACCACTTAGCAACAGTCCAGTGCTGCTTCTCTGTAGCCCAGGTCAGGCGCTTCTGCTGCTGTTTATGGTTCAAAAGTGGCTTTACCTGGGGAATGCGGCACCTGTAGCCCATTTCCTGCACACGCCTGTGCACGGTGGCTCTGGATGTTTCCACACCAGACTCAGTCCACTGCTTCCTCAGGTTCCCCAAGGTCTGGAATCGGTCCTTCTCCACAATCTTCCTCAGGGTCCGGTCACCTCTTCTCGTTGTACAGCGTTTTCTGCCACATTGTTTCCTTCCAACAGACTTACCATTGAGGTGCCTTGATACAGCACTCTGGGAACAGCCTATTTGTTGAGAAATTTCTTTCTGGGTCTTACCCTCTTGCTTGAGGGTGTCAGTGATGGCCTTCTTGACATCTGTCAGGTCGCTAGTCTTACCCATGATGGGGGTTTTGAGTAATGAACCAGGCAGGGAGTTTTTAAAAGCCTCAGGTATCTTTTGCATGTGTTTAGAGTTAATTAGTTGATTCAGAAGATTAGGGTAATAGGTCGTTTAGAGAACCTTTTCTTGATATGCTAATTTATTGAGACAGGTTTTTTGGGTTATCAGGAGTTGTAGGCCAAAATCATCAGTATTAAAACAATAAAAGACCTGACAAATTTCAGTTGGTGGATAATGAATCTATAATATATGAAAGTTTAATTGTAATCATTACATTATGGTAAATAATGAAATTTAACACTATATGCTAATTTTTTGAGAAGGACCTGTATATTAGTTCAAGAAAAGAGCAAACTCTTCTTGATCCATTTTATATCCGGAATCTCATCATCCCATGTATTTAGGAATCTGGAGCACATCTGGCTTTTTCTATTATTATTTTTTATTGTTATTTACTTATTAATGTTTTATTTTTTATTCCTTATTTTCCATTTTTCAGCCACTCTCTGAACACTCGCAACGACCCCCCACAAGATCCAAAGCAGCATCAAAATCCAAAATATACGAGACCGTGGCTGATTTTTAAAAACTAGTACTTTTGTCATGAAAAAGGTCTATTATGGCCGAAACTTCGCTTTTTCCATCTACCTCATTTGTAACCTCAGCCATATGATTTTAAACCAGAATAAAAGTTATATTTTATCAATATGAGAAGTTTGTGGTGCCTCGGATATTTTGGATTTTGGTAGTTGTCTCACAGTAAAATTTAATAGCAAAGCCACATAAAGAGGAATAAAAATCCTCCACTGGACTTTAGACTTGTGGCTTTATTGTGAGCACCTTTTAATCACCCCACCTTCTACAGTGAAGGAAATTATTTTATCCCTTGCTGATTTTGTAAGTTTGCACACTGACAAAGACATGAACAGTCTATAATTTTAATGGTAGGTTAATTTTAACATTGAGAGATAGAATATCAAAAATAAAATCCAAAATTCACATTGTATAAATTCTATAAATTTATTTGCATTTTGCAATCTAATATATAATTGCCTAGAATACTACTTCCTGCAATTTGTGCCAACTTCCGTGGCTTTGTCCGGAGCTATTGTCCGGAGCTATTGTCCGGAGCTAATGTCCGGAGATAAGTGACGTCACCAGTGTCCTACACCCAGGCAGAGCACAGGGGCCCCAGGCAGAACATGGGGCCCCAGGCAGAGCACAGGGGCCCCAGGCAGAGCACAGGGGCCCCAGGCAGAGCACAGGGGCCCCAGGCAGCATATGGGGCCCCAGGCAGAGCACAGGGGCCCCAGGCAGCATATGGGGCCCCAGGCAGAGCACAGTGGCCCCAGGCAGAGCACACACCAAATCGGAGGCCGAGGGGCCCCGCCAGCCAAATCGGAGGCCGAGGAGCCCCGCCCACCAAATCGAAGGCCGAGCGGCCCCGCCCACCAAAGCGGAGGCCGAGGGGCCCCGCCCACCAAATCGGAGGCCGAGGGTCCCCGCCCACCAAATCGGAGGCCGAGGGTCCCCGCCCACCAAATCGGAGGCCGGGGGTCCCCGCCCTCCAAATCGGAGGCCGAGGGTCCCCGCCCACCACATCGGAGGCCGAGGGGCCCCGCCCACCAAATCGGAGGCTGAGGGTCCCCGCCCACCAAATCGGAGGCCGAGGGTCCCCGCCCACCAAATCGGAGGCTGAGGGTCCCCGCCCACCAAATCGGAGGCCGAGGGGCCCCTCCAACCAAATCGGAGGCCGAGGGGCCCCGCCCACCAAATCGGAGGCCGAGGGTCCCCGCCCACCAAATCGGAGGCCGAGGGGCCCCGCCAACCAAATCGGAGGCCGAGGGGCCCCGCCCACCAAATCGGAGGCCGAGGGTCCTCGCCCACCAAATCGGAGGCCGAGAGTCCCCGCCCACCAAATCAGAGGATAAGGGGCCCCGCCAAACAAATCGAAGGCCGAGCGGCCCCGCCCACCAAAGCGGAGGCCGAGGGGCCCGGCCCCGCCCACCAAAGCGGAGGCCGAGGGGCCCCGACCACCACATCGGAGGCCGAGGGGCCCCGCCCACCAAATCAGAGGCCGAGGGGCCCCGCCCACCAAATCGGAGGCCGAGGGTCCCCGCCCACCAAGTTGGAGGCCGAGGGTCCCCGCCCACCAAATTGGAGGCCGAGGGTCCCCGCCCACCAAATAGGAGGCCGAGGGTCCCCGCCCACCAAATCAGAGGCCGAGGGGCCCCGCCCACCAAATCGGAGGCCGAGGGTCCCCGCCCACCAAATCGGAGGCCGAGGGTCCCCGCCCACCAAATCGGAGGCCGAGGGTCCCCGCCCACCAAATCGGAGGCTGGGGGTCCCCGCCCACCAAATCGGAGGCCGAGGGGCCCCGCCCACCACATCGGAGGCCGATGGGCCCCACCCACCAAATCGGAGGCCGAGGGTCCCCGCCCACCAAATCGGAGGCCGAGGGTCCCCGCCCACCAAATCGGAGGCTGGGGGTCCCCGCCCACCAAATCGGAGGCCGAGGGGCCCCGCCCACCACATCGGAGGCCGATGGGCCCCACCCACCAAATCGGAGGCCGAGGGTCCCCGCCCACCAAATCGGAGGCCGAGGGTCCCCGCCCACCAAATCGAAGGCCGAGGGGCCCCGCCCACCAAATCGGAGGCCGAGGGGCCCCGCCCACCAAATCGGAGGCCGAGGGTCCCCGCCCACCAAATCGGAGGCCGAGGGTCCCCGCCCACCAAATCGAAGGCCGAGGGGCCCCGCCCACCAAATCGGAGGCCGAGGGGCCCCGCCCACCAAATCGGAGGCCGAGGGTCCCCGCCCACCAAATTGGAGGCCGAGGGTCCCCGCCCACCAAAGTGGAGGCCGAGGGTCCCCGCCCACCAAATCGGAGGCCGAGGGTCCCCGCCCACCAAATCGGAGGCCGAGGGGCCCTGCCCACCAAATCGGAGGCCAGGGGTCCCCGCCCACCAAATCGGAGGCCGAGGGGCCCCGCCCACCACATCGGAGGCCGATGGGCCCCGCCCACCAAATCGGAGGCCGAGGGGCCCCGCCCACCAAATCGGAGGCCAGGGGTCCCCGCCCACCAAATCGGAGGCCGAGGGGCCCCGCCCACCAAATCGAAGGCCGAGCGGCCCCGCCCACCAAATCGAAGGCCGAGCGGCCCCGCCCACCAAAGCGGAGGCCGAGGGGCCCTGCCCACCACATCGGAGGCCGAGGGGCCCCGCCCACCAAATCGGAGGCCGAGGGGCCCCGCCCACCAAATCGGAGGCCGAGGGTCCCCGCCCACCAAATCGGAGGCCGAGGGTCCCCGCCCACCAAATTGGAGGCCGAGGGTCCCCGCCCACCAAATCGGAGGTCGAGGGTCCCCGCCCACCAAAGCGGAGGCCGAGGGTCCCCGCCCACCAAATCGGAGGCCAGTCCCCGCCCACCAAATCGGAGGCCAAGGGTCCCCATCCACCAAATCGGAGGACGAGGGGCCCCACCAACCAAATCGGATGCCGAGGAGCCCCGCCCACCAAAAGTAAGTGCGACCCCAAAAGTAAGTGCGCCCCCGGGTGCAAAAGTAAGTGCGCCCTCGGGTGCAAAAGTAAGTGCGCCCCCGGGTGCAAAAGTAAGTGCGCCCCCGGGTGCAAAAGTAAGTGCGCCCCCGGGTGCAAAAGTAAGTGCGCCCCCGGGTGCAAAAGTAAGTGCGCCCCCGGGTGCAAAAGTAAGTGCGCCCCCGGGTGCAAAAGTAAGTGCGCCCCCGGGTGCAAAAGTAAGTGCGCCTCCGGGTGCAAAAGTAAGTGCGCCCCCGGGTGCAAAAGTAAGCGCGCCCCCGGCCCCGGGTGCAAAAGTAAGCGCGCCCCCCAGTCCCGTGTGTGAAAAGTGCTGCTGTAAAGCTGGTAGCGCTGTTCAAGCACCATGTATTTCCTTCAGGAAATGCCCATCTAATATATAATTGCCTAGAATACTACTTCCTGCAATTTGTGCCAACTTCCGTGGCTTTGTCCGGAGCTAATGTCCGGAGATAATGTTCGGAGCTAATGTCCGAAGCTAATGTCCGGAGCTAATGTCCGGAGATAAGTGACGTCACCAGTGTCCTACACCCAGGCAGAGCACAGGGGCCCCAGGCAGCATATGGGGCCCCAGGCAGAGCACAGTGGCCCCAGGCAGAGCACAGGGGCCCCAGGCAGCATATGGGGCCCCAGGCAGAGCACAGTGGTCCCAGGCAGAGCACAGGGGCCCCAGGCAGCCTATGGGGCCCCAGGCAGAGCACAGTGGCCCCAGGCAGAGCACAGGGGCCCCAGGCAGCATATGGGGCCCCAGGCAGATCACAGGGGCCCCAGGCAGCATATGGGGCCCCAGGCAGAGCACAGTGGCCCCAGGCAGAGCACAGGGGCCCCAGGCAGAACATGGGGCCCCAGGCAGAGCACAGGGGCCCCAGGCAGAGCACAGGGGCCCCAGGCAGAGCACAGGGGCCCCAGGCAGCATATGGGGCCCCAGGCAGAGCACAGGGGCCCCAGGCAGCATATGGGGCCCCAGGCAGAGCACAGTGGCCCCAGGCAGAGCACAGGGGCCCCAGGCAGCATATGGGGCCCCAGGCAGAGCACAGGGGCCCCAGGCAGAGAACAGGGGCCCCAGGCAGCATATTGGGCCCCAGGCAGAGCACAGGGGCCCCAGGCAGCATATGGGGCCCCAGGCAGAGCACAGTGGCCCCAGGCAGAACATGGGGCCCCAGGCAGAGCACAGGGGCCCCAGGCAGAACATGGGGCCCCAGGCAGAGCACAGGGGCCCCAGGCAGAGCACAGGGGCCCCAGGCAGCATATGGGGCCCCAGGCAGAGCACAGGGGCCCCAGGCAGCATATGGGGCCCCAGGCAGAGCACAGTGGCCCCACGCAGAGCACAGGGGCCCCAGGCAGAGCACAGTGGTCCCAGGCAGAGCACAGGGGCCCCAGGCAGCTTATGGGGCCCCAGGCAGAGCACAGTGGCCCCAGGCAGAACATGGGGCCCCAGGCAGAGCACAGTGGCCCCAGGCAGAGCACAGGGGCCCCAGGCAGAACATGGGGCCCCAGGCAGAGCACAGGGGCCCCAGGCAGAGCACAGGGGCCCCAGGCAGCATATGGGGCCCCAGGCAAAGCACAGGGGCCCCAGGCAGCATATGGGGCCCCAGGCAGAGCACAGAGGCCCCAGGCAGAGCACAGGGGCCCCAGGCAGCATATGGGGCCCCAGGCAGAGCACAGTGGTCCCAGGCAGAGCACAGGGGCCCCAGGCAGCCTATGGGGCCCCAGGCAGAGCACAGTGGCCCCAGGCAGAACATGGGGCCCCAGGCAGAGCACAGGGGCCCCAGGCAGAGCACAGGGGCCCCAGGCAGCATATGGGGCCCCAGGCAGAGCACAGTGGTCCCAGGTAGAGCACAGGGGCCCCAGGCAGCCTATGGGGCCCCAGGCAGAGCACAGGGGCCCCAGGCAGCATATGGGGCCCCAGGCAGAGCACAGTGGCCCCAGGCAGAGCACAGGGGCCCCAGGCAGAACATGGGGCCCCAGGCAGAGCACAGGGGCCCCAGGCAGAGCACAGGGGCCCCAGGCAGCATATGGGGCCCCAGGCAGAGCACAGGGGCCCCAGGCAGCATATGGGGCCCCAGGCAGAGCACAGGGGCCCCAGGCAGCATATGGGGCCCCAGGCAGAGCACAGCGATATTTTGGACCACTGTGCGGTGTTTCAGACCCCCTGTGTGATGTCTGGGGCCCTGTTCTTAAGTATATTAAAGATTAAAGTAACGTATATTAAAGTATATTATAGATCAAATTTGACACGTTTATGAGCACCATTGAGTGATATACTCAAGAATGACATAATTTTTCAACATTTTATGGTTTCAAACTGTAAACACTAAGAGTTTTTTTTACTTCAACCAGAAAACCTTAACGGTTCATAAAAAACTTGACTGTTCAGGATATGATAAAAGTCATAGTATTCTGAATCTTTAACTTATAAAGATACCTTTACATGGGGTGATTATTGGTTCCAGAGAGGCTTTCGGCCGATAATCGTACACATGGCTGGTGACAGGACAATACAATATAAACGTTCAAAGGTAAACACTGATAACATTAAAATCTAATATATAATTGCCTAGAATACTACTTCCGGCAATTTGTGCCAACTTCCGTGGCTTTGTCCGAAGATAATGTCCGGAGATAAGTGACGTCACCAGCGTCCTACACCCGCTCAGGGTGGACAAAGATATATGCCTTCGTGGTGCGCGGCACTTTTCTGATTGGTTGCCGCCTGCCGCGAGCGACCAATCAGAAATGTGCCGTACTGTCAAGAATTGTCAAGAGCTGGTGAGTGCAGCCATTTTTTGTTCTTTCTTACTATTATTTATTAATTGTATTATTCTTACATTTGAATAAATAAAGTATATATGGATTCTAGACTCCCGATTCTTTAGAATCGGGCTGCCATCTAGTGAGAAATAAGTATTTGATTCCTCTGGCAAACAACACTTAATACTAGGTGGCAAAACCCTTGTTGGCAAGCACAGCAGTCAGACGCTTTTTGTAATAATAATAATAATAATAATAATAATAATAATAATCTTTATTTATATAGCGCCAACATATTCCGCAGCGCTTTACAGTTTAACAGCTTCAAACACAACAGTCATAAGTAACGCTGTTAACAAAACAATAATTAAAGCACAATAAGACGACCCTGCTCATGAGAGCATACATGAGGATGGCGCACATGTGAGGAGGAATTTTTGGTCCACTCCTCTTTGCAGATCATCTCTAAATCATTAAGATTCTGAGGTTGTTGCTTGGTAACTCGGAGCTTCAACTCCCTCCATACATTTTCTATGGGATTTAGGTCTGGAGACTGGCTAGGCCTCTCCATGACCTTAATGTACTTCTTTTTGAACCACTCATTTGTTGCCTTGGCTGTATTATTTGGGTTATTGTCTTGATGGAAGACCCAGCGATGACCCATTTTTAATGTCCTGGCAGAGGGAAGGAGGTTGCACTCGGGATTTTACGGTATATGGCTCCATCCATACTACCACTGATGTGGTGAAGTAGTCCTGTGCCCTTAGCAGAGAAACACTCCCAAAACATAATGTTTCCACCTTCATGCTTGACAGTGGGGACAGTGTTCTTTGGGTCATAGGCAGCATGTCTCTTCCTCCAACATGGGCGAGTTGAGTTAATGCCATGGACCTCCATTTTTGTCTCATCTGACCACAGCACCTTCTGTCAATCACTCATAGAATCATCCAGGTGTTCATTAGCAAACTTCAGATGGGCTTGTACATGTGCCTTCTTGAGCAGGGGGACCTTGCAGGCACTGCAGGATTTTAAATCTTTATGGCGTAATGTGTTAGCAATGGTTTTATTGGTGACTGTGATCTCAGCTACCTTGAGATCATTAACAAGTTCCCCTGTGTAGTTTTAGGCTGATCTCTCACCTTATGATCAGGAATACCCCATGAGGTGATATTTTGCATGGTGCCTCAGATTGATGACGATTGACACTCATTTTGTAATTCTTCCATTTTCTTACTATTGCACCAACAGTTGTCTCCTTCTCACCCAGCGGCTTACTTATGGCTTTGTAGCCCTTCCAGCTTTGTTCAGGTATAAGATCTTGTCTCTGACATCCTTATAAAGCTCTTTGGGCTTGCCCATGTTGTAGAGGTCAGAGTCTGACTGAATAATTGAGTCTGTGGACAGGAATCTTTTATATAGGTGACTATGTAAGACAGCTGTCTTTAATGCAGTTAACTTAGGAGTGTCTAACTGGTCTGTGAGAGCCAGAACTCTTAATGGTTGGTAGAGGATCAAATACTTATTGTCCCCCACTTGCCAACATAATGCAATAATGTATGTTCCTTATTCTGGCCTCCATACAGTAATTTAATCACTCATCATGGCCCTCTTTATTTAATACTGTGTCCCATCCTGGTACCCTATGTCCCTTGGCATAGCTTGCCTCTATGTCCCTTGGCTTGGCTGGCCCCCTATGTCACTTGTCCTAGCTGTCCCCCTATGTCCTTTAGCCTATCTGGCCCCCCTGTCCCTTGGCCTGGCTGGCTCTACTGTTCTTTGGCTTGTCTGTACTCCATTGCCCAATTGGCCTGGCTGGCCCCACTGCTCATTGGCTTGGCTGGCCCCCCTTGGCTGGCTGGCCCGACTGTCCATTGGCTTAGCTGGCCCCACTGTTCTTTGGCTTGGCTGGCCCCACTGTCCCTTGGCTTGGCTGCCCCCACATCCCTTGCCTTGGCCGCAGCATCAAGCAGCATTCACAGAAGAAAAAAAATCCTCTTACCTACCTGCACTCCCACGTGGCATCCTCTTCTTATAGATCTGTTGCCCTCATGTTAAAATGGTTGCCGGCCAGTGACTGATGTGAGTGTGCCTGGAAGGAGATGACAAAGATCCTCGCTTGCCCCTCCTCCACACGGGACCTATGTAACCCTTTTTTGCATGTCAAGTGATGCCTCATGTTTGTTGTCTGGCAATGTATGTGTTTTGCACTTACTCTTGTGTACTGTGAAATATGTTGAAGCCATGTGTATTAGTAATGTGTTATGTTAACACTATTTTTCATTGTGGAAAATCCCCTTTAATTATCTATGTGTTTCATATGTAATTGCTGCCTGTGTATAGTTATGGGTAAAACATAGATTTAACCCCTTTACCCCCAAGGGTGGCTTGCATGTTAATTATCAGGCCAATTTTTATAATTCTGATCACTGTACCACGTCAACGGACCCCGGTGATTCTGATATTGTTTTCTCACGACATATTGTTCTTCATGACAGTGGTAAATTTTCTTTGCTATTACCTGCGTTTATTTGTGAAAAAAAGGAAATTTGGCAAAAATTTTGAAAATTTTGCAATTTTCCAACTTTGAATTTTCATGCCCTTAAATCACACAGATATGTCACAAAAAATACTTACTAAGTAACATTTCCCACATGTCTACTTTACATCAGCACAATTTTGGAACCAAATTTTTTTTTTGTTAGGGAGTTATAAGGGTTAAAAGTTGACTAGAGATTTCTCATTTTTACAACACCATTTATTTTTAGGGACCACATCACATTTGAAGTCACTTTGAAGGGTCTATATGATAGAAAATACCCAAAAGTGACACCATTCTAAACACTGCACCCCTCAAGGTGAGCAAAACCACATTGAAGAAGTTTATTAACCCTTCAGTTGCTTCACAGGAATTTTTGGAATGTTAAAAAAAATGAACATTTAACTTTTTTTCACAAAAAAATTACTTCAGATCCAACTTTTTTTATTTTCCCAAGGGTAACAGGAGAAATTGGACCCAAAAATTATTGTTTAATTTGTCGTAAGTATGCTGATACTCCATACGTGGGAGAAAACTACTCTATGGGCACATGTCGAGGCTCGGAAGGGAAGTAGTGAAGTTTTAGGATGCAGACTTTGATGGAACGGTCATGTCACATTTGAAGAGCCCCTGATGTGCCTAAACAGTGGAAACCTTCGACAAGTGACCCCATTTTGGAAACTACACCCCCAGGATCTTATCTAGATGTGTGGTGAGAACTTTGAACCCCAAGGTGTTTCCCTAAAGTTTATAGCGCCCCGTAGTGAAAATAAAAAAATAATTTTTTTTCCATAAACCTGATCTTTTAGTCCCCCATAGGGGCGGAGCCGACTATTCATGATTGTAAATGAGCGGCCCCACGTGACCGCATACAGTAGAAGGCGCGGGGCAGAGGGGAAGGAGTGACAGCCAACGTGGGAGCGGGTGAGTATTTTCTGAACAGCGGGGGGGCGCACAGGGGGTGGGGGGGCGCACAGGGGGTGGGGGGGCGGGGGACACATAGATCTTTCTTTTAAACACTATTATTCATATTTTCTCTGCAGCAAACGCTGCTGCAGGGAACATATGAATCGCGGCTTCAGCACCAGTGGGGGGGACAGCGCTTACTGTAGCGCTGTCCCCTGCACGGCACACGGACTGCAAATGGAGACCGTCCGTTTGTGGTCCGTGTTTTACACGGACCCATTGACTTTAATGGGTCCGTGTAATACGTGCGCTCCCACGAACACTGACATGTCTCCGTGTTTGGCACACGGAGACACGGTCCGCAAAAAATCAATGACATCTGCACAGATGCATTGATTTTTATGGGTCTACGTGTGTCAGTGGCTCCGGTACGTGAGGAAACTGTCACCTCACGTACCGGAGCCACTGACGTGTGAAACCGGCCTAAGGTGGTGATAAAGGGGGGTTTGATTTACTATTTATAGTGGGATTTTAAAGCGGGTTTTTATGTTTGGCAGCCGTCACACACTAAAAGAAGCTTTTTAATGCAAAAAATAGTTTTTGCATAATCATATTTTGAGAGATATAATTTTTCCATATTTTGGCCCACAGAGTCATGTTAGATCTTGTTTTTTGCGCGACGAGTTGATGTTTTCATTGGTAAAATTTTTGGACACATGACTTCTTTTATCACTCTTTATTCCGATTTTTGTGAGGCAGAATGAACAAAAACCATCAATTCATGAATTTCTTTTTTTTTTTTGGTGGGGGGGCGTTTATACTGTTCTACTTCTGGTAAAATTGATAAAGCAGTTTTATTCTTCGGGTCAGTACGATGACAGCGATACCTCATTTATATAATTTTTTTATGCTTGTAGCTTTTATACAATAAAAACTATTTTATATAAAAAATAATTAGTTTTGGATCACTTTATTCTGAGAGCTATAACTTTTTAATTTTTCCGCTGATGGAGCTATACGGTGGCCTGTTATTTGCAGGACAAGATGACATTTTCAACGGTGTCATGATTATTTATATCTGTCTTTTTGGTCACGTGTTATTCCACTTTTTTTTATAGTGTTCACTAAAGGGGTTAACTAGTAGGACAGTTTTATAGGGCGGGTCGTTACGGAAGCGAGGATACCAAATATGTGCACTTTTATTATTTTGATTTCTTTTTCACTCAAATATTTATTTATTGATTGAATAAATATTTATTTTTTTATTATTATTTTTTATTTTTTTAATATTTTTATAATTATTTTAAAAAATGTCTTTTAATTCATTCTTATTTTTACACTGTGTCCCACTATGGGACACTCATTTTTTGCAGGCTGATCGATTTTATTGCATGCAGATCTGCATTCTACAGAATCTGTCAGCGCTGCAGCTTCTGTACACTGACACTGAGAGACTTCCTGACATGCACTGCGCATGACAGAACGTCTCTCAGCAGTGGAGACCTGGATGTTATCATGACGACATAGGATCTCCATGGCAGCGATCGGGCCCCCGCGGGGTCTCCAATCCAAAGGCAGATGGGCTGTCATCCCCTGTGTCGGCTATGGAACGCTGCGATCATGTTTGATCACAGTGTATTGGGGGTTAAAGTGCCGGGAGTGGTCCATGACCTCTCCTGGCACTTACTGCCGGTTGTCAGCTGTGAGAATCAGCTGACACCCGGTCGCGATTGGCCGTGTGCGCGGCCGATCGGCTTCGACGTACTATACAAAATAGTATGTCCGATGGCAGAAAGGGGTTAAAGTCTGAAACATCTGTACATGAACATTGCGGTGTTCTTGATGGAGAAGTCTTGTACATTGAATAAATCCACATTTTAATGGCTACACATTTGGACCTTGAATCATTCAGCAGCGCAGATTAAATCCATGTTTTACCCATTTTGTTTTAATCTCTGCTTGGTCATGAGTAGTGTTGAGCGATACCTTCTGATATCCAGAAGTATCGGTATCGGATTGGATCGGCCGATATTCAAAAAATATCGGATATCGCCGATACCGATACCCGATACCAATGCAAGTCAATGGGACAAAAATATCAGAATTAAAATAAACCCTTTCTTTCCTTGTAGGTTCAAGAATAATGTAGGATGTATTGGGGGAGGTGGAGGAGACATTAAAGGCATAGAGGTTTAGGCCAGTCAAATGGAATAGCAGGAATAATTGACTATGACTATAACATATTGACTATGTTAAGTTTTTTTATATTTTGTCAGATATTTATGTTTCACTACTTCCATGTTATTCACCTTTTTTTTACTTCTCCCACACTTTCTTCTTCATCATCCTCAGCAGCAAAAATGCTCCTCTATGTAATCCTATATAGTGTTTTTCCACAATCTAGCTGGATACGGATGGAAAGCCACTAATAGGATAAATTTGAAAAAATGTGCAGCAGGCTGCACTAATTGAAAAAAAGGACAATGGAACGGTATGAGGCAGTGACGCACGCTGAGCTGACTACAACCAGCTGTGGCTGCAGACCAGACTACAAAGTGAGCTGCACTCACACTGAGACCTTGCAGACAGCCGTTAACAGCACTGCAAGGCAACAACAAGGTTCTCACACAGCGGTTGCTAAATTAGCCTGGGTAAAGCACAATGAAGCAAATCGCTATCTCTAAACTGGCCCTCAGTCAGAACACAGCGTCCTGACCCTATCTGAATTCACAGCAGAGTGAACCCAAAATGGCGGCAGCGACTTTAACCCCTTAAGCCCCAAGGGTGGTTTGCACGTTAATGACCGGGCCAATTTTTACAATTCTGACCACTGTCCCTTTATGAGGTTATAACTCTGGAACGCTTCAACGGATCTTGGCGATTCTGACAAAGTTTTCTCACGACATATTTTACTTCATGATAGTGGTAAAATTTATTCGATATAACTTGCGTTTATTTGTGAAAAAAAATGGAAATTTGGCGAAAATTTTGAAAATTTCGCAATTTTCCAACTTTGAATTTTTATGCCCTTAAATGACAGAGATATGTCACACAAAATACTTAATAAGTAACATTTCCCACATGTCTACTTTACATCAGCACAATTTTGGAATCAAAATTTTTTTTTGTTAGGGAGTTATAAGGGTTAAAATTGACCAGAAATTTCTCATTTTTACAACACCATTTTTTTTTAGGGATCACATCTCATTTGAAGTCATTTTGAGGGGTCTATATGATAGAAAATACCCAAGTGTGACACCATTCTAAAAACTGCACCCCTCAAGGTGCTAAAAACCACATTCAAGAAGTTTACTAACCCTTCAGGTGTTTCACAGGAATTTTTGGAATGTTTAAATAAAAATGAACATTTAGCTTTTCTTCACACAAAATTAATTTCAGCTCCAATTTGTTTCATTTTACCAAGGGTAACAGTAGAAAATGGACCCCAATAGTTGTTGTACAATTTGTCCTGAGTACGCCGATACCCCATATGTGAGGGTAAACCACTGTTTGGGCGCATGGCAGAGCTCGGAAGCGAAGGAGCGCCATTTTACTTTTCAATGCAAAATTGACTGGAATTGAGATGGGACGCCATGTTGCGTTTGGAGAGCCCCTGATGTGCCTAAACATTGAAACCCCCCACAAGTGACACCATTTTGGAAAGTAGACCCCCTAAGGAACTTATCTAGATGTGTGGTGAGCACTTTGACCCAACAAGTGCTTCACAGAAGTTTATAATGCAGAGCTGTAAAAATAACAAATCATATTTTTTCACAAAAATGATCTTTTTGCCACCAATTTTTTATTTTCCCAAGGGTAAGAGAAGAAATTGGACCACAAAAATAGTTGTGCAATTTGTCCTGAGTACGCTGATACCCCATATGTGGGGGTAAACGACTGTTTGGGCGCATGGCAGAGCTCGGAAGGGAAGGAGCGCCATTTGACTTTTCAATGCAAAATTGACTGGAATTGAGATGGGACTCCATGTCGCATTTGGAGAGCCACTGATGTGCCTAAACATTGAAACCCTGCACAAGTGACACCATTTTGGAAAGTAGACCCCCTAAGGAACTTACCTAGATGTGTTTTGAGAGCTTTGAACCCCCAAGTGTTTCACTACCGTTTATAACGCAGAGCTGTGAAAATAAAAATTCTTTTTTTTTCACAAAAATGATTTTTTAGCCCCAAGTTTTGTATTTTCACAAGGGTAACAGGATAAATTGGACCCCAATAGTTGTTGTCCAATTTGTCCTGAATACGCTGATACCCCGTATGTGGGGGGAAACCACTGTTTGG
The DNA here is from genome assembly GCF_051348905.1 of Ranitomeya variabilis. Lineage (NCBI taxonomy): Eukaryota > Metazoa > Chordata > Amphibia > Anura > Dendrobatidae > Ranitomeya > Ranitomeya variabilis. The sequence goes on along the minus strand of NC_135233.1, from coordinate 487,962,218 downwards.
GCGCATGGCAGAGCTCGGAAGGGAAGGAGCGCCATTTGGAATGCAGACTTAGATGGATTGGTCAGCAGGCGTCACGATGCATTTCACTACAGTTTACAACGCAGAGCCATGAAAATAAAAAATCTTTTTTCCCACAAAAATTATTTTTAGCCCCCCATATTTTTATTTTCCTAACGATAACAAGAGAACTTGGACCCCAAAAGATGTTGTCCAGTTTGTCCCGAGTACGCTGATACCCCATATGTTGGGGTAAACCCCAGATTGTGCGCACGGGAGAGCTCGGAAGGGAAGGAGCACTGTTTTACTGTTTCAACGCAGAATTGGCTGGAATTGAGATCGGATGCCATGTCGCGTTTGGAGAGCCCCTGATGTGCCTGAACAGTGGAAACTCCCCAATTATATCTGAAACCCTAATCCAAACACACCCCTAACCCTAATCCCAATGGTAACCCTAACCACACCCCTAACTCTGACACACCCCTAACTCTAATCCCAACCCTAATCCCAACCGTAAATGTAATCCAAACCCTAACCCTAACTTTAGCCCCAACCCTAACCCTAACTTTAGCCCCAACCCTAACTTTAGCTCCAACCCTAACCCTAACTTTAGCCCCAACCATAACCCTAACCCTAGCCCTAACCCTAGCCCTAACCCTAGCCCTAACCCTAGCCCTAACCCTAACCCTAGCCCTAACCCTAGCCCTAATCCTAATGGGAAAATGGAAATAAATACATTTTTTAAATTTTATTATTTTTCCCTAACTAATGGGGTGATGAAGGGGGGTTTGATTTACTTTTATAACTTTTTTTATAGCGGATTTTTATGATTGGCAGCTGTCACACACTAAAAGACGCTTTTTATAGCAAAAAAGTTTTTGCGTCTCCACATTTTGAGACCTATAATTTTTCCATATTTTGGTCCACAGAGTCATGTGAGGTCTTGTTTTTTTGCGGGACGAGTTGACGTTTTTATTGGTAACATATTCGGACACGTGACAGTTTTTGATCGTTTTTTTTTTCCTATTTTTGTGAGGCAGAATGAACAAAAACCAGCTATTCATGAATTTCTTTTGGGGGAGGCGTTTATACCGTTCCACGTTTGGTAAAATTGATAAAGCAGTTGTATTCTTCGGGTCAGTACGATTACAGCGATATCTCATATATATCATTTTTTTATGTTTTGGCGCTTTTATACGATAAAAGCTATTTTATAGAAAAAATAATTATTTTGGCATCGCTTTATTCTGAGGACTATAACTTTTTTATTTTTTTGCTTATGATGCTGTATGGCAGCTCTTTTTTTGCGGGACAAGATGACGTTTTCAGTGGTACCATGGTTATTTTTATCCGTCTTTTTGATCGCGTGTTATTCCACTTTTTGATTGGCGGTATGATAATAAAGTGTTGTTTTTTGCCTCGTTTTTTTTTCTTACGGTGTTCACTGAAAGGGTTAACTAGGGACAGTTTTAAAGGTTGGGTCGTTACGGACGCGGCAATACCAAATATGTGTGTACTTTTATTGTTTTTTTTTATTTAGATAAAGAAATGTATTTATGGGAATAATATTTTTTCTTCTTTATTTAGGAATTTTTTTTTATTTTTTTTTCACATGTGTGTTTTTTTTACTTTTTTACTTTGTCCCAGGGGAAGACATCACAGATCGCTGATCTGACAGTTTGCACAGCACTCTGTCAGATCAGCGATCTGACTTAGAGCGCTGCAGGCTTACCAGCGCCTTCACTGGACCCGAAAGTAGTCCCTGCAGGACCCGAATGCAGCCCTGCGGCCATTTTGGATCCAGGGCCTGCAGGGATAGGAGGTAAGAGACGCTTGGAGCAACGCGATCACATCGCGTTGCTCCGGGGGTCTCAGGGAAGCACGAAGGGAGCTCCCTCCCTGCGTGATGCTTCCCTGTACTGCCAGCACACCGCGATCATGTTTGATCGCGGTGTGCCGGGGGTTAATGTGCCGGGGCGGTCCGTGACCGCTCCTGGCACATAGTGCCAGATGTCAGCTGCGATAGTCAGCTGACACTTGGCCGCGATCGGCCGCGCTCCCCCCGTGAGCGCTGCCGATCGCGCTGGACGTACTATCCCGTCACTGGGAATTAAGTCCGAGGTCACCTTAACGGGATAGTACGTCCAATGGGATGAAGGGGTTAATAGTGCATCATGACATCATTTCAGCAGCCAATCACAGCCATGCCAGTAGTTACATGCCTAACATGCAGAACAGGATGTGCCCAAACTTCTAATGATTCCTCATTGGCTGAATTCTGGCTGTTTGAATTATGGGAACTTCTGATTCCGGTATCCGATATACTGAAAGTATCGGAACTCGGGATCGGAATTCCGATACTGCGAATATCGGCCGATACCCGATACTTGCGGTATCGGAATGCTCAACACTAGTCATGAGTGGACCAGTGGATCTGCTGCAGCAGGATATATATCTATAAGCCTGTCCTTGGTGAGGTAGAATCAATTGTTGAGTAGAATCTGATCATTTCAATCATTTGTATCCCGGATAAGACCCTATTGTGCCATTTTCTCCAGCAGCACTTATTGTTTATAGTTAGGGACAGCAATGAGTTAACAAGGTGGACGAGGATAGCAGCCCAAGGAGCGGGAAACTGCTGCTTCCTGGTCAGTACTTCGGGCAGGTGTGCCCTGGGCAGGTGTGCAGCAGCAGCCAGGACATTGCCAGACCCCCGGAGGGGATAGACTCTGTTGCCCAGAACTTAAGGACCGCAACATGGGCCCCTGGACTTTGACAGGGCCCCGCCGAAGGGACTTCTATTGTTCAGATTCCGGCGTATGGATTACTGCTTCTACCTGCCACCATGGCTGTTGTGTGTACGGCCATGGACATTGCTATTGAAAGGGCAGGAAGCCAGTGTTGTACTTCATTTCATCTCTGTTATTAAATTTCGTTCCCTGTTGGACTGCAAGTTGTGTTTGAGGATTGTGTCTGTCCGATCTATCTCTGTGCAATGTGTCAAGGTGTCTACTGACTGTGGCTTTGTTGACTCAGCTGGGACTACCACCTCAGACCACCTTATTACACTTGGCATAGTCAGCAGTATAGCAGTATGGACCCCCACAACTCTGCATCCCTGAGAATAATGGAAGAAATGTCTGGAACCTGTGATTCTGAACTTAAGACTCGTGTTCTGTTGTCCACAGTGACAGCATTGCAGACGTCAGCTGGCATAGACTTTGAGATGTTGACCGACATGGAAAAGAGAACAAAGATGGCACTGACCGCTGCTGAAAAGATGGTGGCCATTGGCGCGAAAATTGAGGATGGACTGCCTGTCATGGGCATCAAAGAAGCATCTTGGTGACAAAAAGATGAAAGCCATGTCCTTATGCAAAGAATGCCTGCCCTAAATGGGTGCAGTCGAAGAAGGATCTGCCGCCCTCCCAGCCTGACCAGAAGAAAAGGGTGGAGCAGCAGGAAGTTACCCCATCCACGAATTGGTGGGCCCTGAAGAAACAAGGCAGCATGTTTGCCGGAGAGGCACCATTACCTGGGATCATGCAACGGAGTAATATCAGAAATCCCAGCTGCATACTGAATGCCAGCAACATGAATCATGGCCCACCCTCGAGCCAACACCCACTCCAAGAAGTCCTAAAAACAAAGGAGAAAATGGGAGTATCAGGTGATATAGGATAAAATCAAGTATAAAATTTATTCAATATCATATAGAAACTCAAAGTGCATATCTATAACATAGTTCCAAGACAATACAGAATGTCCAAAGTCACCATATAGTAAAGGTTGAAATGTCATTAGAAATAACAGAGAAAATACAAGTAATCAGCCATAAGTTGCATGGTGAGCCCAAACCAATAAAGGCATAAGAAGTATATAGTAGCCGGTGGCTCAATAGTGAATGATGCCAGAGAGCATGGCTTACCAGCGGTTTAAGTAGTGTAGTGAGTGACCCTGGACCAAGGACTGGATGACAGACCCCAGAGAATACAGATGTGCGTTTCGCACCTATAACACACCGCTTTCTCAAGGTGGATGTCAATGGAGTAGCATGGCATTCCGTGGTGGCATCGGAATGCTGGGGGATTTCAGACTACAGTTTTATCTACTGTCATGTAAAGCTTCAGTAAGGTCATGGGATTGGACCACATCCATTTTGTTGGGCTATCCCAGAGTGAATACTCATTGGTGATCTGCTGTATTGCACAAGCTCTCTATATGGCTAATTTATCCTTCACCCTTAGTGAACGGGTCAATCTGACCTAGGTGGTGTCAAGGCAATTTGGAAAGTGGTGCAGAGTGATGTGGATCTGAGGAGACATTCCAAACTATGGGTTTATCCTCTGGTCAGCCAATGAGCTTCTAAAGGCCGCTTCCTCTGGCTGTATGGGGGGCTACGGCACCACCTGACAAACTGTTCTCAATTTGGTGCATGCGCCTTGTAACCATTGAGCCTCCTGTTGGAGGTGCTTCGTCATGGCCTCACCAGTATGGTGTGCAGGGTCGGCGTCATCACTCGGCACACCCGGGCAAGTGGTGGGGTCCTGAGCAGGCGTGAGGGCCCATTCACAGTCGGGGACACAGCCGAGCTATGGGGGCCTGCTGCCAGTGCCAGCGCTCACGAGTGCCCCCACCGCTTGCTCAGGGCCTCGGTACTTGCAATACTTATGGTATCTCTCCCCATTCCACCGCTGCAAAGACGCTGAGGAGTCCGGAGCAGAGCAGCAGCCAGCGAGGAGAGGTGAGTTTTTCATTTTTTTTCTTTTAATGTTTGGAGCAATATATGGGGACCATCACACACTGGAGAATCATATATGGGGCCCATTATATATGGAGCATTATATGGGGGCCCATCATAGACAGGAGCATCATATATGGGGCCTATTATATATGGAGCATTATGTGGGGCCCACCACACACCGGAGCATCATATATGGGGCCCATTATATATGGAGCATTATATGGGGCCCATCATAGACAGATACATCATATATGGGGCCCATTATATATGGAGCATTATATAAGGGCCATCACACGCTGGAGCATTATATATGGGGCCCATTACATATGGAGCATTATATGGGGGCCCATCATAGACAGGAGCATCATATATGGGGCCTATTATATATGGAGCATTATGTGGGGCCCATCACACACCGGAGCATCATATATGGGGCCCATTATATATGGAGCAATATATGGGGACCATCACACACTGGAGCATCATATATGGGGCCCATTATATGTGGAGCATTATATGGGGCCATCATACACTGGAGCATCATAAATGGGGTCCATTATATATGGAGCAGCATATGTGGACCATCACACAATGGAGCATCATATATGGGGCCCATTATATATGGAGCATTATATGGGGACATCACACACTGGAGCATCATATTTGGGGCCCAATATGTATGGAGCATTATATGGGACCCATCATGCACTGGAGCATCATATTTGGGGCCCATTATATATATGGGTCCATCATACACTGGAACATCATAAATGGGACCCATTATATATGCAGCATTATACAGTACAGACCAAAAGTTTGGACACACCTTCTGATTTAAAGATTTTACTGTATTTTCATGACTATGAAAATTGTACATTCATACTGAAGGCATCAAAGCTATGAATTAACACATGTGGAATTATATACTTAACAAAAAAGTGTGAAACAACTGAAATTGTGTCTTATATTCTAGGTTCTTCAAAGTAGCCACCATACAGGCACGTGGAGGCCACACACAATACTGAGCATATTTTCCGTGTCATGAAGCATTTCCACTGAAGTTGGATCAGCCTGTAATTTGATTTTCCACCTTGATTTTTAGTATCCAAATCCAGACCTCCATGGGATATTCACTTTGATCTACATTGATAATTGTTATGTTTTATTGTTCTGAACACATTCCACTATGCAATGAATAAAAATTTGCAACTGGAATATTTCATTCAGAGATATCTAGGATGTGGGATTTTAGTGTTCCCTTTATTTTTTTGAGTGGTTTATAATGGGCCCCATATATGATGCTCCAGTGCATGATGGGCCCCATATAATACTCCATATATAATGGGTCCCATTTAAGATGCTCCAGTGTATGATGGGCCCCATATAATACTCCATATATAATGGGTCCCATTTATGATGCTCCAGTGTATGATGGGCCACATACAGTACAGACCAAAAGTTTGGACACCTTCTCAATTAAAGATTTTTCTGTATTTTCATGACTATGATCATGAGTAAGGCTCTATAGTTGAAATGCGTCGATCGTCCTCACTGGTGTGCCAGGTGTTTGCTATGCAGATTTTTTTAAGAACTTTATACTTTTTTAGTTGTCCAATAAAGCTTTACAAAGTTTGAGCTGCCTCTGCCTGAAGCTGGATCATTTCTCCTCTTGTTCCCAATATATGATGGCCCCATATGATGCTTCAAACATAAAAAAAATTTAAATACCTCTCCTAGCGGCCACTGCTCTGCTCTGGACTCCTCAGCGTCGCAGTCTTCCGGCTGTCTGCACTGACTGTTCAGGCATCAGGCATACAGCCTAGATGTCATTGCACACGCGGAAGACACCGTAGTGCAGGACGGGGAGAGGTAAGTATTTCAAGTACCGGGGCCCTGAGGGCGCAAGTGTGACCCCCGCTTGCTCAGGGCCCTGGCGCTTGCCGGGTGCGCCGGATGCTAACGCCAGCCCTGCCACTACTATAGCTCCTGCCTGGCTCTAGCAGGGTAAAAGCTCCATTTGTAGCGATTGCTGATAAGGCATAATTATCGCTTGTCTAGGGCCTGGAGATTGGTGGAATGTGTCTTTGGGATCTTTTGTTCCAAATGGAGGGTATTTATGAGTGCCATTCAATTACAGTAAGTGGGTCTAATGTGAATGGTGTAATACAAATACATTCGGATACAATATTCTCCTGTGTTTGTGGGAGATGAGGACGCCAATCCTGCTACTGTAACGCCAGTGGCAGCAATTTCATGGCAAGACTCTTATGTTACTACACATTTGTGATTTATGTTTTTTGCGCTGTGAAATAAAACAATATTTACTTTAAAAAGTGAGTTGTCTAAATGACTACATATAAGCTGTGAACATTCTGTCCAATAACTTTCTAACACAAAGTAGTCACAATTGCAGCACATGGTTTATTTTCTTCTGCACAAACATTTATAAGGATTTCTACATTTTCCCCCTTAAGAAATTATTTTTGGAGGAAGAAACCAAAAGAATTGGACAACATTAAAACAAATATGTTATCAGATGTTCAAGGGGCTCACTAGGTGAGATGGATCCTATAAGTCCAAGGTCCTGGAGGGCACATGGGCCATGGGCGTTGGTGACGATTTCCTGTCAGAAAAGTAAATAAGACCTGGAGTGAATAGTAAGTGGATCAAAGATCCAAGGTGAGCATTGCCACATTATAGGGTGACCCTAAGTGAGAGGAGACGGAAGAGAAGGTATAGCGAGATCCTGAGAAAAAGTGACTAAGAGACAGAGTGACCTTCTGAAGCTGAGTCCTAAGAGAGCATGCCTAGCCAAGAGACCCTGTGCTTATGACACCGGAAGGAAATGGGCCTAAACAGAAATGAACTTGTGAAATGAGTAGAGTGCACCAGGCAGGAGTTCCAGAGCATCAGCATTACTGGCTGCACGGGCATATTCAAAGAGGAAAGAGGATGCCGAACCGTAGAGCAAGTAAAGGGTATTTGTTGATCAAGACTGTAGTTTTAAAGCTGGATTGTGGTGAAGTAAAGAGAAATAGTGGACATGAACAGCCCAGCAGTAAACTACTGAGGAAGAAAACTATGTGAAAAATGCTTTGAGCGCTGAAGGAAAAGTTCATAAGACTTTGTACCCGATATCCAATGCAAAATCCCCATTCAATAAAATTTGACTTTTGGACGGTAGTCTCCCTTATTGGAATGTGAAACATCGTGTCCTGTCAAACCAACAAAATCGGTGTCAGGACTCTGAACATTTTTTACCTTTTGTGCATTACTGCCCTTTTTCAAGATGGCGTCTTTGGTCTCATGTGCACTGTGTCTTCCTGCTAGAAAACTACACCCCAGCCTTCAGTCTGTGCTAGAGTATTCTGCCGTGCATCCAGCTCCTGACCTCTGATTACTCCCTGGCTATATACCTGCTCCTGTGAACCTGTGTGGTGATCCTGCTACTCTGCTCTGAGTTCCTGTTGCATACACCAGTTCCAGTAATCCTCCTTCATCTGCTGCTCGTGTTTACTTCTATCTGCATTTGCTGGACATGTAAGCTGTTGCTGCTCTGCAAAAACCTGATACTATTAACGAGGCCTCCCTGGTTCAGCTAAGATATGATTTGAACTGCCTTATCTATCTGTGTTTGGACTAAGAAAAGGATTTATTCGTGTCAAGTATCCTCAAGAAAAACTGTGCTTCATTGACTTTCTGATTGATTGCATTTTCCTCTGAAGTTTCCTATAGACTGCTAAGCTGCGTTTAATATTTACACCAAGTGTTGTGGACTTGAGTTTCTCTCTGCACCTGTTTGAATCACCATATGATAATATAGACTTTACCACTTATAAAACTGTGTCCTGTAGTTGTCTTCTTCCATGCAAAGAGTCTCCTGAGTTATCCTCTATAATTATTACAATCGGTAACATACGGCCTGTATCGGCATAGTGCCCCATCAAAGCACAAATCTACACCCCCATTTTCAAGTAAGATGATAAGGTGGGACAGATGAGTGCCTCTCCCATGATTACTGCCTCAAGTCAAGTTACAATGCATGTGGAGACACTGGGGGTCAGGGGGTGTCAGGGGGTCAGCAGGTGTCCTAGTCTGTTAGCCTAAACCACATGGACCAGGGATCATCCAACCGAACGCTTGTTCTCCTTTTACCATGGGCATAATACTACTCAGACAACACAAGGTGAGGGTAAAACAGTGTAAAACTTTATTGAACCACAAAACAGGCAAATAACACAGCAAAATACCCAAAATGGCGCAAAATTACAGAGTCTCACCCTTACTCTGACTGGATAAGAGCAGCTGTTATTTAAGATCTTCAAAGGCCGACTACCTGCACCTATATCATGCACAGAGAGGAAGTAACGACAATTTTTAGGAAGCTGACAGTCCATTGGGGTACAAGGACAGATGTCCAGAGGGTCACAACCTGGCTTCTCTGAGCATATCCATGAAGCCAGGTGACTGGGTGTCCCAATCCTGGCTTTCCCAAACATATCCATGGAGTTCAGGTGACCGGTGGGTCCACATCCAGACCTTCCCAAACATATCCATGGATTCAGTGATGGTCAATGGAGCAGATTTTTATTATTTCAGCCGGGACAGTGGTCCCCAAGTCTGGGATCCTGTAGAATGTCAAGTCTGTGTCACACGCGATGGAGCCATGATCTGGCAGCTATCCTATAGAGTATTTCTGGCTGTGATTTTGTAAAGAGTCTCTGGTTCTTTGGATCTCCGGATCTCTTGGCTCCCTGGATGTATATTTTTAGAGGCATATCCCACTTACCGTATATAGCTCATAACTGTTGTCCTTCAAGCCAGCATCCAGAGGTCAAGAGACAGATGTGGTGAGATTAACTTGCATTGCTTGACTATTTAATCAATTTGCATAGTTTTTACTCCTCTGTTTTGCACGTCAACAAGCCATAGAACCCATTGTTCAATGACCCTGCATCACTGTATTGCAAAGATGGCAGACAATAAGATGTAGGAGCTGTTATAAGAGGCAAACATTAGCCATTCAAAAAGATTAAAAAAATCAACCTTTAAGACTCATATGACAGCAGTGTATGGTTCTTGACCAACTGAAGAACAAACATAAATTCACAAGTCAACATATAGATAACAGTCTATTCCTCCTGGCTTACTGAAAACAGACTTCTGGTTAATTAAGATAAAATGCTGTGCCGTCGCACCACCATTTTCAAGTAACATGCCTGGGCGCTACACATGAGTGCCTCTCCCATGGCTACCACACCGAGCCAAGTTACACTGCAGCCAGGTTGACACGCACACAGAAATGGCAAATGTTGTCAAATTCAATACCAAAGCTCAGGTGTGTGTCTTAGAATAGGCCCAATGCAGTATATCACATGGAAGCACGCCAGGTCACCCACAAAGTCTGATGCGGTGCTCTGGTGCAGATGGAGCAGACCCCAGACCAGTGACAGGTGTGTAACTAAATCAGTACTACATTCAAGAAAAAAAAGGTAAAATACTAACTAGACCTTTCAAATTATAAGGTGACTTGGGAGATCTAGCCAGAGTTGCATGGGTCTGTCTGGGACCCTAACGTTAGGTTAGTTGGCTGCAATATACCTGCAGAAGAAAGAACAGGGTTATAGAAAGGGATGTGGGGACTGATTGGATTGGAATGAGGATATGGATGCTGGCCCTGATATCCATGCATAAATGGTGTGTGATGTGGTGGGGCACATCGCATGCCCAAGCAGCTTATTCTGCTCAGTCACGGTCTCCACTACAGGTAAGCTTGTCCAGCATTATCCTACACTTACCATGTGGTTGATTTCCCTTTTAACTTGGGGAATTCTTTTTGAACATTGCAGCCTCTGAAATTTACCTCTACATATATTGCCAGTATACTCATGCATCTGATTAAATGTTCAGATCCTACGCTCCAGGTGATTATTCTCTTGCATCAGCTTATTTAGCATCACAGGACACACAACATGGGCAGCAATCCCATTGTCACTGTATTTCCTTGTGTTTTCTTGCAATCCTACTTCTCTTGAACTGATGAGATTGCTTCTGTGTTTTATTACTCTGCTTTTGACACTACGTTCTCTTCTCCAGATCATGAGATGTTGGCACGATACACCAGAGCATGATTATGGCATTGTTCTTTTAGGCACGTCTCCAGTACGCATCACGATACCTCAGCTTATGTACGACACCTACTTAGATCCGCAAGGAGCACATATGTCCGTCTCTCTGTTCCACAATATCCTTTTCTATTAGGATCTCAAGTTGGTACTGGTGACCCTATAGTTAATGGACGTCACGCTTTGTGTTTTGTCACCCTGGAAACGCTCTGTACTTGTACCTCCGGAAACTAGTCGAACAGCTGCAGTCACTGTTATTTCGATATTTTGACATATATTGCAGTCATTCATGTTTTTTGTTTCTTTGTCTTATATTGAGTTATGTAATGTGTTTTAACATTGACAGATTTATATTTTGATCCTTATTTTTCTTTTTTTCTATTTTGTATAATCTCTGTATTACATTAGATAAACTTGCTCTGAGGAAGGTCCACAAAGGACCGAAAACGTTTAGCAAGAAACGGGCTATCGCTGATCTGTTTGTCCAGATGTAAAATAAATGACTTTATTTTCTACAAGCATTATTGAGTGCCAAGCTTTTTGATACATTTGATGTGGTGGGGCACCATACCCATGAGGCTGGCCTTATGACCCATCTACAACTCGGTAAGGCCCATGTTGGCTATAATGACCCATTTGATAATTGGAAGGAGCAGATGTAAAGGCACAGGGCTATGGATTTACAAGCTGAATGCCACTGGAGTCTGTTGATTGCCACCGCAGCCACCTACTGAAGATCTCCATGGGGACATTTGGTGGAGTCGCTGCATTCAAGACTACTTTGATAAACTCCTGGGTCATATAGCGGGATAGATATTCCAACGTTCTGTTATCTATCTTGGCTCCTGTGCCGGTACACTTACAACTCCTTTGCACACAGAATGCTTCAGTTGGTAGCTCCAGTGGCACAGTTGTACTGCTGCCTAGATCAAGCTCATGGTCACACCAGCAGGTGGCACAACTGGTTTGTGCACCCACTGTTCCATAGGGCTGGATCTGCCTAGGAAGGGGCATAGCTAAGAGGCTACCTGGTGATTCCTGGAACTCCTGATGATGGAGACAGACTGGGCTGAGGGTAGCTGCCAGGTACCACTTCTAGACAAGCACCAGGACTGCAACTGCAGATCCCAGGGGTCGGGTTTGCTGATGTGGGTAGATGTGACCAAGGTCACTGACTAGGCAGAACTGGAGACTAAAGGACTGTAAGGGCAGCTTGAATATAGAAGATAGGTTCTTGTTCACACTGGTATATATCAGGAACAGTACTGGAGCTGACCGCACTAGGACCAAGGTCAACGGAAGTAGGACTGGCCACAGAGGGAACAGGAGACAGGGTATGGGTACCGCAGATGCGGTTTCAGGATTAGGACACTGCCAAAGTGGTCACAGGAACATGGAAACACTATACTAGGCTAACAGGAACACAGGATACGGGTATAAGTTTAACAGACTAGGGATGGAGGACCTGGCAAAATACAGTTGCAAAAACCAACACCACTAAGACTTTCTATAGCGGTTGCTCAGGCACCTCCTAATTGGAGAGGGTGCCTTTAATACAAGATGCCTCCCAGTTATTGCCTGGGAGAGACCTTAGAGGGAATCATTTTAACTAAATACCTCACAGTTAGCTGGGGTCATGTTACTATATGCAGCGTCCCAGAGTCCTGGTCGTTGCAGTAATGTCGCTCTCCCGCCAGGGGGAGTGATGTTACGTCTGATGGTACTAAAGGAGTTCACCTGACCAGGTATCACAGTCACACACTACACTACACACTCCAGTCCACCAGGGGGAGCAAAGGTGCTATTTACTAGGCCACTCCTCACACACGGGTAAAACTGGTGGGTTGGATAGGAAGTGAGGCAGAAGCTGCCTGGGTTTGACCCAGAGAGGACCTGTCAGGCAGACAGGGGGAGAAGGAGGAACATCTGAGCTGCATACAGAAGGTCTCTGTCAGGGGTGGGATCCTGACAAAGGCCAAGCACGAGTTAGAACGTTACGGAGCTGCGTCTGCACTTCATTGCGGCAGCATCCTAAGAAAGGACACGAAGCGAAGTATATTGTGGAGAGTGAGAAACGAGATCACAGCACAAGGAGATAACACCGGGAGGAGTTCTGCCTTAAGATCGGCAACATCCTTCTGAGGCGCGTAGCCGGTGGCCGGAACACCGAGGGAGTAATAAGCTCTACGCATTACTTTGAAACACGGCAGGACAGTTAATTCCAAGTTGGCTGCCCAACCTTTAAACCTAATGAAGACAATGGAGGCAAATTGTGGGAGAGGGGCGTCATTAGGGTCCCTATAAAATAGCTCCAGACCTACCCCGTCATACGGGTCGTCCTATCCATACCATCTGGGATCGAGAGAGAGAGAACATCAGAAACATACACGACAGTAGTGAGGACTATCCCGTGGTGCTCAGCAGCGAGGTACTACAACACACAGGCGCTAGTAGGAAGGCTACTGATTTCCACCTGCAAAGGGAACTCTGGATGTGCCTTTGGACTGGCCGGATTCAGCCAGCCCTGTGAGCAGTGCTCTGGACTGTGGACGCTGAAGTCTTCAGTAAAAGGTAAAGAGACTGCAACCTCGTGTCCTCATTATTTACCGCGTTCTACACCATCACCATCTACTCTACTGGGATGCCCTGGGGACATACTTCACCTGTGGGAAGGTATACCATCTAGCTGCCATTCCATCACCCCAGCGGACCCCTAAGCAGCATCGGTCACCCTGACCGAATACCACAGGTGGCGTCACAAACACCGTACAAACTATCCCCTTTTATTGGATGCCCCCTCAAAGGGCCACGGACCGGGTCGGGCCACCGTGACATCCCCCGAACCACAGGACCCGGTGCAGAGTACCCCATTGCCCTACACATGGGGGGGGGGGGGTGATCCATATACGTCAAAGGAGCAGCACGCGCATGCGAACAGTAGGCACTCCGATGGAGCACATTGCAGTGTGCACAAGGAAGGAGGCAGCTCTGGACGATGCTGCTGTGGCCAGGGTGATGAGTAAGCCGACGTCTCTGCATGGTGGGAGGAGAGGAACCATGTGCAGGCACCAGCAGACGCTACACTCAGTGTTAGCAACTTCTGCAGGCCCGAGAATTTGGTGGATTCCACAACATCAAGCTCTCCTGGAGTTTCAACGTTCTGCAAGTTGGTTTTGGACCTGAAAAGTTCAAAAAATATTATTACAATACACATGTGGTAACATCCTTTTGACAATGCACATACAAAATAGTACACTCATGGGTACAGCTCAATAAAAGGAGAAAGGAAATGTAGCCGCTCAAAATTAAGGTAGGGCTGCTTTTTGTTGTCGCAGAACTGTTTCTCCCTTGTGCATACTTTCCCTTCTCCACCATTATCCATTGTAAAGTAATGATGACGTATTTGTGACCAAAAATTACATACGGAAATATTGGATGAATTTGTTCTGAATGTCTTCAGTGATCAAATATCATGTTCCTTCATCAATACCGTAATGTCAGGAGACATCACTTAACGTTTGCTTTATTACTTATTGGTGCTACATTTTTTTATTTTCTCGTTGCTTATATCAAATTTTCAGCTGAAGTTAGTGTGTGACCCCCCAGGGACATTTGTCCTGTGTATAGTCCAATAATCAATGTAATGATGACAACATTGTTACCAAAAGACATATTATAGGGGGCAAACATTTCCCTGTGGAGCACAGTATTAGATGGCAGTGTGTAGGTAGCGTCAGCGATAAATATATATGTGTTTATAGTGCTTGTCTATTTATGATTTGACAGTGTATGCACAGTATATATTTAGCAATACACACTATATACATGCGAGTCATAATACTCTGTGGAGGCATTTAAGATTAGGACACTCAGGATATCTGCTCAAACTACTTGACAGTAGTAGAACTTTCTCTGTTGGCAAAGTTCAAGATCCTGGGTAATCTTACATGCAACACATAAAAAAATCGGATGCTATACAGATGGTCCATGTACAATCTGATTTTCTTCTCCCACCCATAGGTTTTAATGGATGAGTTTTATCCAATTTCCGGAGTCAAATAATCCATTTTGCGATTGTTTTCACACTTCGAATCGGACTGAGAAAAATATCGTTTATCTGCACTGCCTCGAGTGCGATCCAATTTTTTTATGCATGTCACTAGGACCGAAAATATGGCGTTGTGGAAGATGCCTTACTCAGATGCTGCCATGCTCTGTTAGTTAGCCTCCTGCAGGCTGTGAATGAGCACAGTTATGTCCCAGGTCCTACAGCTTAGATGTGGCAGGTAACAGGTTTCCCTGGCACTCCATGTGGCTGACACCACATACAGCCCAGTATTCCATGGTAGTGATGTGCTATATATCACTAGATGGTGGCCCGATTCTAACGCATCGGGTATTCTAGAATATGCATGTCCACGTAGTATATTGCCCAGCCACGTAGTATATTGCCCAGCGACGTACTATATTGCCCAGCCACGTAGTATATTGCCCAGTGACGTAGTATATTGCCAAGCCACGTAGTATATTGCCCAGTTACGTAGTATACAGCACAGAGCCACATAGTATATTGCACAGCGACGTAGAATACAGCACAGAGCCACATAGTATATTGCCCAACCACGTAGTATATTGCCCAGTGATGTAGTATATTGCCCAGTGATGTAGTATATTGCCCTGCCACGTAGTATTTTGCCTAGTTATGTAGAATATTGCCCAGTGACGTAGTATACAGCACAGAGCCACGTAGTATATTGCCCAGTTACGTAGTATATTGCCCAGTTATGTAGTATATTGTCAAGCCACGGAGTATATTGCCCAGTTAAGTAATATACAGCACAGAGCCATGTAGTATATTGCACAGCGACGTAGTATACAGCACAGAGCCATGTAGTATATTGCCCAGTTACGTAGTATATTGCCCAGTGACATAGTATACAGCACAGAGCCACGTAGTATATTGCACAGTGACATAGTATACAGCACAGAGCCACATACTATATTGCCCAGCCACCTAGTATATTGGGCAGTCACGTAGTGTATTGCCCAGCTACGTAGTATATTGCCCAGCCACATATGTCACAGGTTAAAAAATAAACATATACTCACCTTCCGAGGTTACCCTTGTAGTTCTGTCGCCTGTGTGCGGTGCAGGCAGCAGCTTCCGGTCCCAGGGTGTGATGACGTCGCAGTCACATGACCGTGTCGTGGTCACATGACCGTGTCGTGGTCACATGACCGTGACGTCACGGCAGGTCCTTCTCACGCAGGACTTGTGATGACGTCGCGGTCACATGACCGTGACGTCATGGCAGGTCCTTCTCGCAAGACCATCCTTGCCACCGTAACCTGCCGCTTGCATGGACCGGTCACCAGAGCGTTGCGAGGAGTGGGAAAGGCGGTGGAAGGTGAGTATATAATGATTTTTTTTTTTTTTTTATTATTTTTATCATTAGATGTTTTTACTATTGACGCTGCATAGGCAGCATCAATAGTAAAAACGTGGTCACAAAGGGTTAATAGCGGCGGTAACGGAATGAGTTGCCCGCGGCATAACGTGGTCCATTACCGCGGGCATTAACCCTGTGTGAGCCGTGACTGCGGGGAGTATGGAGCGGGCGCCGGGCACTGACTGCAGTGGAGTAGGGAGGGACTAATCGGACTGTGGCCATCGCTGATAGGTCGCGGCAGCCATGACAGGCAGCTGGCGAGACCAATCATCGACTTGGATTCCATGACAGACAGAGGCCGCGACCAATGAATATCCGTTACAGACAGACAGACGGAAGTGACCCTTAGACAATTATATAGTAGATTGCTGTATCAGGGCCATCTAGTGGTCACAGTGATACATTGCCACGCAGCACAGTATAACATATATTACACTAACCTCTTCATGACATAAGCCGGATATATACGGTGCAAGGCAGAAGAGGGTTTACGGAGCGGGCTCATCAGAGCAGCTCACCCCATACTCAGCAGATAATGGCTGTGTGGTATAGTAAGGACCTGCTTCAAACAATGGGGGAATTGGCAGCAACTCTTTAGCTGCTAAATGCTACTGAAACTTTGACAGATCTATTAACAATGTATTGGCAGGGGTCGAGTCATTATATGCACCCATCAACACGCATGGGGTGGGAAATGTATGTAAATTTTTGACTTTGCAGTAATTAATAAAAATGCCTTAAAACTTTATCACTCTCATTATTCTGGCATTTCGGAAATATTAATAATTATGGTAATCCTAATTGACTTAAAAAGTGAAAGGTTTTTATATAGTGGATGTAAACTTCTGGTTTCAACTGTATTTTATCCTTTAGGAGCCAAAATGAAGATGTCCAAGGAGGCCATGAAGTATCTGGAGGTAAAAGAGGTAGAAGAAGATAAGGTAGAAGACACCAAAGAAGAAGATGAGAAGGCATCAGAAGTGAAAGAAGACAGAGTTCAGAACCAGCCACCACAAAGACAGAAGATCCGCCACGCCAGCAGTTCATCCTCCAATACCTCAACATCAACCTCAGAGGAAGGAGAAATATCATCTGGATCATCCTCCTGGAACCAAAGAGACGCTGATGGACTCTATGGTACCAACATTCAAGCTGTAGTAACATCGACATCTTCAAATCTAATAATAATAATAAAAATAATGGATATAATATAGTAATTATTAGATTAACCCCTTCATGACCTATGATGTATACACCGGAAGGGCGTTACGAACCCCACCCATTGGCACCCTTGTCACATGACCGCGATTCGCCGATGGGTTGGCATGACAACCTGGGGACTGCAAGAGACCCTTGTGGTTGTTGTTGCTGAATTGCTATGAGAGCTGCGCTGCTACCGGCGCTCATAGCAGATGAGCATTTTAGCTTCCCATGGAGACTATTGAAGCCAGTGAAAAGTAAAAAAAAGTTTTAAGAAATATAAAATAAAAAAGAAGGCTGCAAACAGCCGAAACGCGTTGTGTATATATTGATCAAGGAAGGGATATATCCAGCTCAGCTTGTATCATAAGATACATAGTTTATTGAAAAATTATTTTTAAAATAGTATACAGCGTGTCATCAGCCCACAAAAGGGGTTAATTTGTAGAGGCAGACGCGTTTCGAACCTTGCGGTTCTTATTCATTGCATACCATATGCATCTCAGATTGACCTTATATATAACATCCTGTTGCAATCTGGTGCTCCAAAGCAATTAAACTAAAGCTGTTAGAGTAAACTCCCACCAGTGGAATATCTACAATTAAAATATAAACAAATATCACATGAACATAAGGATAAAATATCTACTGGACTCAAATGTATTGAGAACATAAGAGAGGAATGAAAAAACAATTTTTTTTTTATATATAAGGATATGTGAGCTCTTGTTTTACATTCATCCCCATGGGGGTTCTTATTCGCAAATTATAAATCTGCAGCGCCCCCACTGCCGCAGGGCCGAGGGGTACCCGGTACCGGGCCTCTCTGTCGCAGTTCTGGGGTTGTCACGGTGGCTAGACCCGGCCCGTGACCCTGCTGAGGGGCGCCCAAATGAAAGGTGTGGATGGTGGTGTGCGGTGCAGGTCGAGATGAATAGCGAGGACACAAGGTTGCAGTCTCTTTACCTCTTTACTGAAGGTCTCACGATCCTCAGTCCAGAGTATGGTTAACAGGGCTGTCTGAGACCGGCCGGTCCGATGGCACCTCCAGAGTTCCCTTTGCAGGTGGAAATCTGTGCCTTCCTTCTAGCGCTGTGTGTTGCAGTATTTCCCTGCTCAGCACCACGGGATAGTCCTCACAACTGTTGTGTCTGTTTCTGATGTTCTTCTCCGTCCCCCAGATGGATAGGACGCACCCGTATGACGGGTAGGCCTGGAGTTCTTCCGGGACCCTAGAGTCGCCCCTCTCCCACTGTTGCCCCCTATGTCTGCTTAGGTGATTTTAGGTAAGACAGCCCGCCTATAACTGACTGTCCTGCCGTTGGTTTGAAGTATTGCTTGGAGCCTGATACTTCCTCGGCGTTTCCGGCCACCGGCTACGTGCCTCAGTAGGATGTTGCCTCGGTCTTACAGCACGACTCCTACTGGCGTTTCTCCTAGTTGCTTTGATCTCGTTTCTTACTCTTCACAATAAACCTCGCTTCTTGTCCTTTCTTAGGGCACCGCCGCGATGATGTGCAGGCGCGGTCCCGTAACGCTCTGTTTGCTAGGCCTCTGTCAGGATCCCACCCCTGACAGGGACCCCCCTGAATCTTCCCCCTGCAACACCCCTTGACAGGATGTTGCCTGGTTCCAACCCAGTCAGCTTTCTCACTAACTTCCTATCTAACCCCCAGTTTTACCAGATTGTGAGGAGTGGCCTAATACATAGCACCCTTAGCTCCCCCTGGAGGCCAGACTGTGAAGTCTGGTCAGGTGAACTCCTTCAGTGCCATCAGACGTACCATAGCCCCCCTTAGTGGCGGAGCAACAGTACTGCAACGACCAGGACTCTGGGACGCTGAATATCCACCAATATTCTCGATTTAGTTGTTGCGTGATGGTCCCCACCTCTCAAAGGTTTAGAAACTCTCTCTCTATACCTATTAATTTACACATAGAGGTATCACCATGAAAAGTGTTTTGAGGCTGCCGAGCATTTATAAACTTTTTTCTGGCAGCATCGGAGAGGTGGAGTCTAATTCTTATTTTAAGTTAGTTTCTGGCACATCCCACATATTGTACATCGCAGGTGTCACGGGGAGACTAGGTGGGCGAGAGCTAATAACCCGGGCCCCTGCAATTTTCCTCAGACTAAGGAAATCCTGACTGACCCTCTACCTGAAGTTTACACTGATGGTGTGCATGTCCAGGCCTCGAACCTCACCCTGCCTCCTGTTTCAACCCTAGGCTGAAAACCTCCAACCACCACCCAGTGAATACAATACACCAATACCCACAGTTAGCACAGACAAGGATAACGGAAAATATACACCACGCCGCAGTCACTCAGGAATACACTATAAATGTGCAGGGCAAAATGAATACAAATATAGGAAGGAGTAAATAAGACAAAGGAAAATACACCACCAGCAACGATTCTCCAACAACCAGCTCTCCACTCCAGACCGAGATAACAACGCACAAGACAGAAGCTATAATCGGCGACGCCCAATGATCAGGAGAACTATTTAAAGGCAATGGGCATGGCCCAGCTTCCAATCCGAGGATCAGGTAAATTAACCCCGGAACAGCTAGATAAAATCTAGCCGACGCCAATGAGCAAATAGTGGTAAAAAGCGGAATTACCGCTGTCTGTCGGACGACCTGGTCTGAACATCGTCCAACATGACAGTACCCCGCCTTCTACGAGGGACCCCAGGGCCCTCACGGCTTATAGGACCTGGCTTGTCTGGATGGCGACGATGAAAAAACCTGACCAGCCGATCCGCATGAATGTCCGAGGCTGGTACCCAGGACCTCTCAGGCCCATAACCACGCCAGTGTACCAAGTACTGTAAAGTGCGGCGCACTACACGAGAGTCAACCACCTTGGAGACTTCAAATTCCAGGTTACCATCCACCAAGACTGGAGGTGGCATAGGCGCCGTGTCCACAGAACCCACCACCTTCTTCAGAAGAGACCTGTGGAACACGTTGTGTATCTTATACACCGTAGGGAGCTCCAGCCGGTACGCTACTGGGTTAATGACGGCGGTGACCCTAAATGGACCAATAAACCGTGGACCCAATTTAAGGGACGGTATTTTGAGTCTTATGTTTTTTGTGGATAACCACACCCAGTCATCCACACTCAAGTCCGGACCTGGCACACGCCTACTGTCAGCCACACGTTTGTACCTAGCACCCACACTCAACAGGCGCTGTTTCACTCTCCTCCAGACTGATGACAATTGTGCTCCTAACTGGTCCTCCTCCGGAACGCCGGAAGAGCCCCTCTAACTCAAAGTACAAAATTGAGGATGTAGCCCGTAAACACAAAAAAACGGAGACTCCCCAGATGACTCCTGGAGGTGATTATTGATGCAAACTCAGCAAAAGGAAGAAAGGTAGACCACTCCTCCTGGTTATCAGAGACAAAGCAGCGTAGGTACTGTTCCAAATTTTGGTTCATACGCTCAGTCTGACCATTTGACTGAGGATGAAACGCCGAAGAATGAGACAACTTGATCCCCAGCCGTGAGCAAAATGCTTTCCAAAATTTTGCCACAAACTGAGACCCCCTATCAGACACGATGTCAGATGGAACCCCATGAAGTCTGACCACCTCCTGCACAAATACCTGAGCCAGAGTCTTAGCATTAGGCAACGAAGGCAAAGACACAAAGTGCGACATTTTTGAAAACCGATCAACAATCACCAAGATGACCGTGTTCCCAGCTGATGAGGGCAAATCAGTGATGAAATCCATGGAGATTTCCATCCATGGCTTACTAGGCACCTCGAGAGGAAGTAGTGTGCCAACAGGATGGGAGCGGGGCGTCTTACCCCTAGCGCACGTAGTACAAGCTGACATGTATGAGACCACGTCCTGTCGGATCTTGGGCCACCAAAACCGACGTGACACCAACTTCAAGTTACCTCTAACCACTGGGTGGCCAGCCAGGACAGCATCATGATGCTCCGCCAAAACCTTTAAGCGGAGATGAAGCGGTACAAAAGATTTGTTGATGGGAAGCTCAGATGGTACCTCCTCCTGAGCCTGGGCAATCTCAGCCTCAACCTCGGTAGTGAGAGCCGAAACCACAACACCCTTTTGGAGGATGGGTACTGGATCCTCCCGAGGTTCTCCCCCCAGAAAACACCTGGACAGAGCATCCACCTTAGGCTACTTTCACACTAGCGTCGGGAAAGACCCGTCGCTGTGCCGACGTTCCCGACGCTAGCGTGGTCTCCGTCGCACAACGGGGGCAGCGGATGCACTTTTCCCACGCATCCGCTGCCCCATTGTGAGGTGCGGGGAGGTGGGGGCGGAGTTCCGGCCGCGCATGCGCGGTCGGAAAAAGCGGACCGTCGGGAGCAAAAAACGTTACATGTAACGTTTTTTTCTCCCGACGGTCCGCTACCACACGCCCAAGCGTCGCAAAACGGACGCGACGTTTGGCAATGCGTCGCAAATGCGTCGCTAATGTTAGTCTATGACGAAAAAACGTATCCAGCAAGAACTTTTGCTGGATGCGTATTTTCGGCAAAACGACGCATTTGCGACGTATTGCAGTTAACGCTAGTGTGAAAGTAGCCTTAGTGTTTTTAGATCCCGGTCTGTAAGTGACAACAAAATTGAACCGCGTGAAAAACAATGCCCAGCGAGCCTGCCTGGGGGAGAGACTCTTGGCTGACTCCAAATACAGCAGATTCTTATGATCGGTAATAACAGTAACCTGATGTACCGACCCCTCCAAGAAGTGTTGCCATTCCTCAAAGGCCAACTTAATAGCCAACAACTCCCTGTTGCCGATATCGTAGTCAAGTTCGGCGGACGACAGTTTCTTGGAGAAATAGGCGCACGGACGCAAACCACTCAAAGATGAGCCTTGAGAGAGTACCGCCCCCACACCAACCTCAGACGCATCGACTTCCACAACAAAGGGTTTTGATACGTCTGGCTGCACAAGAATGGGGGCTGAAACAAAACTGTTCTTAAGAAATTCAAATGCGCGCACAGCAGCCTCAGGCCAAACGGAGAAATTGGTACCCTTTTCAGTCATGTCAGTTAGCGGTTTAGCAATGATGGAAAAATCCTTGATAAATTTCCTATAGTAGTTAGAAAACCCAAGGAACCGCTGACGTGCTTTCAGATTATCAGGACGTTCCCAATGCAGCACCGCTTGCACCTTAGCGGCGTCCATTTTAAAACCAGAAGCAGACACAATATAACCCAAGAACGGCAACTCTTGAACAAAAAATACACATTTCTCAAGTTTAGCATACAGCTTATTCTCTCTGAGAAGCTGTAACACCTGCCTGACATGATCTAAATGAGTATCACGGTCGCAAGAATATATGAGAATGTCATCTAGGTACACGATAACGAATTTCCCCAAAACATGCGAGAACACAATTGATGAAATGTTGGAACACTGCAGGTGCGTTAGTCAACCCAAATGGCATCACCAAATTTTCAAAATGACCCTCAGAGGTATTAAAAGCCGTCTTCCACTCATCACCTTGACGGACTCTTATGAGGTTGTACGCCCCCCTGAGGTCAAGCTTGGTAAACCACTTAGCACCTGCCACCTGGTTGAACAAATCTGGTATCAGTGGCATAGGGTATGGATCACGAACCGTAATCTGGTTCAACTCCCTGAAATCCAAACACGGGCATAATCCGCCATCTTTCTTCTTCTTCACGAAGAAGAACCCTGCTGCCACCGGCGAGGATGACTGCCTGATGTGCCCTTTGCTCAAGCTTTCAGCAATATAATCTTTTAACGCTTGTCTCTCCGGACCGGAGATGTTAAACATCCTTGCTTTCGGCAACTTGGCCCCTGGTTTAAACCTGATAGAACAGTCATAGGGACGATGTGGCGGCAACTCTGAACAACCCTTCTCAGAGAACACATCCACAAAATCCAGAAGTGACTCCGGAACGCTTGAAGTCACCGCAGCCACACATGTGGCCAGGCAATTCTCCTTGCAGAACTCGCTCCACTGAATTATGTCCTGAGTTTTCCAGTCAATTACCGGGTTGTGCATAGACAACCAAGGAAAACCCAAAACCTCCTGATCACCTTACATGTAACCCGCTCGGAATGTAGAACCCCAATGTGGAGTTTCACCTCAGCCACAAATTCAGTAATCTCCCCCTGTGAGAGAGGAGCTGCATTGATGGTGACCACGCGGATAGGATGAGACAGTTTTTCAATCCTAAAACCTGCTGTGCGCCAAACTCCTCATCAATGAGATTTGTGGCAGAACCATTATCCACAAAAACAGTAATTGGCAGCTCACTGCCAGCGATAAAAACCTTAGCAGGGAGCATGCATTGAGAAACCACCATGGAGGATATATATAAGCCCAGATTGGTCTCCTCCACACCCTCTGAGCTTAGAAGTTTTCCGCCGTTGTGTTTTTCTTAGACAGCAGAGGACAGATGTTAATAAAATGACCAGTTTTACCGCAGTAAAAACAGGCTCCCTGCTTCCTGAGCTCAGGGGCTCGACGCTTCACATGTGACACCCCTGCGATTTACATAAGCTCCGTGGGCTTACCTGCAGCAACCTCACGTGAACCTAAACCTTCTCCCATAAGCGGTGTCTCATGCTCCCCCTGACGCAAACAACGATCAATGCTGACAACCAGACTCATAGCGGAATCTAGAGAAGCAGGAGTCTCATACATCAGAAGGGCTTTTTTAACCCTTCCAGAAACCCCATGAATAAACTGACTCCGCAATGCTGGATCATTCCATTGTGTATCGATCGCCCAGCGACGAAATTCAGAACAGTAATCTTCTGCAACTCGCTCCCCCTGGCGAATAGAGCGTATCTTAGATTCTGCTAGAGCCATTCTGTCAGGCTCATCGTAGATTTTCCCAAGAGAGGAAAAAAAAACTCTCCACAGAGTCAAATGCAGCAGAATCAGATGGCAAAGAAAACGCCCATGCTTGGGGATCCCCGCTTAACAATGACAACACCAGGCCCACACGCTGAGCCTCATTACCCGAGATCAGGCGTATACGGAAATATAGTTTGCAAGCTTCACGAAAAGAAACAAATTTACTGCATTCCCCAGCAAATTTTTCAGGCAAAGGAAATTTAGGCTCAGCAACTCTTCCTGTCGCTCCAGCTTGCACATTAGATACTGCTAGTCCCTGTTGCTGTACTGCCGCCCTCCACTCAGTGACCTGTAGGGACAGCGCCTCCAACTGGCGGGTTATGGAAGTCATGGGATCCATGGCAAAACACAAAAAAAAAAGAACCCCCTTTTTTTTGTTGTTGGGCCGATTATGATGTCACAGGGAGACTAGGTGGGCGAGAGCTAATAACCCGGGCCCCTGCAATTTCCCTCAGTCTAGGGAAATCCTGACTGACCCTCTACCTGAAGTTTACACTGATGTTGTGCATGTCCAGGCCTCGAACCTCACCCTGCCTCCTGTTTCAACCCTAGGCTGAAAACCTCCACCCACCACCCAGTGACTACAATACACCAATACCCACAGTTAGCACAGACAAGGATAAAAGAAAATATACACCACGCCGCAGTCACTCAGGAATACACTATAAATGTGCAGGGCAAAATAAATACAAATATAGGAAGGAGTAAATAAGACAAAGGAAAATACACCACCAGCAACGATTCTCCAACAACCAGCTCTCCACTCCAGACCGAGATAACAACGCACAAGACAGAAGCTATAATCGGCGACGCCCAATGATCAGGAGAACTATTTAAAGGCAATGGGCATGGCCCAGCTTCCAATCCGAGGATCAGGTAAATTAACCCCAGAACAGCTAGATAAAATCTAGCCGACGCCAATGAGCAAATAGTGGTAAAAAGCGGAATTACCGCTGTCTGTCGGACGACCTGGTCTGAACAGCGTCCGACATGACAGCAGGACAGACAGGTTAGTAAATATACTACATATATGTGATATCACAATTAATGTATTTTTGATATTATAGCTTTTTTTTTTAGTAACACTTGAACTAAATTCTTTAGTACTAACCATATGGTCACAGCACAGACATGTGCGATGTCTATATTTATAATTGCCTATAGTATGTAACCAATTTTTTTCAGTTTAATTTATGTATAAACATGGTGACAAAATATTCCCCAAAGACGGTGCAGAAAATTTCATGGATCTAGATAAAACATTTTAATTTTTCATCACTATGCAATGTAGGGATATAACTGTATAATATTTTTAATAACCATAAATTGTCGACTGTATTGTGTAACAAAAGAAACGTCATTTGATTTTTGATGAGCCTAAAATTTTTCTTTTACCATATACTGTTTATTCCGGCAGGCAACTGATTCTGCTGCTCTATATAGTTTTTATCAGTTTGAATAAAAATTTTTTTATCTACAAGCAACCTGAAATTTCTGCACCTTGATTTCTCTTGGTGGCAAAGACAGCACTATTCCCTCGTCCTCCCGTCTGGCATAAAAAAATTTTTTAAATATAAAAGTTCAAATCACACCCCCATTCAAAATAAAAAATTTTTTTAAAAAATTAAAAATACACATATTTGGTATCGCCAAGTTCAGAAACGCCTTGTCTATCAAAATATAAATATAATTCATCCGATCAGTGCACGGCATAACGAGAAAAAAATCGAAATGCCAGCATTACGGGTTTTTGGTAGCTGCAACATTGCAATAAAATGAAATAACATGCAATCAAAATAACGTATCTAAAATGGTATCAGTAAAAATGTCAGCTCGGCGCACAAAAAAAGCCCTCACCCAGCATCAGATCTTGATAAACGGAGACCCTACAGGTCTCAAAATACGGCGCCATCGTTTTTTTATTTTGCAAACTTTGGATTATTTTTTCACCACTTAAATAAAACAGAACCTAGTTTGGTATACATAAACTCGTAATGACCTGGAGGATCATAATTGCAGGTAATATTTAGCATTTAGTTAACAATTAAAAAAAAAAAAAAAACAATTGTGGAATTGCTCTTTTCTTGCAAAATTAGTAACATCATAATATTAGTAATAGTAATAATAACTAATATTTTTTTTTAAATGGTAGTAATAAAATCTAATATATAAAGCTGAATGTGTGTATGTGTGTATGTATGTATGTGTGTATGTCCGGGATTGGCATCTGAACCGTCGCAGCTACAGCCACAAAATTTTGCACAGTCACACGTCTGGACCCCGAGAGCGTCATAGGCTATGTTGTGAGGTGAAATTTTAACCCCGCGCTTTCCAATTCACCAAACAATTTTGCCCCTATCTACATAATGGGGGAAAAATGAAAGGAAAAGTGTTGGAGGTAAATTAACAGCTGCCAGATGTGAACAAGGGGGACTTAAAGAATGAGAGCGATGGCGCCAAAGAGTATATACTGTACAGTTGCTAAGGTGGGGCCCCGACATGGGATAATCACCACACCACCACGGGGATATGAACACACACACACAAAATGCGCCACACACTACCACGTGCTCGAACACATATACCACCCTCAGCGCACATTTCACCACACATACACCAACCTCGCCACATAAAAGTCGAAACAAAAGTCGCCGCTCAAAACTCGCCACGCACAAAACTCTCCACATGCAAAACTCGCCACACGTGCAAAACTCACCTCATGGAAAACTCGCTACACGCAAAACTTGCATACGCGGAAAAATTGCCACATGCACAAAAGTTGCAACACATGCTAAAGTTGCCTCACACAAAACTTGCACATACTCAAAAGGCACCACACATAAAACTCGCCACGCGCAAAACTCGCCATGCGCAAAACTTGCTGCACACAACTTGCTACACTAACCTGTCACATGCAACCCGACACAAAAAGTTGCTACACGCATGTCGCCACACAAAACTCATCTCACAAAAGTCACTACATGCATGTCGCCACACGCAACTCAACGCACACAACTTGACACACGAAACTCGCCCTAAAACACACACAAGTCTGGTATTATCCTTCAAAAATAAAAATCTGATTAATAAGCAGACAAACTACAAGAGCAACAAATGTACCATATAGGAATCCGGCAGCTGTCAGTCACATGACCAGTCTATTATGTGTATGTGTGAGCTAATATATACTGCCAGGGGGTGGGCTTACTGTTGGCTGGGGATTTATCAGGCAGCCAATTTAGCTTACAAATACTGAGGTAAAAATACTGACCAAATAACGTGTGAACGAGGTCTAATACAGGAGGAGATGACATACAGATATATACTATATACAGGAGGAGATGACACACAGGTATATACTATTTACAGGGGAGATGACACACAGGTATATACTATATACAGGAGGAGATGACAGATATATACTATATACAGGAGAGATGACACACAGGTATATACTATATAGAGGAGGAGATGACATACAGGTACACATACTACATACAGCAGGAGATGACATACAGGTATATACTATATACAGGAGCAGATTACCTACAGGTATATAGTATATACAGGAGGAGATGACATACAGGTATATGCTATGTATAGGAGGAGATGACATACAGGTATATACTATATACAGGAGGAGATGACACAGATATATACTATATATAGGTGAGATGACACACAGGTATATCTAATATATAAAGCTGAATGTGTGTATGTGTGTATGTATGTGTGTATGTCCGGGATTGGCATCTGCACCGTCGCAGCTACAGCCACAAAATTTTGCAGTCACACGTCTGGACCCCGAGAGCATCATAGGCTATGTTGTGAGGTGAAATTTTAACCCCGCGCGTTCCAATTCACCAAACAATTTTGCCCCTATCTACATAATGGGGAAAAAGTGAAGGGAAAAGTGTTGGAGGAAAATTGACAGCTGCCAGATGTGAACAATGGGGACTTAAAGAATGAGAGCGATGGCGCCAAAGAGTATATACCGTACAGTTGCTAAGGTGGGGCCCCGACATGGGATACTCACCACACACGGGGATATGAACACAAACACAAAATGCGCCACACACTACCACGTGCTTGAACACATATACGACCCTCAGCACACATTTCACCACACACACACCAACCTCGCCACATAAAAGTCGAAACACAAAAGTCACCACGCAAAACTCGCTACGTGCAAAACTCGCCATATGCAAAACTAGGCTCACGCAAAACTCGCCACACGTGCAAAACTCACCTCATGCAAAACTTGCACACACAGAAAAATTGCCACATGTACAAAAGTTGCACCACATGCAAAAGTTGCCTCACACAAAACTTGCACATGCTCAAAACGCACCACACATAAAACTCGCCACGCGCAAAACTCGCCATGCACAAATCTTGCTGCACACAACTTGCTACACTAACCTGTCACATGCAACTCGACACACAAAATGTTGCTACACGCATGTCGCCACACAAAACTCATTTCACAAAAGTCGCTACATGCATGTCGCCACACGCAACTCAACACACACAACTTGACACATGAAACTCGCCCTAAAACACACACAAGTCTGGTATTGTCCTTCAAAAATAAAAATCTGATTAATAAGCAGACAAACTACAAGAGCAACAAATGTACCATATAGGAATCCGGCAGCTGTCAGTCACATGACCAGTCTATTATGTGTATGTGTGAGCTAATATATACTGCCAGGGGGGAGGGCTTCCTGTTGGCTGGGGATTTATCAGGCTGCCAATAGCAACCAATCACAGCTCAGCTTCTATTTTGCTACAGTTAATTAATCTGAGCTCTGATTGGTTAATATAGGCAACAAAGACATTCTCAGTATAACAAAGCTAATATATGTTGTGAAATTCTTCTATTAGCTTAGTTTTTGCCTAATAATTACATTTCTATCTATTTGTTTTGTGGTTTTTGTGTGCAGAATACATTTTTGTTATCACATTCTATTTTGCTAACAGCAGTCATTAACCCGGGCGAAGCCGGGTAGTACAGCTAGTAGTAATATATAAACATATAATAGTATAATATTATTAGAAATAATATAATAGCATAGGACACTATTAGGCATCAGCAAGTTTTAGCCAGGGTTTTAGGACTGATCGCCTTTTCCCGAGGTCAAAAATGAATTTGTTTTTGCCTTCTTCTGGATCAACATTTTTAATTTTATGGATCTCATAGTACTAGAGTAATAATACGTATAATAGTATTGCAATTGTAATGAATAGATTGGGATGATAATAAAAATAATATAAATTTCACGGCCGGCAGTCAGTCAGTGCGGGAAGCAGACGGCAAGGGACCTGACGGACACCGGAATGTGAGTATGTACTGTTTTTTTTTTTTTACATTTACGACAGTAACCAGGGTAAACATCGGGTTACTAAGCGCGGCCCTGCGCTTAGTTACCCGATGTTTACCCTGGTTACAAGCGAACACATTGCTGGATCGCTGTCACACACACCGATCCAACGATGACAGCGGGAGATCCAGCGACGAAAGAAAGTTCCAAACGATCTGCTACGACGTACGATTCTCAGCAGGGTCCCTGATCGCTGCTGCGTGTCAGACACAGCGATATCGTATGGATATCGCTGGAACGTCACGGATCGTGCCGTCGTAGTGACAAAAGTGCCACTGTGAGACGGTACCCTAAGGCTACTATCACACATCAGCTTTTTTTGTTTCAGGCACAATCCGGCAAGTTTTGAAAAAAAACTTTATTTTTTGCGCCGGATCCGTTTTTTTCTCATAGAGTTGTATTAGTGCCGGATTGCGCCTGATGGCCAGATGTTTCATCCGTTTTTTCCAGATACGTCCAAATAGTCATTTCCGGCTGATGGAGAAAACGTCCAGATGAACGTTTTTTCGTCCGGCGAAAAAAGTGCACAGCGACGGAACCGGCCAAAAACGTGTGAAACGGACTGGTGAAAACATGAAACCGGCCTCCGATTCCGGGTTTCCAAGCATTTTCCATTGAATTCATGCAGATTTTCCATTCTGAGGTCTCTCGGTCTCTCTCTCTCTCTCTCCTTTTCCAGGAAGTCAATGTAAACCCCATCCTAAAAATAAAAACCGAATCCGCCAGAAAAACGGATCCGTTGCATCAGTTTTTCCACTATTTCCAACGGATCCGTTTTATGAAACATTAGCCGGATTCTGCCTGAAACAAAAAACCTGATGTGTGAAAGTAGCCTTTCAGGAACAGTGGAGTTCAAGAGAAGGTCTGCAAGTTTCAGTGAGAGCTGCTCATAGGGTTGCTAGAGAGGCAAATAAGAACTCCCTCTTAACTGCAAAAGACGTTCAGAAAGATTTTGCAGACTCTTGAGATGTGGTACATTGTTCTACTGCACAAAACACCTGCGCAAATTTGGCCTTCATGGAAGAGTCATCAGAAGAAAACCTCTCCAGTGTCATCACCATAAAATTCAACATCATAAGTATGCAAAAGAACATCTAAACAAGCCTGATGCATTTTGGAAACAAATTCTGTGATCCGATGAGGTTAAAATAGAACTCTTTGGCCACTTTATATACTGCGCAAGCGCCTGCGAAGACGCTCCCAGTGTTACATTATAGCCACAGTGTCCGTCTTAAAGAAAAACTGGAGCCAGAAAGCACCGACTGCGCTGGTGCCGATGTCGGCGTCACGATCTCACCTATTGTTGAAGTCCACCGCCACAGTGTCCCCACACCCTGATTCCGCTGAATGTCCCACTGCTCCTGGGATGGGAGCAGTACATGACAGGACGGGGGCGCAGGATGGGAGCAGCACATGACAGGACGGGGGCGCAGGATGGGAGCAGCACATGACAGGATGGGGGCGCAGGATGGGAGCAGCACATGACAGGACGGGGGCGCAGGATGGGAGCAGCACATGACAGGACGGGGGCGCAGGATGGGAGCAGCACATGACAGGACGGGGGCGCAGGATGGCAGCAGCACATGACAGGACGGGGGCGCAGGATGGGAGCAGCACATGACAGGACGGGGGCGCAGGATGGCAGCAGCACATGACAGGACGGGGGCGCAGGATGGGAGCAGCACATGACAGGACGGGGGCGCAGGATGGGAGCAGCACATGACAGGACGGGGGCGCAGGATGGCAGCAGCACATGACAGGACGGGGGCGCAGGATGGCAGCAGCACATGACAGAATGACAATGTGCAGACGCACAAAACAGGATAAAAGCACAGAATAGGGGCTGCACATGACAGGAAATGAGCGAAGGATAATTGCAGCATATGGCAGGATGAAGGTGCAAGATGGTAGCAGCACATAAAGTTAGGACACAGGATGGAAGCAGCACATACCAGGATGTAGAACCTCTTACCAATACAAATGCTCGCCACCTGGGAGAAGAACGGGTTCAATAGCTATATACACACACACACACACACATCACTATGATAAAAAAAACCAAACTGTATACTTTTGCCATTTTGCTGGGTAAAATAGTCACCGTGACACATTTATTTTCTATTCACTTGAACGGGTGAAAAACACTGCAAAAATGCTGAAAGATTAAGCTGCAAATTTAAAATAAAAAAAAACAAAACACTTTTTTCAAATCTGCAATGAGAAAATAATTTTTTTTTTACTTTGAGTTTTCAGGAATCTCATTCACTCTGCTGCCACTGTAAAATGTTGAGTATTTTTTCAGGGGAAAAAATGGGGCCAAAATGCAGCATGTGAACTCCTTGTTAGATTTTGCCTCCAAATTGCTACCTGTGCTCACATGATAAAGTGTCCAAATATACACCCATAGTTCACATTGGCAATAAAACTGAAAAAAAAAAACATATATACATCAGCCAATAATATATTTACAAATGATTCAAAACGTAACATAATATAATTCATTATATAAATCAGACCCATTGAACTTTTGAAGCGCAATGTCTTTCATTGTGTTGGCTGAGACAGAAGCTCATCGATGTCCACCTTAAGGTTTGTAGTGGACAGTCGCAGCGCTTGTAGTAGTGTTCTGTTTGAAATGTTATTCCTGTATTTTGATTTGATATGATTTAAGTCAGAAAAAGACTTCTCACAGATATAAGTGCTGCCAAACATAGAGGCAATTTTCAGCCCTAGATCCCGTAAATTAGGGAAGTGTTTCTTATCAAGAAACTTAAAGAAGGGCACCCCAACCTCTGCTCTGGAGGCAATGTAAAAGTCTTCCTGCACCTCACATAGCTCCAACTGGTAATGTGCATCGGCATTATTAATGTCAATGGAAAGCGGATTATTGAACAATTGGAAACTGGAGTTCAGCTCATTGAACTCTTGATACCGTCCGTTAAAGTTCTCGATAAGAGTTTCAATCTTTGGGATAAATCTGTTGAAGTTCAAGTTGATTCCTCTCTCTTTGACTTCATGGAAGAGCTCATTGCAGCACTGAAAATTCGTGAGCTCGTTCTGTAACAAATTTAATTTGAGCAACATCAGTTTGGACCTGAAGGCAGAAATGTGCTTGTAGAGCTGACAGATATCCTGCTCCCTCTCCTTCAAACTTTTGTTCAAAGAGTTTAAAGCCTGCGTAATGTCTATTAAGAAGGCGAGAGAGCAGAGAAAGTCAACGTCACATAGACGCTCCTCCAAGAATGGATCGGATTTTAACTCCGATAGGAACAGGTATATTTCTTTTCGAAGTCGGAAAAATTTACAGAGATAATTTCCTTCGTTTAACCAACGAATATTTCGATTCTGTGGCAAATCGCACCTGGAGGCCTCAAGCTC
This sequence comes from Ranitomeya variabilis, assembly GCF_051348905.1. Lineage (NCBI taxonomy): Eukaryota > Metazoa > Chordata > Amphibia > Anura > Dendrobatidae > Ranitomeya > Ranitomeya variabilis. Next base: position 487,929,040 of record NC_135233.1, on the reverse strand, counting down.
CTCTAAAAGACCTTTAAACCTCCTCTGGGTCACAGTGCATTTCTTGTCTCTTATCATATTAGTAATTTTTATCACAACCTCCATAACGTCGGCCATTTTTAACATTGTTCCCACTAATCCTTCCTCATGGACAATGCAGTGAAATGTCAGACACGCAAAGCCATCTCTTTTTAACAAGCCAGTAAGGCCAGAGTTCTTCGCAGTGGTAGTCTTGGCCCCATCAATGAGAATACTTATACATTTATCAAAACCACCAAGTTCAGCCAAGGCTAACTTCACTTCCTCGTAAACATCTTCGTCTTTTGTGGTTCTTTCCAGTGGCATCAGATGTAATAATTCTTCCGAAATGTTGAAGTCGTCATCCACCGTGCGGATGCAAACTATGAGCTGGTTGGTACCTGTGATATCAATCTTTTCATCCACTGCAACTGAAAAATAAGTGCAGTTCTTAACAGCCTCGTGAACTTTCTGAGTCACATACTGATCCATGACCGATATGCGCCGGGCGACGGTCTGATGGGAGAGTGACACAGACTCAAAGCACTTGGCCATTTCCTCGCTGCCAAAGGCACGAGCCATTTTGACGGCGCACTCTTTAATAAATGCTCCGTCGCTGAAGGCTTTTTTCCTTTTCACGATTTCCTTGCAGATGACAAACGATGCCTTTATTGCCGCCTTTTCCGTATTCATGTCTGGTGTTTGTACCGTAGCCTCGCTATTCAGTTTGCTTTTCAGGTCATTGATCACTGCCAGTCTTAGGTCGCCGGTATATTTGGAGTACTGGATTTCATGCTGAGAGATGTAGTGCCTTTTCACATTATATTCCTTGCAGACTGCCAATATCTGGAAACATACCAAGCACTGTGGTTTGTTTTTGGACTTCACAAACAAGTAATCCATCTCCCAACGCTGCTTAAATGACCGATTTTCGCTGTCGACCTTCCTCTGTCTCGGGGGTCCCAACTTTGGAGAGAAACCAGTAAGAGAAACCTGGAAAAAAAAAAAAAATCAGTAAAATTGCATTAAAATTAAAGCAATTTATTTATTTATTTATTTTTTTTGGAAAGAAGAAGAAAAAAAAAATCACTACCTGCCATGCCAATGTAAAATCTTTCCTGATGCTTTAACTTTAATTGAAGAAGGATGGGAAAGGGGATTATCTTAATCATCTTTTTATGGACAAGACACATGAAAACCAAACACTAGATTATCCAATTTATCCCACTCTATGGCCCAAGGCCTCCAAATTAGCGACTGGGATAAAAATGACCTTACAAGATATTATCAGGATATAGGTTGCTCTTGTATTTGAATCAGCATTTCCCAACTTTGGTGCAGAATACTGGTCATGTTTTCAGGGACAGCCACAAGTATCACCTCTATGGCCCTAACCTCTAAACTGCGGCTCGATAGAGGAAGGCTGGGAAATGCTGTAGGTACTGGAGGCCTTGAGAATTGCCATACTATAGTACAAGAAAACTGTGATCATGGGGCAAACTACGAATACTTGAAAGTGAAGTTTAGGGAACCGTGTTATAAAGTGTAACGTCGGCTACAATTTACTCACAATCAAATTTTTTTTCTAGCTTTATGCTTAAGGGATAGTCACATAAAGACAATACCCTGCCCATATGTCCTATAAGGCAGGAGTGGACACAGAGGGCCCCTGTAAAAGAACAATATATGGGCCCTTTGCAGTCCAATAGCTCCTCATAATGCACAATTCGACCAGCTTTGGAGCTGGAGATGGCTCCATTACCTCTTGGGCCAGTGTCTGGCTGTCCAGGTTTCACCATGTGCCCCTGCTCCAAGGCCATGTAGATACCATAGAACGTGGTGTGAGGGTAGGAGAACCTGGCTAGCATGTTATCTGCCGAAACAGAGAGGCTCCCTTTCTGAAACACTTAAAAGGAAAGCTATCGTCAGAAAATGTCCTAATACTAAATTTATTTTTTTATACCTCAATCTGTATATAAAAAAAATTAAAAATAGAAAGCTTGTAATTTTCACACTGGCGGCTGTGGTTTTTGACTCCTACTCCCTGTTTCAGGAAACAAGACATGAACATAACCATAATGGTCAGATCCTGACTATCTTTTGAACTGTATTGCATCTTTTGCATTGAGCATGCGCAAAGATCATTGTGAAGGTAGGGGAGCAGGGTCAGCTGTTATATCACCTATTGTGATTGGTGGATTCTGTTTTAATCAGTTGTGTATCGAGGCGCTACCCATCATCTGTTGATTAGGAGCCTGCTGAAAACTGGCCCTGAAACATCAGTACGTTAAGAGTCTAAAAAAGTCCCAATGGCCGTTATGAAAATGGTAAGATTACTTTTTTTTTTTTTTAAGGAACCTGTTCCCCCCAGGGCCTATTAAGGTAAAAGAGCCACCTTCTGCAGCACTAAGGCTGCATTCTGTGAAGGTGGCTCTTATGGTCTTGATCCCTAATAATGCTGAAATATTCACGTTCATAAATTGCGCACCATACCTGTATTGAGTCCGGGGGGTACCTTTTCTCCCCGACTCGGTCGCCTCGCAGCCATCCATCATCCCACCGGGCGCCGCCTCCTCGCTGTCCTGTGCCGTCACCGGAACCTGCGCTCTGCAATTATTTCTCGGGCATGCGCCGTGTGCGCTGCCCTGGAACTCACATCAGCTGATGTACTGATATCGCGGCTGCGTGTAGCAGAGGCCTGAGATCCCGCCCCACAGTGTGTTATGATTTATTGACACTCCGGGGCTGGGAATCGGGCGCTGTGCGCAGGAGCGATCTACTTACATCAGCTGATGCGAGTTCCAGGGTAGTGCGCACGGCGCATGCCCGAGAAATAATTGCAGAGCGCAGGTGCCCATGACGGCACAAGACAGAGAGGAGGCAGCACCCGGTCCACTGAGGGGGATGATGGACGGCTGCGAGGTATGGTGCCCAATTTATAAAAGTGAACATTTCAGCGTTATTAGGGATTTAAAACATAAGAGCCACCATCACAGAATGCAGCCTTAGTGCTGCAGAAGGTGGCTCTTTTACCTTAATATGCCCTGGGGGGGTGACAGGTTCCCTTTAAGGAAAAAAAACAATATAACGTTTCTTGCTTGTGCAGAGTGACATACCGGCACTGGCATGCCAATGTAAGGAGGCTTAAACGCCTTGCATGCTCCTCTGGGGAATCTAATATGCAAATTGCCTCTTCAGAAAGGAAGAGGACTAGAACACTAGCGCCACCTGTTGGAAGTACCAATCCTACAAGTCACTATTAACCCTTTATCAAGTCTTGCAATATGACTTAGGATAAAAGCCAAATCAGAATCTCAATTTTCAGATTGCTGCTTCCAACAGGTGGCGCTATAGAGTTCAAGTCCTCTTCCTCTCTGAAGAGGCAATTTGCATAAAATAAAAAATGCATATAACAAAAATCTAATTTAAAAAGGTTCATCGTCCCCATAATGGCAATTAAACTGCCTAAACATTAATATTGGAGACCTAGTCCCCATTTACATAATACTAGGTAATAATAAATGTGATTAAATGTAATACTAAATTTACAGTGTAACTTATTTAAATTTTATTTAACCCAAGAAGAGGTGCAAAACAGGCTAAATAAGATTAAAATAGATAAATCTCCGGGTCCGGATGGCATACACCCACGAGTACTAAGAGAACTAAGTAATGTAATAGATAAACCATTATTTCTTATTTTTAGGGACTCTATAGCGACGGGGTCTGTTCCGCAGGACTGGCGCATAGCAAATGTGGTGCCAATATTCAAAAAGGGCTCTAAAAGTGAACCTGGAAATTATAGGCCAGTAAGTCTAACCTCTACTGTTGGTAAAATATTTGAAGGGTTTCTGAAGGATGTTATTCTGGATTATCTCAATGAGAATAACTGTGTAACTCCATATCAGCATGGGTTTATGAGAAATCGCTCCTGTCAAACCAATCTAATCAGTTTTTATGAAGAGGTAAGCTATAGGCTAGACCACGGTGAGTCATTGGACGTGGTATATCTCGATTTTTCCAAAGCGTTTGATACCGTGCCGCACAAGAGGTTGGTACACAAAATGAGAATGCTTGGTCTGGGGGAAAATGTGTGTAAATGGGTTAGTAACTGGCTTAGTGATAGAAAGCAGAGGGTGGTTATAAATGGTATAGTCTCTAACTGGGTCGCTGTGACCAGTGGGGTACCGCAGGGGTCGGTATTGGGACCTGTTCTCTTCAACATATTCATTAATGATCTGGTAGAAGGTTTACACAGTAAAATATTGATATTTGCAGATGATACAAAACTATGTAAAGCAGTTAACACAAGAGAAGATAGTATTCTGCTACAGATGGATCTGGATAAGTTGGAAACTTGGGCTGAAAGGTGGCAGATGCGGTTTAACAATGATAAATGTAAGGTTATACACATGGGAAGAAGGAATCAATATCACCATTACACACTGAACGGGAAACCACTGGGTAAATCTGACAGGGAGAAGGACTTGGGGATCCTAGTTAATGATAAACTTACCTGGAGCAGCCAGTGCCAGGCAGCAGCTGCCAAGGCAAACAGGATCATGGGGTGCATTAAAAGAGGTCTGGATACACATGATGAGAGCATTATACTGCCTCTGTACAAATCCCTAGTTAGACCGCACATAGAGTACTGTGTCCAGTTTTGGGCACCGGTGCTCAGGAAGGATATAATGGAACTAGAGAGAGTACAAAGGAGGGCAACAAAGTTAATAAAGGGGATGGGAGAACTACAATACCCAGATAGATTAGCGAAATTAGGATTATTTAGTCTAGAAAAAAGACGACTGAGGGGCGATCTAATAACCATGTATAAGTATATAAGGGGACAATACAAATATCTCGCTGAGGATCTGTTTATACCAAGGAAGGTGACGGGCACCAGGGGGCATTCTTTGCGTCTGGAGGAGAGAAGGTTTTTCCACCAACATAGAAGAGGATTCTTTACTGTTAGGGCAGTGAGAATCTGGAATTGCTTGCCTGAGGAGGTGGTGATGGCGAACTCAGTCGAGGGGTTCAAGAGAGGCCTGGATGTCTTCCTGGAGCAGAACAATATTGTATCATACAATTATTAGGTTCTGTAGAAGGATGTAGATCTGGGGATTTATTATGATGGAATATAGGAATATAGGCTGAACTGGATGGACAAATGTCTTTTTTTGGCCTTACTAACTATGTTACTATGTAATTAAAAATCAACTTTTAATATGCAAATGAGGGTACCTTGGTGAACTTTTTGCATGGCCTGTCTTTGTGCACAGTCACACCCTCCTACTTGTACAATAAAGCCGGTATCTTATAGGCGTTGAGAGGTCTCCAAATATGAAACGGAACGCTGTGTCTCCTGCGTAATGACACTGGATGACTTTGGCTGTGAACTCAGTGTCCACAGGTGCATGCAGTCATACAATGTGGCTGCGGGGGCGCTATTATACCCGGCTCGTGACGGCCGCACAGGAGTCCCAAGAGGTAAGGGGGCTCATTTCCACCTCCAAACCCAGGTGAAATTGTGCATTATGAACGTGGCGCATAGAATCCCGTGTACAAGGATGGTCACGGGTGAGAAATGAAGCTGGATTTTTGCACACTGGAGCGTTTCAACATATTTTGCATTGAAACCTTCAAAAAGAATCTGAAGACCCACCTCTTCCGACAAGCCTACAACCAGCAGTAACCACCGATCGACCAACCGCTGCACGATCAGCTCTATCCTCACCTACTGTATTCTCACCCATCCCTTGTAGATTGTGAGCCCTCGCGGGCAGGGTCCTCTCTCCTCCTGTACCAGTTATGACTTGTATTGTTCAAGATTATTGTACTTGTTTTTATTATGTATACCCCTCCTCACATGTAAAGCGCCATGGAATAAATGGCGCTATAACAATAAATAATAATAATAATAATAATTTGTGTTTTCAACAGTTTCCCTATGGGGAAATCTACCTGCAGCGCCCCCACAGGGGAAATGAAGAATGACGCATGAAACATTAACGTCCGTACAATGCTGTGCGCATTTCTTCTGCTACCACTACGAAGCAATACTTCTAAAGCAAGATCTAGGGAATCTGTCACCGGGTTTTTGCTCTCCCATCTGTTTTTGCTCCCCCAGCATGACACAGAAGCCGAGACCCCAATTCCTGCAATGTGTCACTTATTGGGCTGCTCGCTGCAGTTTTGATAAAATCAGTTTTATCAGCAGTGTGGGTGAAGGGGGCATAAAGACACTGAGAAATTAAAGAAAAAAATAAAATAGGTTATGATTTTTTTTTTCCTCCAGAAACACAGACTCCAAAAGGGGCAGAGATGAAGACTGAAAGACAGGCGTGGAGCATTTTATTTCTTTTTTTGGGGGGGGGGGGGGTTTGGGGGATGGAGGCGAGAGGTGAAAAAGCAGCGGCCTGTATTCATCGGCGGCCTGCGTTCATCGCACTGGCGTCCTCAGGTCGCCCCCTATCGGACACTTTGCGGTTTCTCCTCGCACGTCTGTATACGGCGCTGTTCACACTGTGTTTTTGTTGAGTTGTTATGGTGGAAACGCCCAAGTTTTTCAGGAAGATTTCTGCTCAATAAAACTCAGTGTGAACAGGACCTTAGTGACAAGTAATAAATGTTCCCCCCTCCTGTCCACAACTAGTCCCTGCCCTGGATTAGGGGCCCTATCCCTCCAGGGGCCACGCACTCCTCCGCCAGCACGATGGGAGCCCGGCTGGGGGTCCCCGGCCGTCCCTCGCCCCTTTACCCATCTTTTAGTAGAAGACAGCCTATTTTTCCATCTGGACACTCCAGTCTAGGAGCCAACCCCCGTGACTAACCACAGCAGCACTCCGCTACAATGTGCCAGTGCTCGGCCTGGCGGCCACCTCTCAGCATGACGAGGTTTCCATTCACTGACAGGAAACAGGTCTTGAAAAATGGTGAGAAAGTGAAACACAAAAGCGGATTAGAAAGTTCTAAACTTTTCTCTCCGCTTTAGTCAGATAATGTGGGATTCTGTGGCTTTGTTTCCGGGATGGTCGGACTATACACCGAGGACAGCTGTGGACGGTGCTACATGCACACTATCCGTGCAGCGGAATGAGCCCCCAAGGAACAACCCATGAGAGGAACTACTTACCGTACTGGACTCCATGGCTGCAGGATCATCTTCTCGGGAAGACTCCATGGACGCTGCACACTGTACAGGAAGTCGAGTCACTGCGCAGCCGTTCGGTGAGTGTTTGTAGTCCTCCTAGCCTACAGATGTCGCTGTCTTGCGCTGTCCCTATACACATCGGACGTCATGTTGTCCTCCAAACACCTAGGTGGCGCTGTTATGTCATTTCTCTGCGTGTCCAGCGTGCAGACAGCTCGCACCTCCGAACCTGTAGGTGGCGCTGCACATCAGCATCAGGAAGTGTCACCCATCGGTGTGCCAAGTGCTGGGAAGCAGGACACGGTGAAGAAATGGCCAGCAAAGTGATGTGAGTACCGGGGCGGCCCAGTGTGAACACGGGTGGAGGGGTGTGCGGGTTTCTTTTTCTTTACAGTGTTTTTTTTCCTCCCCTTCAACGTGTCCTCTATTAGCGGGGCTGAAACTTAATCTGGCGCTTGCCGGGGGTGACCTTAGAACAAAGAGTGAGCGCTGATCCGGCTGTGCTGGAGGCCATCTGCCTGCACAGCCGAGGGGCACTAGAGGTACCAGCATGCCCGGCAGACTTCTGATCAGTGTAGAGAGCTGGGACTGCCAATCTCCTTATGCTCCAGTCATCTGGTGGGACTACAAGCCTCAGCATGGAGACAGCAGAAATCTACAAATCTGCTCAAGAGGAAACTTTTTATTTATTTTTTTCTGTTGTGAAAAAAAAATCCAATTTAGAAGTAAATATTTTCCAGTCCGATATAATTGTTGCAATATTTATTCTTCTTATTATTATATAGATATTTACAGTTTTGATTACGGTAAATATTTAGCTTTTCTGCTCTGGAGGCAGAGATGATCTATTATTGTGATTAGAACTGCTGATTGATACGATGACGGCAGGTGAACGCAGCTGATGAGGCCATTCCAGCGCCGTAACGTAACCACAGGGTGTGAATACAGCCCAGAGAAGGAGATCCTGCTGCTGGCAGATTCCCTTTAAAGGGAATGTTCACTATCTAGAACAACCCCTTTTAAAATGAAATAGCCCCCTTTTGTAAAATCTAAATAGCAGTTACTCCCCTCCTACATCAACGCCGCTCCAGGGATCACGTTACCTACCAATTAATGGCTCTCACTTCTTCCACTTGTCTGAGGGAAGGAGATCACAGCAACCCCATAGCGGCATCTGATTGGCTGCAGTAATCACATGACAGAAGAATGCCATGCAGGCTTTGGGAGACATTGCGCCAAGAAGGGAGATGACTTTTTTTTTTTTTTTTTTAAGACGTAGTACTTTATTTAAAAAAGGTAGTGGACAACACCTTAAAGGCTGGAGTCACACGAGCGTATAACACGGCCGAGTGCTATGCGATAAAACATCTCGGCATTTGGATCAGTGTTAAGGTACCTTCACACGAAACGACATCGCTAGCGATCCGTGACGTTGCAGCGTCCTCGCTAGCGATATCGTTTAGTTTGACACGCAGCAGCGATCAGGATCCTGCTGTGATGTCGCTGGTCGCTGAATAAAGTCCAGAACTTTATTTGGTCGTCCGATCGCCGTGTATCGTTGTGTTTGAAAGCAAAAGCAACGATACCAGCGATGTTTTACACTGGTAACCAGGGTAAACATCGGGTTACCAAGCGCAGGGCCGCGCTTAGTAACCCGATGTTTACCCTGGTTACCAGCGTAAAAGTAAAAAAAACAAACAGTACATGCTCAGTCAGTGTCAGGAAGCAGACGCTGGGGGACGCGCAGGTGAGCATGTACTGTTTGTTTTTTTTACTTTTACACTGGTAACCAGGGTAAACATCGGGTTACTAAGCGCGGCCCTGCGCTTAGTTACCCGGGGACCTCGGCATCGTTGGTCGCTGGAGAGCTGTCTGTGTGACAGCTCACCAGCGATCAAACAGCGACGCTGCAGCGATCGGCATCGTTGTCGCTATCGCTGCAGCGTCGCTTCGTGTGAAGGTACCATTACTCTATGGGGCAGCTCTGATCAGTGATTATTTTCTCATGCTGATTCGCCAGGAGAGAACAATGGAAGCATGCTGAGAGTGCATTTGAGAATCAGACAAGTCTATGGGTGCGAGTGAAACCTTAGACTGCACTTGGATGTCATCCAAGTGTAGTGCGATTCTCATGGACACCGGCAATGGAGGAGATGGAGAAATTACTTTCTCCGTCTCCTCCACAGCTGACAGAGGATCGGAGCATAGGGCACTGACGCTCGGATCACACTCGCAGCAGAGCAGGAGCCGAGGGTCATTAGCATATCGCATCCGGTGTGATTCTCTACTGGGACCCCGGCCTAAGAGGAATATTTTATAAGCTATAGATGGGAATAGCTCATGAGTATAACTGTATTCAGCCTCTGCCCTCCCAGCCTGACTGACAGCTGCAGCTTGTAGTGAGCAGGAAGGATTATATAGTCATTCTGATTTTCAAAGTGAATACATCAGCCTCATCAGTTCTAAGAGATCTGCTTAGTTTGTATTGTGAAATCTGGTGACTGATCCAATTTAAAGGATAACTTCTGATCTTTTTAGTTAGAAGATATGGGTTCCCTAGTTCCTGGCAGTGCAGAGATAGCTGGGAAGCTGGGCATCTGGTTCCCAATCACAAGAGATTCCCAAGCATAGCTAACTTGTAATCAAAGAATAAGTGCTAGTCAGTATTACTAATGCTCTCAGTACCTCCTGACCCTGACGTCCCCATGATCAGGAAGTAGCAGCGCTTTGGATGCAGCATATCACGCAGGTAACTCCGCATGTGTTCAGTGAGCAATGTGAATTTACCGCATTCAGTACATATCCATTGTGGAAATTCACAAGCTGCGGCTCATAAACCCGCACTGCGGGTGAGTTTACGCCACGCCAAATAGAAGCACAGTGGGCATGAGATTTCTATAAATCCATTCACTTTGCTTGTATCGTAGAACGCAGCGTTTTCGACGCAGCGCAGTGACCTGCATCCAAAACACTGCTGTCCCTGACTGTGGGCACGTACCCTTATAGAGAATATGGCCACTGCTTGTGGATTAAATGTAATGAGTAAGAACATAAGGGATGCATGGATCCCAAGAGACAGGTAATGAATGAGCCTCCATCTATGATAGTTCTTGTTGTCCTCACGTCAGTGGAAAACAGCCCAAAAATGGAACATGGATTTGTCCAACTCTGTTCATATTGTGAGCACGTGAGACATGCAGGTCACCTGTAGTCCCACTAACGGGAGCTCCTGTGATCAGTGGTGGCTATTGTGGGATTCTTATTGTCATGTCAGTGCCCATTGATTATAATTAGTGATGAGTGAGTGTGCTTGGATGAGGTGTTATCTGAGCATGCTCCAGTGCAAATAGCATATCTCCGGCGTGTTCTTCTACTATGTTCGAGTCCTCGCGGCTGCATTTCTCACAGCTGTTCGACAGCCACAACAAGTGCAGGGATTGTCTAACAAACAGGCAACAGGCAACCCCTGCATGTGTTGCGGCTGTCGAACAGCTGTGAGAAATGCAGCCGCGGGGGCTGAAACATAGTAGTAGAACACGCCGGAGATACTCTTATTAGTACATGAGCATGCTCGCTCATCACTAATTATAATGGATCACTATGTGGGGCTCAGAGCAGAAGACCACCCATGTATATGTTTACAATATTGCAGGAGGGGAGTAAACACAGACCGTCGGAATGGTGGGGTTTAGTCTCGCAGTTATGATTCTTTTATTTGCTTCTGTAAGAGAACGTTCTTAAAGTCTTGGGCCGCCCCAGTATGAACCATAGTTGTAGCTGGGATGTGTCATATTTCGGATGCAATGTCCTCTGGGCTTATTTGTTCTACATTTCTAATTGAATTAATCTCAGAACTGCTTTGCAAAGTCTAAAAGTTTATAATGTATTGCTTTGCGCAATTAATTTTTACTCCCGTTTGCCAAATGGCAGGTACGGTAACTGCAGCTTCTCTAAAAAAAAAAACAAGAAAAGACGAACATGTATTTTTCATCATGAAACAAATCTATATCTTGTAGTTTACAGTCCTTTTGTCACGAGCTGTGGTCATCTAAAGGTATAATACTTACTAATAATTGTTTAATCTAGTGTTTCATTTCAGGGTGTTATCCTCAGTTGTGAAGGGATACAAGTGTACTTCTTTGTTATTTTTTTGGGGGGTAATTCCTAACTAAATTAAGATAAGGGCAGAATATTTTGAGGGTCTGGCTTCTTTGCTCAAGTTAAGGGCTTAGTCATACGGCCATATAACGCGGATACCGATCACAATTCTCAGACTGGCCAGCGGCTCTCCTTACCCGTGAGTGACGGCTGAATAGAAATTCATGGTGTCACGCTAAGGTCAGGAGAGCCGAAGGCCAGTCCGGGGATTGTGATGCGATTGTCGTCCGCGTTATACGGCCATCTGACTGCGGCCTATGGCAGATCCTTCAACAGATTTAACAATACTAACTGCATAAATTATTAAAGGGTTTTTCCACTTTTATGAAAGCGGACCTCAACCAATCAGATAGTAGTATAAAAACAAATGGCGAGATTACTCGTCCACCCTTGATCCTCCATCTGCCTCCCACCGCGGCTTCACTGTCTGCGTTTTGGCTGCAGTGATAACTTCACAACCAATCTCTGAGCTCAGTGGCTCTGCTGATGTTGACTTTACTAGCCGCTGAGCTCAGTGATTGGCTGCAGCACCGATGTGTCCTATATCCTAGACTCCGAAGAAACGGTGGAGAGTCGCCCATGGCAAAACGGAGAGTGAATACTGTCTCTTCTTGATTTAAAAAAACAAAAACAAATTATTTTACGATCTGATCAGTTGGGATGCACTTTTCTAAAAGTGGAAAACCCCTTTAAATAAATATTAGAGGTGATGAGGCTGGTATACTTACTATGAGAATCAATGTCAGAATTTCTGCATAAATCTGGTATTAAAATAAGCATTTTGTGAGTTTAGGTAGAGGTGGGAATATTTTCGAAAAGAATTGTACAGACATGCAAACATGGATTTTTAAAGTGCACCAACTCAGGTCTAGGGGTATGTGCACACAGTTTTTTTTTTTTTTTTTGAGAAGGTCCCCTCCAAAAGATGCTTGAAACATTTTTCCTATTTAGTTCTATTGTAAAACCGATGTTTTATATATTGAGATTTTTGGACATTTTTTTTTTCCGGTTTTGAAAAACACTTGGTGGAAAAAAAGAAATTGCATGTCATGTTTTTTTTTGTAGCTTTTATGGAAAAAATCAGCTCAAATGTAGGCACTATCCAATCAAAAAGCTGCAAAAAAATAAAATAAAGGTTCAGAGAAAAAAATCTCCAAAAAATGCTTACATATTGATCCATTCTCTGCAGGTGTGTTATTGTACTGTATTGCCGCCCGTCTTACGTATTGATCCATCCTCTGCAGGTGTGGGTAAATGCTTTAATTTGGACATACAACAATAGTTTACAGTAAAATTCCTTTAATCTGGAACCCAGTACTCCGGAAACCCTGGTAGCCTGGCATCAACTTAAAATGGTCGTGGTCTTACAAGAGCAGAGGAGAAAGATTAAGCAACTGAAAAGAGGACGTAAGGCGGCTCAGAGGAAAGTTTAAAAAGGTCAAGAAAAGTGGAAGTCGGGAGAGAGGCCGAGAGGGACGGTAAAAAGTGCACAGCCAACATCCCAAATGGAATCCAACTCAATACAAGGTCCTTCTGTTAAAAGGAAACATGTTACACTTACAATTCCTCAGAAACTAGAAATTATCCGGAGGCTTGAAAATGGTGAAAGCCGTGCCTCCATTATGGAGGAGTTCAACATTGGCTCCTCAACCATCTATGACATTAAAAAACGAAAGGATCAGTTGTGTTCCTATGTAGCATCCAGCGAAACCATGAGAGGCCTTATGAAGCGACAGACTTTGAAGCAACCCAAGTTAGCTCAGTTGGATAAGGTGGTGTACAGGTGGTTTACCGAAATGCGATCTCAAGGAATAACTGTGACGGGGCCTATGATCATCGAGAATGCCAAAGCTTTCTATACAGAAATGGAAATAACCGAAAAGTGCATATTTTCCGACGGATGGTTAAGAAACTTTAAAGAACGCCATGGCATAAGGAAGATGTCTAGCACCGGCGAGTTATGTTCAGAGGATGCCGAATCTATGGAGGGCTATAATGAATTTTTTAATACCCTTCTGAAAGAACAAAAATTGCTCCCAACCCAGATTTACAACAGTGAAGGCTTTGTAGAAGAGTGGATGGTAGTTGATAAGGACACTCCAGTGGTTCAATACGGTGAAGATCACTTTCCAAACGTTAAAATCCTTGACTTGCCAGGCCCGACTGACGAAGAACAGGAGGCTGCGGAGGAGCCTAAAAAGAAATACACCTGGAATCAGGCTTCCGAATTCATTACAAAATTTGTGGAGTTTGCCGAATCCAGCAGCCATTACACTCCAGCAGAAGTTATGGATCTTCGCATCGTCCTCGATAATTTTTACCAGAAAAAAGCTTCATTCCTAAAACGCTTGCATCACAAGAGCAGAAGCAAAAAGCACCCCAAGAGACGATCCGCACTAAGTTCTACGTCAACTACCTCCATCATTGTAAAGACTACTGAGCCTCACTCTCCCGAACGATCCATCTCGCCCGTGTCCATAGAATATAAAGTGGTGGACCTTGACGTATCGGATGATGCAGTAGAAGATATCAAATTAGAAGACTCGTCTGATTAGTTGTGCAGCCCAAATATTTTAAGGAGTCATTTCTTGATTACAGTAACTTCTCAAGTTAATTGGCCCAGGAACCCCATAACCAAATCTCACATACCTATGTATCCTGGACCCTAGAGTAAGTGAAGCTTAGTTTTAGGGTTCCTGGGCCGAGGTGTCCTCAAAACTCAAACTTTAGTATTATTTAATTGTATGTTTATTTAATTTTCTACTATATAGTTTTTAGTTTTACTGACTTCTTTTATTTGAAAAGTTACTGAAATTCAATAAATAAATAATAACGTGATAGCATTTTTCTTTCCTATTATTTTGGACTGTACACTAATCTCCGTTGAGCTTCATGTCTTCCTGAGGATATCGACTCTTAAAGGTATTATTTCAACTTCTATTCTTAACACTTGATATTCTTTCCAGAATCCAAAATATTCAGTAATCCGGCACCCGTCTGGTCCTGTGGGTGCCAGATTAAAGGAATTTTACTATTTATATAAATTAATGTTAGCAGCTGTCAATCATGCCTATAGAAGTTAGCTTTGAAAACCGTAGTCAAAGAATAAAGGCTTCTATGTAACCTAGAAGTGAACACTTTCACAACTCCAATCCAACTCCAGCAATGCTACTTTACGGAGAATCTGTCACCACCTTTATGCTGCCCTCATCAGAATTCTGCTTGTGTCCCTTATGTTTGCCCCTATTGTATTCATCTTATTTATCGTATTCTTCTTAATAGTATGCAGGAGCACTGATGAGCTGCGTGCTCACTCTGCCCTCCAGTCTGTTATATACAGTTTTCTGCCTATGCACAGTAATAGGTAAAGAAGCTGTCAACAAGTGGCTGGTGAAGCCTTCGTCTAATGAAAACTACACCACAGGCCGACATAACCATAAATGACACAAAATGAAATAATCGTAAGACTTCATTTACATGTCCGTGTTGCACGTACGTATTCTACAAATTAGTTTTTTCACTGCAACACGTACCCATTATAACCTATGATGCTATTCATGTGTCTGTGTTTTTTTCACAGACCATGTGTCAGTGCACAAATCTCAGAGACATGTCGTTTTTTCTCTAGCATCTTCGATGGCATCCTTGTGCTGTCCATATTTAACACTGTTAAAGGGACTCTGTCACCTGAATTTGGAGGGAACAATTTTCAGTCATATGGGCGGGGTTTTCGGGTGTTTGATTCACCCTTTCCTTACCCGCTGGCTGCATGCTGGCTGCAATATTGGATTGAAGTTCATTCTCTGTCCTCCATAGTACACGCCTGCGTAAGGCAAGATTGCATTTCTGCATTGTTTGGTGGATTTAAAAAAACAAACAATAGAATACTCATGGGAGCAGAACAATGACTTAAAAACTGCCCACTTTTGACCTAGTTACATGTCTTCTTACACACACATCTGAAGTCTAGACGAGAGACGCCAAGCAAACAGTTTGCCCTGCGTGTCCCTGTAGATTTCAATGGAAAAATTTAATTGACCAACATCAGTATCTGTTATGAGACTGTAGGGCATAATTAAAGAAGCCCTCCTCCTCCCATCAAAGTTTTTATCTTCTTCATATATTACAGTCATCATATTATTTGACACTGGGCACTGACAATTGCTCATTTTGCCTTTCTATCCAGAAAATTCTTCTCTTTTCCATTAGGCCTATGATATCACGTGATTAAAACCTGACTAGCTGAATCTTTCTAAGCTCTATGTAGAAACAGGAGGTCTCGTTTCCCTGCATGAATCATCATTGCAAAAGTCCCTGGAAAGGGGAGGAGGGAGCAGTTGGGTCAGGAATTGAAGAGAAGGTGCAGTTGGGCTGCCAGAAACTTTGCAGTGATGTAAGAGTGTAGTTCTAATAATGACTCATACAGGGAAAAGAGACTTCCTATTTCTACATAGAGCTTTAAAGAATTGATGTCATAGACCTCATGGAAAAGAGAAGAATTAACTGGGTAGAAAGGCAAAGTAAGCATTTGAAGGTGCACAGTGCTATATAATATCATAATTGCAATATATTAAGAGAACAGAAAGTTTGATGGGAGGAGAGCTTCTTTAACAAATGTTGCAAAATTATATTCAAAGTTCTTCCTTTTCGTTAGCAGGGTCCCCTAGTAATAGGCTAAAAACAGCGGGTCCTGCTACTCGTAATTGCCGGGAGTCGGCTGTGATTTGTGGGGGAGCTGTTTAAAGGGGTTGTCCAGGACATTTTAATTTTTTTACTATGAGCCTAAGGCTATGTACACACATTGTGGATTTTGCTGCGTATCCGCAGCGGATTGGCCGCAGTTTTCCATGCGTTTACAGTACCATGAAAACCTGTGGAAAAAAAAATCCGCAGTGCCCATGGTGTGGAAAGAAACGCGTGGAAATGTAGCGTTGTTTATTCCGCAGCATGTCCATTCTTTGTGCAGATTCCACAGCGGTTTACACCTGCTCCATTATAGGAATCTGCAGGTGTAAAACCGCAGGTGGAATCCGCACAAAATCCACAAAAAAATCGCAGTAATTCCGCAGGAAATCCGCAGTGCGGTTTATATGCGGATTTACCAAAATCATTCCGCAAAAATCCGCAGCGTGTGCACGTGGCCGTAGGACTAATAGGCATATAGGCTCTAAATGGCGCTAGGCACAACAGGCAGATAATCTCTGCCGCCATAGAGCTGACATGGACCGCTCCTGCCAGTGATTTGGCAGCTTACGTTGATGTCACGGTTGCTCTTCTCTGTTGATGGGGTGTGACTGCTTCCATCATGCTGATTGACAGCCAGCCCCCCTCTGCCTGAAGCCGACTGTCAATCAGCATGACGTCAACAGTCACACCCTATCAATAGAGCAGCGTGGAAGAAGCAGAGCTGCTCTGTTGATGTTGAACAGCTGATTCGCAGGCAGGAGCAGTCGGGTACCACTCTGAGCCAGGGCCGGAAAGAGCAGCCAAGTAGTTGATTTTTAGGCCCATAGTAAAGAAAAAAAAATTAGTGCTGGACCACCCTTTTAATTTTCCTGTAGCGCCTCCACAAGGAAAAAGAGGTATCACCGTTTACAAACCTCTGACTGATAACGATGTGAATTGTGTAAAGAGTTGCTGGATCCTCCCAATAGAAGGGCTCATGCTGACGACTGTAGTTTCGGTCCAATTGTCATTCGTTAAAACACCGCATTGTACCCGGACCAATGGTATTCAATGAAGCATGCACTATTTGCATCCGATAATTGGATGGCACTCACCCATTTATTCTATGAGTCCATGGAAAACATCGGACCAGACAGTCTGAATGGAGAAACTTTTTTTTTTTTTAACTCTCCATGAAAATCGATTTATACTATAACGATCCAATGATCATATTCTGATCAGTGTAATTAGCATAATTGACCGATTTTTTTTTTTTTTTTTTCAGCTGTTGAGAAAACCGTCTTCTGCACCTGCCCTTAAAAAAAAAAAAAAAGTATTTGAAAACAACTTTTCCAAATTAGACACCCCTTTTAACTGAATGGACACATTGGGGCACTCTTATTAGCAGTAATAAAATATATATAATATATATAAAATATTGTAACACATTTGGCAGAATTTTTCTTCTTGTGACCCTGACTCGGATGAGAGTTATATAAACTGGTGCATTAATTCAATTAGTTTATTTTCTAAATGGCTTCTGAAAAATGGTCTGGATGCCGACCCCATTTTTCCTTTGCACCAGTCTGAGTAACCTCTCCCTCAATCGCTGACTCTGCCGGCTTAGTGCTTCTCATAGCTTCTGTCTTGGTACACGTATTTACTCTGGTGGGGCCATCTTATTATACCAAACCCTCAATTCTGTGCACAATATCAGTATTTACTTGTTACAATGTGACCTGGCCTTTATACCTGTAAAGTAGAATTAGCTGGATTGGTGCAGAGCTGTGATCAGATAGACCACACCGACATGACACCTCTGAACACTGCTGGAAACCTCATGTTCTTGGCAGCATCATTCTTATAATCGTATCTATTTATCTATTTTAGATATCCCCTTTACCAACTTGGAAATCCACAGCTACGTGTGTTTAGGACCAACTTCTTTATGACCCTGGTGAGACCTGGTAAACCGCTCCCCCCAGACACAGTACAGTTCCGTATACCCCTAGAGTAAGTATCTGCGTCTCTTCCCATCCTCTTTGTATGCCGTCTACACTAACTGCAGATAGAGTTAGAATTTCTTTTCCAGTTACACAAATGTAGGGGAAAAAAACATTGGAAAAGTTTGTGTCCTCGAATCTATAGTGAAGGTTTGCATTCTGATCGGTAAATGAGTGACCCAAGGGTAGAGCACCTCTGAGAACCAAAGGGATTTCCAGTTTTAACATGCAAAGTTTAGACGTGTAGTCCCCAAATCCTAGTTCAGTTTACCCTACTGCTGAAAGTTGGAAAATACAAGTAATTAAAAGCAACCTGATATGATTCCTGCTGCAAAAAACACAAGCAGCATGAATCAGAGCGAGTCCGCACGATTGCATCCAGATATACTTTTCCAACGTTTCAGAGAAAATATCCTCGTCTGGCTCTGCCCAGCACCCATGCTGGTGATTGACAGATTCTCCCTTGTGTGTACATAGGGAGAGACCTGTCGATTACATTTAGCAGAGCTAGGAAAAACCCATCATTGCCAGAGACCAGACTAGTCTTGCTGTGCCCTATAGCAGTTCAGAAAATAATCTTATCTGTCTGCAATTCATACTGCTCACAGTTTGGGCAGCACAAATTGCATGAAAGTTTTCGCTAAAAAAAATAAAATTGAAAAATTGACAGTTTCTAAAATTTTAATCCACTAAAATGTTTTAAAGAATGAGGGTACAGCTCTTTGTAAAGGGTCCATCTGCACAAGTAGAGCATAGTTGTAAAGAGTTAATTTGAACAAGAAGCAATTGGTTGCCTATAAAGGATTAACCTGAGTTAGTCCCTGCATACACACAGCACCAGATGGCAACAGGAGGCTGTGATATGATTTTCCTCTGTTGCTGATTTTTTGCCCCTCTTGTGCTGCATATTACACAGGAATCCATCTAGCATTGCCGCTCAGTAATGACATCCAGCACTGAAGTCAGAGACAGCAGCACACATTTCCTCTGCACACTGTCAGTCTTCTCATACAGTGGTATCTTTCAGCTCAAATGCAGGAAGTCTCACACAAATGTCAAAATATTGAGACGGTGGAGAGCCCCTTCAGTCTCCTCTTCTAAAGGGACGCAGCTCTTTTAACTAAATTAAACAGGTTTTTTTTCTTCGTTTTCCTAATTATATACGTTTGAGAGGTTAAATTTTGCTCTCCCTTTAGTTAGTGAGGGAAGTGATAGGTCTATTTTAAATTTGTCTTGTTCATGTGATGTTCTGGCGTTCAAGAGAAAATAACGTTTGAAGATCAATCATCTTGAGTACATATAAAACAGGGGCAGAGTTTATGTTTTACTGTTTGTCTTTGATAAAAGCAGTGCTGCTTTGTCACAGCCACATCTGCACATCTTCTAATGTATTGCACACACATTTCTCTACATTGCAGAATGACAAAGTTCGATGTCCAGAACTACCTGCAGCGTATTTACAACGTGGCTGTCATTGCTGTCCGTACCCGCATCCAGTTTGGTGAGTGACGTTGTTAATTTCACCGCACTCCCGATGCGATAGCATGGGGCCTATTTCTAGTTATTTTATAAATGCTTGTTTCCATTTTTGAGAAATCCATCACTGAATTTGTATGAAAATGATCTGCTGGTGCAGCAAGGATTGGCTCTGCACTTTTGGCTCTCTTACCTCTCCCCATTTCCCCGCCCTCCGCTTGCTTCCTGACAGCAACAGGCCGGTCACTCTTGTCTCTCTCGACAGAGATCTCATGCTGTCATTGTCTGGGGTGGCGCATACGCAGATTGATAGTACAGCTATTACACGTCATCAGGACCTTACCGCCCCTACACCACCCCAGGGAATGAAAGTGCCTATGTGTAATCTCGGGCAGGAGCGACAAGACTGACCTGTCAGTCACTGACAGGGGGCAGACAGTGGTGAAACAGAGTGAAGGCAAAGAGCTGTAACTTCAGTGTCAACCCTCTTCCAGCCAGGATTAGGACTTAATGGCTTGCTGCGTGCTAGAGCTTAAAAGCCGTGCTTACAAGCTCAATAGTAAATCGTATACTATAATACGAAATCTTAGATGTGCATGTCTCTGACACAAGTAAGGCCAGAGCATCGCTTCTGGCGCTTGGTAATGATGTGTGCGGGTCATTGATGTCATCGGGGATTTCCTCGTGACCCTCACCGACGTGGTGGCGCCGGGGTCCTGCGCTTGTCTGTTCGGATACATCTGCCGTTTCTCAAACAAATTGCCAACACCTGATACCAAACAGAGGGATATATAACATGGGCATGTGAGGACATCTATATCATCTTTGCCTCCTGAGGAAGCCGACGTGAAACGTACGTTGGGGCACGTGTTATACTCGCAGCCATGAATACAGGTGAGAACTATTAATGGCATGACTCTCTTCACCACTGTCTGGGAGAATACTCTGATGGTCACTGACTTTATAATACCTATATCACGTCCTGATTTCCTAATGTGGTGACAAGAGTCTGCCATTTTTGTTTTGGCTTTCTTTATAAGCACATTCACTGGCACTTTATGTTTCTATATAATTTAATGAAGGTCCTCTATTTGTGTACATGCCGGTGGGGTGACACTACTTTTTTGGTGCACCTCTGACCCAACTTGAATAGAGCTCTATAAATGATCAATCTGTTGTGATACATATATTGTACTGTATTTTTTGAATTAATTGTCATTAAAAAAAATTTATATATTTTTTAGAACATTTCCTGGTGGGTTATACGCCCCATGTATTTTTGTTATAATGTCAGTAGTAAATCTTGTAAGTACTGAGCATGCTCTGCTGTCTAGCAGCGGTGTTCGGTCTCCTAGGTCAGATTAATATCTCAAAAATGACTGAAAGTTTCAATAAGCAGAGAATTGCTTATTTGTGCAAGCATTATCCAAGAACATCCGTTTATGAAGATGGGAATAACCCTTTAAGGCGAAGACCACAATGGAGGCCAGTCTTATTATATGTCCACATGTTATTTTGTTTCTAAAATTTGGACCGCACTGATGTAATTATCACTTCTGTAGGTAGCAACCGGAAACGAAATCATCTAAACCAAAGAGTGAAGGTCCCCGACTACAAGGTAGCCTATGTACAGCTGGTGAGTATCTTCCCAATCTCATGTAGGTGTTGCTCAGAATTTTCACATTCTGCAAAGTCGATGGCCGTACGCAGTGCCCCCTCGTTGACTGCCTTCATTACTCCAAGCCCCTGGTTCTGTACAATGAGGCTGTTGTGTTTTTTTCCCTTTGTGGTGCCAGGCTTCCTAATGCTGCTTGTCTGCTTCCAGCAGTCAACAACACATGTCTGGTGACTCAAATGTTCTGAGCTTTGAAAACGAGGGTTGTATTGTAATGCAATGTGTGTTTACAGCAGACATCATTCCTGGATTGAGTTACAAGTGTCTGATTCAGAGCTTTAATATTTCCTGTGATGTGCCTGTGATATCGATAGGGCTCTAACCATCTCAGTCTGTTCTCTCTCTTTGTTGTCCGCAAACCCTCATGAGAAGTAATGGTTAGATCAGGCTCTCCCCCACTATCACCACTTGTCCATAACGTCTTCCCCCTATGGAGTAAGGCCATATTGACCCTATTTTTTTTAACATCTGCCTCCAAAAAGCTGTACTGTAGACTGATCTTTCTCTTTTTTGCACAGGTCCAAGGTCAAACTTTCCAGTTCCCAGATCTCTTTCCAGAGAAGGAGTCCTCTGCAGAATCTGGCTCGTTTGAAGAACTGCAAGGAGAATTTATGGAGAACGAAAAGCAGCGGCAGCTGAACGACCCACGTAGGGGCGGACTTAACGACTGGTTCGGACTTTGACGCTTCTGTTTTAGGATCTGAATTACTCTTGGCCCATCCAGTTCCTTACTTCATTACTCCAAAAAATGAATTCAGAGTCTCATGGCCAGGTTATCATGAACTTTTTAAGTTTCCAATTCTGTAGAAACAGACTGTCCATCCGAGCTATCACTTGTTTATTATTATTATTACTCATTTTTATAAGCAGAGTTTATAAGAATTGCATTGATATTTAGGAATATAAATTAATTTAGGACTCAACAGTCTAAAAATAAAACCAAAATTTGATTATTTTGTCTTGTGAACGTTTCAGCTGCCAACGGGATTTCTTTTTTTTTTTCCTCTATCCCTGTCTCTTGAACTTTGAAGGACTTTAAAAAAAAAAAAAAAAAAAAAGTATAGATCAGTACAGGATAATTGTAAAATTGGTATATAAAAAAATAAGTCTATGGGGAACTATTCTTCCCTGTACACCTAAGATGAAAGTTGTCTTAACCTGACTATGTCAGCAGGGCGTCCTGTCCACCTAAGCTGCCCTTTCTTGACAATGGATGGTCTTAGAACGATTTAGTTGGCCATACACATTAGATGGCTATTGGGCGAGCAAAGCTGATCATTTTAATTGACAGCCAAAGGAGTGCTCATTCGGCTAAGTGTTTCTATGTTCTCCCTGACAAAGCCACCAACAGACATCTATTCTTGTGGCTTAGTTTTGGGAAAAGAAAGTGATCTTCAGTCCAAAATCGGACTTGTCCAATCGACATCTCTCCCGATGATCAGTTGGCCAGCGCTCCCATACACATTAGAGTGTAAGCTGACATTAGTCTGTTTATGGGGGGCTTTATAAAGGTTGAATTTCTATACATTTACAGGAGGTAAGCCAGCAGTCGAATTATCAGTTGAATAACTGGCTGTCAACTATCTAAAATGTATGACCAACTTAGGAGATGTCCATTTTATCTCCGGCACCGTATATGCTGAACATCACTCTAATAGGGCAGGTACTGCCTCCATACCAACACAATCGCAGCATGAGCCCCACCTATAAGTATAGCCGGTTTCTTGTTGAAACTGCAGAGAATTGGTGGTCATGCAGACCTCCACAGTTTAACCCTGTAGATACTGCAATTCACAGTGCAGCAATTGGGGAGGGAGCTTAACAATGGTTGCAAAGGTTGCCACCGTGGTTCTTCTATTAGACCCAGACAAAGGCTTAGTCTAATACAATCCCTGCCATGGTTAGGCCGAGAGGCCTAACACAGTGCAATGCAGAAGAGCTTCAGCAGACTAAATGAGTAATAAGGCTGATTAAAGTTTAAGGCACCCTGTGAGGCTGAAAGTAAAAAAGCGGAAAAAAAAAAATCACTCTTCTGTCCTTTGCTAGAGCTGATGTGTATCGTTTCGCTCATATCACAAGACCTTGTCAGACGGTTAGGTCAGTAATTTGTGGCTCCTAGACAGGAGCCTTAAGAACTGCCTCTTACATGAAGGCATCACAGCGCTTCGAGGAGCCTAGGGATGCCATCATATAAAAGGCAATTCTTAGGGCTCCAGCCCAGCAACCACAGATTGCTTACGAGAGAGCTGTACAGGATCCTGAGCACCGATACGCACCATCAAGACATGCATTTGCTGTCTTTTGTTCAATCATCCACTTCCCAAAAATGGAATAAAAGCGAACAAGTATTCTACTATGCCCCAAATTGGTACATTAACATAAAATATCACAAAAATTGTAGAATTCTTTTTTTTCCCCACCTTTCAGCCCCATTATATGTACTCCAAAATGGATAATTTCAAAGAAAAATACAACATGGCTATTTCAGCTGAAAAATGACACCTTTACAGCTCTTCGAGCAAAGTAATAAAAAACTTACAATATCACTATTTTCTCAAGGCCATGGGTCACGTGTCTGGGGCAGGTGTATGAAGTGGGTTCTGGAGCTGACACCACTATATACTCATTGGGTGCCAGCTGTGTTATACAGCCAACATTTTTGTTTCTAATAGCAGCGATCAGGTCTGACTGAGGCATTTAAGCCTGGGACTGAGTTTCATAACAGGTTGTTGATTTTACCATATACTGCAATACAAAGATAAAAAATATTGTGGTGTATTTTGTAAGCATTGAAATTCACAGGAAGCCTTAAAAAAAACTATAAAAAAGAGTTTTAAAAAATAAATACATGTACTGAAATTAGGACAGCTAAGGAGAAAATTAAATTTATTTATCTCGGGAAGCGCCGACTTTGTCATGCAGTTAGTGCCGGGTCCTAGTCACTGCTGCCACCCTCAGTGCTGTGAGCGCTAACTATAATTGCTCCGGGCACCCTTGCATGACTGAAAGCAGGTGTGTCCCCGGAAAAATAAAGTTAATTTTCTTCTAGGTGCGGTACTTTCAGTACTGCAGCAGGACACCTTCATAACACTGGTAACCTGCAGATTAATCCTATATCTGCAGGTTAATAGCCTTATCGGACCTGACAGGTTATCTTTGTCGGAAACGTATTAAAAGAATGGAATCTATTTTCTGAATGCCATCGTCTTTGAATATTGTCGAACCAGATAATAATAATCCTAACAAGAATTATTGTATTTTCTTCTGTTTACTTAATATGGAAAATATAATGGTACCAAAAATAGCATAGCACTTCTCCCACAAAAATCAAGCTCTCATACTACTGCTATGTCAATGAAAAAAAACTAGTAAGATATGGCTCTTGGAGGGTATACAGTCATAGTTGAAAGTGTTGGGACCCTTGAAATTGTACCAGAAAATGAAATATTTTTCCCAGAAAATTATTGCAATTACACGTTTTGTTATACACATTTTTATTTCATATGTGTGTATTGGAACAATGCAAAAACAACAAAGAAAAAAAGGCAAATTGGACATAATTTCACAAACAACTCCAACTTTGGTCCGGACAAAATTGTTGGCACCCTCAACTTAATATTTGATTGCACACCTTTTGGAATAAATAACTGCAATCATTCACTTACTATAATCATCCACAAGCTTCTTGCACCTCTCAACTGGAATTTTGTACCATTCTTCTTTTGCAAACTGCTCCAGGTCTCTCATATTTGAAGAAGCCTTCTTCCAACATTATTATTTATTATTGTAGCGGCATTTATTCCATAGCGCTTTACATGTGAGAAGGGGTATACATAATAAAAAACAAGTACAATAATCTTAAACAATACAAGTTACTGCTCGTACTGGAGGAGAGAGGACCCTGCCCGCGAGGGCTCACAATCTACAAGGGACGGGTGAAAATACAGTAGGCGAGGGTAGAGCTGGTTGTGCAGCGGTTTGGTCTATCGGTGGTTACTGCAGATTGTAGGCTTGTTGGAAGAGGTAGGTCTTCAGGTTCTTTTTGAAGGTTTCCATGGTAGGTGAGAGTCTGATATGTTGGGGTAGAGAGTTCCAGAGTATGGGAGATGCGTGGGAGAAATCTTGTATGCGATTGTGGGAAGAGGAGATAAGAGGGGAATATAGAAGAAGAACTTGTGGGGATCGGAGGTTGGGTGCAGGTAAGTACCGAGCGACAAGGTCACAGATATAAAGAGGATACAGGTTGTGGATGGCTTTGTATGCCACGGTTAGGCTTTTGTACTGGAGTCTCTGGGTAATGGGGAGCCAGTGAAGGGATTGACAGGGGAGACGCCGGGAAATAGTGGGGGGACAGGTGGATTAGTCTGGCAGCAGAGTTTAGAATAGATTGGAGGGGTGTGAGAGTGTTAGAGGGGAGGCCACAGAGCAGGAGGTTGCAGTAGTCGAGGCGGGCATGGATTAGGGTTTTTGCAGATTCTTGGTGTAGGAATGTACGGATCCGGAAAATATTTTTGAGTTGAAGTCGGCAGGAAGTGGAAAGGGCTTTGATATGTGGTTTGAAGGAGAGATCAGTGTCAAGGACTACACCGAGGCAGTGAGCTTGTGGGACTGGGGAGAGTGGGCAGCCATTTACTTTAATGGATAGGTCTGTTGGGAGAGTCAAGTGAAATGGGGGAAAGATGATGAATTCTGTTTTGTCCATATTAAGTTTTTGAAATGTTGCAGAGAAGAAGGATGAAATATCGGGCAGACATTGTGGGATTCTGGTTAGTAGGGTGGTGATATCTGGTCCAGAGATGTAGATCTGTGTGTCATAGGCATAGAGATGATACTGACAGCCGTGAGATTCTATGAGCTGTCCCAGGCCGAAGGTGTAAATGGAGAAGAGCAGGGGCCCTAGGACTGAACCTTGCGGGACTCCGACAGATAGGGGGCGAGGTAAGGAGGTGGTGTGTGAGAGACGTTGAATGTCCGGTCTGTTAGATATGACAAGATCCAGGATAGGGCCAAGTTTGTGATGCCAAGGGATGAGAGGGTCTAATAATAGGGAATGGTCCACGGTGTCAAAGGCAGAAGACAGGTCCAGGAGGAGGAGGAGGACAGAGTAGTGTCGCTTGGCCTTGGCTTTTAATAGGTAATTGGTGACCTTAGTTAGGGCAGTTTCAGTGGAGTGGTGTGACCGGAAGCCAGATTGTAAGTGGTCGAAGAGGGAGCAAGAAGATAGATGGGAGGACAGTTCAGGATGGACGTGTTGTTCCAGTAGTTTTGAGGCACAGGGGAGAAGTGATATGGGGCGATAGCTAGATACAGAGGATTGGTCAAGAGAGGGCTTTTTGAGGATAAGTGTCATTGAGGCATGTTTAAAGCTTGAAGGGAATACACCAGTTGTTAGTGATAGGTTGAAGAGATGGGTTAGGGTTGGGATGAAGACTGTGGTGAGGTTTGGGATGAAATGGGGTGGGATCGGGTGAGATGTGATCTTGAGACTAGAGTGGAGAGTTGATCTTCTGTAATGGTGGAGAAGTTGGTTTTGGAGGAGGAGGGCTGGGCAGTTAGGAGAAAGGCCTCTGGTGGTTGTTGACCAAAACTGTCTCTGGTGTTATCAATCTTCTGCTTGAAAAATGAGGCAAAGTCTTCGGCTGAGATGAGTGGAGAGGGAGGGGGTGCTGGGAGATGGACAAGAGAATTGAAAGTGTTGAATAGCTGTTTAGGGTTGTGAGACAGGGAGGATATGAGAGATGAGAAGTATGTTTGTTTTGCTGCAGCGAGTGAGGCCTTGAAAGTAGTGAGGGACTGTTTAAATGCGATGAAGTGCTCATTGGAGTGGGATCTTTTCCATCTCCGCTCAGCAGCCCTAGAAGCTCGCCTCAGTTCTTTGGTCAGGCTGGTGTGTCAGGGCTGTCTGTTGATTTTGCGAGCTTTGGTATGTGTGAGAGGGGCAACCGAATCTGGAGCTACAGCTATTGTGGTGTTATACAAAGCGGCATCCGCATTGTGTAGCGAACTTATGCCTGTAAGAGGGAGAAGGGATTCAGACAGTGAGTGTAGATTGAGGTGTTTAAGATTTCTGCGAGGGTGTGCAAGTTTGTGGGGTGGGGATTGTGGACAAGGAGTGGAGAGGGAAGAGAATGTGAGTAGGTTGTGGTCCGAAAAAGGGGGAGGCGAGTTTGAGAGGTTAGATAGGGAGCAGAGGCGGGTGAAGATGAGGTCCAATGTGTGGCCATCTTTGCGTGTGGCTGCAGAAGACCATTGAGCGAGGCTGAAGGAGGAAGTGAGAGATAGAAGCTAAGTGGCAGCTGAGAGGGAAGTGTCAATGGGAATGTTGAAGTCACCCATGATGATAGTGGGGATGTCAGCGGAAAGGAAATGAAGTAGCAAGGTGGTAAAATGGTCAAAGAAGGTGGTGGCTGGCCCTGGGGGCCGGTAAATGACAGCCAGTTGGAGGGGGAATAGATGCGCACAGAATGCACCTCAAGGAAGGGAGGGTAACAGAGGGTGGCATTGAGATGTGGTTTAAGGAGCAGTTGTCTGACAGGAGAAAACCAACTCCTCCGCCATGCTTACTGCTGGGGCGGAGAGTGTGGGAAGGGTGGAATCCACCATACGAGAGTGCAGCAGGAGAAGCTTTGTCAGAGGGAGTGAGCCAGGTTTCTGTGATGGCGAGGAAGGAAGGTTTGTGAGTAATGAAAAGATCATGGATGTAGGAAAGTTTGTTGCAGACAGAGCCGAGCATTCCACAGAGCTCTTGTTAGTGGGACTGGGGAAGCGGGGGCTGGGCGAATGGGTGTAAGGTTAGAGAGGTTACGGAAAATTGTGATAGAGCGTGGATGGGAGAAATGACTGTGGGGATGTGGTGAGGAGGACCAGGATTTGGAGAGATACCACCGGCAGTGAGAAGGAGCAGAGAGAGTGTTATCAGGTGGGAGCAGGAGAGGGCATGGGGTGGCTGTATGTGTTTGGAGACAGAGGATTGTAGGTTGAGGAACAGTTCAGAGGAGGAGGTGAGATGGATGGGGAGGATTGAAGAAGATGACCAGTTCCTTACTAGGTGTAGAGATTAAGGGGGTTAGTAGAAAGTGAAGGATTATAGGGGTGAGAGTGAAAACAAACAGAAACATTATTTACTTGAGTGTATTCAGCTACCTTCAGTTCCCTTCTGGTTCAATTCTGGAATTATTTCTGAGCATTACACTTCTATGATACACTTATGTGATACACTGGGCAGACTGACATCTTGGGAGACTTATGCTATACAATATATATGCAACAAAGTGCATTCAGGTGTGAAGCAGAGGGGAGTGGTCTGTGCTCCTCTTGGTCAGATAATTAAGAGAGCCAGATGTATATGATCAAGGCAGAGTAAACAAGGTCATAAATAGCATTGGGGATACTGCAGAGTTCAGTTGAAAAGCATACAAAGTTTTGTTACAGGCTGAGATAGGAAAGTTCAGTTTGGAAAAGCTGGATGACCTACCAAGTTTTGTTACAGGCTGAGATAGGAAAGATCAGTTTGGGAAAGCTGGATGACTTACCAAGTTTTGCTACAGGCTGAGGTAGGAAAGTTCTGTTTGGAAAAGCTGAATGACATACCTGCAGGGAGAATAGATAAATATACATGCTGATTAGAGTGCGATGATGTCAGATGGCAGGGTGCAATCTCTATACATCATTCTGGAATTAATTATGAGCATTACACTTCTATGGTACACTTATGTGATACACTGGGCAGACATCAATTTTAATATCTCTCCACAGGTTTTCAATGGAATTTAGATCCAGACTCATTGCTGGCTACTTCAGAACTGTCCAGCGCTTTGTTTCCATGCATTTCTTGGTACTTCATGAAGTATGTTTGGGGTCATTGTCCTGCTTGAAGACCCATGACCTAGGACACAAGCCCAGCTTTCTGACATTGCGACCCAAAATCCTTTGATCTTCAGATTTAATGATGCCTTGCACACAGTCAAGGCACCCACTGAAAGAGGTAGCAAAACAACCCCAAAACATCTTTGAACCTCCACCATATTTGACTGTAGGTACAATGTTCTCTTCTTGGTTGGCCACATTCTGTTTTCAGTAAGCAGTAGAAGGATGTGCTTTACCACAACGTTCTATCTTGGTATCGTCCGTCCACAAGTCACTTTCCCAGATTGATTTTTGGCTTACGTAAATTTTGACAAACTGCACTCTAGCTTTTTATGTTTCTGTGTCAGCAGTGTGGTCCTCCTGGGTCTCCTGCCATAGTGTATAATTTCATTCAAATCACGACGAATAGTTCACGCTAACACTGATGCACCCTGTGCCTGCAGGACAGCTTAAATTTCTTTGGAACATGATTGAGGCATCTTATCCACCATCCAGACTATCCTGGCATTGCAACCTTTCATCAATTTTTCTCTGCTGTCCACGTTCAGGGAGATTAGCTAAAGTGTCATAGGTTGTAAACTTTTTGATAATGTTATGCACCGTGGACAAAGGAACATCAAGATCTCCAGAGATGGACTTGCAACTTTGAGATTGTTGATATTTTTCAACAATTATGATCCTCAATCCTCAGACAGTTCTCTTCTCCTCTTTCTGTTTTCCATTCATAGCGTGGCATACACACACACAATGCAAAGATTGAGTCAACTTCTCTCTCTCTTTTTTTTTTTTATTCTTTACTTTAGGTATATCGTAGGAAAGATGCAAGCATGTTGTGAACATATACATAGTACAGAGCAGCACATATCCAGCCGACATGTTGGGAAAGGGGTAAGGAGGGGGGGGGGGATGGCGAGAAAATGAGGAAAATATTGGTCCAGGTTCAAATGGGATATAATAGGGGAGGGGAAAAGAACAACTAGTGTCATGGTTCCCAATGGCAAGGGAACGTAAGAAACATATAAGTAACGAACGAGCTCTCGGGTGATGGAAACTCGAGTTGACCGTGAGCTAAATCTACCACACAACAGTAGCCAGGGAGCATACCTACGGCTTCCTATATGCCACGCGCCAGCCGGAGGACTAACTACGCGTGGTAGAGGAAGAAACAGACCTGGCTTACCTCTAGGGAAATACCCCAAAAGATGATAGCAGCCCCCCACATGTAATAACGGTGAATTAAGAGGAAAAGACATACACAGTATGAAAGTAGATTTAGCAAAGAGAGGTCCACTTACTAGATAGCAGAAGGATACAAAAGAGGACTTCACGGTCAACTGAAAACCCTTTCAAAAACCATCCTGAAATTACTTTAAGACTCCTGTGTCAACTCATGACACAGGAGTGGCAATTTCAGCCCGCAAGAGCTTCCAGCTACAGAGGATTACAAAAACTGCAAACTGGACAAAAGGTACAAAACAAAAGGACAAAGTCCACTTAGCTGATCAGCAGACTAGTAGCAGGAACATGCAACCGAAGGCTCTGGTTACAATGATGACCGGCAAGGAAATGACTGGAGAGCAAGGCTAAATAGGAAACTCCCAAACACTGATGGAAGCAGGTGAACAGAAGCAGCAAAGTGCAAACAAGTCACCAGTACCACCAGCAACCACCAGGGGAGCCCAAAAAGCGGATACACAACAGTACCCTCCCCTTAAGGAGGGGGCACCGAACCCTCACAAGAACCGCCAGGGCGATCTGGATGAGCCCTATGAAAGGCACGAACCAAATCCGAGGCATGAATATCAGAGGCAGTTACCCAAGAATTATCTTCCTGACCATAGCCTTTCCATTTAACCAGATATTGATGTCTCCGTCTGGAAATACGGGAGTCCAAGATCTTCTCTACGACGTACTCCAATTCACCCTCCACCAGCACAGGAGCAGGAGGTTCAGTAGAAGGAACCACCGGTACCTCATATCTCCGCAACAACGACCGATGGAACACATTATGGATAGCGAAAGATGCCGGGAGGTCCAAACGAAAGGAAACAGGGTTAAGAATCTCCAAAATCCTATAAGGACCGATGAACCGAGGCTTAAATTTGGGAGAAGAAACCCTCATAGGGACAAAACGGGAAGACAACCACACCAAGTCCCCAACGCGAAGGTGGGGACCAACACGACGACGACGGTTAGCAAACTGCTGAGTCCTCTCCTGGGACAATTCCAAATTATCCACCACTTGTCCCCAAATCCGATGCAACCGATCCACCACCGCATCCACTCCAGGACAATCCGAAGATTCAACCTGACCAGATGAAAAACGCGGATGAAACCCTGAATTGCAAAAGAAAGGAGAAACCAAAGTGGCAGAACTAGCCCGATTATTAAGAGCAAACTCCGCCAACGGCAGAAAGGCAACCCAATCATCCTGATCCGCAGACACAAAACACCTCAAATAAGTCTCCAAAGTTTGATTAGTTCGCTCCGTCTGGCCATTGGTCTGAGGATGGAATGCAGACGAAAAGGACAAATCAATGCCCAACCTGGCACAGACTGCCCGCCAAAATCTAGACACGAACTGGGTACCCCTGTCAGAAACGATGTTTTCCGGAATACCATGCAAGCGAACCACATTTTGAAAAAACAGAGGGACCAACTCAGATGAGGAAGGCAACTTAGGCAATGGCACCAAATGAACCATTTTAGAAAAACGGTCACACACCACCCAGATGACAGACATCTTCTGAGAAACAGGGAGATCCGAGATAAAGTCCATAGAGATGTGCGTCCAAGGCCTCTTAGGAATAGGCAAGGGCAACAACAACCCACTAGCCCTAGAACAACAAGGCTTGGCCCGAGCACACACATCGCAAGACTGCACAAAAACACGCACATCTCGAGACAGGGAAGGCCACCAGAAGGATCTAGCCACCAAATCTCTGGTGCCAAAAATTCCCGGATGACCTGCCAGAGTAGAAGAATGAACTTCCGAGATGACTCTAGTGGTCCAATCGTCAGGAACAAACAGTCTACCAGACGGACAACGATCAGGTCTATCTGCCTGAAATTCTTGCAAAGCACGTCGCAGATCTGGAGAGACAGCAGACAAAACCACCCCATCCTTAAGGACACCAGCAGGTTCAGAATTCCCAGGAGAGTCAGGCTCAAAACTCCTAGAAAGAGCATCTGCCTTCACATTCCTAAAACCCGGTAAGTACGAGACCACAAAATTAAACCGGGAAAAGAACAACGACCAACGTGCCTGTCTAGGATTCAGGCGCCTGGCAGACTCCAAATAAATTAAATTCTTGTGATCAGTCAAAACCACCACCTGATGTCTGGCACCCTCAAGCCAATGACGCCACTCCTCAAATGCCCACTTCATGGCCAAAAGCTCCCGATTACCAACATCATAGTTTTGCTCGGCGGCCGAAGATTTTCGCGAAAAGAACGCACAAGGTCTCATCACTGAGCAGTCGGAACTTCTCTGCGACAAAACCGCCCCCGCTCCGATCTCGGAAGCATCGACCTCAACCTGAAAGGGAAGAGAAACATCAGGCTGGCGCAACACAGGGGCAGACAAAAAGCGGCGCTTAAGCTCCCGAAAGGCCTCCACAGCAGCAGGGGACCAATTGGCAACATCAGCACCCTTTTTAGTCAAATCCGTCAGAGGTTTAGCAACGCCAGAAAAACCAGCTATAAATCGACGATAAAAATTAGCAAAGCCCAAGAATTTCTGAAGACTCTTCAGAGAAGTAGGCTGCGTCCAGTCGTAAATAGCCCGAACCTTGACAGGGTCCATCTCAATAGAAGAAGGGGAAAAAATGTACCCCAAAAAGGAAATTTTTTGAACCCCAAAAACACACTTTGAACCCTTTACACACAAAGAATTCTCCCGCAAAACCTGAAAAACCCTCCTGACCTGCTGAACATGAGACTCCCAGTCATCAGAAAAAATCAAAATATCATCCAAGTACACAATCATAAATTTATCCAAATATTCACGGAAAATATCATGCATTAAGGACTGAAAGACAGAAGGTGCATTAGAAAGGCCGAAAGGCATTACCAAATACTCAAAATGGCCCTCAGGCGTATTAAATGCGGTTTTCCACTCATCCCCCTGCTTAATTCGCACCAAATTATACGCCCCACGAAGATCAATCTTAGAGAACCACTTAGCCCCCCTTATGCGAGCAAACAAATCAGTCAGCAAAGGCAACGGATACTGATATTTGACTGTAATTTTATTCAGGAGTCGATAATCAATACAAGGCCTCAGAGAGCCATCCTTTTTAGAGACAAAGAAAAAACCGGCTCCTAAAGGTGATGAAGAGGGACGAATATGTCCCTTTTCCAGGGACTCCTTAATATACTCGCGCATAGCAGCATGTTCAGGTACAGATAGGTTAAACAAACGACCCTTTGGAAATTTACTGCCAGGAATCAGATCTATGGCGCAATCACAATCCCTGTGAGGAGGGAGTGAACCAATTTTAGGCTCTTCAAAAATATCACGATAATCAGACAAAAATGCCGGAATCTCAAATGGAATAGATGACGAAATGGACACCAAAGGAGTGTCCCCATGAGCCCCCCGACATCCCCAGCTTACCACAGACATAGCTTTCCAGTCAAGGACTGGGTTATGAGACTGCAACCATGGCAATCCAAGCACCAAAACATCATGTAAATTGTACAACACAAGGAAGCGAATCACCTCCTGATGGTCTGGAGTCATACGCATAGTCACTTGTGTCCAGAACTGTGGTTTATTACAAGCCAAAGGTGTAGAATCAATACCCTTCAGAGGTATAGGGACCTCCAGAGGCTCTAAATCAAACCCACAGCGCCTGGCAAAGGACCAGTCCTTAAGACTCAGAGCGGCGCCAGAGTCCACATAGGCATCCACGGTAATAACTGATAATGAACAAATCAAGGTTACAGACAAAATAAATTTGGACTGTAAAGTGCCAATTGAAATAGACTTGTCAACCTTCCTAGTACGTTTAGAGCATGCCGATATAACATGAGCAGAATCACCACAATAGAAGCATAACCCATTTTTACGCCTTTAACCCCTTAGTGACAGAGCCAATTTGGTACTTAATGACCGAGCCAATTTTTACAATTCTGACCAGTGTCACTTTATGAGGTTATAACTCTGGAACGCTTTATCGGATCCCGCTGATTCTGAGATTGTTTTTTCGTGACATGTTGTACTTCAAGTTAGTGGTAACATTTCTTCGATATTACTTGCGATTATTTATGAAAAAAATGGAAATATGGCGAAAATTTTTTAAATTTTGCAATTTTCAAACTTTGTATTTTTATGCCCTTAAATCAGAGAGATATGTCACAAAAAATAGTTAATAAATAACATTTCTCACATGTCTACTTTACATCAGCACAATTTTGGAAACAATTTTTTTTTTTGTTAGGGAGTTATAAGGGTTAAAAGTTGACCAGCAATTTCTCATTTTTACAACACCATGTTTTTTTTAGGGACCACATCACCTTTGAAGTGATTTTGAGGGGTCTATATGATAGAAAATAACCAAGTGTGACACCATTCTAAAAACTGCACCCCTCAAGCTGCTCAAAACCACATTCAAGAAGTTTATTAACCCTTTACGTACTTCACAGGAACTAAAACAATGTGGAAGAAAAAAATGAACATTTTACTTTTTTTTGCAAACATTTTACTTCAGAACCATTTTTTTTAATTTTCACAAGTGTAAAAACAGAAATTTAACCACAAATTTTGTTGTGCAATTTTTCCTGAGTACACCGATACCCCATATGTGGAGGTAAACCACTGTTTGGGCGCACCGCAGAGCTTGGAAGTGAAGGAGCACCGTTTGACTGTTTCAATGCAGAATTGGCTGGAATTGAGATCGGACGCCATGTCGCGTTTGGAGAGCCCCTAATGTGCCTAAACAGTGGAAACCCCCCACAAGTGACACCATTTTGGAAACTAGACCCCCCAAGGAACTTATCTAGATGTGTGGTGAGCACTTTGAACCCCCAAGTGCTTCACAGAAGTTTATAACGTAGAGCCGTGAAAATAAAAAATCGCATTTGTTTTCACAAAAATGATTTTTTCGCCCACAAATTCTTATTTTCACAAGGGTAACAGGAGAAATTAGACCACAAAACTTGTTGTGAAATTTCTCCTGAGTACGTCGATACCCCATATGTGGAGGTAAACCACTGTTTGGGCGCACCGCAGAGCTTGGAATTGAAGGAGCACCGTTTGACTTTTTCAATGCAGAATTGGCTGGAATTGAGATCGGATGCCATGTCGCGTTTGGAGAGTCCCTGATGTGCCTAAACAGTGGAAACCCCCCACAAGTGATACCATTTTGGAAACTAGACCCCTTAAGGAACTTATCTAGATGTGTGGTGAGCACTTTGAACCCCCAAGTGCTTCACAGAAGTTTATAACGTAGAGCCGTGAAAATAAAAAATCTCATTTTTTCTACAAAAATGATCTTTTTGCCCCCAAATTTTTATTTTCACAAGGGTAACAGGAGAAATTAGACCACAAAAGTTGTTGTGCAATTTCTCCTGAGTACGTCGATACCTCATATATGGGGGTAAACCACTGTTTGGGCGCACCGCAGAGCTTGGAAGAGAAGGAGTGTCGTTTTACTTTTTCAATGTAGAATTGGCTGGAATTGAGATCGGACGCCATGTCACGTTTGGAGAGCCGCTGATGTGCCTAAACAGTAGAGACCCCCCACATATGACACCATTTTGGAAACTAGACCCCTTAAGGAACTTATCTAGATGTGTGGTGAGCACTTTAAACCCCCAGGTGCTTCACAGAAGTTTATAACGTAGAGCCGTGAAAATAAAAAAATCGCATTTTTTCTACAAAAATGATCTTTTTGCCTCCAAATTTTTATTTTACCAAGGGTAACAGGAGAAAATGGACCCCAGAAGCTGTTGTACAATTTGTCTTGAGTACGCCGACACCCCATATGTGGGGGTAAACCACTGTTTGGGCGCATGGCTGAGCTCGGAAGCAAAGGAGCGCCATTTGACTTTTCAATGCAAAATTGACTGGAATTGAGATCGGACGCCATGTCGCGTTTGGAGAGCCCCTGATGTGCCTAAACAGCAGAAACCCCCCAAAAGTGACCCCATTTTGGAAACTAGACCCCCCATGGAACTTATCTAGATGTGTAGTGAGAACTTTGAATGCCCAAGTGCATCACAGAAGTTTATAATGCAGAGTCGTGAAAATAAAAAATATATATTTTTTAACAATAAAGATTTTTTAGCCCCCAAGTTTTTATTTTCACAAGGGTAACAAGAGAAATTGGACCCCAAAAGTTGTTGTCCAATTTGTCCTGAGTATGCTGGTACCCCATATGTGGGGGTAAACCACTGTTTGGGCGCACGGCAGAGCTCGGAAGGGAAGGAGCGCCATTTTGGAATGCAGACTTTGATAGAATTGTCTGCGGGCGTTATGTTGCGTTTGCAGACCCCTAATGTACCTAAACAGTAGAAACCCCCAACAAGTGACCCCATTTTGGAAAATAGACCCCCCAAGGAACTTATCTAGATATGTGGTGAGAACTTTGAATGCCCAAGTGCTTCACAGAAGTTTATAATGCAGAGTAGTGAAAATAAAAAATATTTTTTTTCCCACAAAAAAGATTTTTTTAGCCCCCAAATTTTTATTTTCACAAGGGTAACAAGAGAAATTGGACCCCAAAAGTTGTTGTCCAATTTGTCCTGAGTATGCTGGTACCCCATATGTGGGGGTAAACCACTGTTTGGGCGCACGGCAGAGCTCGGAACGGAAGGAGCGCCATTTTGGAATGCAGACTTTGATAGAATTGTCTGCGGGCGTTATGTTGCGTTTGCAGACCCCTAATGTACCTAAACAGTAGAAACCCCCACAAGTGACCAAATTTTGGAAACTAGACCCCCTAAGGAACTTATCTAGATATGTGGTGAGAACTTTGAAAGCTCAAGTGCTTCAGAGAAATTTATAATGCAGAGTAGTGAAAATAAAAAAATATATTTTTGTCCAACAAAAAAGATTTTTAGCCCCCAAGTTTTTATTTTCACAAGGGTAACAGGAGAAATTGGACCCCAAAAGTTGTTGTCCAATTTATCCCGAGTACGCTGATGCCCCATATGTGGGGGTAAACCACTGTTTGGGCGCACGGCAGAGCTCAGAAGGGAGGGAGTACCATTTAACTTTTTTAGCGCAAAATTGGCTGTCGTGTTTGGAGACCCCCTGATGTACCTAAACAGTGGAAACCCCCCAATTCTAACTCCAACCCTAACCCCAACACAGCCCTAACCCTAATCTCAACCCGATCCATAATCCTAATCACAACCCTAACGATAATCACAACCCTAACCCCAAAACAGCCCTAATCTCAACCCTAACCATAACCCTAATCAAAACCCTAAATCCAACACACCCCTAACCCTAATCCCAACCCTAACCCTAATCCCAACCCTAATCCCAAACGTAACACTAATCCCAACCCTAATCCAAACCCTAACCCTAATCCCAACTCTAACCCTAACTTTAGCCCCAACCCTAACTTTAGCCCCAACCCTAACCATAACTTTAGCCCCCGTCGTCACAAAAAAAGTTCAATGTAACCTTTTTTTTGTACGTCGCGTCCGCCATTTCCGCGGATGCGTGGCCGTAACTCTGCCCCCTCCTCCCCAGGACATAGACTGGGCAGCGGATGCGTTGAAAAACTGCATCCGCTGCCCACGTTGTGCACAATTTTCACAACGTGCGTCGGTACATCGGGCCGACGCATTGCGACCGCCCCGTACCGACGCAAGTGTGAAAGAAGCCTAAGGCTACTTTCACACTAGCGTCGTACTCGGCCCATCGCAGTGTGTCGGCCCGACGTACCGACGCTAGCGTTGTAAGCGCCGCACAACGGGTGCAGCGGATGCTGTTTTTTCAACGCATCCGCTGCCCCATTGTGAGGTGCGGGGAGGCGGGGGCGGAGTTCCGGCCACGCATGCGCGGTCGGAAATGGCGGACACGTCGCACAAAAGTTACATGTAGTTTTTTTTGTGTCGACGGTCCGCCGAAGCACGACGCATCCGTCGCACGACGGATGCGACATGTGGCAATCCGTCGCAATGCGTTGCTAATGCAAGCCAATGGAGAAAAAACGCATCCTGCAAGCACTTTTGCAGGATGCGTTTTTTCTCCAACGACGCATTGCGACGGAAGCCAAAAAACGCTAGTGTGAAAGTAGCCTAACCCTAACCCTAGCCCTAACCCTAACCCTAAATTTAGCCCCAACCCTAACCCTAACTCTAACCCTAACCCTAACCCTAATTTTAGCCCCAACTTGTCTTCTCCTGCCGGCCGGCAGATGGCAGCAGATGGCGGGCGCACTGCGCATGCGCCCGCCATGATGAAAAAGCCGGCTGGCAGGAGAAGACAGAAGAGGACCCAGGGACCCCGGGTGAGTATGATAGGGTCCCCGAATCCCCCTATTTCTCTGTCCTCTGATGTGCGATCACATCAGAGGACAGAGAAATAACTGATCGCTTTTTTTTTTTTTTTTTTTTTTGCGGTCGCCGGTAAACTGTTAATTACCGGCGATCGCAAAGCAGGGGTCGGTGCAAACCGACCCCGATCATGTTCTTTGGGGTCTCGGCTACCCCCGGCAGCCGAGACCCCAAAGAACATCCAGGTGCCGGGCGGCGGGCGCACTGCGCGTGCGCCCGCCATTTTTTCCCGGAAAAAAGATGGCGGCGCCCATGGGGAGACACGAGGAGCACCGGGGGAGGTAGGTAAGTATTGGGGGGCTATTGTGGGCCATCGGGGACCATATTTCTCTGTCCTCTGATGTGCGATCACATCGGAGGACAGAGAAATTAAACGGCAAATCGCGTTTTTGTTTTTTTTGTTGCGACCGCCGGTAAACGGTTAATTACCGGCGATCGCAACTCGGGGGTCGGTAAAAACCCCCCGAATCATGTTCTCTGGGGTCTCGGCTACCCTCGGCAACCGAGACCCCAGAGAAAATCCGACTCTGGGGGGCGCTATTCACTTTTTCCACAGCGCCGTTAATTAACGGCGCTGTGGATTAAGTACCCTTAGCGGCCGCCGTTAAAAGGCGTATCGGCGGTCGTTAAGGGGTTAATTCTGCCGCTCGCTTCTGGACATAATTCTGTCACATTGCATTTTCTCTGGCGTCTCTTCAGAAGATACCGCCAAATGGTGCACGGGTGTTGTGAATTTGGATTCTGGGCTCCCCCGGTGGCTACTGGTGGAATTGAACTGGTGTCCTCATCTTCTCTGTTCACCTGTTCCCATCAAGATGTGGGAGTCGCTATATAACCTTGCTGCTCTGTTAGTTGCTTGCCGGTCAACAATGTTATCAGAAGCCTCTCTGTGCTTGTTCCTGCTCCTAGACAACTACTAGATAAGTTGGACTCTTGTCCATGTTTGTTTTTGCATTTTTGTTCCAGTTCACAGCTGTAGTTTCGTTACTGTGTCTGGAAAGCTCTTGCGAACAGGAATTGCCACTCTGGTGTTATGAGTTAATGCCAGAGTTTTAAAGTAATTTCTGGATGGTGTTTTGATAGGGTTTTCAGCTGACCATGAAAGTGTCCTTTCTGTCTTCTGCTATGTAGTAAGTGGACCTCAAATTTGCTAAACCTATTTTCATACTACGTTTGTTGTTTCATCTTTACTCACCGCCAATACATGTGGGGGGCCTCTGTCTCCTTTCGGGGTATTTCTCTAGAGGTGAGCTAGGACTAATATTTTCCTCTGCTAGCTTTATTTAGTCCTCCGGCTGGTGCTGGGCATCTAGAATCAACGTAGGCATGCTACCCGGCCACTGCTAGTTGTGCGGTAGGTTTAGTTCATGGTCAGCTCAGTTCCCATCTTCCAAGAGCTAGTTCCTGTATATGCTTATGCTATGTTCTCTTGCCATTGAGATCATGACAGTTTGACCGGCCACTAAAGGGTTAAAATCCTTGGCTGAGAAAGGAGAGAAATAAGAAGTCTGCTGAGATTTTTTTTTTTTTTTTTTTTTTTTTTTTTTTTTTCCCCTCTTGAGTGTGCTCTTAATTGGACCTCTTGCCAGTCTGTCTATGCTGCAGCCTTTTTTTTTTCTCTTTCTCTCCTTCTAAATCTTTGAATGGCTCTGTGTCCACCTGTTTGTAATGGATCTTCAGAGTGTAATTGCAGGTTTGAATAATCTCGCCACGAAAGTACAAAATTTGCAGGATTTTGTTTGTCATGCACCTGTATCTGAGCCGAGAATTCCCTTGCCGGAATTTTTCTCGGGGAATAGATCCGGGTTTCAGAATTTTCGAAATAATTGCAAATTATTTTTGTCCCTGAAATCTCGCTCTGCCGGAGACCCTGCACAGCAGGTTAGGATTGTGATTTCCTTGCTCCGGGGCGACCCTCAAGATTGGGCTTTTGCATTGGCACCAGGGGATCCTGCGTTGCTCAATGTGGATGCGTTTTTTCTGGCCTTGGGGTTGCTTTATGACGAACCTCATTTGGAGCTTCAGGCAGAAAAAACTTTGATGTCCCTATCTCAGGGGCAAGATGAAGCGGAAATTTACTGCCAAAGATTCCGTAAATGGTCTGTGCTTACTCAGTGGAATGAGTGCGCCCTGGCGGCGACTTTCAGAGAGGGTCTCTCTGATGCCATTAAGGATGTTATGGTGGGGTTCCCTGTGCCTGCGGGTCTGAATGAGTCCATGACAATGGCTATTCAGATCGATAGGCGTTTGCGGGAGCGCAAACCAGTGCACCATCTGGCGGTGTCCACTGAGAAGTCGCCAGAGAGTATGCAGTGTGATAGAATTCTGTCCCGAAGCGAGCGGCAGAATTTTAGACGGAAAAATGGGTTGTGTTTCTATTGTGGTGATTCTACTCATGTTATATCAGCATGCTCTAAGCGCACTAAAAAGCTTGGTAAATCTGTTTCCATTTGCACCTTACCGTCTAAGTTTATTCTATCTGTGACCCTGATTTGCTCCTTGTCATCTATTACCACGGACGCCTATGTCGACTCTGGCGCCGCTTTGAGTCTTATGGATTGGTCCTTTGCCAAACGCTGTGGGTATGATTTAGAGCCTTTGGAGACTCCTATTCCTCTGAAGGGGATTGACTCCACCCCATTGGCTAATAATAAACCACAATACTGGACACAAGTAACTATGCGTATTAATCCGGATCACCAGGAGATTATTCGCTTTCTGGTGCTGTATAATCTACATGATGATTTGGTGCTAGGATTGCCTTGGCTGCAATCTCACAACCCAGTCCTCGACTGGAGAGCTATGTCGGTGTTGAGCTGGGGATGTAAGGGGGCTCATGGGGATGTACCTGTGGTTTCCATTTCATCATCTATTCCCTCTGAAATTCCTGAGTTCCTGTCTGACTATCGTGACGTCTTTGAAGAATCCAAGCTTGGTTCGTTACCTCCGCACCGAGAGTGCGATTGTGCCATAGATTTAATCCCGGGTAGTAAATACCCAAAGGGTCGTTTATTTAATCTGTCTGTGCCTGAACATGCTGCTATGCGAGAATATATAAAGGAGTCCTTGGAAAAGGGACATATTCGTCCATCGTCATCTCCCTTAGGAGCCGGTTTTTTCTTTGTGTCAAAAAAAGACGGCTCTTTGAGACCATGTATTGATTATCGGCTTTTGAATAAAATCACTGTTAAATATCAATACCCATTGCCGTTGCTGACTGATTTGTTTGCTCGCATAAAGGGGGCCAAGTGGTTCTCTAAGATTGACCTTCGTGGGGCGTATAATTTGGTGCGAATCAGGCAGGGGGATGAGTGGAAGACCGCATTTAATACGCCCGAGGGCCACTTTGAGTATTTAGTGATGCCTTTTGGTCTTTCAAATGCTCCGTCAGTTTTCCAGTCCTTTATGCATGATATTTTTCGCGATTATTTGGATAAATTTATGATTGTGTATCTGGATGATATTCTGATTTTTTCGGATGACTGGGACTCTCATGTCCAGCAAGTCAGGAGGGTTTTTCAGGTTTTGCGGTCTAATTCTTTGTGTGTGAAGGGTTCTAAGTGTGTTTTTGGGGTACAGAGGATTTCCTTTTTGGGATATATTTTTTCCCCCTCTTCCATTGAAATGGATCCTGTCAAGGTTCAAGCTATTTGTGATTGGACGCAGCCCTCTTCTCTTAAGAGTCTTCAGAAATTTTTGGGCTTTGCTAACTTTTATCGTCGATTTATTGCTGGTTTTTCGGATATTGCTAAGCCATTGACCGATTTGACTAAGAAGGGTGCTGATGTTGCTGATTGGTCCCCTGATGCTGTGGAGGCCTTTCGGGAGCTTAAGCACCGTTTTTCTTCTGCCCCTGTGTTGCGTCAGCCTGATGTTGCTCTACCTTTTCAGGTTGAGGTCGACGCTTCTGAGATCGGAGCTGGGGCAGTGTTGTCGCAGAAAAGTTCTGACTGCTCCGTGATGAGGCCTTGTGCCTTCTTTTCCCGTAAATTTTCGCCCGCTGAGCGGAATTATGATGTTGGGAATCGGGAGCTTTTGGCCATGAAGTGGGCTTTTGAGGAGTGGCGCCATTGGCTTGAGGGGGCCAGACATCAGGTGTTGGTATTGACTGACCACAAAAATTTGATTTATCTTGAGACCGCCAGGCGCCTGAATCCTAGACAGGCGCGCTGGTCATTGTTTTTCTCTCGGTTTAATTTTGTGGTGTCATACCTACCGGGTTCTAAGAATGTTAAGGCGGATGCCCTTTCTAGGAGTTTTGAGCCTGACTCGCCTGGTAACTCTGAGCCCACAGGTATCCTTAAGGATGGAGTGGTATTGTCAGCCGTTTCTCCAGACCTGCGGCGGGCCTTGCAGGAGTTTCAGGCGGATAGACCTGATCGTTGCCCACCTGATAAACTGTTTGTTCCTGATGATTGGACCAGTAGAGTCATCTCTGAGGTTCATTCTTCTGCGTTGGCAGGTCATCCTGGCATTTTTGGTACCAGGGATTTGGTGGCAAGGTCCTTCTGGTGGCCTTCCCTGTCACGA
This sequence comes from Ranitomeya variabilis, assembly GCF_051348905.1. NCBI lineage: Eukaryota > Metazoa > Chordata > Amphibia > Anura > Dendrobatidae > Ranitomeya > Ranitomeya variabilis. Next base: position 487,886,004 of record NC_135233.1, on the reverse strand, counting down.
GATGTGCGAGGCTTTGTGCAGTCTTGTGACGTTTGTGCTCGGGCCAAGCCTTGTTGTTCTCGGGCTAGTGGATTATTGTTGCCCTTGCCTATTCCTAAGAGGCCTTGGACGCACATCTCGATGGATTTTATTTCAGATCTGCCTGTTTCACAGAAGATGTCTGTCATCTGGGTGGTGTGTGACCGTTTTTCTAAGATGGTCCATTTGGTTCCTCTGCCCAAGTTGCCTTCTTCTTCCGAGTTGGTTCCTCTGTTTTTTCAAAATGTTGTTCGTTTGCATGGTATTCCTGAGAATATCGTTTCTGACAGAGGGACCCAATTCGTGTCTAGATTTTGGCGGGCATTCTGTGCTAGGATGGGCATAGATTTGTCTTTTTCGTCCGCTTTCCATCCTCAGACGAATGGCCAGACCGAGCGGATTAATCAGACCCTGGAGACATATCTGAGGTGTTTTGTGTCTGCTGACCAGGATGATTGGGTTGCTTTTTTGCCATTGGCGGAGTTCGCTCTCAATAATCGGGCCAGCTCTGCCACTTTGGTGTCCCCGTTTTTCTGTAATTCGGGGTTTCATCCTCGATTTTCCTCTGGTCAGGTGGAATCTTCGGATTGTCCTGGAGTGGATGCTGTGGTGGAGAGATTGCATCAGATCTGGGGGCAGGTGGTGGACAATTTGAGGTTGTCCCAGGAGAAGACTCAGCTTTTCGCCAACCGCCACCGTCGTGTTGGTCCTCGGCTTTGTGTTGGGGATTTGGTGTGGTTGTCTTCTCGTTTTGTCCCTATGAGGGTCTCTTCTCCTAAGTTTAAGCCTCGGTTCATCGGCCCGTATAAGATATTGGAGATTCTTAACCCTGTTTCCTTCCGTTTGGACCTCCCTGCATCCTTTTCTATTCATAACGTTTTTCATCGGTCATTATTGCGCAGGTATGAGGTACCGGTTGTGCCTTCCGTTGAGCCTCCTGCTCCGGTGTTGGTTGAGGGTGAGTTGGAGTACGTTGTGGAGAAAATCTTAGACTCTCGTGTTTCCAGACGGAGATTCCAGTATCTGGTCAAGTGGAAGGGATACGGCCAGGAGGATAATTCTTGGGTGAATGCATCTGATGTTCATGCCTCTGATCTGGTTCGTGCCTTTCATAGGGCCCATCCTGATCGCCCTGGTGGTTCTGGTGAGGGTTCGGTGCCCCCTCCTTGAGGGGGGGGTACTGTTGTGAATTTGGATTCTGGGCTCCCCCGGTGGCTACTGGTGGAATTGAACTGGTGTCCTCATCTTCTCTGTTCACCTGTTCCCATCAAGATGTGGGAGTCGCTATATAACCTTGCTGCTCTGTTAGTTGCTTGCCGGTCAACAATGTTATCAGAAGCCTCTCTGTGCTTGTTCCTGCTCCTAGACAACTACTAGATAAGTTGGACTCTTGTCCATGTTTGTTTTTGCATTTTTGTTCCAGTTCACAGCTGTAGTTTCGTTACTGTGTCTGGAAAGCTCTTGCGAACAGGAATTGCCACTCTGGTGTTATGAGTTAATGCCAGAGTTTTAAAGTAATTTCTGGATGGTGTTTTGATAGGGTTTTCAGCTGACCATGAAAGTGTCCTTTCTGTCTTCTGCTATGTAGTAAGTGGACCTCAAATTTGCTAAACCTATTTTCATACTACGTTTGTTGTTTCATCTTTACTCACCGCCAATACATGTGGGGGGCCTCTGTCTCCTTTCGGGGTATTTCTCTAGAGGTGAGCTAGGACTAATATTTTCCTCTGCTAGCTTTATTTAGTCCTCCGGCTGGTGCTGGGCATCTAGAATCAACGTAGGCATGCTACCCGGCCACTGCTAGTTGTGCGGTAGGTTTAGTTCATGGTCAGCTCAGTTCCCATCTTCCAAGAGCTAGTTCCTGTATATGCTTATGCTATGTTCTCTTGCCATTGAGATCATGACACACGGGTTTGCGCTCCCGCAAACGCCGATCAATCTGAATTGCCATTATCATGGACTCATTCAGACCTGTAGGCGCAGGGAACCCGACCATAACATCTTTAACGGCATCAGAAAGGCCCTCTCTGAAATTTGCCGCTAAGGCGCACTCATTCCACTGAGTAAGCACAGACCATTTACGAAATTTTTGGCAGTATATCTCAGCTTCATCTTGCCCTTGAGATAGGGCTATCAAAGCTTTTTCAGCTTGAATCTCCATATTAGGTTCCTCATAAAGCAACCCTAAAGCCAGGAAAAACGCATCCACATTGAGCAACGCAGGATCCCTTGGTGCCAATGAAAATGCCCAATTTTGAGGGTCACCTCGCAGCAAAGAAATTACAATCTTAACCTGCTGGACAGGATCTCCTGAGGAGTGAGGTCTGAGAGAAAGGAATAATTTACAATTATATTTGAAATTCAGAAACCGAGATCTATCTCCGGAAAACACCTCTGGTGTAGGGATTTTAGGTTCAGAAATAGGAGTATGCATAACAAAATCTTGTAAATTTTGAACCTTCGTAGCAAGATTATTTAAACCTGCAGCCAAACTCTGAGGATCCATCGTTAAACAGGTGAGCTCAGAGCCATTCAAGGATTATAAGGAGAGAAAGGCAAAGGCAGTAATTAGAGCTGAAATACAACTGATCCAACTATGGAGCAAGCATAGGGGAAACAAAAAAAAAAAAAATTTACAGACTTCTTCTTTCTCTCCTTTCTTCTGCCAATAAGTTTAACACTGGCCGGTCATACTGTCATGGTTCCCAATGGCAAGGGAACGTAAGAAACATATAAGTAACGAACGAGCTCTCGGGTGATGGAAACTCGAGTTGACCGTGAGCTAAATCTACCACACAACTAACAGTAGCCAGGGAGCATACCTACGGCTTCCTATATGCCACGCGCCAGCCGGAGGACTAACTACGCCTGGTAGAGGAAGAAACAGACCTGGCTTACCTCTAGGGAAATACCCCAAAAGATGATAGCAGCCCCCCACATGTAATAACGGTGAATTAAGAGGAAAAGACATACACAGTATGAAAGTAGATTTAGCAAAGAGAGGTCCACTTACTAGATAGCAGAAGGATACAAAAGAGGACTTCACGGTCAACTGAAAACCCTTTCAAAAACCATCCTGAAATTACTTTAAGACTCCTGTGTCAACTCATGACACAGGAGTGGCAATTTCAGCCCGCAAGAGCTTCCAGCTACAGAGAATTACAAAAACTGCAAACTGGACAAAAGGTACAAAACAAAAGGACAAAGTCCACTTAGCTGATCAGCAGACTAGTAGCAGGAACATGCAACCGAAGGCTCTGGTTACAATGATGACCGGCAAGGAAATGACTGGAGAGCAAGGCTAAATAGGAAACTCCCAAACACTGATGGAAGCAGGTGAACAGAAGCAGCAAAGTGCAAACAAGTCACCAGTACCACCAGCAACCACCAGGGGAGCCCAAAAAGCGGATACACAACAAACTAGGTACAACAGAAACAGTAATAGGTACACATATTTAAATAGTAAAGCATATATCCATACTTACAGAATCATCAGGAAGCAAGTGCAGAGGGGCAGAGACACATGTATAGTTATGTTAGGTAAGAGTAAGAGTAATGAAAAGGTGGTCACATGGAGGCTAAGCCTCGCCGGTAGCCTGTACTTACATATGTGAAGTCATTACATTGGGATTATAACTTGTAGTTGTTTCCAGGAAGCCCAAGTTATATTATAAATTTCATGGGTGTGTTTCCTAGCTGGTGAGTTATACCACACGGGAAATTGATTCACCTTTATAGATCAATTCCTGAAGAGTGGGAGGAGACTCATCTCTCCAATGTATAGCTATTAAATGTTTTGCTGCACTGATTAATAGTGAGAGAAGACCATGTTTCAGTGGTTTAAAACTGAGTCAACAGGTGTGATTTTTATTTTGCCCACACATGTTACTTACCTCAGGTGATTTTGAACGAGCATCTTATGTTTGAAACAAAGTTGTTTACCCACAATTTTGGAAAGGTGCCATCAATATTGTCTGGCCCATTTTGGGGGTTTTGTGTGACATATGCAATTTGTCTTTTTTTTTCTCCGTGTTTTTTTATGTTGTTCTAATATACATATGTTTATTTCCTTTGTGTGTAACAAAATGTGTAATTGCAATAATTTTCTAGGAAATATACTTCATTGTTCGAGCAATTTCAAGAGTACCAACTCTTTCAGCCATGATGTATACACTGCTCAAAAAAAGAGAACATTAAAATACCACATCCTAGATATCGCTGAGTGAAATATTCCAGTTGCAAATCTTTATTCATTACATAGTGGAATGCGTTGAAAACAATACAACATAAAAATTATCAATGTAAATTAAAATTAATATCCCATGGAGTTCTGGATTTGGAACGATGCTCAAAATAAAAGTAGAAAATCAAATTGCATGACTGACCTAACTTCAGGGGAAATTCCTCAACACAAGGAAATGATGCTCAGTAGTGTGTGTGGCCTCCACGTGCCTGTATGACCTCCATACATCACCTGGTCGTGCTCCTGATGAGGAGAAGCCTGTTAATGCAGCCGCCCCTGCCTGTAAAAACCTGGGGAATGAATGGATTGCAAGGGAATGACCTGTAGTTACCTTGAGTTGCGGTGATGCGCCCCCTGCTGGATGTCCTCATATGAACTCGAGCGTGGGAAAAATTCCCAGGCTCCAGTTCATGAGGACATCCAGCAGAGGGCGCATCACCGCAACTCAAGGTAACTACAGGTCATTCCCCTGCAATCCATTCATTCCCCGAGTTTTTACAGGCAGGGGCGGCTGCATTAACAGGCTTCTGCTTGTAAAATTAGTTAACCCTTTCAGATGGATTTACAATGTGGGACAGAACGACGGAAGGTATGGAATACTGTTGTTTATTTTTTTAACTTTGTTTCAGGTGACAAGGGTCTTCAGGTGGATTAAGAGTCTAATAAAATATTACAACACCCTGTGTCTTGATTTCATTAAAGTACTTTGTAATAATGTGTGTGTGTGTTTTCTTAACCATTTCATACTATTGTATTAATAATGGATAGGTGTCATAATTGACGCCTCTCCATTACTAATCTAGCTTAATGTCACCTTACAATAGCAAGGTGACATTAACCCTTCATTACCCCATATCCCACTGCTACACGGGAGTGGGAAGAGTGGCCAAGTGCCAGAATAGGCTCATCTTCCAGATGTGCCTTTTCTGGGGTGGCTGGGGGCAGATGTTTGTAGCCAGGGGGGGCCAATAACCATGGACCCTCTCTAGGCTATTAATATCTGCCCTCAGTCACTGGCCTTACCGCTCTGGCGGAGAAAATTGCGCGGGAGCCCATGCCAATTTTTTCAGCCATTTAACCCTTTATTTTACCAGCTACATCACCCAAATTTTGCACATACACACTACTAATATTAGTAGTGTGGAATATGCAAAAAAAAAAAGGATATGAGATGGTTTACTGTATGTAAACCATGTCTCATATCCTGTCGGGTTTGTGAAGGAGAAATGAAAAGCCGGCAATTGAATTACCGGCTTTTCTGCTATATCGCGCTGAATTAAATCTAAATATATATATATATATATATATATATATATATATATATATATATATATATACTGTATATATGGTTTACCGAACATTTGAGCCCATAAATCCATTAGATGTTGGTCTTGCAAGCCTGCGAGAAAATATCGCAGTACGGATGCCATACGGATTACATACGGAGGATGCCATGCGCAAAATACGCTGCCACACCCTGCCTACGGATGACATATGGATCACTATTTTGGGAACATTTCTGCGTATTACGGCCATTAAAAACGGACCGTATTTTCATACGCTGAGTGTGACGCCGGCCTTAAGAGGAGACTTTGTGCAGCAGGCCTTCATGGTAAAATAGCTGCTAGGAAACCACTGCTAAGGACAGGCAACAAGCAGAAGAGACTTGTTTGGGCTAAAGAACACAAGGAATGGACATTAGACCGGTGGAAATCTGTGCTTTGGTCTGATGAGTCCAAATTTTAGATCTTTGGTTCCAACCACCGTGTCTTTGTGTGATGCAGAAAAGGTGAACGGATGGACTCTACATGCCTGGTTCCCACCGTGAAGCATGGAGGAGGAGGTGTGATGGTGTGGGGGTGCTTTGCTGGTGACACTGTTGGGGATTTTTCAAAATTGAAGGCATACTGAACCAGCATGGTTATCATAGCATCTTGCAGCGGCATGCTATTCCATCCGGTTTGCGTTTAGTTGGACCAACCATCATTTATTTTTTAACAGGACAATGACCCCAAACACACCTCCAGGCTGTGTAAGGGCTATTTGACCAAGAAGGAGAGTGATAGGGTGCTACGCCAGATGACCTGGCCTACACAGTCACCTGACCTGAACCCAATCGAGATGGTTTGGGGTGAGCTGGACCGCAGAGTGAAGGCAAAAGAAGAAAGTGCTAAGCATCTCTGGAGACTCCTTCAAGATTGTTGGAAGACCATTCCCAGTGACTACCTCTTGAAGCTCATCAAGAGAATGCCAAGAGTGTGCAAGCAGTCATCAAAGCAAAAGGTGGCTACTTTGAAGAACCTAGAATATAAGACATAATTTCAGTTGTTTCACACTTTTTTGTTAAGTATATAATTCCACATGTGTTAATTCATAGTTTTGATGCCTTCAGTGTGAGTGTACAATTTTCATAGTCATGAAAATGCAGAAAAATCTTTAAATGAGAAGGTGTGTCCATACTTTTGGTCTGTACTGTATGTTGATGAGGCGTTACTGCCAGCATCATACTGATTGACAGCCTGCTTTCTGCAGTTAGGCAAAGGGCAGTTGGCTGTCAATCAACATGACACTGGCAGTCAAACCCTGTATACAGAGTAGAGCGGAAAATAAGCCACTGCTCTTTCGATGTGATGTTAGCAAAAGCCTCTGAATCGCCTGCAGGAGATGTCTGTAACTGCTCTGTGCCTCTAGAGATCTGCTCTGGGCACAAGAGGCAGGTAGTAACTACCTGACTGTTAGTGTTTAGGCCCCTAGTAAAAAAAAAATAGTCCTGGATAAACACTTTAAGAATGATTGACAGGCCAGTTGCAATAATGTTTTATATGGAGATGAGTTAAAGTTCAAGTTTTTGGACTTTGGCCTACAAAAAGTGTTAAGTATAAATATGACTGACAGCATGCATTTCTTACCAACAGGTGGTGCTGGTGTGGTGTATGGAGATGATAGCTGCTCTGTGACCTGGAGAAGTTGCAACTGCTAAGTCAACCATTATGTTATTTACATTTACATTGTGTTGACATTTTTTAAGCTAAAACTTGTAGCGGGGTAAAAAGAAAATAGGCAAGGAACGTGTATGATTCCTTTTACTTAACGATCCACAAAAAAAATCCATCCAATCCACAAGTATGAACGCATCATGTATACCCTTCCTCTGCTCCGGTAATTGTTTACACGTTGCTTTGGTGGCAGCACAACTACTGCACACATGACCCCTGCAACCAATCACTGGGTTCAGTATCTTGTGACTGATTTGTCTGCGCCCAGTGAATGCGCCAAGAGATGTCCACTGTAGTCATGATGTTGCTGAAATGGCACAGAAGGCCGTGCTGAACCTAGGGAGGGTGAAAAACAACTACCTTATTTTGCCAAATGCTGGCCAGTGGAATGAAAAACACTATTCCTGGAATATCCCATTAACCCATACAGGGGTTGTCCGATCAAAACCGATAAGTCTGCAGCCACTCTGTGTAAGGGTAAATTTCCACTGCCGAGAGACAAATCGGTCCGTAATTTGGACCGAAAAAACGGATGTAACGTATGCGATTGTCATGCGAGTGCAATGCGAGTGCAATGCGATTTGTAATCGCATCATCCGTATGACATCAGTATGACATCCGTATTGCTGTCCGATTTTTACGCACCACTGTCCTTTGAAAAGCCGGCAATTCAGCGCCGTGTACAGTAAAATCACACTGACAGGTTTGAATAGAGTAGATATATGCACATAGAATGTGTATATATACATATATACATGTCAGTGAGACACCTATATATGTATATTTATATTTAATGCAGCGCTAGAGAGCATTAAAGCCTCTAATTCAATTGCCGGCTTTTTCCTTCTCCTTCCCAAACCCGACAGGATATGAGACATGGTTTTCATACAGTAAACCATCTCATATCCCCTTTTTTTTTGCACATTCCACACTACTAATGTTAGTAGTGTGTATGTGCAAAATTTCAGCGCTGTAGCTGCTGAAATAAAGGGTTAAATGGCGGAAAAAATTGGCGTGGGCTCCCGCGCAATTTTCTCCGCCAGAATGGTAAAGCCAGTGACTGAGGGCAGATATTAATAGCCAGGAGAGGGTCCATGGTTATTGGCCCCCCCGTGGCTAAAAACATCTGCCCCCAGCCACCCCAGAAAAGGCACATCTGGAAGATGCGCCTATTCTGGCACTTGGCCACTCTCTTCCCACTCCCTGTAGCGGTGGGATATGGGGTAATGAAGGGTTAATGCCACCTTGCTATTGTAAGGTGACATTAAGCCAGATTAATAATGGAGAGGCGTCAATTATGACACCTATCCATTATTAATCCATTTGTCTGAAAGGGTTAAAAAACACACACACACACACACACATGATTAAAAAGTATTTTAATGAAATAAACACAGCGGTTGTTGTAATAATTTATTGCTCTCGCAATCCATCAGCAACACCCTCGCTTGGCAAAATAATAAACGCACAAGATACATACCTTCTGATGTCAGATCACGTCCCACGAAGTAATCCATCTGAAGGGGTTAACTAATATTACAGGCACGAGCTGCGATAAACCACTCGCTGGTGCCTGTAATCCCCCGGGTGCTGAAAGGAAAGCAGTGATCTATACTTACATTCAGTTGCGGTGATGCGCCCCTGCTGGATGTTCTCATGAACTGCAGCCTGGGAACTTTTTCCCACGCTCCAGGTCATATGAGGACATCCAGCAGGGGGCGCATCACCGCGACTGAAGGAAATGTAGGTCAATGACCTACATTTCATTCATTCTCCGGGGAATTACAGGCACGAGCACAGCTGCCTTTGCAGGGCTCCTGCCTGTAAAATATTTTAACCCCTTCATATGGATTACCTCGTGGGACGTGACGGCTCAACAGAGGGTATGTATCTTGTGCATTTATTGTTTTGCCAAGCGAGGGTTTCCTAAGGATTGAGCGAGCAATAAAATATTAAAACAACCGCTGTGTTTATTTCATTAAAATACTTTTAAATCATGTGTGTGTGTGTTTTTTAACCCTTTCAAACAATTGGATTAATAATGGATAGGTGTCATAATTGACGCCTCTCCATTATTAATCTGGCTTAATGTCACCTTACAATAGCAAGGTGGCATTAACCCTTCATTACCCCATATCCCACCGCTACAGGGAGTGGGAAGAGAGTGGCCAAGTGCCAGAATAGGCGCTTCTTCCAGATGTGCCTTTTCTGGGGTGGCTGGGGGCAGATGTTTGTAGCCACGGGGGGGGCCAATAACCATGGACCCTCTCCTGGCTATTAATATCTGCCCTCAGTCACTGGCTTTACCATTCTGGCGGAGAAAATTGCGCGGGAGCCCACGCCAATTTTTTCCGCCATTTAACCCTTTATTTTAGCAGCTACAGCGCTGAAATTTTGCACATACACACTACTAACATTAGTAGTGTGGAATATGCAAAAAAAAAGGGGATATGAGATGGTTTACTGTATGTAAACCATGTCTCATATCCTGTCGGGTTTGTGCAGGAGAAATGAAAAGCCGGCAATTGAATTAGCGGCTTTAATGCTCTCTAGCACTGCATTAGATATAAATATACATATATAGGTGTCTCACTGACATATATATATGTATATATACACATTCTATGTGTATATATCTAGTCTATTCTAACCTGTCAGTGTGATTTTACTGTACACCGCGCTGAATTGCCCGCTTTCCAAAGGACACCGGTACGTAAAAATCGGACAGAACTCGCATGGTGCGAGTGCTGTGCGATTTTTTTCTCGCACCCATTGACTTGCATTGGCGAGTCTCGTCCGAGACTCGCAGCAAATCGCAGCAAGCTGCGATTTTTTTCTCAGTCCGATTTCGGCCGAGAAAAAAATCGCAAATGAAAAGACACCTATTGAATAACATTGGTCCGAGTGCAATCCGATTTTTTATCGGATTGCACTCGTCCGTTTTCCTCGCCAGTGGAAATGTACCCTAAGGAGGAATTCTGCTGCATCTGGTTCTGTCAAATAGACCAGATACAATTTCATGTCTACAGGTTTTGGAACATTTGGGATGCTGCGACCATAATAGGGTAAGTTTCAATGTAATATTCAATAATACATTTCAAAGGGAAAATGCAAAAACTTGGAACTTTGGGAGAGCTAATTTTAACAAATTAAGGGAAGAGCTTAATCGTATAGACTGTGACCATGTCTTGGTAGCTGGGGATACCGACCATAAATGGGTATATATTTAAGGATATACTACTAGAATCCTATAGAAAACGTATACCCTCTGGTAATAAAATGTCCAGGAATAAAAAGAAAACCGCTATGGGTAAATGAGACAGTGCAAAATTTAATTAGCCAGAAACAAAGGGCATTCAAAATTTGAAGGCTGAGAATACAGAAATAGCATTTCAGGAATATAAAGGTCTCCATAAGAAATGTAAATAAGAAATCAAGCTAGCAAAGTTATCTACTGAAACACAAATCGCCAGCGACATTAAAATAAATCCCAGAACTTTTTACAAATACATCAACGCCAAAAAGAAAAAAAGGACAGTATTGACCCCTTAAAAGATGATTGTCATGTTGTGAAAAGGAATGTGGGCACCTACCCAATCTCTCAAACTAGGTGTACCCTAGGTTATCCATGTCCCCAAGGTTACCCCGCATGGTGGGGACGCCGGGGTCTCGTACCTTGCTATTCTATCTTAACCCTTTTCTATTCCCTCCCTCATCCAGTGAGGTGTGAGGCAGAAGTGTGTTGGAAAACACTAACCAGGCAGACAGGGTTTAAATGACAGGGATAAAAGAAAACTACAATCATGAAAATACACGCAGAAAACAACAGAGTGGGAAATATGGGAGGAATAGGAAGTACAAACCAAATAGGAGAGGATAAGGATAAACATGCAAATCAACTCCACACAGCAATCTCCTGAAAACTCCAACCGCCACTCCAAACTGAACTTCTTTCACTCCAAGCTAGGAGTAGAACTATCACTAGCTACTCCCAACTGCCAGTATATATACCAGAGGGGAGGGGTCAACACTGAAAAGCTGAGACAATTCTTGATGGAGATTTCCAGGAGAGCAACTGAACTGATTAGCCCTTGCAATGCCAGAGCATGAAAAATATACCCTTTTTATTAGGATGGTGAAGCAGTTCTAATTAGGAAAGAAGTTTTTTGGCACTGGATGGCAGAATAAGGGCTCATTCCCACTTGCGATGAAATCGGACGAATGCAATCCGTTAAAAAATCGGATTGCATTCAGACCAATGTTATTCTATTATTGTGTGTTCATCTGCGTTTTTTTTCCAGCTTGGATTGGACTGGAAAAAACTCGCAGCATGCTGCGATTGTATTCGGAAATCAGATCTCATCCCGCCATAGAAATCAATGGGTGGGAGAGGAAAAAAAAAATTGCACAGTTTTCGGACCATGCAAGTGCTGTACAATTTTTACACACCGATCACCTTAGAAAGGCTGGCAATTAATTTGCTGTGTACCGTAAAATCACAGCGTGACAGGTTACAATAAAACAGATAGAATAGATATATACACACATATATATATATATATATATATATGTATTCTATGTCAGTTACACACACACATATATAGATGCAGCTCTGTCAAAAATTAAGAGACCACGTCAAAACCCTGTCCTGGGCAGCCCAATCTCCAGACTTGAACCCCATTGAAAACCTCTGGAATGTAATCAAGAGAATGATGGATAGTCACAAGCCATCAAACAAAGAACTGCTTAAATTTTTGCGCCAGGAGCAGTGTGAAAGACTGGTGGAAAGTATGCCAAGACGCGTGAAAGCCGTGATTAAAAATCATGGTTATTCCACAAAATATTGATTTCTGAACTCTTCCTGAGTTAAAACATTAGTATTGTTGTTTCTAAATGATTATGAACTTGTTTTCTTTGCATTATTTGAGGTCTGAAAGCGCTGTTTTTTTTTTGTAATTTTGACCACTTCTCCTTTTCAGAAAAAAAATACAAAATTTATTGCTTGTAAATTCGGAGACATGTTGTCATTAGTTTATAGAATAAATAAAAAATGTACATTTTACTCAAAAATATATACCTATAAAGAGAAAAATCAGACAAACTGAACATTTTGCAGTGGTCTCTTAACTTTTACCTGAGCTGTGTATATATATATATATATATATATATATATATATATATATATATATATATATATATATATATAATACATAGAAGAATCATACAGGATAGAAGAGATGGATTACATACAGTAAATATACATAGAATAGATAGTTATACAGATGTCAAGGACATATACAATTTGTACAGTGTGTGTGCAGCTTACTGTACATGTATTTAATTAATAAAACATCTGAAAAAAAAAATGGCGTGTTTTCCTGCATAATTTTCTTAACCAGCAGAGGGAGAGCCGACGGGTGGGGGCCGATGTTTATAGCCTGGGAAGGGGGTAATACCCATGGAGCTTCCCAGGCTATTAATATTGGCTATTAAAATGGAGGACCCCCCAAAAAATTATGTAGGGTTCCCCTATAATTAATAACCAGCAAAGGCTATGCAGACAGCTGTGGGCTGATATTAATAGCCTAGGAAGGGGCAATGGATACTGCCCCCCAGGCTAAAAGCATCAGCTCTCAGCCTCGCCAGAAAAGGCACATCTCTAAAATGTGCCAGTTCTGGCATTTAGCCTTGCTCTTCCCACTTGCCCTGTAGTGGTGGCAAGTGGTGTGATAATTAGGGGGGTTGATATCAACATTGTAATGTCAGGTTAGCCCCGAGGTTAGTAATGGAGAGGCATCAATAAGACGCCTCCATTACTAACCCCATAGTCACATTGTATGAAAACAGACACCAAGAATAAAGCCCTTTAATTGAAAAAATGACACACCCCTTTAATAAGTCCTAATTAAACCATACTTACGGCCTCGCCCATTCCACCGACGCCCTTGTCATCTGCAAAAGAGTTAAAAATAAATACATCAATATTCTTCACCTTTCCACAGAGATGCTGCTAATCCATTTGTCCCAGGACGGGTCTAGCGCTGCTACATCTAGATGGCAGACTGCATAGTTGCATGATGTGACTATACAGCCTGTCATCCAGCAGAGAGACTGAGCAGCGTGTCCCTTTTTCGGGACAGGGGGTTCCCTGTCTGAGGGCACCACGAGCATGAGAAAGTTCCCCTGCTTGCGGTGCCATCAGATAGATCCCAGGAGTTTAAAGCCAATGAATTCACTTCACCTATGTGACGTCAGTGCGAGTGCTATAGGAAAATTTCCCACGGCGCTTGCGCTGATGTCAGAAAGGTGAAGTGAGTTAGGCTTCTTTCACACTATCGTCGTGCACCGCACGTCGCTATGCGACGTTGCGGCGCACCGATGCTAGCAGTGAAACCGCCGCACAACGGGGGCAGCGGATGCAGTTTTACAACGCATCCGCTGCCCCATTGTGATGTGCGGGGAGGCGGGGTCGGAGTTCCGGCCACGCAGGCGCGGTCGGAAAAGAAGCTGACGACGCACAAAAAAAGTTACATGTAACTTTTTTTGTGCCAACGGTCCGACACAACACGACGCAACCGTCGCACGGTTATATACAGTATGGTTGTCCTTTTCCCAGTCTTTTATGGAACTGTGACATCTTGTACTATATAGAATACTAGCTGAAGAGCCCGGCGTTGCCTGGGCATAGTAAATATCTGTGGTTAGTTATAGCACCTCACTTCTCTCATTTTCCCCATCACATCTTTCATTTTCCCCCTCACATCTCTCATTTTCTCCCTCACACCTCTCATTTTCCCCCTCACTCCTCTCATTCCCCCCTAACACTTGTCATTTCGACTTCACATCTGTCATTTTCCGATCACTCCACTATTTTCCCTCACTCCTCTCATTTTGCACTCACACCTTTTCATTTTCACCTCACACCTCTCATTTTCACCTCAGTATATACATGTTTGTCATCTCCCTTATATATAGTATACACCTGTATGTCATCTCCTGTATATAGTATATACCTGTATGTCATCTCCCCTGTATATAGTGTAGACCTGCTGTGTGTCATCTCCCCTGTATATAGTATATACCTGTATGTCATCTCCTCCTATATATAGTATATACCTGTATGTAATCTCCTCCTGTATATAGTATATACCTGTGTGTCATCTCACCTATATATAGTATATATCTGTGTGTCATCTCCTCCTGTATATAGTATATACCTGTATGTCATCTCCTCCTATACATAGCATATACCTGTATGTCATCTCCTTCTGTATATACTATATACCTGTAGGTAATCTGCTCCTGTATATAGTATATACCTGTGTGTCATCTCCTCCTGTATATAGTATATACCTGTATGTCATCTCCTCCTGTATGTAGTATGTACCTGTATGTCATCTCCTCTATATAGTATATACCTGTGTGTCATCTCTCCTGTATATAGTATATATCTGTCTGTCATCTCCTCCTGTATATAGTATATACCTGTGTGTCATCTCCCCTGTAAATAGTATATACCTGTGTGTCATCTCCTCCTGTATATAGTATATATCTGTATGTCATCTCCTCCTGTATTAGACTTGCCTCCAACACTTTTCCTTTCACTTTTTCCCCATTATGTAGATAGGGGCAAAATTGTTTGGTGAATTGGAAAGCACGGGGTTAAAATTTCACCTCACAACATAGCCTATGACGCTCTCAGGGTCCAGACGTGTGACTGTGCAAAATTTTGTGGCTGTAGCTGCGATGGTTCAGATGCCAATCCCGGACATACATACACACATACATACATACACACATTCAGCTTTATATATTAGATATAGGTCTGGGAGGTGGAATTTACTATGCATTTTATGTGCTTCATGCCTATAGGGTATAGCTGGCAGCAGATGGATATATATTAGTGCTCATGTCTATGTGTGTACATGCATTATTTGGCTATTTAATGCTTTTTGAATTACTAGGTGCTGGACGTATTTGTTTTCATCTGTCTGGGGGGGTGCATGTGGCTTATTTGCCATATGCTGTTTTTCTGTGGTTTTTAATTGTTTTTAAAAGTTTGTCATGCTCTGCTGTGCCTTTTTGTATGAATAAAGCTGTAATTTTTTGATGGTTGATCCCATTGTTATGCATATCTTTTCTTTTCTAATTGTTTGACGTGTGGCAATGCTTCGCACTGCATCGCTAATTCATGTCTATGGAGAAAAAACGCATCCTGCAAGCAATTTTGCAGGATGCGTTTTTTCTACAGAACGACGCATAGCGACGTGCAGTGCACGACGCTAATGTGAAAGAGGCCTTAACTGGCTATGAACTTGCAGGACCTGTTTGACGGCACCGCGAGCAGGAGAACTTTCTTACGCTCGCAGTGCTCAGTCTTTCTGCTGGATGACTGGCTGTGTGGTTGCATCATGCAATCATGCAGCCTGCCATCTAGTTGTAGCAGAGCTAGACTCGTCTTGGGACAAATGGATTAGCAGGATCTCTGCGGAGAGGTGAGGAATATTAGTTTTTATTTTTATCTGCGGATGTTAGCGTTTCGGCCTGTGGGTGGATGGCTGGATATTTCTGCTTTCTAGCAAACATCTGGGGCAAGGACATCTGAACGCTGCGCTGGGACAACAAAGTGGACATGGTTGCTGACTGTTGTGTGTGTGCAACTGCTGGTTGTGGGCAGGAGGCATCAGCGCCTGCTTCATGATCAGCAGATTGGGAAGGGGCAGTGGTTTCACCCTCAGACACAGATTTGGTACCCAGGCATTCCGCCCACGTACTGGGGTGCTTGGCAGCCATGTGCTTTTGCATGCTGGTGGTGCTCAGGTTGGCAGTGTTCTTGCCTCTTATCAGCTTGATTTGGCAGATGCTGAAAATTACAGTTGTTTTATCTGAAGGACTTTCAGAAAAAAACTGCCATATAGAAGAACAACGTACCCTTGGCCTGTTATCTAGCCGAGTGGGGGGTCTGGAACAGTTGACCAAGTTATACCTGTGAGCAAACCACTACCTCTTCTTGCCTGTTTTCTTGCTACGGATACATCCCTCTTTGCAATACTGTGTTGCTAGTAGTGCCTCCGTGCCAGGTTGGATCAGTGACCTCACTATCAACCACGTTGGCTTCCAATTCCTTAATCTGATCCTCCTGAGCTGCGATTTGAGGCTGACCTGATGGCAACTGTGCCTCATAATTATCCTGCATCTCTTCAGACATCAATTGACCTTCCCCAATGTGGCTTTCTCCTGGCTGTGGGTGCTTAAATGTTTGTGCAACACTGCAATCCACCTCCTAATGACCCTCTTTAATGGTGCAGGTTGAGAGGCTTGATAAATTACAAGGGAACGTAAACAGTTCCTCAGAGTGACCAGCGTTGGGGTCATATTTCTCCTAAGACTCTTGATGGTGGGAGGAAGGAGGACCAGGTTGATGATCCAGAGGCCCAGCCTCTTGGCTACTGAGACTAAACTGTGTGGAAGACTTCATAGTGCTGCTTGTCAACACACTGGAGCCTTTATCTGCTATCCAACTCACAACATCCTCACACTTATCTGGGTTCATTAGTGGTGTAGCGCGCTGACCAAATTTTGACAGAAACCTAGAACGAGATATAGTCACCTTCGGATCTGTCACACGGCCTTGGTGGGCACCACCACATCCATGTCCCTTAACATCGCCCTTTCTCATCTTAAATGCATTATGCTTATGAAACCAAAAAATACTGGCTTTAGTTTTCACAAGTACCCTAACAAAGGTCTTACGTATACAAATTCACTGTACCTAGCAATGTGTGACTATTTTTTTTATCACCTTGCTGACACACTCCAAATGCAGAGTAATGAAGATTATTGCCCGTGCTAAATTGTCACATACAATTATCTCTACCCAGATTGTGCTAGTAGCATAACTGCTAGATACAGAAAGCAACTTTTTAAAACAATAGAAAATTATTATTTTTTTATCATCTTGCTGATACACTCCAAATGCGGAGTAATGAAGATTATTGCCGCTGCTAAATTGTCACGTACGATTATCTCTACCAAGATAGCGCTAGCAGCAGAACTGCTAGACAAATATTAGATATTTTAAGTGCAAAATAGTGGAGAGCTGCAACATGTAGCTATGATGTACCAATGAGGAGAACACCCAGATGCCTGCCTTTCACCCACCCTCCCTCCTTTTAAATCTATCACTACTAAATCCCCACCTAATAAACAAAAACAGTCTTGACAATCTTCAGCTCTTAAAAGAGCTTTTTGGAATAACGCTCTCTATAACTTTCTATCACTGTCCCTATGCTCCTTTCACTGTCCCTATGAAACTTCGCTCTCCCTACGCTCTTTCCGGCTGCAATGTGCACAAGATGTGCCAGTAGCCTTTAAATAGTCCCTGTGATCCTGAAAGGCCAGCCATTCACAGTAATGCCACGCCAAAGATGGCATCACTGTGAATGGCAAGCAAGCCCAGCATGTTCATTGGCTGCAAATAAAGCACCAAACATGCTGGGTGGGTCACTCGAATATATCAAAGCCAATACCTAATTACTCGCCGAGTAACGAATAGCCCAAACACCGTAAAATATGTGCGAGTAACGAATAGTGCCGAATGTATTCGCTCATCACTATTAAGAATCAATGGATAAAAAAAGTACTTTCGACCTACATCAGTGGAAAAAAATGAGAAAACAAAACTAATGATGCCTGATAAGAAAAATAAGGATGTTTGAATGTAGCCATAGCAAAATAAAAAAAAAATAATAATAAAAAATTAAAGAAATAAACAACTTTTTTCATTGAAAATGATTTTTTTTTATGATTCACTATAAAAATATAAATATTTGGTCCCATTTTTGTAAAGCTATGAAAACATGGAATTACAGGGTTTTTTTTTTGTTTTTTTGCCTCCCAAAAAGTATATAATTTACATGAGCGCCAATATGGTATCAATGAGAACTGCAAGTCATTCACGCAAAAAAACAAAGCAAGACCTTATACAGATATGTTAGAGCAAAAATAAAGTTATGGATCTTGGGATGCAACAACACAAAATCACTTTTATTTCCAATAAAACAGTTTTATTTGGCAAAAAGGATCGACAACTATACATTTTTGTTGTGATCACTGCATTCATACCTGGTTGATATTTAATATCTCTGCATTTGTACCTGTATTGTATCGTATTGCATAAATGATCAAGCAATTGTAAGAGGAAGCAATGGTACCCCTGAAGAGCCCCTGCGTGGTGTGCTCTTAGTGAGGGAACACTGCCATCTACAGGCCTGATGGAATCAAGCGGAAACAATTGAATCCAATGGAGTTGCAGGGGGAGTGAGTTCTTGTGTGGAACCTTCTCAAGTGCCTTGCACTTTATTTATGGTAAACACAGGTACAGGCACATCTTCACAATGAGGGACAGGCCTTCTTGCAGATTCCATGTTACTCCCATTTTCGTTTCTTATGCTTATTGAATCCTTGCACTTGCACTGCACAGAAATAACAGTCATCATGATGATTTTTTGGCTCTCTCCACACCATTGGAACACCAAATTTGAAGCTTTTTCTTTGTCCTTTGCTCCATTTTCGTAATAATTCGATACATGCTTTGCACACTATGTGTGGTGCCCAAAACTTGTCTTGGTCCCCAAGCATAACCCCAAAATAGGCAAAATACACTTTTTTTACGAAGTCTGTTATGTTTCTTCTATGTTTTGGCAGTGTGTATTCACCACAAATGTAACAGAATGAGTCTGGATCGTTAAGACAACTTCTTCTTGATGAGTTCATGCTTTTCACTGGAAAACAGACAACAACATAAAGTTAGTGCAAAAATCAAGCTATGAACAAACTTTTAGAACACTAATTAACACAAAACTATATTGAGAACTGCTCAGTTCAAGTACTAATCCAAAGAAATTAATGAGATGATGCGTCGCATTTACCAACAAGTGCTATAAATAAGATACCAAAAATGTCAAAAACTTGAGCCAATCTGGCAAAACTGATAGCATATTCAGAATCAGCACCCCAAAAATACCCCAAATTCATTAAAATATTTTGGACACCAGAAAAAAATTTTTTTTTTGTTGACCTGTGTATAATCAATTTTTACTTGTTCACTGTAAATCTCCGCTGTATTTGAAAAAACTAAGTAGTTCATTGACTGCTGCTGTCTCGTGTCGCGTGTGAGTTGCATTCGGTCCCCTGCATTACACAATCGCAGATTCAAGTGCAAAAAATGAGCATAATAAAAATGGAAAAATATAAAAAAAAAGAAAAACGTCTAATTGCACTTCCGATGTGTACTGAGCGATTTGTAATAGATTATTCAGTAAGCATAGGCTGCCATTGTTTTTGGCAGAGCGAGTCCTTTTTGTGCAACACAAAAAATCATTTTACTCGACGAACAAGCATTCTGTTTGTTCATAGGCGATCAGCAGCTGATTTTGACTGCAAGATTATTGTGAAATGAGCTTTCCTAGGAATATTCATTCATGATAATCTTGCAATGTAAATGGACCATTAGCCATATTTCTATTATTTCAAACATCACAGTCAACAAACCCCTAGCCAGTCCAAGTATTTGATGTGTTTTATCTCCAGCACATTTGATGCAGATAATGAAGCATCTGAATACTACATCAGCTGTCTGAACATGGAACGTGATGTATGGACTGGCCACAAGACTCCTGACCCAATCTTTACTGCTGTGATCGGAGGTAAAAAGCCAGGCAAAGTGCCATAATTGTCACATCTAATAGATTCGTCTTTTCAGAGCTGCTGTGGGCTGTTATTTTTAGGCTTGGGGGGAGCAATATCCATGGCCCCTTAACAACCTGAGAATTCCAGCCCTCAGCTGACTGTTTTAGCTTGGCTGGTTGTCAAAAATGGGGGGGACCCCATGCCGTTTTTAAAATTATTTATTTAAATAATTTAAAAAACAATGGGGACCCCTCTATTCTTGATAACCAGCCTTCCTAACGCTAACACCTGAGGGTTGCAGTCCCCAGCTGACAGTTTTGTCTGGCTGGTTATTACAGGGGAACCCACGCCATTTTAAAAAAAAATTTAATTCATTATTTAGAGTGCAGGCACCGACTGATGAATACTCCCGCCTGCTCATGCTGATATTAGCGGCAGCAGGCGTAGGCTGATGGAAGCAGTCGACGCCAGTGACCGGAGGTAAACTTTTCTCTGATCACAGCTGCGGGCTCATGCTGTCATTTGACAGCGTGGGAACCGTGGATGTATGACTGGCGGTAATGACTTTACCGCTGACCAGAAGCAGTGTTTGCCACGATGTCATGCACATGACAGCGCGACAAACACACAGTGTTTGGGGGAGCTGAACCCAAACAGTATCTCGGACTTCCTGGTGAAGTCCGTGTTCGATGTTCGTGTGCAAACAGGTTTTTGGTACGGACGCCGAACTTTACTATTCAGATTTGCCCTTCTCTAGTCAAGAGAACCACAGCTGGTCTCCACAAGTGGTTTCTGCATCACAGTCCTGGATGAATCTGACCTAATCCTGAGGCTACAGTTTGCCTCTAAAAGTGGCATTTGGTGCTGAATTTGGAAAAAATACTTGTTATATGATTTGTATGCAGCTTATAAAATCTTGTTTCTTTGATAAACAGAAGAAATTTAGTAAATTTTTCTAAAAAACTTAATTTGCAATGGAAAAATATTGATTGCAATTGTAAGCCTCATAATAAGGCCGCATTCACACATCTGTGTGTCACAGTCCGTCATTCACTGACCGACTGTGTATCTACCGATTTGAACTCAGCAACCTCATAGGCATGTACGAGGCTGTCAAGGTCGAGCCAGAAGATCTGTGGCCAGTACAAGCATTGTGGTCCATACTCGGACCCCATCACATGACTGGCCTTACTGGTGCATTGGTGAGGTCTTTTCCGGTCAACTATGAATGAGGTGGTCTATAGCTAATACTCATTACATTGGTAGAACACAAGCATTGCATATACTGTTCTTGCAAGGGTGCAAGCCTCTGTTATCGGAGTCCTCACCTGCTCTTTTTGAAATAAATACATTTAAAATCTTCCAAAAGTGTATATCATAACCTATATATCCCTATATAACCCCCACATGTCTGACCTACGTCTCCCTGAGACCTGAAGCTGAGAATGTTTTTCCTTAAAGTCTACTTAAGTCCCCCTAGTCAAGAACATCTTGTATATCTGCACAGGTTCCACAGACAACTTGTCAGCCTCATCAGCCTCCATTTATATCTGAAGATTACTCCAAGGAAATCACTACTGTATTTTCCAAGTCTCCTCTCTGCTCGAAACTGAAATAATAAGGAGGGCTGCCCTTAATTTTCTGGTGACACAGTGTGTGTGCTGGGGGGTTGGCAGAGATTATATGTGCGGTTGGAGGGAAAGGTGGGGGTACAGTACATAGCCCAATACAGATCCTGTTGCCTAGTATTAAACCATATGGATTCAATTTGACATTTTTATTATTATTTTTACAGGACCGGTAACAGAAACCAGCCAGAGGGGAAGACAAGAAAAATAGTTCAAGGAGGAAATCTGTATAAGCGGGTGGGGAGTGGGGTTTTCAGTGTCCTTATCTTTTAAAGGTGAAGCTGCTAACGAATTAATTGATTCCATGTCCTTTGTTTTTTTTCTGAGCTTGTTATTTGGATGAATGAACAGTATTAGGATATGAAAAATGCTTATGGGGTGGTACTTTGTATTATATTGTCTTTCTTGGCTCCATTGACACTGAGAAGGGAAACTGTGCACAATGTACTAAAAAGAAACCCAGCAAGCCACATGTGTATTAGGGTATTTGCACATGACGTCTTTTTCATGCAGATTTCGTCTGGAATCCGGTTCAATAAAATGAGCATAATGCACAGCAATGTCAAAACAACATTGCTGTGCACATGTACCGTCTTAGGCTACTTTCACACTAGCGTTGTTGGCTGTACGTTGCAATGCGTCGTTTAGGAGAAAAATCGCATCCTGCAAAGTTGTCTGCAGGATGTGTTTTTTCCCCATAGACTAACATTAGCGAAGCATTGCGATGTATGGCCACACGTCGCAACCGTCGTGCGACGGTTGCGTCATGTTTTGGCAGACCGTCAGCACAAAAAAAGTTACATGTAACTTTTTTTGCGCGTCGTGTCCGCCCCCTCCTCCCTGGACCTTACAATGGGGCAGCGGAAGCGTCGTAAGACTGCTTCCGCTGCCCACATTGGGCATTATTTTTACAACGTGCGTCGGCACGTCAGGCCGACGCATAGCGACGGCCCCGTGCTGACGCTAGTGTGAAAGCAGCCTTATGTCACTTCTTTTGCCTGCTACAGCATTCTGAAACCCTGGAGTGGATAAAAGACGTGACTTCTAGTGATGAGCGAGTATACTCAGTACTCGAGATTTCCTCGAAGTATTTGTAAGTACTCGGAGATTTAGTTTTCATCGCTGCAGCTGAATGATTTACATCTGTTAGCCAGCATAAGTACCCAGGCTACCCCCACATGTAATCATGACTTGACTCACTCGCACCCATACAAGTACATTGGTATGAGTGAAACATATCACCCGAGTGCAGTGCGATTCCTGCCGACGCTGGCAGTAGAGCGGAAGGAGAAATTACTTTCTCTGTCTCCTCAGTTCACGCTCGCAGCAGAGCAGGAGCCGAGGGTCATTAGCATATCACATTCGATGGTCTTGCATTGGATGCTATACACTAGTGTGACTCCGGCCTTAGTCTAGACCACGAGTCCCTTCCTCGATCATACAATATGGAGCCATTGTTAAGATTAGTGCTCCTGCACGCCGCCATATGACAAGTAACTCTCGGTATGCTCCATCACATACGGTATTACTGCAGCATACTCTCTTTGGTGCATTGTTTCTTGGAGAGAATACAGTGCTTTGCTGAGGCAATCTAAAAGGTGGCACAAGTCCATTGTACTGACCAGTAGTTCTCTCTGGGTCACCATATGGTGACATCTTCAAGTGCTATTTATTCCGAAAGGCAAACTTGCAAACTCAAGTAGGCTCCCAGAAGAAGGGACTACCGGGAGAGTTTGCAGTTCTGCACACACCTCCTGTAACGCAGAGCTACCTCAATGTTTCCTTAGCCATAACACCAAGCTCCAAGGCATGGATGGGGTGTTACCTGAAAATGGTGCTTTGTAAAAAAAACGGCCAATGATACAAACCTGATTTAACCAGTTAAGTATGGCTGGATAATGTGTGGGACTTATATAGGTGCCATATTATGGAAGCATACAGCATGACTATCATATGGCTATGTGCATGATGCCTTCGGTTGCTCTAGTAGCTCAGTATGTCACCCACCTCACTTGCCACATCATAAGATAGCAGTATTACAAATGACACATGGTTGGTGAGGGACCCTGTTACTTTTCTTGACCTCCCATGGAAACTTTAAAGAGACTTTAATTAAACTGTGTAATGCCTTCTTATTTTTACCATCCAGTCTCACTTCATTTAACCTTTGCTATTTACCTTCTTGGGGTTGCCTCCTAAATATGAAGCATGACATAGGTGACATCTACAGTAATTATCACCAGGAATCCCACAAGTAAGAAGTACGTCATAACTGTATGGTGATGAAGGTGTGACATTGTATGCCAAAGATTACAGCTCTCGTCTATTTTTATAAAACACATGATCTGATGATGAAGTAATTCCATCTTATCTGCTGTGAAATGTGGGTGGGAAAGGGGAAGCAGTTACTGAAATAGACTTGTCATAAGAAGCTATGACGTGTGGAACACATCAAGGATGGTAAGGTCAGCACCTAGCGAACCTGGGCAAGTGCTGAGGTCCAGATGTCAACTGTGAGCCCTATCATAAATGTACCACCTATGTGCTCACGGCATACATGGAGCAGACTCAGGACCCAGGTGCCAGTGGTATTTTACAGCTGGCACCTGAGTCTAAGGGCTCATTCCCACTCCCGTATTTTTGGTCCAAATGCTGTCTTTGAAAAAACGGACAGCACTCGGGAAATATTATTCAATGGGGCTGTGCAGATGAGCAATTGTTTTGGCTGACCGAATCTGCGTGTGAAAATAATCGCAGCGCGCACTAGCTTCCTCTGTAAATCGGATAAGTCTTGCCCATTCTAGTCCATGGGTGAGTGAAAAAAAATGGATGCCGTACGGAGTCACAGTTTAACATTAGTGATGAGCGAATATACTCGTTACTCAAGGTTTCTCGAGCACGCTTGAGTGTCCTCCGAGTATTTTTTAGTGCTCAGAGATTTAGTTTTTATTGCCGCAGCTGAATGATTTACATCTATTAGCCAGCATAAGTACATGTGGGGATTCCCTAGCAACTAGGCAACCCCCACATGTACTTATGTTGGGTAACAGATGTAAATCATTCAGCTGTGGCAATAAAAACTAAATCTCCGAGCACTAAAAAATACTCGGAGGACACCCGAGCGTGCTCGGGAAATCTCGAGTAACGAGTATATTCGCTCATCACTCTTTAACATCCAATTTTTACAGACATGTTAAAATTCTGTAACATAGGAAACTGAAATGATGCTGTAACTGATTAATAGTTGCTGAAAAAACGGACTGTACATGGATGACAAGTGGCAAAAAACTCTACTCACTTTTCTGGATGAAACTCTGAACATCTTTTTATACGCTCATGTGAACCTAGCCTAACTGCTGCAATCCTAAAAAAATAATATAGAAAAAAATAATTAACCCCTGGCATAACCTCAGATGAACTCGAGCGTGGGAATTTTTCTGAATATTTTCTCACGCTCGACAAGACCGAACGACGGAAGGTATGGGATATTGTTGATTTTTTATTTTAACTTTGTTTCAGGTGACAAAGGTCTTCAATTGGATTGAGAGTATAATAAACTATTACAACACCCTGTGTCTTTATTTCAATAAAATACTTTTTTCCTAATGTGTGTGTGTGTTTTATTAACCATTTACTACTATTGGATTAATAATGGATAGGTGTCTTATTGACACCTCTCCATTATTAACCTGGCTTAATGTCACCTTACAATAGCAAGGTGACATTAACCCTTTATTACCCCATATCCCACCACTACACGGGAGTGGGAAGAGAGAGGCTAAGTGGCAGAATAGGCACATCTTACAGATGTGCCTTTTCTGGGGTGGCTGGGGGCAGATGTTTTTAGCCAGGGGGGGCAATAACCATGGACCCTCTCAAGGCTATTAATATCTGCCCTCAGTCACTGGCTTTACCACTCTGGCGGAGAAAATTGCGCAGGAGCCCACGCCAATTTTTTCCGTGATTTAACCCTTTATTTTAACAGCTAGAGCCCCCAAATTTTGCACACAGACACTTGGAACATTATTAGTGAGGAATATGTAAAAAAAATAAGGGATATGAAATGGATTACTGTATGTAAACCATGTCTCATATCCTGTCGGGTTTGGGAAGGAGATAGCAAAAGTCAGCAATTGAATTACCGGCTTTTAAGCTATCTAGCACTGTATGAAATATACATATACAGTGCCTACAAGTAGTATTCAACCCCCTGCAGATTTAGCAGGTTTAATAAGATGCAAAAAAGTTAGAGCGTTCAAACTTCAAACAAGAGCAGGATTTATTAACAGATGCATAAAACCAAAAAATTTTGTTGCTCAATTAAATTTTTATAAATTTTAAACATAAAAGTGTGGGTCAATTATTATTCAACCCCTAGGTTTAATATTTTGTGGAATGTTGTGAATTTGGTTTCTGGGCTCCCCCGGTGGTCACTTGTGGTACTGAACTTGTGTGCTTCATCGCCTCTGTTCACCTGTTTCCATCAGGATGTGGGAGTTGTCTATTTAGCCTTGCTCCTCAGTCATTTCTATGCCGGCCAACAATGTTACCAGAAGCCTTTCTGTTGCATGTTCCTGCTCCTTGACTACTATCAGCTAAGTTGGACTTGTAGTCCTAAGTTTGTTTTGCATTTTTGTTCCAGTTCTCTGTGTTTGAAGATTTCTGAGGCTGGAAGCTCTTGTGAGCTGAAATTGCCACTCTAGTGTCATGAGTTGATATTAGAGTCTTAAAGTAATTTCAGGATGGTGTTTTGAAAGGGTTTTCAGCTGACTGTGTAGTTCCCTTTTCTGTCTTCCTACTATCTAGTAAGCGGACCTCAATTTGCTAAACCTATCTTCATACTTCGTATGTCAATTTCCTCTAAAATCACCGACATTATATGTGGGGGCTACTGTCTGCCTTTTGGGGAAAATTTCTCTAAAGGTAAGCCAGGTCTGTATTTTCCTCTGCTAGGGTCAGTCAGTTCTCCGGCTGGCGCTGGGCGTCTAGGGATAAAACGTAGGCACGCTACCCGGCCACTGTTAGTTGTGCGGTAGGTTTAGCTCACAGTCAGCTCGAGTTCCCATCTTCCAAGAGCTAGTCCTTTTGTATGCTTTACTACGGTCTCTTGCCATTGAGAACCATGACAGTTTGGCCGGCCGAGGGTTAAAATAATTGGCAGAAGAAAGGAGAGAAAAGAAGTCTGCAGAGAATTTTTTTTTTTTTTTCCCTGAGTTTGCTCATTAGTTGATTCACTAGCATCTCTGCTTACTGCAGCCTTCATCTCTCTCTCCTTCTATTCCTTGAATGGTTCTGATTTCACCTGATGAAAATGGATCCTCAGAGTTTAGCTACAGGTTTGAATAATCTCGCTATGAAGGTTCAAAGTTTACAGGATTTTGTAATTCATGCTCCTATATCTGAACCTAGAGTACCTTTGCCTGAATTTTTCTCCGGGGATAGATCTCGCTTCCAGAATTTCAAACATAATTGTAAATTATTTTTGTCTCTGAGATCTCGCTCCGCTGGAGATCCTGCACAGCAGGTCAGGATTGTAATTTCCTTGCTCCGGGGCGACCCTCAGGATTGGGCATTTGCTTTGGCACCAGGGGATCCTGCGTTGCTCAATGTGGATGCGTTTTTCCTGGCTTTGGGGTTGCTTTATGAGGAACCTCATTTAGAGATTCAGGCTGAAAAAGCCTTGATGGCCCTGTCTCAAGGGCAAGATGAGGCTGAAATATACTGCCAAAAATTTCGTAAGTGGTCTGTGCTTACTCAGTGGAATGAGTGCGCCCTGGCGGCGAATTTCAGAGAGGGTCTCTCTGATGCCATTAAAGATGTTATGGTGGGGTTCCCTGTGCCTGCAGGTCTGAATGAGTCCATGACAATGGCTATTCAGATTGATCGGCGTTTGCGGGAGCGCAAACCTGTGCACCATTTGGCGGTGTCTACTGAGAAGGCGCCAGAGATTATGCAATGTGATAGAATTCTGTCCAGAAGCGAACGACAGAATTTTAGGCGAAAAAATGGGTTATGCTTCTATTGTGGCGATTCAACTCATGTTATATCAGCATGCTCTAAACGTACTAAGAAGGTTGATAAGTCTGTTTCAATTGGTACTTTACAGTCCAAGTTTATTCTATCTGTGACCCTGATTTGCTCTTTATCGTCGATTACCGCGGACGCCTATGTCGACTCTGGCGCCGCTTTGAGTCTTATGGATTGGTCCTTTGCCAAACGCTGTGGGTTTAATTTAGAGCCTCTGGAAGTTCCTATACCTCTGAAGGGTATTGACTCCACGCCATTGGCTAGTAATAAACCACAATACTGGACACAAGTAACTATGCGTATTAATCCGGATCACCAGGAGATTATTCGCTTCCTTGTGTTGTATAATCTACATGATGTGTTGGTGCTTGGATTGCCATGGCTGCAATCTCATAACCCAGTCCTCGACTGGAAAGCAATGTCTGTGTTAAGCTGGGGATGTCAGGGGACTCATGGGGACGTACCTTTGGTTTCCATTTCGTCATCTATTCCCTCTGAGATTCCGGAATTTTTATCTGATTATCGTGACGTTTTTGAGGAGCCTAAACTTGGTTCACTACCTCCGCACAGAGATTGCGATTGTACAATAGATCTGATTCCGGGCAGTAAGTTTCCAAAGGGTCGTTTATTTAATCTATCTGTGCCTGAACATGCTGCTATGCGGGAATATATTAAGGAGTCCTTGGAAAAGGGACATATTCGTCCTTCGTCATCTCCCTTAGGAGCCGGTTTTTTCTTTGTATCTAAAAAAGATGGCTCTTTGAGGCCGTGTATTGATTATCGGCTTTTGAATAAAATCACGGTTAAATATCAGTATCCTTTGCCACTGCTTTCTGATTTGTTTGCTCGAATAAAGGGGGCCAAGTGGTTCTCTAAGATTGATCTTCGTGGGGCGTATAATTTAGTGCGAATTAAGCAGGGGGATGAGTGGAAAACCGCATTTAATACGCCTGAGGGCCATTTTGAGTATTTAGTAATGCCTTTTGGTCTTTCAAATGCCCCTTCAGTCTTTCAGTCTTTTATGCATGACATTTTCCGTGAATATTTGGATAAATTTATGATTGTGTATCTGGATGATATTTTGATTTTTTCGGACGACTGGGACTCTCATGTCCAACAGGTCAGGAGGGTTTTTCAGGTTTTGCGCTCTAATTCCTTGTGTGTAAAGAGTTCTAAGTGCGTTTTTGGGGTTCAAAAGATTTCGTTTTTGGGGTACATTTTTTCCCCCTCTTCCATTGAGATGGACCCTGTCAAGGTTCAGGCTATTTGTGATTGGACGCAACCCTCTTCTCTTAAGAGCCTTCAGAAGTTTTTGGGCTTTGCTAATTTTTATCGTCGATTTATAACTGGCTTTTCTGATGTTGCTAAACCGTTGACTGATTTGACTAAGAAGGGTGCTGATGTTGCTGATTGGTCCCCTGCTGCTGTGGAGGCCTTTCGGGAGCTTAAGCGCCGCTTTTCTTCCGCCCCTGTGTTGCGTCAGCCTGATGTTACTCTTCCTTTTCAGGTTGAGGTCGACGCTTCAGAAATCGGAGCTGGGGCGGTTTTGTCGCAGAAAAGTTCCGACTGCTCCGTGATGAGACCTTGCGCGTTCTTTTCTCGTAAATTTTCGCCCGCTGAGCGAAATTATGATATTGGTAATCGGGAGCTCTTGGCTATGAAGTGGGCTTTTGAGGAGTGGCGTCATTGGCTTGAGGGGGCTAGACATCAGGTGGTGGTATTGACCGACCACAAGAATTTGATTTATCTTGAGTCTGCCAGGCGCCTGAATCCTAGACAGGCGCGCTGGTCGTTATTTTTCTCTCGGTTTAATTTTGTGGTTTCTTACCTACCGGGTTCTAAAAATGTGAAGGCGGATGCCCTTTCTAGGAGTTTTGAGCCTGATTCCCCTGGTAATTCTGAACCTACAGG
This sequence comes from Ranitomeya variabilis, assembly GCF_051348905.1. Lineage (NCBI taxonomy): Eukaryota > Metazoa > Chordata > Amphibia > Anura > Dendrobatidae > Ranitomeya > Ranitomeya variabilis. Next base: position 487,856,491 of record NC_135233.1, on the reverse strand, counting down.
TATCCTTAAGGATGGAGTGATATTATCTGCAGTTTCCCCAGACTTGCGACGGGTCTTGCAGGAGTTTCAGGCGGATAGACCTGATCGTTGCCCGCCTGGTAGAATGTTTGTTCCTGATAATTGGACCAGTAGAGTCATCTCGGAAGTCCATTCTTCTGCGTTAGCTGGTCATCCTGAAATCTTTGGTACCAGGGATTTGGTGGCTAGGTCCTTCTGGTGGCCTTCCCTGTCGCGAGATGTGCGAGGTTTTGTGCAGTCTTGTGATGTTTGTGCTCGGGCCAAGCCTTGTTGTTCTCGGGCTAGTGGATTGTTGTTATCTTTGCCTATTCCGAAGAGGCCTTGGACTCACATCTCCATGGATTTTATTTCTGATCTCCCTGTTTCTCAGAAGATGTCTGTCATCTGGGTGGTGTGTGACCGTTTCTCTAAGATGGTCCATTTGGTCCCCTTGCCTAAATTGCCTTCCTCATCCGAGCTGGTTCCTCTGTTTTTTCAAAATGTGGTTCGCTTGCATGGTATTCCGGAGAATATCGTGTCTGACAGGGGAACCCAATTCGTGTCTAGATTTTGGCGAGCGTTCTGTGCTAGGATGGGCATTGATTTGTCTTTTTCGTCTGCTTTCCATCCTCAGACTAACGGCCAGACCGAGCGAACTAATCAGACCTTGGAGACTTATTTGAGGTGTTTTGTGTCTGCGGATCAGGATGATTGGGTTGCCTTTTTGCCCTTGGCGGAGTTTGCCCTCAATAATCGGGCTAGTTCTGCCACCTTGGTTTCTCCTTTCTTCTGTAATTCGGGGTTTCATCCTCGTTTCTCTTCCGGTCAGGTGGAGTCTTCGGATTGTCCTGGAGTGGATGCTGTGGTGGAGAGGTTGCATCAGATTTGGGGGCATGTGGTGGACAATTTGAAGTTGTTCCAGGAGAAGACTCAGCATTTTGCCAACCGCCGTCGTCGTGTTGGTCCTCGTCTTTGTGTTGGGGACTTGGTGTGGTTGTCTTCTCGTTTTGTCCCTATGAAGGTTTCTTCTCCTAAGTTTAAGCCTCGGTTCATCGGCCCGTACAAGATATTGGAGATTCTTAACCCTGTGTCCTTTCGTTTGGACCTCCCTGCATCTTTTTCTATTCATAATGTCTTCCATCGGTCATTGTTGCGCAGGTATGAGGTACCGGTTGTGCCTTCCGTTGAGCCTCCTGCTCCGGTGTTGGTTGAGGGTGAGTTGGAGTACGTTGTCGAGAAGATCTTGGACTCCCGTGTTTCCAGACGGAGACTTCAGTATCTGGTCAAGTGGAAGGGCTACGGTCAGGAGGATAATTCTTGGGTGACAGCCTCTGATGTTCATGCCTCCGATTTGGTCCGTGCCTTTCATAGGGCTCATCCTGATCACCCTGGTGGTTCTGGTGAGGGTTCGGTGCCCCCTCTTTGAGGGGGGGGGTACTGTTGTGAATTTGGTTTCTGAGCTCCCCCGGTGGTCACTTGTGGTACTGAACTTGTGTGCTTCATCGCCTCTGTTCACCTGTTTCCATCAGGATGTGGGAGTTGTCTATTTAGCCTTGCTCCTCAGTCATTTCTATGCCGGCCAACAATGTTACCAGAAGCCTTTCTGTTGCATGTTCCTGCTCCTTGACTACTATCAGCTAAGTTGGACTTGTAGTCCTAAGTTTGTTTTGCATTTTTATTCCAGTTCTCTGTGTTTGAAGATTTCTGAGGCTGGAAGCTCTTGTGAGCTGAAATTGCCACTCTGGTGTCATGAGTTGATATTAGAGTCTTAAAGTAATTTCAGGGTGGTGTTTTGAAAGGGTTTTCAGCTGACTGTGTAGTTCCCTTTTCTGTCTTCCTACTATCTAGTAAGCGGACCTCAATTTGCTAAACCTATCTTCATACTTCGTATGTCAATTTCCTCTAAAATCACCGACATTATATGTGGGGGCTACTGTCTGCCTTTTGGGGAAAATTTCTCTAGAGGTAAGCCAGGTCTGTATTTTCCTCTGCTAGGGTCAGTCAGTTCTCCGGCTGGCGCTGGGCGTCTAGGGATAAAACGTAGGCACGCTACCCGGCCACTGTTAGTTGTGCGGTAGGTTTAGCTCACAGTCAGCTCGAGTTCCCATCTTCCAAGAGCTAGTCCTTTTGTATGCTTTACTACGGTCTCTTGCCATTGAGAACCATGACAGTGGAATAACCTTTGTTTGCAATTACAGCTAATAATCGTCTTTTTTAAGACCTGATCAGGCCGGCACAGGTCTCTGGAGTTATCTTGGCCCACTCCTCCATGCAGATCTTCTCCAAGTTATCTAGGTTCTTTGGGTGTCTCATGTGGACTTTAATCTTGAGCTCCTTCCACAAGTTTTCAATTGGGTTAAGGTCAGGAGACTGACTTGGCCACTGCAACACCTTGATTTTTTGCCTCTTGAACCAGGCCTTGGTTTTCTTGGCTGTGTGCTTTGGGTCGTTGTCTTGTTGGAAGATGAAATGACGACCCATCTTAAGATCCTTGATGGAGGAGCGGAGGTTCTTGGCCAAAATCGCCAGGTAGGCCGTGCTATCCATCTTCCCATGGATGCGGACCAGATGGCCAGGCCCCTTGGCTGAAAAACAGCCCCACAGCATGATGCTGCCACCACCATGCTTGACTGTAGGGATGGTATTCTTGGGGTCGTATGCAGTGCCATCCAGTCTCCAAACGTCACGTGTGTGGTTGGCACCAAAGATCTCGATCTTGGTCTCATCAGACCAGAGAACCTTGAACCAGTCAGTCTCAGAGTCCTCCAAGTGATCATGAGCAAACTGTAGACGAGCCTTGACATGATGCTTTGAAAGTAAAGGTACCTCACGGGCTCGTCTGGAACGGAGACCATTGCGGTGGAGTACGTTACTTATGGTATTGACTGAAACCAATGTCCCCACTGCCATGAGATCTTCCCGGAGCTCCTTCCTTGTTGTCCTTGGGTTAGCCTTGACTCTTCGGACAAGCCTGGCCTCGGCACGGGAGGAAACTTTCAAAGGCTGTCCAGGCCGTGGAAGGCTAACAGTAGTTCCATAAGCCTTCCACTTCCGGATGATGCTCCCAACAGTGGAGACAGGTAGGCCCAACTCCTTGGAAAGGGTTTTGTACCCCTTTCCAGCCTTGTGACCCTCCACGATCTTGTCTCTGATGGCCTTGGAATGCTCCTTTGTCTTCCCCATGTTGACCATGTATGAGTGCTGTTCACAAGTTTGGGGAGGGTCTTAAATAGTCAGAAAAGGCTGGAAAAAGAGATAATTAATCCAAACATGTGAAGCTCATTGTTCTTTGTGCCTGAACTACTTCTTAATACTTTAGGGGAACCAAACAGAATTCTGGTGGGTTGAGGGGTTGAATAATAAATGACCCTCTGAAAAGACTTTTCACAATTTGAAAAAAAAATAAATAAACAAAGAAATAACATTCTTTTTTGCTGCAGTGCATTTCACACTTCCAGGCTGATCTACAGTCCAAATGTCACAATGCCAAGTTAATTCCAAATGTGTAAACCTGCTAAATCTGCAGGGGGTTGAATACTACTTGTAGGCACTGTATGTATATATATATATATATATATATATATATATATATATATATATATATATATATATATATATATATATATATATATATATATATATACTATATATGTGTGTGTGTGTCTCACTGATATATATATATGTTTTCATGAATATTTGAGCCCATGGATCCATTGTATGTCCGTTTTGCAAGCCGGCGAGAAAGTCTCGCTGTATGGATGCCATACGGATTACATACGGAGGTTTATATGCGCAAAATACGCTGCCACACCCTACCTACGGATGACATACAGATCACTATTTTGGGAACATTTCTGTGTATTACGCATGTAAAATATGGACCATATTTCCCTACGCTGAGTGTGACCCCGGCCTAAGGGTCATGAATTGCCATGGCAAACATCAGGAGCACACAATCATGATGGGAGGGCACAAATTTGGATAAGTAGGAAGCCTCCACACTCTGTTAACCATTTATATGATGTAGTCACTATTGACAGCAGCATCTAAGCAGTTAAACAGATTTGGACGGTGCAAACACTGATTGTGGCTGATGCAGCAGGTTGTCAGCTATAGTGGACAGCCGACAGCTGCTGGATTGTCACCTGTATGGGGTGGCTAGTCTCTTATATCTCAGGTCAGTTAAAAGACGTATTGGCGGTCATTAAGGGGTTAAAACTAAATTTAATACCTTATTTGTATTGTGGCGTGCGTAACGGCCCAAAATAATTTAGACATCAAAAAGAAAAAAGGAAATGGAATTTCTGTTCTTTGGTAATTTTGCCTACCGCCAAAAATACAAAATGGCTTAGGAAAAGTTGTCCTTCTAAACTTTCTGCTAATAATCCACGGAGGTCAGACTCTACCCAAAATTATAAATGACTGATAACAAGGAACACTAGAATGAGAATGTATTGTATTGCACAGTAAATGGGGATCAATTAATGCAAGAGTTGTCCTACAAGTGGAAACGTGTTTCTATTAAACTTGTGTGTGTGTGTGTAGAATTCAGCGGTGGTGTGTGTGTGGAGAGGTGAGCGGTGGTGTGTGTGTGTGCGAAGAGTGGAGCGATGGTGTGTGTTTATATGGAGGTTGTGGAGAGGGCAATGATAGAGGTGGTGGGGAAGAACAATGATGGAGGTAGAAGAGAAGGCAAAGATGGGGCGGTGTAGAGGGCAATGATGGAGAGGGCAATGATGAAGGTGATGGGGGAGAACAATGATGAAGGTGGTGGGAAAACAATGATGGAGGTGGTGGAGAGGGCAATAATGGGGGTGGTGATGAGGGCAATGGTGGAGGTGGTAGAGAGGGTAATGATAGGGGAGGTGGAGAGGGCAATGATGGGGTGATGGAAAGGGCAATGATAGAGATGGTGGGGAGAGGGCAATGATGGTGGTGAGGGCAGAACACAATGATGGAAATGGGGGAGCACAATGATGGAGGTGGTGGAGAGGGAAATAATGGTAATGGGGAGAACAACGATAAAGGTGGTAGAGAGGGTAATGATGGAGGTGGTGGAGAGGGCAATGATGAGGATGGTGGAGAGGGAAATGATGGAGGTGGGGGAAAGGACAATGATGGGATATGGAGAATTAGGATGAGAGGAAGGGGGACTTTTAATGGACTTTTGAACAGGAGGAAGAGGACGTTAGATATGGATGTGAGATGTATTGGGTGGTGGCGGACGGTGCTAAGTCCCTGATAGTGTCCTCTCCCATATCACAATTCATTGTTATGCTATCGGGGACTTAAAATTTATTGGGGATTGGGAGAGGAGGTGATGAGGTGCACAGGACCCTTTATAATGAATTGAATGGTGGGAGAAGACTCTGTCAGGGACTTGTAAGGAATTGGGAGGTGGCGGAGGATGTTCAGTACATGACAGCGTCTTCTCCCACCCCAAATTCATCATGATGCTATCAAGGACTTATAATGAATGAGATCTGTGAGGGTCAGAGAATATTCTGTTCTGATCCGATTTTGAGGATCAGAATAGGGCATGCTCAATGATTCTGTAAAACCGATACTGCACACAGATACAGGAATGTTGCCTTATTCTGTATAGCAGAGTCCCTTAGTATATAGTGTACCCACTTATTATGTATAGCACAGTCCCTTAGTATATAGTGTACTCGCTTATCATATATAGCACAGTCCCAAGGTACTGTATATAGTGTACTCACTTATGTATAGCACAGTCCATTTGTGTATAGTGTACTCAGTTTTTATGTATAGCACAGTCCCTTAGTGTATATTGTATTCACTTATTATGTATAGCACAGTGCCTTAGTATATAGTGTACTCACTTATTATGTATAACACCATCATTAGTTACATAATTTCATCTTTTATTAAGTATAACACCGTCCCTTATTACGTATCATCCTCTCTAGTTATATATAATGCCGTCCCTTATCATATAGCTCTGCTGTTATGTACAGCACTGTCTCTTACATTTACATAGTGTATTCTTGTTATTTTTGTTATTCACAGCACCCTCTTTTATTACATAGTCCTTTCTTGTTAGAATATAAAGTGATTGCTGATGGAGCAGCCGCTGACCAGACGACCAGCCCATCAGCTCCTCCATTAGAAAAGAGGCTTTCCCATGCTCCATCAGCCATCATTGCATTATGTGTCTAACAAGACAGGACAGTATGTAATAAAGACAGGGCTCTATATAATCTGATATGTAAGGGACGGTGCTGTACATAACAAGAGAAGGCACTGTGTAATAAAAGACAGCAATATACATAATAAAGGAGACTGTGTAATATATATACTTGTGTGTGTGTGGCTATACAGTGCTGGAAATAAGTATTTGATCCCTTGCTTATTTTGTAAGTTTGTCCACTGACAAAGACATGAACAGTCTATAATTTTAAGAGTAGGTTAATTTTAACATTGAGAGACAAAATATATCAAAAATAAAATCCAGAAAATCACATTGTGCAGTTAGGTCCATATATATTTGGACAGAGACAACATTTTTCTAATTTTGGTTATAGACTTTACCACAATGAATTTTAAACAAAACAATTCAGATGCAGTTGAAGTTCAGACTTTCAGCTTTCATTTGAGGGTATCCACATTAAAATTGGATGAAGGGTTTAGGAGTTTCAGCTCCTTAACATGTGCCACCCTCTTTTTAAAGGGACCAAAAGTAATTGGACAGATTCAATAATTTTAAATAAAATGTTCATTTTTAGTACTTGGTTGAAAACCCTTTGTTGGAAATGACTGCCTGAAGTCTTGAACTCATGGACATCACCAGACGCTGTGTTCCTCCTTTTTGTTGCTCTGCTAGGCCTTCACTGCAGTGGTTTTCAGTTGCTGTTTGTTTGCGGGCCTTTCTGTCTGAAGTTTAGTCTTTAACAAGTGAAATCCATGCTCACTTGGGTTGAGATCAGGTGACTGACTTGGCCATTCAAGAATATTCCACTTCTTTGCTTTAACCACTCCTGGGTTGCTTTGGCTTCATGTCTTGGGTCATTGTCCATCTGTAGTATGAAACGACGACCAATCAGTTTGGCTGCATTTGGCTGGATCTGAGCACACAGTATGGCTCTGAATACCTCAGAATTCATTCGGCTGCTTCTGTCCTGTGTCACATCATCAATAAACACTAGTGACCCAGTGCCACTGGCAGCCATGCATGCCCAAGCCATCACACTGCCTCCGCCGTGTTTTACAGATGATGTGGTATGCTTTGGATCATGAGCTGTACCACGCCTTCGCCATACTTTTCTCTTTCCATCATTCTGGTAGAGGTTGATCTTGGTTTCATCTGTCCAAAGAATGTTCTTCCAGAACTGTTCTGGCTTTTTTAGCTGTTTTTTAGCAAAGTCCAGTCTAGCCTTTTTATTCTTGATGCTTATGAGTGGCTTGCACCGTGCAGTTAACCCTCTTTATTTACTTTCATGCAGTCTTCTCTTTATGGCAGGCTTGGATATTGATACGCCTACCTCCTGGAGAGTGTTGTTCACTTGGTTGGCTGTTGTGAAGGGGTTTCTCTTCACCATGGAGATTATTCTGCAATCATCCACCACTGTTGTCTTCCGTGGGCGCCCAGGTCTTTTTGCATTGATGAGTTAACTAGTGCTTTCTTTCTTTGTCTGGATATACCAAACTGTAGATTATGCCACTTCTAATATTGTAGCAATTTCTTGGATGGGTTTTTTCTGTTTTCGCAGCTTAAGGATGGCTTGTTTCACCTGCATGGAGAGCTCCTTTGACCACATGTTTACCTCACAACAAAACCTTCCAAATGCAAGCACCACACCTCAAATCAACTCCAGGCCTTTTATCTGCTTAATTGAGAATGACATAACGAAGGGATTGCCCACATCTGTCCATGAAATAGCCTTGGAGTCAATTGTCCAATTACTTTTGGTCCCTTTAAAAACAGGGTGGCACATGTTAAGGAGCTGAAACTCCTAAACCCTTCATCCAATTTTAATGTGGATACCCTCAAATGAAAGCTGAAAGTCTGAACTTCAACTGCATCTGAATTGTTTTGTTTAAAATTCATTGTGGTAATGTTGTGAATTAGACTTTTTTGGCTCCCTCTTGTGGTCACTAGTGATATGACTCTGGGATTGTCTTTCCTCAGTTTGGCACCCACCTGGGTCGTTAGTCCAGGGGTGTTGCTATATAAACTTCCTGGTTTCTCAGTCCTGTGCCTGGCATCGTTGTAATCAGTTCCTTTCTGTTTGCTCCTGTCTGCTGGTCTTGGATCTTGCAAAATTAAGCTAAGTCCTGCTTCCTTGTTTTTTTGGTTATTTGCTTTGTTCTTATTTTTTGTCCAGCTTGTACTCAATGTGATTCCTGATTTTGCTGGAAGCTCTAGGGGGCTGGTGTTCTCCCCCCGGGCCGTTAGACGGTTCGGGGGTTCTTGAATATCCAGCGTGGAAATTTTGATAGGGTTTTTGCTGACCATATAAGTCATCTTACTATATTCTGCTATTAGTCAGTGGGCCTCTCTTTGCTAAATATCTAGTTCATTCTTACGTTTGTCTTTTTTCCTTACCTCACCGTTATTATTTGTTGGGGGCTTGTATCCAACTTTTGGGGTCTTTTCTCTGGAGGCAAGAAAGGTCTATCTTTTCCCCTCTAGGGTTAGTTAGTTCTCCGGCTGGCGCGAGACGTCTAGAACCAACGTAGGCACGTTTCCCGGCTGCTGCTATTTGTGGTGCTAGGATTAGATATATGGTCAGCCCAGTTACCACTGCCCTATGAGCTGGTTTTTTGTGTTTGCAGACTTGGTATGTACTTTTGAGACCCTCTGCCATTGGGGTCATAACAGGTAATGTCTATAACCAAAATTAGAAAAATGTTGTCTCTGTCCAAATATATATGGACCTAACTGTATAAATTATATAAATTTATTTGCATTTTGCAATGAGAAATAATTGATGGGCGAGCACTAAAAAGCTCGAGTGCTCGTTGCTCGGGTCGAGCAAATTGTAATACTCGGGTACTCAGCCAGAACAACGAGCCCAATGTAAGTCTATGGGAGACCCGAGTATTTTTACCGCGATCCCCCCAGGGGGTCCTTTTAAGGTCTAAAAACGTCTGAAAATGATGGCAACACTGCTCAAATGACACAGGGACATCATGGGGATCGCCCCTGGAAGCATTCCTGACTCCTAGTTCACAGCCATAATCATTTTTTTCTGAGATTCATGCCATTTTTCCCGATGCCACAAAAAACAATTGAAAGCGTAACCAAAACGTGTTTTGCTGGGAAATATGTCAAGGTACATCCTTTGCTGGATAATGACTTACCTTTAAGGCCAAATATTTCACCCCAGACCGAAAATCTCCTCTCCCACTTAGGCTTAGTTCAGACGCTGCGTTTTTGAAGTGTTTTTCAACTTTAACATTGCTTTCAACCACTACAAATGCATTCACTGGGAAATGTCACTGTAACATTTAACACCCATAGCTGGCCATGTGGTGTGTGACACATAAGCAGACCCATCTTGTTTCATTTACGAAGGAGGGACTCTTAAAGTCACAGAGCCTATTTTTACTGGTGCATCAGGCTGCAATAATCTTCTTAAAGGGCCATTATGAAACAGTGGGTCTCCTAAGCTGTTAATGCCTATGCTGTGAGTGGATGGGCTGCCAAGAATTAAGACGCACCACAATACCCCTTTCATAAGATGTCCAGGGGAGACTCCTGAAAAAGTGTTGCATTGAATTCAAGGCCTGCCCTGCTACCAATTCATATGCCCCCCAACAAGCTTTTGAATCCACATACTGGATGGGCCTAGGAAAATCCACTTCACAATATGAATTTTGTACTCCCGTGCTTCTTTGTTTTATACATTGGCAGCAAGGCCAGCCCTGCTGCATAGTCAGTCATATGCACCCCATTAGGCCTTGGAACCCACATACTGGATGGGCCCAGGAAAATCCACTTTACAATATGCATTTTGTGCTCTATACTCCTTTGTTTTATACATTGGCAGGAAGGCGAGCCGTGCTGCATAGTCAGTCATATGCACCCCATTAGGCCTTGGAACCCACATACTGGATGGGCCCAGGAAAATTCACTTGTATTTTTTAATGGTATGATGGTTCCCTCTTTGTACAATTTTTTACAGGAGAATTTGGCAATTTTATTTGACATGTTTTTAACACTAAGGTTCAGATACGGCTTTAAAAAAGGCAAATACTTGCAATACAAGGCAATTTTATTGCAAACTACAAAATTCAAGGAATAGTATGATTGAATAGTGTGAGTGCGTACACTTTCGTATGTGTTAACATACACAGGTTAATAAGTACATATAAGGATTAAATAAATATAGTGATTACGTATGTATGAAGATTAACTACATACAGTATAGTTAGATCGTCACCAAGAGGCTTTTAAACATCATGCGTCTGGAATATTAGAGAAGCCACACCAAGACAGAGAATGCCTGGGAGATTACCTACACTGCATGGGCGTCCCCAATTATGCAGGTATCAGCACACTGTAGATGTACAGGTGCCCCAGTTTTGGCATCTGTCTTGGTCATGTTTCTCTGGTCTTATATAGTGAATAACACTCTGTAGTAACTCTAGTTTCACCCACACCTTCAAGTGGCCACTTTTCAAGGTTGCATGAAACTGAGATATCATGGAGTCAACAGACGAGGGGCCATAAACCCCTAGAAAATAAAAGCCACAAGGATTTAGATCAAACCTCCAACGGCATAGTTTCAGTAAACCTTAATGTTTTACAATGACAAATGGCAAACATATAGAGGCTTAGAACTGTTTGTGAAGTGAATAAACAAACATTTATCAAGACTGTGTCACTATGAGCATTGTCTGTCACATTTCTAAATGTTTTACAAGAAATGCAGCTATGTGATTGTCTGAATGCATTCGATATACAGTATTTCAATCTTGTTTACAAATCTCCACTTGTATATTCTCCATTTGTACATTTGAGGCAGACAAAGTTAAGGCTCCCAAGGAGAGGAACAAATATAGTGTACAAAGCTATATTTTTAATGAACTACTGAGGCAAAGTAACAACATTGCTTTATCAAATTTATATGAAGTATATTGTGTCCAATGTTAGCAACCAGGCAACACAAAAAGGAGCTTTTCAAGTGAGCTCTTTAAGGTACACAAATGTTATGAAGTGTTTGCCGACAAGGATGTGGCTTCACCATGGGGGGGTACCTTTTGTAAAAATAGACTAGTGCCATCACAGCCCCCCTTGACAGAACTTCACCGGCCTATAACAGTACAAAGCACATTCACCCTGGTGATCTAGTGGCAGTTAATCAAGAGACATTGCAGGAGACAGAGTTAAGAAGTAGGCCCAATGGAATGCCATGCCCAATTCCCCAATATGGGGTCCTTTTTGGACTGATTAAAATAGTGCCATCACAGCCCCCTAGAACTAAATGCCCCATACCTACCACGTTCACCCTGGTGATCTACTGGCAGGTACAGGACAGATTGCAGGAGACCGAGTTAAGAAGTAGGCCCAAAGAAATGTCATGCCCAATTCCCCAATGTGTTGTCCTATTTGGACTTAAAAATATAGTACCATCACAGCCCACTTGCCCAAAATTCACCGGCCTATAACAGTACTGAGCACGTGCACCCTGGTCATGTCATCGGAGATAAGGAAGAGACATTGCAGGAGACAGAGTTAAGAATTAGGGCCAATGTAGTGATGTGTGTCTCTGAGACTTTTAATGCATTGCATGATCTGCCAAACAATTCCCCAAATGGAGGTATCTTTTTTAAAAATACACTAGTGCCATCGCATGCCCCTAGCCCAAACTTCAACGGCCTATAACAGTACTGAGCACGTTGACCCTGGTGATCTAGTGGCAGGTACAGGACAGATTGCAGGAGACCGAGTTAAGAAGTAGGCCAAAAGAAATGTCATGCCCAATTCCCCAATGTCAAACAAACAAGGCAGCACACTGTAGCGCTAAAATATGCAAACATGAAATTTGAAAGTTGAACTGCATTACTGCACTAGAAATATGAAAAAATGAGAGCATTTAGCGCATAAAATGGCCAATTCATGTGTACCTGGTAGCCACATTAGGGCATCTCTCGTATACCAGGTCCTAAACTTTCCTTTCCTCGCTGAGAATAAACGTCTTCATCTGAATGGGTGCCAGTGAAACCTCTTCTTAGACTAAATTTCTCTCTCTTTGTGGAGGGGTAATAGACCTGCTACGATTAAAACACCTGTGGCTAAGAGGCGGAGTGCTCGGTCAGAAGGCTAGTGAATACAAATTTCAAAAAACTGACCGTCACATCCAAACATAGATCAAGTGTGAACAGGTACTGAACCTAGAGTCACCAACTTGCACACAGTCAAACAAACAAGGCAGCACACTGTAGCGCTAAAATATGCAAACATGAAATTTGAAAGTTGAACTGCATTACTGCACTAGAAATATGAAAAAATGAGAGCGTTTAGCGCATAAAATGGCCAATTTATGTGTACCTGGTAGCCACATTAGGGCATCTCACGTATACCAGGTCCTAGACTTTCCTTTCCTCGCTGAGAATAAACATCTTCATCTGAATGGGTACCTGTGAAACCTCTTCTTAGACTAAATTTCTCTCTCTGTGTGGAGGGGTAATAGACCTGCTACGATTAAAACACCTGTGGCTAAGAGGCGGAGTGCTCGGTCAGAAGGCTAGTGAATACAAATTTCAAAAAACTGACCGTCACATCCAAACATAGATCAAGTGTGAACAGGTACTGAACCTAGAGTCACCAACTCGCACACAGTCAAACAAACAAGGCAGCACACTGTAGCGCTAAAATATGCAAACATGAAATTTGAAAGTTGAACTGCATTACTGCACTAGAAATATGAAAAAATGAGAGCGTTTAGCGCATAAAATGGCCAATTTATGTGTACCTGGTAGCCACATTAGGGCATCTCACGTATACCAGGTCCTAGACTGTCCTTTCCTCGCTGAGAATAAACGTCTTCATCTGAATGGGTACCTGTGAAACCTCTTCTTAGACTAAATTTCTCTCTCTCTGTGGAGGGATAATAGACCTGCTGCAATTAAAACACCTGTGGCTAAAAGGCGGACTGCTCGGTCAGAAGGCTAGTGAATACAAATTTCAAAAAACTGACCGTCACATCCAAACATAGATCAAGTGTGAACAGTTGCTGAACCTAGAGTCACCAACTCGCACACTGTCAAACAAACAAGGCAGCACACTGTAGCGCTAAAATATGCAAACATGAAATTTGAAAGTTGAACTGCATTACTGCACTAGAAATATGAAAAAATGAGAGCATTTAGCGCATAAAATGGCCAATTCATGTGTACCTGGTAGCCACATTAGGGCATCTCTCGTATACCAGGTCCTAAACTTTCCTTTCCTCGCTGAGAATAAACGTCTTCATCTGAATGGGTGCCAGTGAAACCTCTTCTTAGACTAAATTTCTCTCTCTTTGTGGAGGGGTAATAGACCTGCTACGATTAAAACACCTGTGGCTAAGAGGCGGAGTGCTCGGTCAGAAGGCTAGTGAATACAAATTTCAAAAAACTGACCGTCACATCCAAACATAGATCAAGTGTGAACAGGTACTGAACCTAGAGTCACCAACTCGCACACAGTCAAACAAACAAGGCAGCACACTGTAGCGCTAAAATATGCAAACATGAAATTTGAAAGTTGAACTGCATTACTGCACTAGAAATATGAAAAAATGAGAGCGTTTAGCGCATAAAATGGCCAATTTATGTGTACCTGGTGGCCACATTAGGGCATCTCACGTATACCAGGCCCTAGACTTTCCTTTCCTCGCTGAGAATAAATGTCTTCATCTGAATGGGTACCTGTGAAACCTCTTCTTAGACTAAATTTCTCTCTCTCTGTGGAGGGGTAATAGACCTGCTGCAATTAAAACACCTGTGGCTAAAAGGGGGAGTGCTCGGTCAGAAGGCTAGTGAATACAAATTTTAAAAAACTGACCGTCACATCCAAACATAGATCAAGTGTGAACAGTTGCTGAACCTAGAGTCACCAACTCGCACATAGTCAAACAAACAAGGCAGCACACTGTAGCGCTAAAATATGAAATGCAGCGCAACATAAAGTCAATTCCCCAATGTGTTGTCCTTTTTGGACTTAAAAATATAGTGCCATCACAGCACACTTGCCCAAAAATCACCGGCCTCTAACAGTACTGAGCACGTGCACCCTGGTCATCTAGTGGCAGTTAACCCCTTCCCGACCTTTGACGCCACGTAGGCGTCATGAAAGTCGGTGCCAATCCGAATTTCACCCGATCTGCAGGGACAGGGGGAGTGGTACTTCAGCCCGGGGGGGTGGCTTCACCCCCCCGTGGCTACGATCACTCTGATTGGCTGTTGAAAGTGAAACAGCCAATCAGCGATTTGTAATATTTCACCTATGAAAATGGTGAAATAATACAATCCAGCCATGGCCGATGCTGCAATATTCTCGGCCATGGCTGGAAAACCTAATCTGCCCCCCCCCACTGCCACCAATCGCCTCCCCAGTTCTCCTTTCTGCCCTGTACTGTGGTCCGCTCCCCTCCGTCCTCCTGTCCGCTCCCCTGTCCTCCTATCCACTCCCCCCGTGCTTCGATCCACCCCCGTGCTCCGATCTCCCCCCCTCATACTTACTGAGCCTCGCGGTGTCCGTCCGTCTTCTTCTTGGGCGCCGCCATCTTCCAAAATGGCGGGCGCATGCGCAGTGCGCCCGCCGAAACTGCCGGCCGGCAGATTCGTTCCAGGTACATTTTGGTCACTGTGATAAAACCTATCACAGTGATCAAAATAAAAAAAATAGTAAATGAACCCCCCCTTTATCACCCCCATAGGTAGGGAGAATAATAAAAATAAAGAAAAAATATATTTTTTTTTCTTCCACCACTAGGGTTAGGGTTAGGGTTAGGGCTAGGGTTAGGGTTAGGGATAGGGTTAGAATTAGGTTTAGAACTAGAGTTAGGTTTAGATTAGACTATGTGCACACATGGTGTGGATTTGGCTGTGGATCCGCAGCGGATTGGCAGCTGCGGATTCGTAGCAGTTTTCCATCAGGTTCACAGTACCATGTAAACCTACTGAAAACCAAATCTGCTGTGCCCATGGTGTGGAAAATACCGCGCCGAAACGCTGTGTTGTATTTTCCGCAGCATGTCAATTTTTTGTGCGGATTCCATTTTACACCTGCTCCTCAATAGAAATCCGCAGGTGAAATCCGCACAAAAAACACTGGAAAT
Source organism: Ranitomeya variabilis (assembly GCF_051348905.1). Taxonomy (NCBI): domain Eukaryota; kingdom Metazoa; phylum Chordata; class Amphibia; order Anura; family Dendrobatidae; genus Ranitomeya; species Ranitomeya variabilis. The sequence goes on along the minus strand of NC_135233.1, from coordinate 487,841,201 downwards.
CCGCGGTAAATGCGCAGGTAAAACGCAGTGCCTTTTATCTGCGGATTTTTCAAAAATGGTGCGGAAAAATCTCACACGAATCCGCAATGTGGGCACATAGCCTTAGGGTTAGGGTTGGAATTAGAGTTAGGGTTGGAATTAGGGCTAGGGTTGGAAATAGGGTTAAGATTAGGCTTGTGGTTAGGGTTATGGTTAGGGTTAGGGGTGTGTTGTGGTTAGGGTTGTGGTTAGGGTTGGGATTAGGGCTAGGGTTGGGATTAGGGTTAGGGGTGTGTTGGGTTAGGGTTGTGGTTAGGGGTGTGTTGGGGTTAGGGTTATATCTAGAGTTGGGATTAGGGTTTGGGGTGTGTTGGGATTAGTGTTGGAGTTAGAATTGAGAAGTTTCCACTGTTTAGGCACATCAGGGGTCTCCAAACGGAACATGGCGCCACCATTGATTCCAGCCAATCTTGCGTTCAAAAAGTCAAATGGTGCTCCCTCCCTTCCAAGCCCCGACGTGCGCCCAAACAGTGGTTTACCCCCACATATTGGGTAACAGCATACTCAGAACAAACTGGGCAACAATTATTGGGGTCCAATTTCTCCTGTTACCCTTGAGAAAATAAAAAATTGCTTGCTAAAACATAATTTTAGAGGAATGAAAAATTATTTTTAAAAGCGCGCGTGTCCAGCCTCCCGTGACGTCACGGCTTGTGATTGGTTAATGGCGGCCATGTTGCCGGGACGCGGACCAATCACAGCAAGCCGTGACGTAATTTCGTCACGGCTTGCTGTGATTGGTCCGCGTCCCGGCAACATGGCGCCGTGACCAATCATAAGCCGGGACGTCACTGGAGGCTGGACACGCGCGCTTTTTAAAAAGCGCGCGTGTCCAGCCTCCCGTGACGTCACGGCTTGTGATTGGTTAATGGCGGCCATGTTGCCGGGACGCGGACCAATCACAGCAAGCCGTGACGTAATTTCGTCACGGCTTGCTGTGATTGGTCCGCGTCCCGGCAACATGGCCGCCCTGACCAATCACAAGCCGGGACTTCACGTAACCAAGTAAAAGCGCGAATTTTAAACAAACAACGCTGCCGGTTCCCTCGCTGAGGTCCAGGCTGCGTCGGACAGGTGAGTATAGCGATATTTTTTATTTTAATTCTTTCTTTTACACATTTATATGGATCCCAGGGCCTGAAGGAGAGTTTCCTCTCCTTCAGACCCTGGGAACCATCAGGAATACCGTCCGATACTTGAGTCCCATTGACTTGTATTGGTATCGGGTATCGGTATCGGATTGGATCCGATACTTTGCCGGTATCGGCCGATACTTTCCGATACCGATACTTTCAAGTATCGGACGGTATCGCTCAACACTACTCACCACACATCTAGATAAGTTCCTTGGGGGGGTCTAGTTTCCAAAATGGGGTCACTTGTGGGGGGTTTCTACTGTTTAGGCACATCAGGGGCTCTGCAAATGGAATGTGACGCCCGCAGACCACTCCATCAAAGTCTGCATTTCAAAACGTCACTACTTCACTTCCGAGCCCCGACTTGTGCCCAAACAGTGGTTTACCCCACATATGGGGTATCTGTGTACTCAGGACAAACTGGGCAACAACTATTGTGGTCCAATTTCTCCTGTTACCCTTGTGAAAATAAAAAATTGCTTGCTTGCTTGCTAAAACATCATTTTTAAAGAAAGAAAAATGATTTTTTGTTTTCACGGCTCTGCGTTGTAAACTTCTGTGAAGCACTTGGGGGTTCAAAGTGCTCACCACATATCTAGATAAATTCCTTGGGGGGTCTAGTTTCCAAAATGGGTCACTTCCGAGCCCCGGCATGTGCCCAAACTGTGGTTTACCCCCACATATGTGGTATCAGCGTACTCAAGAGAGACTGGACAACAACTCTTGGGGTCAAACTTCTCCTGTTACCCTTGGGAAAATTAAAAAATTCTGGGCTAAAAAAAATTTTTTGAGGAAAGAAAGCACATTATTTTCACGGCTCTGCGTTATAAACTTCTGTGAAGTATTGGGGGTTCAAAGTGCTCACCTCACATCTAGATAAGTTCCCTTGGCGGTCTAGTTTCCAAAATGGGGTCACTTGTGGGGAGTTTCTACTGTTTAGGCACATCAGGGGCTCTGCAAACACAACGTGATGCCCGCAGAGCATTCCATCAAAGTCTGCATTTCAAAACGTCACTACTTCCCTTCCGAACCCCGACGTGTGCCCAAACAGTGGTTTACCCCCACATTTGGGGTATCAGCGTACTCAGGAGCAACTGGACAACAACATTTGGGGTCCAATTTCTCCTGTTACCCTTGGGAAAATAAAAAAATTGTGGGCTAAAAAATCATTTTTGAGAAAAGAAAAATTATTTTTTATTTTCATGGCTCTGCATTATAAACTTCTGTGAAGCACTTGGGGGTTCAAAGTGCTCACCACGCATCTAGATTAGTTCCTTGGGAGGTCTAGTTTCCAAAATGGGGTCACTTGTGGGGGAGTTCCAATGTTTAGGCACACAGGGGCTCTACAAACGCGACATGGTGTCCGCTAATGATTGGAGCTAATTCTCCATTCAAAAAGCCAAATGGCGTGCCTTCCCTTCCGAGCCCTGCCCGCGCCCAAACAGTGGTTTACCCCCACATATGGGGTATCATCGTACTCAGGACAAACTGGACACCAATATTTGGGGTCCAATTTCTCCTGTTACCCTTGGGAAAATAAAAAATTCCAGGCTAAAAATCATTTTTGAGGAAAGAAACATTATTTTTTATTTTCACGGCTCTGCGTTATAAACTTCTGTGAAGCACCTGGGGGTTTAAAGTGCTCAGTATGCATCTAGATAAGTTCCTTGGGGGGTCTAGTTTCCAAAATGGGGTCACTTGTAGGGGTGCTCCAATGTTTAGGCACACAGGGGCTCTCCAAACGCGACATGGTGTCCGCTAACGATTGGAGCTAATTTTCCATTCAAAAAGTCAAATGGCGCGCCTTCCCTTCCGAGCCTTGCCGTGCACCCAAACAGTGGTTTACCCCCACATATGAGGTATCAGTGTACTCAGGAGAAATTGCCCAACAAATTTTAACATCCATTTTATTCTGTTGCCCATGTGAAAATGAAAAAATTGAGGCTAAAAGAATTTTGTGTGAAAAAAAAGTACTTTTTCATTTTTACGGATCAATTTGTGAAGCACCTGAGGGTTTAAAGTGCTCACTATGCTTCTAGATAAGTTCCTTGGGGGGTCTAGTTTCCAAAATGGGGTCACTTGTGGCGGAACTCCAATGTTTAGGCACACAGGGGCTCTCCAAACGCGACATGGTGTCCGCTAACGATTGGAGCTAATTTTCCATTCAAAAAGTCAAATGGCGCTCCTTCCCTTCCGAGCCTTACCATGTGCTCAAACAGTGGTTTACCCCCACATGTGAGGTATCGGTGTACTCAGGAGAATTTTCCCAACAAATTTTAGGATCCATTTTATCCTGTTGCCCATGTGAAAATGAAAAAATTGAGGCTAAAATAATTTTTTTGTTAAAAAAAAGTACTTTTTCATTTTTACGGATCAATTTGTGAAGCACCTGGGGAATTAAAGTGCTCACTATGCTTTTAGATAAGTTCCTTGGGGGGTATAGTTTCCAAAATGGGGTCACTTGTGGGGGAGCTCCAATGTTTAGGCACACGGGGGCTCTCCAAACGCGACATGGTGTCCGCTAAAGATTGGAGCCAATTTTTCATTGAAAAAGTCAAATGGCGCTCCTTCCCTTCCGAGCCCTGCCGTGCGCCCAAACAGTGGTTTACCCCCACATATGAGGTATCAGCGTACTCAGGACAAATTGGACAACAACCTTCGTGGTCCAGTTTCTCCTTTTACCCTTGGGAAAATAAAAAAATTGTTGCTAAAAGATCATTTTTGTGACTAAAAAGTTAAATGTTAATTTTTTCATTCCATGTTGCTTCTGCTGCTGTGAAACACCTGAATGGTTAATAAACTTCTTGAATGTGGTCTTGAGCACGTTGAGGGGTGCAGTTTTTAGAATGGTGTCACTTTTGGGTATTTTCAGCCATATAGAACCCTCAAACTGACTTCAAATGTGAGTTGGTCCCTAAAAAAATTGGTTTTGTAAATTTTGTTGTAAAAATGAGAAATCACTGGTCAAATTTTAACCCTTATAACTTCCTAGCAAAAAAAAAAATTTGTTTCCAAAATTGTGCTGATGTAAAGTAGACAGGTGGGAAAATTTTTTTTAATATATTTTGTGTCACATAACTCTCTAGTTTAACAGAATAAAAATTCAAAATGTGAAAATTGCAAAATTTTCAAAATTTTCGTCAAATTTCCCTTTTTTTCACAATCAAACTCAGAAATTATCGACCTAAATTTACCACTAACATGAAGCCCAATATGTCCCGATAAAACAATCTCAGAACCGCTAGGATCCGTTGAAGCGTTCCTGAGTTATTACCTCATAAAGGGACACTGGTCAGAATTGCAAGAAACGGCCAGGTCACTAAGGTCAAAATAGGCTGGGTCATGAAGGGGTTAAAGGACACTTTTCAGGAGACAGACTTAAGAAGTAAGCCCAATGTAATGTCATTCCCAATTTCCCATTGTGGGCTCCTGTTTTTACAAAATAAAATAGTGCCTTCACAGCCCCCATGCCCAAAAATCACCGGCCTATAACAGAACTGAGCACGTGCACCATGGTCATCTAGTCGCACATTGCAGGAGACAGAGTTAAGAAGTAGGCCCAATGTAATGTCATGCCCAATTCCCCAATGTGGTGTCCTTTTTTTAAAAAATAAAAGAGTGCCATCACAGCCCCCTTGGGCAACATGCACCGTACAGAGCACGTTCACCCTGGTGATCTACTGGCAGGTACAGGACAGATTGCAGGAGACCAAGTTAAGAAGTAGGCCCAATTAATGTAATACCCAATTCCCAAATGTGGGGTCCTGTTTTTACAAAATTAAATAGTGCCTTCACAGCCCCCATGCCCAAAAATCACCGGCCTATAACAGTACAGAGCACGTTCACCCTGGTCATCTAGTGGTTCTGGATGATGAGGATGAGGATAAGGAGGAGGAAAACAACAAATAGACCAAATGTGGAAGCGTATACCCATGTGTGGTTGTGAAGAGGTGCATGAGAATACACGTCCCCAAAAGAGAGAATGTATTTATGGTTATGTTTTGCTGGTTTCACTTGGTGGGGTACAGAAGTCTTTCCTAATCCAGGTCTTGTTCATTTTTATAAGAGTCAGCCTGGTTGCATTTTTAGTTGACAGGCGGATGCGCTTATCTGTGATAATTCCACCAGCGGCACTAAAAACCCACTCTGACAGAACGCTAGCAGCAGGGCAGGCCAGGACCTCCAAAGCGTAGAGAGCCAGTTCATGCCACGTGTCCAGCTTGGATACCCAATAATTAAAAGGCACAGAGGAATCACAGAGGACGTTTGTACAATCTGCAAGGTACTCCCTTACCATCTTTCCAAACATTGCACTTCTATGTTAACCCAGTGTGCCGTCAGCGAGATGTACCGTCCCTGCCCACAAGCACTTGCCCACGTGTCCGTGGTTAGGTGGACTTTCCCGGTAACAGCATTGTTGAGGGCACGGGTAATGTTGTGGGACACATGCTGGTGTAATGCCGGTACGGCACATCGGGAGAAATAGTGGCGACTGGGGACCGAGTACCTTGGGACAGCCGCCATCAGGTTGCGGAAAGCTTCCATCTCAACAAGCATTAAAGGCAGCATTTCTAGGGCAAGCAGAAGAGAAATATTATAATTGAGGACTGTGGCCTGTGGGGTGTTGGCTGGGTATTTCTGCTTGCGTTCCAAAGACTGGGTTATAGACAAGTGAACGCTGTCCTGGGACAAGGACGTGGATGGGCTTGCTGATGGTGCTGCTTGACTGTGGGCCACAACAGGTGCAGGGCTAGAGGCATCTTTACATGCACGGTGTACTGGGGATTGGCTTCTATGCAAAACAGTGGAAGAAGCAGTGGTGTGACCAACAGGCAGTGGTCCTGGAGCTTGGGGTTCAGCCCACAAAGTCAGGTGCTTTGCTTGCATGTGCGTGATCATGCTGGTGGTGGTCAGGCTGGTTGTTTTGCTACCCCTGCTGATGCGGCATGGCAAGTGCTGCAAATGGCTTGTTTGGGGTTATCGGCAGAGTCTTTAAAAAATGGCCAGACTCGGGAAGATCTCACAGGTGGAATGGCAACTTCACTTATGTTGGTGTTACGGGGAATGGATGCACACCTTCTGTCTGTGGCCACCACACTGCTTCTTCCTGCCTGTTGGGGGGATATGCCTCCTTCCCCATTTGTGCTGCTGTCCTCGCTATGCATGTCCCCCTGCCAGGTTGGGTCAGTCACTATGTCATCTACCACCTTGTCTTCCACATCTGCACCCTGCTCCTCCTCCTGATTTTCTGGCAATTGTGTCTCATCATCGTCCACCTCTTGTGACAATTTCCCACCATCGCCTTTGTGTGACCGGGGCTGGTCAAAGCTTTGGGCAGCTCTATATGCGATCCCATCTTTCCCCACTTCAAGTTGACCGGCAGAGATTTCTGAATCTTGAAATGGAACACTAAACAGCTCTTCAGAGTGTCCAAGTGTGGGATCAGTTGTCTAAGGGTACTCGGCATGTTGGGAGGAAGGAGGATCAGGGTGAGGAATATCCTGGCCACACTCATGGCTACTCAGACTTGACCGTGTGGAAGACAAGGTGGTGGTGGTGGCTAAGTGACTGGAAGCATTATCCGCTATCCAACCAACAACCGTTTCACACTGCTCTGGCTTCAATAGTGGTGTGCTGCGGTCCCCCAGAAACCGTGACAGGAAGGTCAAGCGAGAAGATGTGGGTCTTTGTTGTTGCCCACTTTCACCTTGCCCACGGCCTCGTCCTCTGGATGCACCATCAGCATCACGTCCACTTCCCCGTCCCTTGCCCCTTGCCTCTGCACTGTGCCACTGCACTATTTGAAATGCTCAACCCAAATGTATTTATTACAAGCAAAATAATATGTGATTAGTACGCCTGCAAATCGGCGATTTTTCAAAACCAAACACCAGGCAGGCCTCAGCCTAACCTAACAGACTGTATTCAATTTTTTTTTTTTTAAAGTTAATTTATGCTAAATAGCGCTGTATAGAATTTGAGTATCACACAGCCACAAAATAAGTACACTGGCCTCCAATGACCTAACTTGGAGCACAGAGATATATGACGGCTGTAACGGAAATACCACACTGGCAAATCTGTGGCCTTTGAATTTTTTGGGAGGCTAAATAGAGCTGTATAGAATTTGAGTATCACACAGCCACAAAATAAGTACACCGGCCTCCAATGACCAAACTTGGAGCACAGAGATATATGAGGCCTTTTCTGGTGAATTTAAAACACCAAAAAAAAAAGGGGGGCACAAGGGTAGCACACACAACTATGCTACGTATGCCTGACAAAGTATCACTTTTCAACAGGCCTCAGTCTGACAGAACAGACTGTATATTTTTTTGGGGGGGGGGATTTTTTGAGAAAAGAAAAAAAAGGTATATAGACAATAAATAAGCTGCAGCAGCAGGCAGTTATGGAGCTTTGGGAAGGATGCAGTGGGACCAATGGACGCACATACAGTGCCTGCAGGCCTTGCACTGATGTGGATATGCTGTGCCCTGCCTACCTAGTGCTGCAATATCGGGACCCACGAATAAGCCCTAAGGCTGTGTGCACGCGTTCAGGATTTTTTTGATTTTTTTGCGTTTTTTGCTATAAAAACGCGATAAAAATTCTTAAAAAACGTATACATATGCATCCCATCATTTGTAATGCATTCCGCAATTTTTGTGCATATGTTGCTTTTTTTCCCGCGAAAAAAATGCATCGCGGTAAAAAACGCAGCATGTTCATTAATTTTGCGGATTTTTTGCAGATTTCCCACTATATTATTGCATTGGGAAATCTCCAGAAAAAACACAAAAAATCCGCAAAAAAAACCACGCAAAAAACGTGAAAAAAACACGAATAAAACTCGAAAAAAATGCATGCGGATTTCTTGCAGAAAATGTCTGATTTTGTTCAGGAAATTTCTGCAAGAAATCCTGACGTGTGCACATAGCCTAAAAAGGACTGTTGGTTTCTCAGGAGTTGTGGATGTAAAAGTTGCAGACCTACACTAACTCTAAAACCACGATTCTGACCCTATCTCGGCTGCAGCTCTCCCTACTCTCGCTAAAACAGGGACACAATGCGGCGAGCAGGGCAGTGCCTGGTCTCTTAGGCCGGCGTCACACTTGGCGTAAGACAATACGCCACGTATTATACGTCCGTACTACGGCCGTAATATGGAGAAATGTTCCCAAAATAGTGATTTGTAGTCAGGGTGTGTCAGCGTATTTTGCGCATGGCATCCTCCGAATGTAATCCGTATGGCATCCGTACTGCGAGATTTTCGCGCAGGCTTGCAAAACCGACATCTAATGGATTTATGTGCTCAAATGTTCATTAAAACATATATACAGTATATATATATATATATATATATATATATATATATATATGTCATTGAGACACATATATATATATTCTGTATTTAGATTTCATTCAACGCGATATCTGTGAACAGCCGGTAATTCAATTGCCGGCTTTTCATTTCTCCTGCACAAACCCGACAGGATATGAGACATGGTTTACATACAGTAAACCATCTCATATCCCCATTTTTTTTGCATATTCCACACTACTAATGTTAGTAGTGTGTATGTGCAAAATTTCAGTGCTGTAGCTGCTAAAATAAAGGGTTAAATGGCGGAAAAAATTGGCGTGGGCTCCCGCGCAATTTTCTCCGCCAGAGCGGTAAAGCCAGTGACTGAGGGCAGATATTAATAGCCAGGAGAGGGTCCATGGTTATTGGCCCCCCCTGGCTACAAACATCTGCCCCCAGCCACCCCAGAAAAGGCACATCTGGAAGATGCGCCTATTCTGGCACTTGGCCACTCTCTTCCCACTCCCTGTAGCGGTGGGATATGGGGGTAATGAAGGGTTAATGCCACCTTGCTATTGTAAGGTGACATTAAGCCAGATTAATAATGGAGAGGCGTCAATTATGACACCTATCCATTATTAATCCAATTGTATGAAAGGGTTAAAAAACACACACACACATGATTTAAAAGTATTTTAATGCAATAAACACAGCGGTTGTTTTAATAATTTATTGCTCTCTCAATCCATCAGCAACACCCTCGCTTGGAAAAATAATAAACGCACAAGATACATACCCTCAGCTGAACCGTCACGTCCCACGATGTAATCCATCTGAAGGGGTTAAAATATTTTACAGGCAGGAGCCCTGCAAATGCAGCTGTGCTCCGTGCCTGTAATCCCCGGCGAATGAATGAAATGTAGGTCATTGACCTACATTTCCTTCAGTCGCGGTGATGCGCCGCCTGGTGGATGTCCTCATATGACCTGGAGCGTGGGAAAAAGTTCCCAGGCTGCAGTTCATGAGAACATCCAGCAGGGGCGCATCACCGCGACTCAATGTAAGTATAGATCACTGCTTTCCTTTCAGCACCCGGAGATTACAGGCACGAGCGAGTGGTTTATCGCAGCTCGTGCCTGTAATATTAGTTAACCCCTTCAGATGGATTTCCTCGTTGGATGTGATAGGACATCAGAAGGTATGTATCTTGTGCGTTTATTATTTTGCCAAGCGAGGGTGTTGCTGATGGATTGAGAGAGCAATAAATTATTAAAACAACCGCTGTGTTTATTGAATTAAAATACTTTTAAATCATGTGTGTGTGTGTTTTTTAACCCTTTCCAACAATTGGATTAATAATGGATAGGTGTCATAATTGACGCCTCTCCATTATTAATCTGGCTTAATGTCACCTTACAATAGCAAGGTGACATTAACCCTTCATTACCCCATATCCCACCGCTACAGGGAGTGGGAAGAGAGTGGCCAAGTGCCAGAATAGGCGCATCTTCCAGATGTGCCTTTTCTGGGGTGGCTGGGGGCAGATGTTTTTAGCCACGGGGGGGCCAATAACCATGGACCCTCTCTAGGCTATTAATATCTGCCCTCAGTCACTGGCTTTACCGCTCTGGCGGAGAAAATTGCGCGGGAGCCCACGCCAATTTTTTCCACCATTTAACCCTTTATTTTAGCAGCTACAGCGCTGAAATTTTGCACATACACACTACTAACATTAGTAGTGTGGAATATGCAAAAGAAATGGGGATATGAGATGGTTTACTATATGTAAACCATGTCTCATATCCTGTCGGGTTTGTGCAGGAGAAATGAAAAGCCGGCAATTGAATTACCGACTTTTCACTAACACCGCTGCGTATTTTTCGCAAGTCACACTGCTGGTCCGTGTGGAATCCGTATTTTTCTCGGCCCCATAGACTTTCATTGGCAATTTTTTTGCACAATACGCTGACAAACGCAGCATGCTGCGATTTTGTACGGCCGTAGAAAGCCGTATATTACGGATCCGTAATATACGGCTGATAGGAGCAGCCCCATTGAGAATAATTGTGCCTTATGTTATGCGAGCTTTACGGACGTAGTTTCTGCGCTCTTACGTCCATAAAACTCGCATGTGTGACGCCGGCCTTATACTCGGGATGATGCTGGACGGCCCAACTAATCACTGCACGACCACAACAAAGATGGCTGCGGTGTTTCATGGCCTGGCAGACAATCCCTGCACCGTGACAGGGTCTCTAAAGTCCACCAAAACTGCTGGGTGGAGACTGCAGTTACCGCCGAATAATCCCTGAAATTTTTGCTGCTCGTCGAGTACGCCGAGCATAGTGATACTAGGGCGAGTAAAGAGTAGTGGCGAGCACATTCGCTCATCACTAGAAAAAATTATTTGATCCCTTTGGCAAACAAGACTTAATATTTGGTGGCAAAACCCTTGTTGGCAAGCACAGCAGTCAGATGCTTTTTGTAATTGATGATGAGGTGTCTGCACATGTCAGGAGGAATTTTGGTCCACTCCTCTTTGCAGATCATCTCTAAATCATTAAGATTTTGAGGCTGTCGCTTGGCAACTCTGAGCTTCAACTTCCTCCATAAGTTTTCTATGGGATTAAGTTCTGGAGAACGGCTAGGCCACTTCATGGCCTTAATATGCTTCCTTTTGAGCAATTTGTTTGTTGCCTTGGCTGAATCTTTTAGGTCATTGTCTTGCTGGAAGACCCAGCCACGACCCACATAGATTCCCATCAGTGTTTGAGACCATCTTGATGATGGTTGTTGGGCAGATACAATTTGGCCAAATTTTATGTTAAGCGTCTCAAATTTTTTTCCTAATATTCAAAAGCCGTATTGCTATTCATATTTCAAATATATCACATTGACATGCTTTAGCATCACAGAGTGCAACCTTTTTTTGTATATTGTGTATGGAGGTAGCTCCTCCTGGAAGGCACCTATTCACACTAGTCTGGATGTGCCAGTCAGTTTTTTATTTGTATGTTAGCTTACTGACCGAGCACTCCGCCCTTCACCAGGTGGTGATTTTAATTATTGTAGGTTCCTACTTACCCATAAATGCAGGCATAGCTGACAGAGGTGTCCACATTCACCCAGGAATTCAGACATCAGCCTAAGGCTGCGTCACACTAGCAGTATTTGGTCAGTATTTTACATCAGTATTTGAAAGCCAAAACCAGGAGTGGAACAATCAGAGGAAAAGTATAATAGAAACATATGCTCCACTTCTGCATTTATCACCCACTCCTGGTTTTGGCTTGCAAATCCTGATGTAAAATACTGACCAAATACTGCTAGTGTGACGGCAGCCTAAGAGAGGTATTCACACATGTAGGTACCCATCAGTTTTTGAGACCACCTTGATGATGGTTGATGGGCAGATATAATTTGGCCAAATTTTATGCTAAGCGTCTCAACATTATTTTCCTAATATTCAAAAGCCGTATTGCTATTCATATTTCATATATTTCACATTGACATGCTTTAACATGATAGAGTGCAACATGTTTTGTATACAATCCGAACTAGCATCTCTGACCGCTGGGGTCAGCTGCTACTGCAATGGACACTGCCCTGGAATGGCACCTGTCAGCTACCTGCCATAGGCTAACTTTTATGATGTGTTCTATATATATGCTGAGTATTGTTTCATTCATGCATATATGCAAAATTGCAGAATATTAGTATATGTGCACACATTTAATATTTTCAACAAATTTTTTCTGCTGCAAAACCCTGAGCGTTGGCATGAAAACGCTGCAAAAAATACACTTTCCCCATTGATTTGAATGGGTGAAAAATGTTCCAAAATGCTGAAAAAATTCACACGCTGAAGATCTGGAGAAAACAAAACCTTTGAAGGTTCAAATTTGCGAGGAAAATAAGAAGAATGTGTTTGAGATTTCAAACACGTGGAAAAAAAACACTGCAAAAACGCAGTGTATGAATGAGCCCTTACAGTTTCAGCAAAGTGGATGGTGCTGATTTTTTTTTTTTTTTTTTTTTTTTTTTACAATATGGAAATTGACCTGCTGGGTGATTTTGTGATTACTGGGCTGCTTGGTGCAATTTTGATAGAATCCCTAGTAAATCTCAGAGTGCTGAGCTGTGTATAACCCTGTCCACATCCCTGATTGGCAGCTCCCTGTGTATATTGTCAGCAAGCAGCCAATCAGTGATGGGGCGGAGTTACACAGGTTAGCCTGACTGCCATGCACATGACACCCAGTCCTGCAGTGATAACATCCTGCTAATAAAACACTGATTGTATAGAAACTTCAACACACAGCCTAATACATACATCCTTGAAATCAGGCTTACTTGCTTTATATTATGCTCCTCTCAGATTAAATAGCAAAATCCTGCTGACAGATTCCCTTAAATACAAATTCACTAATTAGTGCCAAAAATCTGCATCATAATAAATGCACCATATCTGTTCTATAGGAAATTTGGTTTAATGTTTTAAATGTGTTCTTTCCTCCCCTTCAAAGTACAATTTTCCTTCTTTTAGCTCCTGTGCGGTATCCATATGTGCGGTGTATTCTGTGCCCTGACCAGTAGGTGTCTCTCTAAGTGCGCTTCTTTACCTATGTCAGGGGAGGACAAGGTTATTCTTCTGGTAACGTATGTTTTTATTTATACAGAACCAATCTTTGCAATATTTTACAGACACAATGTCCAGATATTGTACACAGAAATAGGGTACAAGTCAGGAGAATGTCATTGGTTTTAAGACAAACAAACATTGGGACTAAAAAAAAAAGAAAAATCTTTCAACATAACATGCAAGTGAAACCTCATCCCCTTACAAAAGCGCCCAGATCCCCCATGTCTGGTTCCTATACACATACTTTTACAGTGATTTTCCTTACAGTACTGTCCAGAAATGCTGAGAGGTTACTTTGTGTTACTATCGTCCAGACTTACCGTCTGCTGTCAATAAATCACTGCCGCAGATGCTCTACTGATCTGGGAGAATAAAACACAGCATAAACAAAGGAAAAAGAAAAAAATCCGGTACAATTCTAACCTTGCATAAATCTATACCATAGAAATTTTGCATTTTTGGCTACTGTATAGGTCGCTTTTTACTGGCCATGCACACAAAAAAGTTTGGATGCGTATAGTCAGTGCACGACTTACTAGCAGGTGCAACTGCAAGTGTTGAGTTTGTGACTCTGCTCCTGGTGTCTGTTACTGTCTGCAGCGCTGACGTCGGGTCGACATCGCTGCAGTCAATCACTGCCTGTCAACTTGAACAGAGCTGCTGAGATCACTCATTGGCTGCAGTGCTTCTGATGTGACAGCCAATAACAGACAGGTCAGTGTTGGACCTGTGACGGGTGAGAAAATCACAGTTTTGTTTTTAATGAAACTGAAGTCAGGGGACAAGGGATGTTCCAAAACCCCACCAGAAGCAACAATTATTGACTGCCGAGCCCCATAGGTTTGGAGTATGAGGAGAGGTAAGCAGTGGCCCTTTTGCCATTCTTCCTGATGACCAGTGACGGACACACACAGAAAAGTGCCCCTGACCATGAACAGTGTATGGGCCCTTTGTAGTCCAATAGTTCTGCTGTTTTGAAGATAGTAGTGGACCCCCTTATGCTTTGGGCCCCTGTTGTGCTGCACAGGCTATTTTATGTCATTATTTTTTGGAGGTACTATTACAGGGCGTGCTACGTGGCACCAATTCTAGGGGGAGTATCCGTGAGATGTTTTTGGCTCTTCCTGATATGTGTTACAATGTATAGTACAGATTGTCGTTTTCTATCTAGAAATCCGTATAGATGTGTGTGAACCTCGTTGACTTTGAGCTGGCTAATAACTATTTTCTTCTGTAGTCGCCATACTGAATGTGAGGAGCTGAATGTAGGGTATGATGAGTTTGTGCAGTTTTAGGCTGGGGGCTTTTCTCTATGCATACTGCAATATTGCCATAGAACGCCTTTCACCAGAGACATGCTGAAAAGTTTTTCAGCTGTATGGGAAAGCATAGTAAACTGCAAAGAAACATGTACCATGGTCATGAGGGTCACTAGTAGTGATGAGTGAACGTGCTGGGTTAAGGTGTTATCCACCATGCTCGGGTGCTAACCAAGTGTCTTCGGCGTGCTTAAATAATATGTTCGAGTCCCCGTGGCTGCGTGTCTCATGGCTGTTCGACAGCCGCAACACATACAGAGCTTGCCTAACAGACTGGAAATGCTTGCATGTGTTGCGGATGTCGAACAGCCACGAGACATGCAGCCGCGGGGACTTGAACATATTTTTCGAAGACACTTGGTTAACACCCCAGTATGCTCAGATAAGTCCTTATCCGAGCAAGTTCACTCATCACTCATTACTACAAAGAAATGTGTACAATGAAGTATCCATTTTTTTTACATTGGGTTCCTATGGTAGTGATGCCTCGACATGCATCCTGACTGTGATCACTGAGGGGCTCCTGAGTGTATGTGCCTGGCAGTGTGCACAAGCGTGGTGTACGTAACCTTAGACCAAGTAGTTTAGGCCTTAGTGTCCGGACACTTGAAATGCGGGCCAGAGACAAAGTGATGAAACGGAGGTGTCAGAAAGACCCACACCAGGACTGTGAGGAGTATAGACCTGTGTAGTAACAGCCTTTAGTTTAGGCACCACCTATCATGTAGAGTAAGGTCAAGATTACTTGATGCGTTGGAAAAGTGTTCTTTTGACATGATTTTCAAAAAAAAATGTAAGAACGTAGCAGTTTCTGTAAATTTGTGGTAAAAATCGGGAGTAAGAAGTAGCAAACCTCTACCTCATATTTGTCTTTGTCGCAAGTTTCCTTTTATAGTTAATGACACCAGGAGAAAAAATAAAGAGGCGCAGTGGAGGGTGAGGCTGAGAGACTCTGGTAAAGGAAGCTCCTGGATACGTATTGTCAGACACCATGAAAGCCCATCAAGTTTACAAATAGAGTCCACAGTTTGGTTGTAGGCCGATAGAAAATCAGACTTTGAGAATAAGAAAGCATGTACTGTAAATGGGGAAGAATGGATGTTGTAAGGCTCAACTGGTCAGATGGATCCACTGAGCCACAGGTCAAGGTGGACCAGTGGCAACGACAGGGACAATGGGGCATTCTGGATGGCAAGCAAGCAAGCAATGCAGGACACACTGGAAGCTATAGAAGATTGCAGAAAATGAATATAGCCTCACATGGATAGTCTCTAAATAACAAATAGTAACACATACAGCAAGGGATGGGCTATCCTGCAGGTCTGTGGAGCAATAGATGTAAGTTGTAGAAACACAGGAGTATGAAGAGAAGAATACAACTGAGGGAGCCGTATGATGGCAAATTCCTAGACTAATGACAATTGAAGACAGCACTGACTGAAAAATCAGATACCACAAGTGTGTCTAAGTGTGCGCCAAGCAGCTATTGAAAGCTAGCATGCAGCACTGCAAACAGCAGTGGCCATAGAGGAAGGAAGCGGAACCTGACGAGACTAGTGCATAGCACATGTCTTCAGGTAACTGCATATATCGGATCAGCATTTGTAGTTATACCTCAACTGTGGAGTAAGTGGCATCAGACATCCATATTGCTAATACAATTTAATTGTAAAGTTGAACTGTAGACTGTTTAAGTGAAAGTATTACTTAGAAAGATGTTGTATCCTTAATGTGGACAGTAGACTTGGACTATGTTTATAATTTAATTATTCATTTTACCCACTTATATAGCGCCATCATATTCCACATCGCTTTACATACATTATCGACAGTGTCACCATTGGGGCTCACAACCTAGATGTCTTTGGAGTGTGGGAGGAAACCGGAGAACCCGGAGGAAACCCACGCAAACACGGGGAGAACATAAAAACTCCTTGCAGATGTTGTCCTTGGTTGATGAGATTTAAACCCAAGACTGAGTTACAAGATACTGTTCTTTGTGAAAACTGCAAGTATGAATGATGTTACTACAACAAAGCATGCATTGTTGGTGATCAGGAGAATTCTGGAAACGGACAATGATTAAGCGGATGTGGACAACTGTGAAAGCACCAGAACCTCTTTACTTGAGGGTTGGTTTAACTCCATAAATCAAGATGGGATATGGCGTAGTAGGGAGTAGCAGAACGTGAGTTTGGCGAAGAGTCCTCAGCCATATTGAGAACGTTGCCTGACCACCAGGCATCCACCAAACACTGTAAAAACACTGCATCTAGTCAACTGTTATCGTCCTACTGTTGAAGAGCCTGTACTCACCTAATGTGAGAATAACAATGTACCCTGTGCCAGTGAAGGTAACCACCAACATTACTAAGCCTCACTGTGGGGAAAATATATAATATTGTTTGCACCAAAGAGTCTTTGACATTCCAGACCAGCACCCCCCATATGCATATGCTGGCAACAACTGCTGCCGCTGTCACCAAGATCCTCACACCTTCCGGAGTGTGTGACAGATGGGCTCAAGATGAAAGTTATCAGCCAACACAGCGGAATAATTTGTGTAATATAAATTGTGCCTAGAAAATCAAATGACAACATTTCTGTACCATGACATCACCTAGTAGAGATTTCACTCTCTGGAATCGCCGCTGACTTTGCTGGGTTTCTAACATCGTGTCAAAATTCATGGATGGGCCCATGTTGAGGCATGTACATTTGCTGTGATTGGCACATATCTAAATAACTGTAAGTATTTGATACTGAGTGAGTCAGGCCAGGGGGCAACAGATGCTCTTTTCATGTATTTTCCTTCCCTACTTTCAATCAGGGGTCTTCAATGTGTTTCCTCACCTTGTCTGATTTCACTTCCCTGTGCAGCAACAGATACTCTATTAGTGCTTATGTTAAGAGGACAGACTTTCCTGATGTTGGTCTTGGAGCTTTTCAGCGTCTGGCTATTTTTCAGTGCAAAGTATTCCAAGTTACAGTTTGTAACTGGATAAGCATAGAACGCCTTTTAGAAGTATTATATTGTATTAAAAATCAAAAATATATATTTCATATCTAAAGGAAGAAGGAAACTAAATCTCACCTGTAGGACCCCTTTTTCTCACAACTTCAGTTTGAATTTCAGAGCTTTGGTGGACCAAGGACTTATAGGACCTTGGCCATGATGTCCAGACTAAAGCTGCACACTACTTATTTAGCTTTACCTGGCGTGATGGCTATGAGACTGTTTAATTCTTTGGATAACATTGGTGGAACGACACAGTCTCAACGTTATCAAAATAATTAAAGATATTCTCAAGTTATCCCCATTGGTGGAATGACACAGTCTCATAACCATCATGCCAGGTAAAGCTAAATAAGTAGTGTGCAGCTTTAATATGGACTTCATGACCAAGGTCCTATAAGTCCTGGGTCCACCGACGCACCGAAATTCAAACTGAAGTTGTGCTAACTTATAAATTGGTGGGGGTCCGATTGTTGCCACCAGCGCCAATCAGCAGTACAGAGAACTTTAATCCCTGATGGGTCACTTTGGTCTCTGTTAGAATAAAGCAGTAATGCACATGCCTGACCGCTGCTCTATTCATTCCCTATAGGTGTGATCGGCTTTTTTTCCACTTGCCCCATAAAGAATGAATGCAACGGTGGTTGCCCATGTGCACTGCGAGGATAAAAGTGCCCTGTTCTGTCGATCATTGTGGGTCCCAGCAGTTGCACTCCCATCAATTTATAAATTATCAACCAATCCTGCTGAGAGGTGTTAACTGTTCTTCACCAGAGAACCACTTTAATTCTCTGCTACCATTAGAGGAATGAGGCTGTAGGTCACAATAAAATGATACCTTGATATACAATGTTTTATTTCAGAGAAATCCATGTTTTTTTTAAAATGCAATTGAGCTGTTAAGATCTATGGGCTGGACATAGCTCTCCATGAGAATCTGCCTCCAGAGATTATTTTATATGAAAAGGAGAGTTACCAGTGTGAGACATGTAATGACTGACAGTCTGCTCTCCTGATCTACATGTCTCACACTGGTAACACCCTCTTTCATTTGCAATAAGCTCTGGAAGCAGTTTGTCTGGGAGATCTATGTCCGGCCCATAGATCTTAACATCTCCTTTACATATAAAGAAAAATGTGGATTTCTCTGGAATAAGACATCGGCTCACAGATATGAAGGTATCATTTTATTCAATTTCCTGTGACCTACATGGCCATACAGATGGCTTAGTAGGGTAGATCCTACTGACAGTTACCATTTAAACCAAAAAAGGAGACAATTAGTGTTGAGCGATACCGTCCGATACTTGAAAGTATCGGTATCGGAAAGTATCGGCCGATACCGGCAAAGTATCGGATCTAATCCGATACCGATACCCGATACCAATACAAGTCAATGGGACTCAAGTATCGGACGGTATCCCTGATGGTTCCCAGGGTCTGAAGGAGAGGAAACTCTCCTTCAGGCCCTGGGATCCATATTAATGTGTAAAATAAAGAATTAAAATAAAAAATATTGCTATACTCACCTCTCCGACGCAGCCTGGACCTCACCGAGGGAACCGGCAGCGTTCTTTGCTTAAAATGCGCGCGTTTACTTCCTTCCGTGACGTCACGGCTTGTGATTGGTCGCGTGCCGCCCATGTGGCCGCGACGCGACCAATCACAGCAAGCCGTGACGTAATTTTCAGGTCCTGAATGCCTAATTCTAGGCATTCAGGATTTTAAAATTACGTTCCGGCTTGTGATTGGTCGCGTCGCGGTCACATGGGCGACGCGACCAATCACAAGCCGTGACGTCACGGGAGGCAGGAAACGCACGCATTTTAAAATTACGTCACGGCTTGTGATTGGTTGCGTGCCGCCCATGTGACCGCGACGCGACCAATCACAGCAAGCCGTGACGTAATTTCAGGTCCTGTATGCCTAATTCTGCATTCAGGACCTGAAATTACGTCACGGCTTGCTGTGATTGGTCACGTCGCGGTCACATGGCCGTGACGTAGTTTTAAAATGCGGCGTTTCCTGCCTCCCGTGACGTCACGGCTTGTGATTGGTCGCGGCGCCCATGTGACCGCGACGCGACCAATCACAAGCCGGAACGTAATTTTAAAATCCTGAATGCCTAGAATTAGGCATTCAGGACCTGAAAATTATGTCACGGCTTGCTGTGATTGGTCGCATCGCGGCCACATGGGCGGCACGCGACCAATCACAAGCTGTGACGTCACGGAAGGAAGTAAACGCGTGCATTTTAAGCAAAGAACGCTGCCGGTTCCCTCGGTAAGGTCCAGGCTGCGTCGGAGAGGTGAGTATAGCAATATTTTTTATTTGAATTCTTTATTTTACACATTAATGTTTCGATACCGATACCCGATACCACAAAAGTATCGGATCTTGGTATCGGAATTCCGATACCCGCAAGTATCGGCCGATACCCGATACTTGCGGTATCGGAATGCTCAACACTAGAGACAATGGTAATCTGTAGTTATAAACTGCATCAGAATGGCATGTGCACAGGTCCTGTATGGAATAGAATTCACATCTAGTGAATAGTGTTGAGCATTCCGATACCGCAAGTAACGGGTATCGGCCGATATCAGCGGTATTGGAATTCCGATACCGAGTTCCGATATTTTTGCGATATCGGGAATCGGGATCGGGATGCATATTCATGTGTAAAATAAAGAATAAAAATAAAAAATAGACGCGGTCACGTGAGCGGTCACGTGAGCGGTTACGCGACCAATCACAAGACCGCGACGTCATCGCAGGTCCTTCACTCGCTCATTCTTAGGAACGGAGGCAGCCAGTTGCAGCGGTTACAACCAGGGCGCGTCCGAGGGTGAGTATATCCCTATTTTTTATTTTAATTCTTTATTTTACACATGAATATGGATCCCAGGCCCTGAAGGAGAGTTTCCTCTCCTTCAGACCCTGGGAACCATCCAGGATACCTTCCGATATTTGTGTCCCATTGACTTGTATTGGTATCGGGTATCAGTATCGGCGATATCCGATATTTTTCGGATATCGGCCAATACAATCCGATACCGATACCGATACTTTCAAATATCGGAAGGTATCGCTCAACACTACTAGTGAACCATTTCTTTAAAAAAAAAAAGATAATTCTGACATTGTGATTGCGACCAATCCAATAAAATCCTGTATTTCTACAACTGTACTTGATATGTGAAATATTGTAATCTTTGTGTAATAGGCTCACAATGAAGAAGCCCAATGCGCAGAAAGTCCTGTCTCCTTATGATCAGCGCATTATCTCATACATATCCCTGTTTGATCTGTCTCCAGTTTATTCCAGCAGTTTATCACTGCATTAGCAGCGGATTTCAGAAATCAGCCTCAAATTCTTGGCTCACCTAGATGGTTTGCTGTGTAATATGGTGGTTTTACGTGCACACATTTATTCTACACTGATGAAGGTTCTTCAACAAAATATTTGACACCAGGTCAATGTTTTGTCTGTCTTATAATTTTCTTTTATTCTTTTTTTTTTTAACCCATTAACTATCTATTCTTCACATACCAGCCTGATCGTAATATTATAAACATGATAAAGCAAGTAATTCAATGATAATATTAAAATTATTATAGATATAAAAAAGCAAAAGTACTGCATCAGCAAATACAGTATTTCCACCCTACACATGCATGACATTAATGTCCAATTAATGAGAATAAATTTATCATGTATAATATTCTTATAATTTTTTTTATAAAATTGTATGAATTTATTTTTTAATGATCTAATCTATTTTTATTTTCTGATAGCATATTTCAGTATACTATTTTCTGTACATGATTGTGATGATGGTCATCTTGCCTGAGCTGCTGTTATCCACATTTAGAGATTTTATTGTAGTCACATGGACCATACACCCTAATAATCTAGAAATGTTTATTACAATAGATATCAAAGGATGCTCTTTGATCTGTGCAGAGGCCATTGCACTATGAGTGGAAAAAGATGAACCATGTCCTTATATGTTGTGAATGATAGATCCTGTGTTATCTGTACATGGATGTTTATTTAATTGTAATCCTGCCTGTGATGATAATGAGGCTGCTGAAAAGTGATCTCTACGTAACAATAAGTACTATTCTATTGTGAGGTATAGTGGCAAGAGGGAAAATTGCTAAATAGCAATATACTAAAAAATATCACCAACATTTGTTTTATTATGTTTAGCATAAAAGCTTCATTAAAGGAAAAGTGTTATTGAAAAAAAACTTATTTTAAATTAGATTTTTGTGTTAAATTATTTGAATGTTGATATTTTTTTCAATATCACACATATTATTAAAAATAAAAGTTAATAATCTTGTAATATTCACCCTGATCACTGTTACTTTTTTCCAACTCTTACTTCCTATTGTTTCAGGAAACAACACGTGTATAATGAACAGATTAAGACACAGGGCGCTTCTACAAATTTTGATAATTGTGGACTGTTCTGCTATTGTGTTTCCCAAAAATCAACTGTTTAACTACATATCAGGAGGGGGTAGCAGAACTACGAATTTGAGTAAAAAAATATCTGCACTTTGACTCTGAAGTTTATTTTATTGACTTTCAGAAAAGTCAGATGCATCATTTTTTTTTACATAATCTACCTACTTTTCAATACACTTTCAACATGTGTCAATAAGTTTTCCCTCAATCAAAAATATTTGAGGTTTCATGTGCAGGCCAGTCAGGCTAATCTGGGTAATCACACTCACAACACTGATTGGCAGCTTGCTGACAATGCATATAGTACTAAGGAAGAAGCCAATCAGTGGTGGGGGTGGGGTTATAGACAGCTCCGCATTCTGAGCACTGCTATAACTACAACAGAAAAAAAGGGATTTCATCAAAACTGTACCAAGCAGCCTAGTAAGTGATACATCTCTGAAATCAGGCTCTCTCCCCCTACATCATGCTACTCTCAGATCACATAGCAAAAAACCCGGTGATAGATTTTCTTTAAGCTATTAAAGCTATTCCACTTTTAAGGTGGTTGATATGATGTACAGTAGAGCTACTTAAGCAGTGGCTCAGGGTGGTATTCTTTTCTGTTTTCTTTTTTTCTTATTCCATTAACTATCTATTCTTTATATATCAGCCCGACTATATAATATTATACATCAGCCCTTGGTTAGCAGGTGAGTGGTTCTGGGCAACTGAGGGTACACGTGGTTGTGCAGTGCCTGCATACTTGATGAATATATCATGCCTGCTCAGAGTTCATGATGAGTTCAGGCAACATTTTCAACCTGGGTTTGTCGATGCTCATGGTCAGTCATGGAGGCCATACAGGCAGGTAGAAGCTGTCCAAGATAACCTGTAATCATTCTTCTGGGGGCAGACACATTTGAAGGTACAAGGTGCTGCCTTGGCAAAGCTGAATGGGTAGCAGAGACTTTCCATGACTGTCCTGGGTATAGGAGACTAGCAGTCCATGAAGAATGTCCACTAATGTGAAGAAGGGAAGTGTGGCAAAGTGCAACTGCAGAATGTGAGGTAGAGGTTACCAAGATTGAAAAAGTGTAGGTCTACTTGTGTTCTGCATGCTCTAAGGTGATGAGAGTGCTATGTTTAAGAGGTACCAGATGTAGAACTCGGTGACCATTGAAAAACACACTTTGGACACCTAGAAGCAGACCCGAAGAGGACGTTTCCTTTGGGAAGTTGCATGGTCTCTGCTGGAAGTTATTGAACATTGAGGGTGGTAGGCGAGTCAGGTGGAGCTGTTGGCTGTGTGGCCTGGTTAGGTCTGTGTATGAAGATGAAGGAACCATCCCGAAGTGAGCATTCCTGGTGATGTGGGCACAGACTCACCTTTGGACAAAATGGAAATACCACTTGTATATACAGTAGTTCAGTTAAAGTGAAGTTTAAACTGGGAACGTCCATTTGGAAGAAGCTTTACTAAAATATATTTTTGATTTTACATCTGCTTTGTGACTTCTTATCGGGTAACCTGTGTCGTACCGGTCACACCTATGTAGGATTCATCTATATCTGACTCGCCTCTTGTATGTCACTGCAGAAAGGATATAACTTGCAGGATACTTCTCGAATACTAACTCTTAAGGTACCGTCACATTAAGCGACGCTGCAGCGATAGCGACAGCGATGCCGATCGCTGCAGCGTCGCTGTTTGGTCGCTGGAGAGCTGTCACACAGACCGCTCTCCAGCGACCAACGATGCCGAGGTCCCCGGGTAACCAGGGTAAGCATCGGGTTGCTAAGCGCAGGGCCGCGCTTAGTAACCCGATGTTTACCCTGGTTACCAGCGTAAAAGTTAAAAAAACAAACAGTACATGCTCACCTGCGCGTCCCCCAGCCTCTGCTTCCTGACACTGACTGAGCTCCGGCCCTAACAGCACAGCGGCTTTCACTTTCAGTTTAGGGCCGGCGCTCAGTCAGTGTCAGGAAGCAGAGGCTGGGGGACGCGCTGGTGAGTATGTGCTGTTTGTTTTTTTAACTTTTACGCTGGTAACCAGGGTAAACATCGGGTTACTAAGCGCGGCCCTGCGCTTAGTAACCCGATGTTTACCCTGGTTACCAGTGTAAAATATCGCTGGTATCCTTGCTTTTGCTGTCAAACACGGCGATACACGGCGACCTAGCGACCAAATAAAGTGCAGACCTTCTAGCAGCGACCAGCAATTTCACAGCGGGATCCAGATCGCTGCTGCGTGTCAAATACAGCGATATCGCTATCCAGGTCGCTGCAACGTCACGGATCGCTGGCGATATCGCCTAGTGTGACGGTACCTTTACTTGTTCTCAACACGGGACCACATACAATATTCGGTGTAGCCCACCACAATACACAGGGAATAGAGATGGTATGCGTTTTCCATAGAAGTTGCGGGGTGGTCAATTATTTACCACTTCAAATGAAGTTTTCTAATTAACAGGACTTTTTCCAAAATGTACTTTGGTGTCTGTTGCCATTAGTGGGATAACAATAGGAAGGAGGCTTAAAGGGACAAGGAGGCTTTGATCCTAAAGCTGATGGTATTTAGATGTAGACTTTGTTTAGGAACATAGTGAAGTCACTTTACTAATGACCAGTATCTCCCACTGTCCTGTATAGAATGTCCTTCTGTGTGTCACACCTGTTTTATGAAAATACACTTGTCCCTGAAATATGTTCTTGTGCAATACTACATTCTGTACATGTGAGTATATACTGATGCTCCACGTCTAGTAATTTTCTACCAGGGGTATATATAGGGTACTGGTTTATTTGCCAGTGCATAATTGTTCCTAACCTAAAATACAAGAGAAGAGTTAATTTGATAAGTCGTGATCACTTGTCTAAAGTGCAGCTTGTGTAATTTCTTACATAGCATTGATTGCACCATTCAGTTCAGAGAATTTGCCCTTGTGAAGGGGTTAAAGTTTGATTTGCAGTAAACCACGAGAACACGTTGGTGATAACGGGTGCCAGCGTGCATCCTAATCTCAATTTAGGAACATGGTGTGTTCAGGGTTTTTACTACATAAAACTTTCAAGAGTGTTATGTGAGAAAAAGGGAAAGAAGGACGGAAAGCAAATGACACCGCGACAGAACAGGTCATTAAGTCTTAGAGAATACCCAGCTCATCTAAAATCTCAGAAGCTGAACTCTAAAGGTAAAACAGACCCTGCCCCCATCACTTAGAACTTCTCTTAATCTCATTATAGCCTGACAAAGTGACATGAAGGACCACTGGGCCATAAAGACTTTCTAGTTAACTTGTACACCATGAGCACTTTGTTTCTTAGCTTGTAGTGATGTAGTGGCAAAGTCATTTTGACCGCAAGTACTGTATGTATGTGCGACAAGAATTTAGGAGTCTCTCTGGGACAATAACCAATTGGTAAAAGCAGAAAACATAACGTGTGATTATTTCCTAATATAGTGTCTGTCATAATTACCACAACTCAGACTAGAGAGAGAAAAAATGATTTTGTCCACTGCTGGAGAAAGGCCTTTTGATGGGCTGAAACGTTGTCCATGTATTTTATGTGGAGATGAAATAAAGGACTACTGTTTGCTATAATTGTTGATTTGGTGCAGGGGCGATTTATTGTCCACTGTATCAATGCCATTTTTAAGGATTTTTCTTG
Source organism: Ranitomeya variabilis (assembly GCF_051348905.1). Taxonomy (NCBI): domain Eukaryota; kingdom Metazoa; phylum Chordata; class Amphibia; order Anura; family Dendrobatidae; genus Ranitomeya; species Ranitomeya variabilis. The sequence goes on along the minus strand of NC_135233.1, from coordinate 487,815,611 downwards.
CAGCAATGATTAGGGGTAACCTTATAAGATGCAGGGATGGGGCCACAGATCCTGAATCCCATGGAAGAAAAAGGGTAACTGCCTCCCACAAGACACAACACAGCACCAAAGCTTCTTAGAAACAGCTTGAATTTCATTTACAATGTTTTCCAATATGGAGGTGTAATGTAATGTTGCAGTGGAACAAAAGAAGCAATGCAAAAATCTGGCAAATCATAGACCGACCTGGCTCTTCCTATGACATACCGTGCACTGACTTAAGAGGCATTTACACTGCAAGATAATTGTGAATGGGCATTGTTAAAAACTTATCTTACCATGTAAACAGACCACCGGTCACCCAATGAACAATCAACACTCTCATTCATTGGATGAAATGAGTTTTTGTGCAGCATAAAAGATCATTTTCATCTGAAGTGCATCATCTTGAGTAAACAGTACTTGCACCCCTGGGCTAGTCCATGCTCTAAAGATCTTGAGTCGGTTGTGAACTCAGTAGGATCTTATCATTGTAAAATATTGTATTTAATGCCCAGTGACAGTGCACTCCCTCGCCAGCTCTGATGAGTAGTAACAGGCCGTGAAGAAAGTGCACTGTCAGTGCACTGTCAGAGACTGCCCAACTTAAGAATGTGTTGCTATCAGACAACTCAGGTGTCTGATTATCTGTCACGCAATGTGTAGGAAAGGCTAAGTGCAACATGAAGGCTTAAGGGAAAGGGAACTAAACACTAGGCTTGGAAGGAGTGGAGACCCCTAGGCAGATATAATGTCACCCTGTCTGTCCTATAGTCCCTATATATGTTCCACACCTATCGCCGAGCAGGATGGACAGGAGGACACTAGTCAATCCCCACTACCAATAAGGAGAGATGGGATAAACAAACAAGGGAAACGCTTAGCTTGAGCAGACTTAGAGCGAAACAAGGACGTCCTCCAAACACCAGAGAGGAAGGTAGCAAACAGCTATAGGTCCAAGCCGCCACATTGAACTGGAAATAGAAATATCACCAGCACCTTTCCAGAAGCAAGCTGGAAGTTATAAACATATCCGTCTAGGTGTGTCAACTAGAGCTGGGAGAAGGTTGCCACTGGATCCTAGAGTCAGAAGGCCCAGGAAGAAGTCTGCAAAACAAACTTCTGAGACATTCTGCAGTCAGATGCAGAGCGATGGTCTGCAGCCTCTGACACATCCCCCCCAAAAACAATACAATCAACATTTAATAAGTCCAAACTTTTTTTTGCTGTTATCGTTGCTTGAAGAGAGCTGAGAAGCCGCCATACATGTTAAATAATCTGCCAGTGCTGAAGAAATTGGCAGCTTTGGTCAACTTTCAATATGTTTTGGGGGCTTCAGGGGACAAACTGAATTGTATTTATTTTTATTCCACGCAGTAATAGATTGAACTGATATAACTTCTTATTTACATATGGATGCTGAGAATGTGTGTAGGGCAACTGGCTGCCCTCTGAGTTCAGCTATATACAGAAACAAGAATTGGACATGTTGGATTTAAACTTTCCGATCCTATATTCCTCAAATATAAACAGCCGCATGGATGGCATGGATGACCAACTGTCTCTTGGCCAAATAATGTTAAACATCACCACTCAAACAATCCCAAAATGCATAATAAATAAGAGGGTAGAAAGGATGAAACAACTTCCAGAAGTATAAAGGCAACATAACCATGTAATCTGAAAAATGTCTGGTTACCAGAAATGTGTCAACTTCTTTTGCAGACAGGCCAGTAGAACTGTTAACAGCAAACGTTTAATTGATGTTCTTTATTTTTGCAATGCAAAATGTTGTATTTTAGTATTTTTTTTTTTTTTTTTCCTAAAAAAAAAAATTATCTCTTCATATTTTCTAAAAGCTAAAACATTACTCTGTAGCATTCTGGGGGTCAGAGGATAAGTTTCCATTTATGCACAATTCCAGAACCACAGTAGAAATTATAAGACAGAGAGAGATGTGTGAATCAGCATGAGTACTCTGAAAGCCGGTGCCATTTGGAACGTGTCAGTCACACATTGTGAGTGCATGAACGGCCAGCAGGATTTTCTGCGAACTGTAATCTCTGCCAAATTACACAATATGTAAACAGTGCATGAAAATCTCCTAAGCAAATGAATATAGTGAAATAATCAAAATTCATCTGTCAAAAACTCCGTTGAGGTTTCGATGCCATCGTCATCACTTCATGAATATTTAGTGCAACTTTCACTGGCTCTTTTAAATGATTTATTAGATAAAAAAGGTTACAACATGACAGTAATGCTGAGACGGAAGAGAGTTTAAATCAGAAGTCATCTAATAAAATAAATTCTGTATGATAGCAACTGAAAATTGTAATCCTAGAGCGTAATGTATACAAAGGTCCCCATAGTACACTGAAAAAATAGATATAACAGAAAAGAAAAAATGTGCCAGGGCAAAAATGGAATGATAAAAATAACTAAAAAAAAGTTGACAAACTTTATTATATATAAATTCTAAAAACTAGTTAAATACAGGAAGTTCCAGCTACAAAGGCAAACACTAAAAAGTTGATGGGTGAGCTAAAGTGTGAACCTCAGAGATAGTAGGTATAGATCACATAAACATATGTTATAAATAATGTAGTTTAATAATGACGGCCAATGCGTCGTTTAACTGACCTGAGATATTAGAGAATAGCCTCCCATACAGGTGACAATCCAGCAGCTGTCGGCTGTACACTATGGCTGGCAACTTGCTGCATCAGCCACGATCAGTGTTTGCACCATCCAAATCTGTTTAACCCCTTAGATGCTGCTGTCAATAGTGACTACTTCATTATAAATGGTTAACAGAGTGTGGCTTCTCCCTCTTTATCACAATTGGCGCCCTCAGATCATGATTGTGTGGTACTGATGTTTGCCATGGCAATTCATGACCAAATAGCGGCCATAGAGTCTGCTGGCTGTTGTAACCTGTTCAGAAGTTAGAGGCATTTAGGTGGTAAAATACACTTTTTCATTTCTGTATGCCACTTTGCATTAATTTCTGAAAATCACCTGAAGGGTTAATAAACTACCTGACTGCAGTTTTCAATATGCCAGGGGGTGCTGTTTCTAAAATGGTATCACTTGGGGGGGTTTCCCAATATATGGAACCCCTAAAGTCACTTCAAACATGGATAAGTCTGTAAAAAATAAATTTTGTAAATTTCCTTGAAAAAATAAAAAATTACTGCTACATTTTTAAACCTCCTAAAATGCTAACAAAATAAAAGAACATTTTATAAATGGTGCTGATGTAAAGCAGGCATGAGGGAAATGTTATTTATTAATTTTTTGCTGTGGTATGACTATCTGGTTTAAAGGGATAATCATTCAAAGTTTGAAAATTGCTAATTTTTTAATATTTTTCTCAAATTTCTGATATTTTTTATAAATAAACACAAAACCTATCAACCTAAATTTACCATTATCATAAAGTATAATGTGTCACGAAAAAACAGTCTCAAAATCACTGGAATTTGTTGAAGCGTTCCAGAGTTATTACTACATAAATTGACACTGGTCAGATTTCAAAAATTTGGCTCTGTCACTAAGGGGTTAACAGTTGGGATGAGCGAACCCGAACTATAAAGTTCGGGGTCCGTGCTGGACACCTAGTGTTCAGTGCTGAACTTTGAACAAGGACTTTCTCCCAAAAGTCTGTTTTACTGTTTGGACTTTGGATGCTTAATAAAGCTTGTTGAAAGGCTGCAGCGTCAGGAATCTACAAGATTTTAAGCTGTGGGCACTTGCGGAGCAATCCCAGCCATGTCAAGCATTGGCATGGCTGTTATTGTGCGGCATCACCAGTATCTCAGCCTGTATAACCACCGGATCGCTGGTGGTGACGCTGCTTGAGTGGGTGACAATGTAAAACAAATAAATAAATAATTTAAAAATAACAAATAAATAATTTTAAAAAATGACATGGGTCCCCCTCCATTTTTTAATAACCAGCCAAGAGACAGAAGACGGCTGTGCGCTGGTTTTATTATGCTGGAAAAGGGCCAATAACCATAGACCTTCCCAGCCTATTAATTTCAGCCCCCAGCTGTCTGCTTTGCAGTAGATGATTATTAAAAATAATGGGGACCCCACATCATATTTTTAGACAACTGGGGGCTGATATTAATAGGCTTGGATATTGGCCCTTTCCCAGAATAATAAGACCAGCTCATAGCTGGATGCTTTCCCATTGGCAGATTATATAAAATAAGGGGGACATCACATCATTTTTTTTCATTTATTTACTTATTTATTAACAAGTACAGTAAAATACACACGCAAGGCACTGCTTCACTCCTCCACTTAGACCTCTACTTCCTGGTTCAAGATTAATATTTTTTTAATATTTTTTAATGTTATTTTAAGTAAATTTCCCATCACATTTGTTTGTAGGGCATTTGTCCTGCTGTTACACCCATTTTGCTTCCTTTTTCAGTCCCCTAGCCCTTACTACGACCATTTTACAGCCATTTTACTACAATAAAGTTTGGGTCCCCATTGACTTATATGGGGTTTGGATCCAGGGTCAAGTTCGAGTCAAATTCTTGTACCCAAACTAAACTTTGGACTAAATTTCGTTCAAACCCAAACTTCCACTCATCCCTATTTAACAGTAGACATGAATAGGTATTTAATTGTATAGAAATATAAATAAATTTCTATACATAAAAAAAACAAAGAAATGTATGACCCACAACAAATATCACGAGTAATAAATAAGTATAGATTATCAAATATAGAAGGCTCACTCACTAAACACCCCACATGCGTTTGACTGCCTTGGGTAAGGGTTATTTTTTCCTTTTTAAATAAAGCTAGCCCAGCTACAGCAAAGATTTGGAGACTCATACAGTGGAGTAGTGTACCCCCTCTGTGAGAATCATATGGCCTAATAGGTTATAATGAAAGGGGTTGTCTAAGTGACAGGGGCTATTAGTTCTATGGCATTATAATGCAAAATAAAAAACTTACTACTGGTTTTCTGTCCCATCTGTGCCACTGCCGTTAATCCCCGATATGGCTTGGTTCCCCTATACTAGCCACACATGACTTCACAGGAAAGGGATGCTAGCTGGTGATCTATAACTGTGGGGGAAAAGAAAAACATTCTTAATTACAAAGCTGACTTATTGGCACTGTATAAAAAGTTAATTTTGGCGACTACTAAGGTCAGAACAACACTCATAGATGGTGCTAACCTAGGAAATATGTATGATACCTAGGGAGGCAAAAATTCAGTAAAAAAAATCTTCTGCAAGACTATTAATTTTCCATTGGAAGCTATCAACAAGTGTTTAGTTTCCCTACAGCACCCCCGCAGGGGAAATTAAACATTGTCTGGTGCCCAATGGAATTATCGGATGGTCCATATAAAGGGTCATCCAGATCAAGAGTGACCCATTAATAATAATAATAATAATCTTTATTTTTATATAGCACTAACATATTCCGCAGCGCTTTACAGTTTGCACACATTATCATCACTGTCCCCGATGGGGCTCACAATCTAAATTCCCTATCAGTATGTCTTTTGAATGTGGGAGGAAACCGGAGTACCCGGAGGAAACCCACGCAAACACGGAGAGAACATACAAACTCTTTGTAGATGTACCCATTGTAGTCCTTCTCCTCTTTGTCTAAGATATAAAGGCATCCCATAAACTGGGAAAAAGATTTCTAAAGTAGATATCGCTATGTGCACAGGGATCCATATAAAATTGGTTGCACAGAACAGCGAGCCTTGTTAGAGTAAAATATCCACATATAGAGTACTATCACTAGTTTAGGCAATAATTTACAGATCTACAGATTGTAGGGCAGTCACCATCTCAATTATTGCAGACTTGTGGATTTTCACTTTAAGGTGTGTGGCGTGCAACAAGTGAAACTATATGGAAATGTCCATCCTCCTCTAGGGTCAGTGATCTATTGATCTACATCCCAGGAAAGTTCAGCAGTGCCAACCACAGCCTCAAAACCTTTTGACCTTACATTACATTTCTACAACAATGAGTGACTCTACGTGATTTTCAAGAGGAATCTAATGTCTGTCAACTGCTTCTGTCACGTATATCAGACATCTAAGGTTATTCTAAGGTTATCTCCTGAGCTTTTGGCTCCATTTTTATCACATGTGGACACCGATATTTGCACATCTACATTTTAAGAAAAAATTGCTTTTCTGTGTTAAATGCCTAAAATGTTAGTATTCACCTCTAATCTGTATTTCTTAATAGTCTTAATATTTTCTTTCCTACTGTGATGGAAAGTCTTGATAATCGAGGAATCTCATACATTCTCAAATTATATATTAACTTATTTCCAAGTATTTCCCTCATCAGAACCATGACTCTACACTTGGCTATCTTATCTCCGACTCTATGATCACATCCTCTCACACAGCAGTTTTGTTTTCTGGAACACTTTTTCTGCTCCAGGTCCATAGAACCCTTCTACTTGTTATACTTGGCTCACACCAAACTTTTACACAGTCACAAACCTACAGATGAGCAAATTTATTTGGGTAGAATTGTATTCTCCTCTAATTTGTTTTGCACTTTGCATTACGTTAATTTTGCAAAATGGCAGGCAGTAGGTCACCATTTTCCTGAATCATAGAGTCAGCAAAATGTAAAAAAAAAAATGAATAGTCACCTTACCGCTCACCTGTCCATTCATCTATGCCTTTAATTTTTGCCTTTCCCCATTTTGTGCAGCCTCTGATGTTAGTGTTCACCATGCCATTATGGTGCACATCGTGACTTCGTAACATTCATCCCCCGAGGTGAGTCAGCACTTCGAGAGATGCAAATTGGGGAGAGATGATATTACGTGCCATGCCACACAGAGGCATCAGAGGCCTACTTGGCGCCAGTAACCTTGGTATAGAGTGAAGCAGGATGAACAAGATGCATGTGATGGGGAAGGTTGAAGATGAAAGATGGCAAGAACCAGATGGCGAGCTGGACAAGTGAGCAGGAAATAGAGTATTAATTTGTTTTTTTACATCCTACATTTATTATGCTCTGGGAACTAGTGGGATCCCAAGAGCATTAATAAGGAACATTCAATTTGCATCAAATAACTTTGATGCAAATCAAATTTCTCTGTTAAAGTTATGTGATTTGTCAAATTCAAGTCACAGCAGATTCGACCACCTCTACACAAAGCTGATCAATACTGTAAAACAGCGGCTTTCATGTCCATGCGGCAATGAGGCAGTGATCCAAGAAAGCTCAACTTCAACGTCGTTATTTTCCAACTTACAAGCAAATCCAAAACTTTATCCTTTGGTTCGCAACTGGAACGTCTGTGTCAGTCTGTATCAATCTGTTGCAAAGGACGTCTGCACCACCGTATAATCCGTGGGTGCAGTAGTGGCTTTGCTGAAGTCTATGGCCTGAGTTTATTTCCACACAGACAGGGCTGTGCAGAGCTCCTGCTCTGTTGTTTGCAAAAACCCAATACTGACACACCCAAACCTTAACTGAAAGTTTAAATGGGAATCGTGGACATGGGTCATTCCCAAAACACAGTCGAGGGAAAGATCCGTCCCAATACCATCCTACAGATATCTCCAAAAATAAAAAGCATGTCAGATTTTCTTAACCCCTTAATTTTGACCTAAATCACCAAGGTAATTTTTACAATTCTGACCACTGTCACTTAATGAGGTTATAACTCTGGAACGCTTCAATGAATCCCATTGATTCTTAGAATGTTTTTTCATGACATATTGTACTTCATGATAGTTGTAAAATTTCTTTGATATGACTTGTGTTTATTTCTGAAAAAATTGAAATTTGGCAAAAATGTTGAAAATTTTGCAATTTTCAAACTTTTATTTTTTATGCCCTTAAATAAGAGAGTTATATCACACAAAATAGTTAATAAATAACATTTCCCACATGTCTACTTTACATCAGCACAATTTTTGAAAATTGTTTTTATTAGGATGTTAGAGGAGTTAAAAGTTGACCAGTGATTTCTCATTTTTACAACAAAATTTACAAAACCATTTTTTTTTTAGAGACCACATCACATTTGAAGTGACTTTAAGGGGCCTATATCACAGAAAGTGCCCACAAGTGACACAATTCTAAAAACAAAAGAAAAACATCAAGGTGCTCAAAACCACATTCAAGAAGTTTATTAATCCTTCAGGTGATTCACAGGAACTGAGACAATGTGGAAGTAAATAATTAACATTTAATTTTTTTCACAAAAATGTACTTTAGACTCAAACTTTTTTACAAGTTACAAGGGTAACAGGAAAAAATGGACCCTGAAATTTGTTATGCAAATTTTCCTGAGCATGCTTATACCTTATTTGTGGAGGAAATTTACTGTTTGGGTACACAGCAGAGCTTGGAAGGGAAGGAGTGCAATTTGACATTTTGAATCTAAAATTTGCTAGAATAAATAAGTGGATGCCATGTCGCATTTGGAGAGCTATTGATGTACCTAAACAGTGGAAACCCACCACAATTGACCCTATTTTGGAAACTACACCCCTCAATAATTAAGTATTCATATTGAGTATGTTGCCATTAGCGTTGAGCACAAGTGCTCACTACTCTAGTTTGCATCAGGTGCTCAGGTATGCACCGAATATCGCTGGTGCTTGAGTTATACGCTCGAGACTCTGTCCCGCACATGTAGCGGCTGTTATACACCCCCCAAAAAATACAGAAATCTGCAGTACTCTGCATACCTGAGCACCAGATGCAAACTCAAATAGCGAGCACTTGTGCTCAACCCCAACTCTAACCCTAACCCTAACACAACCCTTACCTTAACACAACCCTAACCCATCCCTAACATCAACCCTAACACAACCCTAACCCCAACTCTTACCCTAACCTCAACAAAGAATTGAAAAAATTAAAAAAACTTTTTTAGCACTTTTCTCTCACTAAGGGAGTGACAAAGGGGGATTTGATTTACTAGTTTCATATTGATCACTGTGATAAGTTCCATCACAGTGATCAAAAGGAAGCAATAGCAACTAGCTGTCAGATCTCGGAAGGCAGACAGCGTATTTGCCGGACATTTTTTTCCAGAAAGATAACGCCAAGCCAGGGAATGAATCACAAGGGTCCAGGGATGGTGGAGGTGTCAGTGGGTATTCGGGGGGCATCATTTCTTTCTCCTCTGACATTTATATCAGATCAGAAGAGAGGGAAATCACTGTAACAGCGGGCACACTTTTTTTTGTGATTGCTGTTATTCACTGATGGCGATCATGTGATTGGGGACTGGAAAATTCAAGACCCCAGAGGTTTTCTGACTCTGGGGGCTGCTACAGCCTATTCCCGATCGCCGCTATTTTAATACATATCGGCGGTCGTTAAGTTGTTAAATCTCACTTTGGTCAAACAGCTTGACCAAGTTGACACTCTCTTTTACTTTATTGCATCCACAACTGTGGCTGTAAATAAAATGCTCTCCAGCAGGTTCAGTATGATTCTATGCATATCCTGGGTGACACGTAACGACCCTCGTATATGATCCCCCTCACTGCCTCAAACTACATACGCATGGTGTAAAGCTAAACATTCACAAGAGATTTAGGACTCCTGTAAAACTGTTTTACACCGTTTTACTCCTAATCGTTGGTGGCTTTGCTTTCTTGGATTGTCTTCATTTGTTGCTGGATGCAGTCATTGGAATGTGGTTCATGGCAACTGACTTCTCTGCGTCCCATCGACAGAAGCTCAGACCAGGCCTCAGAATATTATTTATTTTTATGATTCCATGGTGATATACATGTGAAGAGGGCTTACATACTGTAGAGATTCCACTCTTTGGCACAGGTTTCAGGTAGGAACAGGCACGAAGACTCATTGTGTAAACTAAAAAGATTTATTTCAGTCCGTAAATCTCTCCAACATAAACAAAAAATAAACTTGACTTGGCACAAAGGAACAAAATAAAAATAGTCCATATATGTGAACACTTATAAAGGCTTTGCAGATTTAGTTAGCCTCTTGCAGAGATGACCAGCACTAAGTGAGGCATATGAACTGCCTTTTATAGCCTGTTCCAAATCCTGGAACTGGGGGCAAGCAAATGGCCAAACCCACACAGCTCGCTTAAAAAATCCGGACCCAAAAATCCAGGCATAGTAACACACAACTCTCATCACTATACATGGTGGAGCCTGCTTCTCCGTGTCCTATACCACTGAGGTTTTCCACCTCGGTGACACTTACCCCCTGTCTAGGACCTGCAAAATACATCTGTGAATTACAATGAACAGACTACAGTGACAGACTGGTACAGAGGGGAGAGCTCCCTGCCCTTTTAGGCTTACAGTGTACAGATTAATGGGGAAGATGGCAGTAGGTCAGGGGTTGCAGCAACTTTGATGGTGGTGACATGGCAGCAGTGTCTTTGCAGGATCATGATCATGGCATATGTAAATTTATCTTTTCCACATATGCAGGTTATAGTCAAAAACTACAGCCTTCACAATCCAGTAATGAACTAGAAGCTGTAACCCATACTAACATGTTATTTTCATTTTATCTATGCAGTGAATAGTACAAGAAGACCTTATGGTCTATGTTATCTGTCTTTGGTAACCTTTAATTTATTTATTTTTTAATTATTTTTTGGTAATTTAGTTTTGTTTTAAACAGGACCTGTCAGGAGGATATTCAACCCCTTAACTAAAGGATTCAGTATAAAGCCAATCTAATGCTTATTGCATTCATACCTTGTTTGTTGTATTTCATTAGAGCATTTTTCGGAATTACATCCTTGAAGTTATAATAAATTTCTACTTGCAAGGTATGAATGTAATCATCATTAAAGGGTCTTTACACTCATGGCTTGAATTAGGGGTTGAATATCCTGATCCTCTTGAAGTTGATTTTACTTACACTGATTTCCAGTCAATCTTACCAATAGTGAAACTGATATGAATTTATACCCTCTTATATCATTTAAGGAATTCAATAGAACCAATTCTCATGTTCCTCATTTATCATGGTTGTCCTAGAATACAACCTTTCTGTTCTCTATGATGTAGGTGTCTTTAGATGCCTATATTACATATATATGACCTACTGTCTTCTTCCACATACGATCTGGCTTGAGAAGTGAGGATAGAGAGTTCACTATCTTCCATTGCTTGTACAAAGATCATTGTTCACATCTTTCATAGACTTCTCACTAATAAGACTAAACAATGGAACAGATAGAAAGAAGGGAAGTGAATGTATAGATCTGTATCACCATTGGAAATTCCATGCTAGCTACATACTGTGTACAAATATTGAATATAAAACAGAAATAATATAATAAAGATGACAATTGTAGCATCTCAATTGTTAAAGATAACATCAGCCTCTTGAAAAGTTATGGAGACTGATTCGGAACATTTGGCCACGGAAAGCATTATTTAATCGCTGCAGGGTTACAGAGGCTTGGGAAAATATTCGCCCTTTTACCTATTTTGTTACATTACAACCTGTGCTTAAATATTTTTGTAATCTGATTTGTGTGTGATGCATCAGCACTAAATAGTCTAAGTTGGTGAAGTGAGAAACATATAGACATAAATTACATTTATGGGATCAAATAAATACAAATTGGCATGTGCATATGTATTTACCCCTTTTACTATGAAGCCCCTAAAAATATTTTGTGCATGCATTTACCTTCATAAGTCCCATGCTTAGTTACAGGACGTCCACCTGTGTCACATGTCTGTCAGTATATACATTTTACCTTTTCTAAAAGGCCACAGACGCTGCAACACCATTAAGAGGCACCACTAACCAAACAAGTCAGGGATAAAGTTGTTGAGAACTACAAATCAGGGTTGGGTTATAAAAATTTCCCAATCTCTGATTATCTCTAGGAGCACCAGCAAATCCATTATCTTCAAATGGAAAGAGTATGGTACCACAACAAACCAGCCAAGAGAGGACCACCCAGCAAAACTCAGCCTGGGCAAGAAGGGAATTATTCAGAGAGGCACACAGAGATCAAAGGTAACCCTGAAGGAGCTACAGAGTTCCGAAGCAGAGACTGGAGTACTATGCTATTGGGATGTTTTTCGACAGCAGGGAAAGGAAAAATGATCTGAGTCGAGGGTGAAGACGGATGGTGCGAAATACAGGGATATTCTTGAGCAAAACCTGTTTCAGTCTGTCAGTGATTTGAGACTGGGATGGAGGTTCACCTTCCAACAAGACAATGACCTAAAGCATACTGCAAATGGAGCACCCGCTAGGACCATGGGGTTCTCGGGCCGAGTCTGGTGGTACTTAAAGGGGTAGTCACGGAAGTGGGGACCTGGTACGTGGCCCTGGGCGTCCAACAAAAATGATGAGGTGAAGCGGAAAATAAAGTCTATGGGGGAATATTTGTGACACCACCTGTGGTACTCGGCTAGGAATGGCCGACGCTGCTTAAAGGGGACCACTGGGACTGATGGTGTTGCAGCAGAGTTGGTATAGCTCCCCACAGGTAGAACTTAGTCCCCAGGGCTACCGGTGCAGTTAGTAAAGGATGATATACAGTGGGGTGCAGGACTGAGGGCACAGGGAATAATTGTAGGACACAGGGATTGCAGTTTCCTTTACCATTTACTGGTGAATTGTAGGTACAGTCCAGAGCGCAGGTTAAAGGTGTTGATGGGGTCCGAGCAGCCGGGAGGTAACTTGGGATTCACCTAGCCAGGTGGGTTCAGAGGCCTTCCTTCTGCACTGTATTCTCTGTCCCTTGCTGCCTATAGACTTACACAAGTTCCTCTCAGTACCTGTTACTCCTAACTAGTGTTGAGCGATACCGTCCGATGCTTGAAAGTATCGGTATCGGATAGTATCGGCCGATACCCGAAAAGTATCGGATATCGCCGATACCGATACCCGATACCAATACAAGTCAATGGGACACCAAGTATCGGAAGGTATCCTGATGGTTCCCAGGGTCTGAAGGAGAGGAAACTCTCCTTCAGGCCCTGGGATCCATATTAATGTGTAAAATAAAGAATTAAAATAAAAAATATTGATATACTCACCTCTCCGGAGGACCCTGCACCTCACCGCTGTTAACCGGCAGCCTTCTTTGCTTAAAATGAGCGCGTTTAGGGCCTTCCATGACGTCACGGCTTCTGATTGGTCGCGTGCCGCTCATGTGACCGCCAGGCGACCAATCACAAGCCGTGACGTCATTCTCAGGTCCTAAAATCCTAGAATTAGGAATTTAGGACCTGAGAATAACGTCACGGCTTGTGATTGGTCGCGTGGCGGTCACATGAGCGGCACGCGACCAAACAGAAGCCGTGACGTCATGGAAGGTGCTGAACGCGCTCATTTTAAGCAAAGCACGCTGCCGGTTACTACCAGGGCGCGTCAGAGGGTGAGTATATCCCTATTTTTTATTTAAATTCTTTATTTTTTACATGGATATGGATCCCAGGGCCTGAAGGAGAGTTTCCTCTCCTTCAGACCCTGGGAACCATACACTGGGAACTTCCGATTCCGATTCCCGATACCACAAAAGTATCGGATCTCGGTATCGGAATTCCGATACCACAAGTATCGGCCGATACCCGATACTTGCGGTATCGGAATGCTCAACACTACTCCTAACCTGTATGGTTGACAGCATGCGCCTTCCATGGGCACTGTCTTCTCTCTCGCAGCCCCAGGCTCCTGACTTGCTGTGGTGCCTCCAGGTGTTAGGTGGGACAGGAGACTTGCAATCTCCTGCCCTCCGGTTCTAGTTGCTGAGCCTTTTAATACCTGTGCAACTTCGGACTCTGGTGTCCGGTTTCTCTTGCGCTCAATACTGGAAAGAGCTCAATCGCAGCTCCACTCCCAGTCTCTCTCCTCACACGCTTCCTCACCCTTTAAGTCTCACACTCAACTGCCTAACCCCGCCTCCAGACCAGAACTTATAGGGAAGTTCCCCTGAAACAAGATTTAGAGCTCCCCCTTCTGGTCTGGAATCAGGAAGGTGTTGTATGTTTGTGTTACCTGCAGGGCCGGCGTTTGGCACAGGCAGACCAGGCAGATGCCTGGGGCCCCCACCTAGAAAGGGGGCCCCCTGCCTCTGTAGCCCCTGTATGAAGTGCTCAGAGGGTGTACAGCAGTGTTCTGGAATGTCTCTCCCAAACCCCCTTGAGACCCCCTCAGTGCTGTGATTTACTCATGTGGTCCCAGAGCTCTGTGCTGATTGCTGTAGAATCAGGTTTCACAGTCACATACAGCAGGGATCAGCATAGGCTCTGACCACAGTCACTGAATCACTGCCTGTAATCTGACAGGGCGACCTCTTGTCACTACTGTCCGTATGACACAAGCAGGAATATTGTCTGCTAAATCAGTGTATTTATTATATAGAAATAAATGAATTCCCTCGTGAAACAATAAGGGTAAACTATACACATATAGCACAGGTGTGCATAGAAATCAGCGTTTTTGGTGCATTTTTTTTTTTTGCAGCCAAAGCCTGCTCTCTTGGCAGTAAAAACACTGCTTTCAAAACACCCATTTGTTTAGGGTATGTGCAGAGGATCCGGAAATGGCTGCAATTTGGCAGCGGTCATGTGCTGCGTCCAAAGTGCTGCCATCTTTTGAACACAGGTGATTCTGCGTGTGTACATTGATCTGCGCGGAATCCCTGCGTCCTATACATTGCAGGGGTGAGATTTCTCTTGCGGAGACTCGCATCTGAAAATATCAGTTTTTGCTTGTGCTGTAAAATGCTGTAAACTTCTTATTTGCAGAAGAAAGAGCTGCAAAAATTCTGCATATGAACATGGCGAAAAGCTGCTTTTCAAAGTGGCAGCAAAACATAGGAGATTTCCGAAATCTCCTGCAGGCGCTTGTTTGTTTCTGACTGGATTTCAGAACTGTAGCGCTTTATAAATCTGTAGCGTGTCACTTTTTTCAGTGTGTTTTCACCCGTAGAAAGCAATGAAAGAATAAAAAAGCTGCAGATACTGAAACGGCATTTTTCACTGCAATTTTTTAAGTGGTTTTGGTGAATTAAACTATTAGGTCAGTATTTGTAATGCAGAAACAGCAGTGGAACAATGAGGCTATGTGCACACGTTGCGGAATCTGCTGTGGATTTTTCCACGCAGATTCCTAAAAATCTGCAGGTAAAACTCCCTGTGTTTTACCTGCAGATTTACAGCGGATTTATCATGGAATTACCGCGACTTTTGTCCTGTTTTCAACGGCGTTTTTACCCCTGCGGATTCCTATTATGAAGCAGGTGTAAAACGCTGCGGAATTCGCACAAAGAATTGACATGCTGCAGAAAATACAACGCAGCGTTCCGTGCGGTATTTTCCACAGCATGTGTACTACGGATTTTGTTTTCCATACGTTTACATGGTACTGTACAACGCATGGAAAACTGCTGCAGATCCACAGCAAAATCCGCAATGTGTTCACATAGCCTGAGAAACACTTCACTACGTCTGTATTTCTCACCCTCCTGGTTATGGCTAACATATGCTGATTTGAAATACTGACCAAACACTCAACGGGTGAACGTGGCCTTAAACATACTGTAGACAAAACAAACATCCTCACTCCAAAAAAAAGCTGAAAAAAGTGTGAAGAACACCACAAAACAAGCTGAAAGACAGGGGTTTTGAACGCAACATTTTTACTGCTAATAGAAAAGGTTTTGGCTACTGACGAAAAATGCTGCATGTGAACATAGTCTTACTCTGAAACGCTATGTCTGTATGTGGTGTTACATAGGACTGCAGGTGATATATACTAAATTATCTGTTCTCAGAGAGTTAGCACTGCTGTCTCTGGTGTTACATAGGACTGCAGGTGACACCTACTACATTATCTGTTCTCAGAGAGTTATCACTGTTTTATATGAAGAGTTAAAAAAAATATTAAGAGGGGGTTGGGGGCAACTCTTTGTCTTGGGCCCCCAATCTTGTCTAAACCCTAGCAACGCCCCTGCGTACCGCTAATAGTGGCAGACCCTTTGGCCGATATAAGGCCCTTAAATATGGGGGCCACAGTGCAATGTCATCATTTGGGGCCCCCACTTTAAATTTTTGCCTAGGGCGCCACTTTATCTAAAACCGGCCCTGATTACCTGACAAGGAGATCCCTCATTGCCTCCAGGCAAGACATCACCCTCCCCATAAGGAAGGCAATGCCATTGTGGCATCCGGACTCCTGGGGTGCCACACTAAAGCAACACTCAAGTGGTTTAAGGGGAAACATGTAAATGTTTTGGAGTGGCCTGATCAAAGCCCACACTTTAATCCAACGGAGAATCTGTGGTCAGACTTGAAGATTGCTGTTCACCAGCGGAAAACATCTAACTTGATGGAGCTGGAGCAGTTTTGTCTTGGGAAATGGACAAAATCCCAGTGACAAGATGTGGAAAACTCATAGAGACTTATCCAATGCAACTTGCTGCTTTTCTAAAAAGTACTGATTTAGGGGGGTGAATAGTTATGCCCACTGAAGTTTTCAGTTATTTTGTCCTGCTTGCTTCATAATAAAAAAAGTGTTCACATTTGCATGTTCTTTACATGAACTGATGCAAACCCTCAAAAAACAATGAAATTTCAAGTTGTGAAGTAGCAAAACTCAAAATATGTAAAGGGGGGGGGAGGGGGGTGAATAATTTTGCAAGCCACCTGTAAGTCAATGTTATGCAGAGATGATGGACAGCTGAGTGTATGACTAATTGCCAAAGGAGAAAGGGGACAGGGAGAGCAAAGGATGCAGGGGGAAAAGGATGAAAAGTTGCTAGCAACCCTGATAGGAAACAAAATTATGGAAAATAACGAGTTTCAAACTGTTCCACTGTTTAGTCCCATTTCAGCTTTTGTTGACATGCTAAACACACTACCTACCTACATTATTATTCAAAACAATAGCAGTGAGTTCAAAAACATGAGTTAATCACAAAATCTTTATACTAGTTTTTATTTCCAGCATTGGGAACATTGCACACTGTTTTCTAATTCAAAACATGAAGAGAAATGTATATAATTTTTAAGTACTTTACAGAAAATAACAGAAAAAGAACATTGAGCTGTTCTAAAAAACAGCAGTCTCTGCATTTGTCTTTACAATCCCACAATATGTACTTTTTTCTTTGTGCATTTATCATTCCTGTGAATCAATAAACTAATATTTAGTTGTACACCCACAGTTTTTAGAACTGCTTCACGTCTATGTTACGCAGAGTCAACCAACTTCAGGCAGGCCCCTGTCACCTGTTATTCCAGCCCACGATGCTTGGACCACATCCCACAATTTTTGGGAATTTGTTGGCTTTGCCTCAGAAATGGCATTTTTGATGTCACCCCACAAATATTCTATCAGATTAGGGTCCAGGGATTTGGCTGGCCACTTCATAATCTCAATTTTGTTGGACTAGAACCAAGATTTTACTCGATTACTGGTGTGTTTAGGGTCGTTGTCTTGTCGAAACACCCATTTCAAGGGCATATCCTCTTCAGCATAAGGCAACATGACTTCTTCAAGTATTTTAATGACTGCAAACTGGTTTTAATCTCTAATATGTGGTAAATAGGTCCGGCACCATAGTAAGAGAAACATGCACATATCGTGATGCTTTCACCACCATGATTCACTGTCTTCAGAGTGTACTGTGGTCTGAATGCAGAGTTTGGGGGTTATTTGATGGACCCAAAATGAACAATTTTACTTTCCTCAGCTCCCAAAATGTTTCTCCATTTCTCTTTAGGTCAGTTGACGTGTTCTTTGGCAAATTGTGTCCTCTTCAGTACATGTCTTTTTTTAACAGTGGGACTTTGCGGGGACTTCTTGCTAGGAGATTAGCTTCACACAGGCGTCTTCAGTCCCAGTCCTCACAGGTAACTCAAGACTGTCTGTGATCATCCTGGAGCTGATCATTGGCTGAGCCTTTGCTATTCTGGCTATTCTTCCATCCATTCCAATGGTAGTCTTCCGTTTTCTTCCACGTCTCTCGGGTTTGGATTTCCATCTTAAAGCATTGGAGATCATTTTAGCTGAACAGCCTATCATTGTCTGCACTTTTTTATAAGTTTCACCCTCTCCAATCAACTTTTTAATCAAAGTACGCTGTTCTTCTGAACAATGTCTCCAACAACCCATATTTCTCAGGCTTTCAAGGAGAAATGCATGTATAACATGTTCTGTTCACCCTTCACCTGATTCACACCTGTTTCTTCACAGAATGTTCGACCTCACTACCAATACCTCATTTAAAAACAACATTGTCACTGTGCTTGATTGGCCGGCAAACTCGTCTGACCTTAACCCGATAGAGAATCTATGGAGTATTGTCAAGAGGAAGATGAGAGACACCAGACCCAACAATGCAGACAAGCTGAAGGCTGCTATCAAAGCAACCTGGGCTTCCATAACCTCTCAGCAGTGCCACAAACCGATTGCCTCCATGCCACACCGCATTGATGCAGTAATTGAGCAAAAAGATCCCTGACAAAGTATTGAGTGCATTTACTGAACATACATTTCAGTAGGCCAACATTTCGGATGTTAAAATCATTTTTTCAAGCTGGTGTTATAAAGTATTCTAATTTATTGAGATACTGACTTTTGGGTTTTCATTGGCTGTAAGCCATAATCATCAACATTAACAGAAATAAACACTTGAAATACATCACTCTGTAATGACTCTAGCTAATATATGAGTTTCACTTTTCGTATTGAAAAAATGACATAAATTAACTTTTTGATGATATTATAATTTTGTGAGATGCACTTGTAGTTTCCAAAATGCAGTCACTTGTGGGGGTTTCCACTGTTTAGGCACATCAGGAACTTTCCAAACGCGACATGGTGTCCACTCTTGATTCCAGACAATTTTTCAAAAAGTCACTACCTTTCTAACAAAAAAATGCATTTATAAAAATCTGCAGATGTAAAGTAAAGATGTGGGAAATGTTATTTATTAAATATTTTACACTGTGTGCAGAATTATTAGGCAAGTTGTATTTTGATCACATGATACTTTTTATACATGTTGTCCTACTCCAAGCTGTTTAGGCTTGAGCGCCAACTACCAATTAAGTAAATCAGGGGATGTGCATCTCTGTAATGAGGATGGGTGTTGTCTAATGACATCAAAACCCTATGTAAGGTGTGCTTAATTATTAGGCAGCTTCCTTTCCTTTGGCAAAATGGGTCAGAAGAGAGATTTGACGGGCTCGAGAAAGTCCAAAATTGTGAGATGTCTTGCAGAGGAATGCAGCAGTCTTGAAATTGCCAAACTTTTGAAGCGTGATCACCGAACAATCAAGCGTTTCATGGCAAATAGTCAACAGGGTTGCAAGAAGCGTGTTGGGCAAAAAAGGCGCAAAATAACTGCCCACAAATAGAGGAAAATCAAGCGTGAAGCTGCCAAGATGCCAGTTGCCACCAGTTTTGCCATATTTCAGAGCTGCAACGTTACTGGAGTAACAAAAAGCACAACGTGTGCGATACTCAGGGACATGGCCAAGGTAAGGAAGGCTGAAAAATGACCAGCTTTGAACAAGAAACATAAGATAAAACATCAAGACTGGACCGAGAACTATCTTAAGACTGACTTTTCAAAGGTTTTATGGACTGATGAAATGAGAGTGACTCTTGATGGGCCAGAGGCTGGATCAGTAAAGGGCAGAGAGCTCCACTCTGACTCAGATGCCAGCAAGGTGGAGGTGGGGTACTGGTATGGGCTGGTATAATCAAGGATGAACTTGTGGGACCTTTTTGGGTTGAGGATGGAGTAAAGCTCAACTCCCAGACCTACTGCCAGTTTCTTGAAGACAACTTCTTCAAGCAGTGGTACAGGAAGAAGTCGGTATCGTTCAAGAAAAACATGATTTTCATGTAGGACAATGCTCCTTCACATGCCTCCAACTACTCCACAACGTGGCTGGCCAGTAAAGGTCTCAAAGAAGAAAAAATAATGACATGGCCCCCTTGTTCACCTGATCTGAACCCCATAGAGAACCTGTGGTCCCTCATAAAATGTGAGATCGACAGGGAGGGAAAACAGTACATCTCTAGGAACAGTGTCTGGGAGGCTGTGGTGGCTGCTGCACGCAATGTTGATCGTAAACAGATCAAGCAACTGACAGAATCTATGGATGGAGGCTGCTGAGTGTCATCATAAAGAAAGGTGGCTATATTGGTCACTAATTTTGGGGGGTTTTGTTTTTGCATGTCAGAAATGTTTATTTCTAAATTTTGTGCAGTTATATTGGTTTACCCGGTGAAAATAAACAAGTGAGATGGGAATATATTTGTTTTTTCTTAAGTTGCCTAATAATTCTGCACAGTAATAGTTACCTGCATAAACAGTCATCCTCCTAAGATAGCTAAATCTAAAAAAACCCCACTCCAACTTCCAAACATATTAAGCTTTGATATTTATGAGTCTTTTGGGTTGATTGAGAACATAGTTGTTGATCAATAATAAAAATAATCATCTAAAATACAACTTGCCTAATAATTCTGCACACAGTTTACGTGACATAACTTTCTGGTTTAAGGGCATAAAAGTTGAAAGTTTGAAGACTGCGAAATTTTAAAAATTTTCTCCAAATTTCCAGTTTTTCTACAAATGAAAACAATCATATTGAACAAATTTTACCATTATCATGAAGTACAATATGTTATGATAATATTGTCTCAGAATCAGTGGGATTCGTTATTACCACATATATTTACACTGGTCAGAATTGTAAAATTTGGCCTGGTCATGAAGGTGAAAACAGGCTTTGGTGGTAAAGGGGTTAATGTCTGATCTAAAACACTGATAATAACTGGTCCATTTTCTAAGAAAAATCACTGGCATCTGAATGAGGGTTTAGTCTGCTAAATCTTGTGAGCCGTTAGGAGCTAAAACAGGTAAGTGCTGCAATTCAGCTCCCCTCATCTCCTTGACAAGGTGCAGTACCATTAAACTGATATTATCAATCATTAAAATAAACATTATCTATCTCTTGATGTATGATTTAAATATTTTACAATTTACACTTCACTAATTTTATTCATTTTTAGCTTTCTGTGTTTATTTTTCAGTTTAACAGTATTTAGTCCTTCCAGTATTTAGTGAAATCAGAGATCGATGACATAATGTTAACAGGAAGTTTTTCTAACCTAGTGGCTGCCTCATTTTACTGTATGCGTCCATCAGCTATTGGACATACTTTGGAAGTCTAGGAACAAAGCATTCCAAGTCAGATTTCCTATGGAAAGAAAAGATTGGGACTGTTCTACAGAATGAATGTACTGTGAGAAAATGAAGCCTAGAAATCATAAGACATCTATAATACAAAATATAACATAAACCAAACAAATTGAGTTAAAAACTTACAATCTTAACCTAAGTAGGGCATAATAAATTGTTACATTTATTTGGAATTAAAAAACAGGGTGATTCACTCTTTACAGAGAAAAATTGCTCCCCACACCATTAATCCCTCCCAACTCTATGGACTGAAGGTAGCGCTGAAAGGTGGGAGGGACTATGAGCGTGGGGAGCAGTGAATATTCATTTCTCTTTAATAGCAGGCACACTGTTAGCCACAATTGCCGGCTTCCTTCAGCTTCTAGGTGATCATGTGTGTCCACTATTAAAGAGAATGAATGCTCATTGCTCTCCACTCCCATTGACGTGGGAAGCAGTGAATATTCATTTCTCTTTAACAGTGTGCAAAGTTACAGATGCCTACCTGCAGCCTCTGGGCAATCACATGTGCAGCTGTTAAATGAATATTCACTGCTCCACACTCCTATAGTCCAGGGCGTGGGTAGCAGTGAGTATTCCAGCAGCTGTCCTTTGCTTGAAAGCAGCGCATTACATCATTGCCATGTGCTGCTTACAAGCATAAATCAGCTACTGGCATCAGAACAGGAAGCTGCGAGGGAGCGGAGGGAAGGTAAGTAGAATAGTTTATTTTTTTATGTTTTTCTCATGGTAGCCATGTATACCAGGATGAGGATGGGAACCATGCATACCAGGATGGTGATGGGGACCATGCATAACAGGATGGGGTCTGTGCATAACAGGATTGTAATGGGGCCCCTGCATACCAGGATAGGGAGGGCCTCATACACATTCTGTTCAAACTGTCATGTATTAGTACTCCTAGACTCATAAAGGCTATGCTCTTTTGAGGGTTATATACCTAGGAAGTGTTCTCCAGACCACCAAATAGTCTATGGGTGAGCAATATAATATCAATTAATTTTTTAACAAGTTTTTTGAGGGTTATATACTCACGAAATGTACTCAAGAAGATGTAATACTCTACCAGTGATCAATATAATACTGCCTCATTTTTGAACAATTTTTTTGAGGCTTTTATAACAATGAATTGGACTCCAGGCCATGGAATAGTCTACGGGTGACCAATATAATACCATTCAATTTTTGAACAAGTTTTGTGAGGCTTTTACAGAAATGAAATGTACCCATGAAGATGTAATACCCTATGGGTGAGCAATATAATACCGATAAATTTTGGACAAGTTTTTGAGGGTTATATACCAACAAAATGTACTCCAGACCACGGATTAGTCTGGTCTGTTATTCCTTTAAGTAAATCTGTCATCGTGTGAGGTGCTGCAGAGCTTCTAGATTCCAGCTGATGTGGACGACGTGCTCTGAGATACCACATCGGAGATGGAGGATGAGTATGAGCAGGAGGGGGTGCAGGAACTGCTGTAGGAGGTGGAGGAAACCCTGATAGAAGTAGGACCAGCAATTCTTGGCATTGGGAGCACATGCCCCATTCCAGCATTTGACTTGGCCCCAGCCTCCACAATGTTCATCCAGTGTGCCATCAGGGAAATGCAGCATCCTTGGCCAGAAGTGCTTGTCCACGTGTCGGTCATTAAGTGGACAATGCCAGTAAGTGCGCTGGTAAGGGCAAAAATTATGTTGCTGGACATGTGCTGCCACAAAGCGGGGATGCCACACCGGGTGAAAAAGTGGTGGCTGGGGAATGAGTACAGAGGGACACCAGCCGCCATGAGTTGGCAGAAATCCTCAGTGTCTACCAGCCTAAATGGCAACCTTTCTATGTTTTTGCAGCCTGTAAATATCCCCGTTTGCATTTGGGCCTGTGGGTGGGTGGCTGTGAGCTTCCTTATTTGTTCCAAGGCCTGGGGTAGGGACAGCTGAGCACTGTGCTCGGACAAGGATTCAGAAGTGCCTGATGATGGGAAATCAGAATGTGCAAGGATAAGTGCAGGGCAGGAAACATCTGTACCAGTGTTTTGGACAGGGGATTGGGAAGCAACTAGCACAGAGGAAGAGGCAGTGGTGTCACTCAATGGCACCAATCGTGGACCAAGACATTCAGCCCACCGAGTCAGGGGCTTAGATGACATGTGCCTGATCATGCTAGTGGTGGTTAGGTTCTTAGTGAAAAGGCCCCTGCTGATCTTGAAATAACAAAGGTTGTAGATAGCCATTTTGTTTGTCTTAGAACTCTCTTTAAAAAGTCCCAGACTGGGGAACACCTAACTGTGACAGAGACATTCAGGAGTGTCAGTGTTCTGCGGAACGGTTGCCTGCCATCTCTCTCTGGTCACCCCACTGCCTCATCCTGTCTGTTTCAGTGCTGCCAATCTCTCCCCCTCAGCGCTGCTGACCTTGCTCTGCATTCCAGCTTTCCAGGCTTGGTCAGTCACTTCGTCATCCACCACCTCGTCTTCCACTACTGCACCCTGGTACTCCTGACTTCGTGACTTAACAACAAGACTTTGTGGCAATTGTGCATCATCTTTCTCCTTATCCAAAATTTGCCATTCCCACCTTCATGTACTTGTGGCCGTGGCGGCTTTAACCCCTTTACCCCCAAGGGTGGTTTGCACGTTAATGACCAGGCCAATTTTTACAATTCTGACCACTGTCCCTTTATGAGGTTATAACTCTGTAATGCTTCAACGGATCCCGGTGATTCTGACACTGTTTTCTAGTGACATATTGTACTTCATAATAGTGGTAAAATTTTGTTGATATTACCTGCATTTCTTTGTGAAAAAAATAGAAATTTGGCAAAAATTTTGAAAATTTGACAATTTTCCAAATTTGAATTTTTATGCCCTTAAATCACAGAGATATGTCACATAAAATATTTAATAAGTAACATTTCCCACATGTGGACTTTACATCAGCACAATTTTGGAGCTATTTTTTTTGTTAGGGAGTTATAAGGGTTAAAAGTTGACCAGCAATTTCTCATTTTTACAACACCATTTTTTTTGGGGACCACATCACATTTGAAGTCATTATAATAGAAAATAACCAAGTGTGACACCATTCTAAAAACTGCACCCCTCAAGGTGCTCAAAACCACATTCAAGAAGTGTTCAGGTGTTTCACAGGAATTTTTGGAATGTTTTAAAAAAATAAACATTTAACTTTTTTCACAAAAAAATTATTTCAGCTCCAATTTGTTTTATTTTACCAAAGGTAACAGGAGAAATTGGACACCAAAAGTTGTTGTACAATTTGTCTTGTGTACGCCGATATCCCATATGTGGGGGTAAACCACTGTTTGGGCGCATGGCAGAGCTCGGAAGGGAAGGAGCGCCATTTGACTTTTTCAATGCAAAATTGACTGGAATTGAGATGGGACGCCATGTTGCATTTGGAAAGCACCTGATGTGTCTAAACATTTAAACCCCCCACAAGTGACACCATTTTGGAAACTAGACTCCCTAAGGAACTTATCTAGATGTGTGGTGATGGTGAGCACTTTGACCAACCAAGTGCTTCACATAAGTTTATAATGCAGAGCCGTAAAAATAAAAAATCATATTTTTTCACAAAAATGATATTTTCGCCCCCAATTTTTTATTTTCCCAAGGGTAAGAGAAAAAATTGGACCGCAAATGTTGTTGTGCAATTTGTCCTGAGTACTCTGATACCCCATATGTGGGGGTAAACCACTGTTTGAGCGCATGGCAGGGCTCGGAAGGAAATGAGCGACGTTTGACTTTTCAATGCAAAATGGACTGGAATTGAGATGGGACACCATGTTGCGTTTGGAGAGCCCCTGATGTGCCTAAACGATGGAAACCCCCAATTCTAACTGAAACCCTAACCCAAAAACACCCCTAACCCTAATCCCAAACACACCCCTAACCCCAACCACACCCCTAACCCCAACACACCCCTAATCCCAACCCTAACCACACCCCTAACCCTAATCCCAACCATAACCAAAACCACATGCCTAACCCTGTTACACCCCTAACCCTAATCCCAACCATTAATGTAATCCAAACCCTAGCCCTAACCCTAACCATAGCCCCACCCTAACCCTAGCCCTAACCCTAACCCTAGCCCTAACCCTAACGGGAAAATTTTTCCCTAACTAAGGGGGTGATGAAGGGGGGTTTAATTTACTTTTCTAGCAGATTTTCTACCGGATTTTTATGATTGGCAGCTGTCACACACTAAAAGACGCTTTTTACTGCAAAAAATATTTTTTGCGTTACCACATTTTGAGAGCTATAATTTTTCCATATTTTGGTCCAGAGTCACGTGGGTTTTTTTTTTTGCGGGATGAGTTGACGTTTTTATTGGTAACATTTTTGGGCACGTGGCATTTTTTGATCGCTTTTTATTCCGATTTTTGTGAGGCAGAATGACCAAAAACCAGCTATTCATTAATTTCTTTTGGGGGGGCTTTTATACTGTTCGACGTTTGGTAAAATGGATAAAGCAGTTTTATTCTTCGGGTCAGAACAATTACACCGATACCTCATTTATATCTTTTTTTATGTTTTGGCGCTTATATACGATAAAAACTATTTTATAGAAAAAATAATTATTTTTGCATCGCTTTATTCTGAGGACTATAACTTTTTTATTTTTTCGCTGATGATGCTGTATCACAGCTCGATTTTTGCGGGACAAGATGGCTTTTTCAGTGGTACCATGGTTATTTATATCCGTCTTTTTGATCGCGTGTTATTCCACTTTTTGTTCGGCGGTATGGTAATAAAGTGTTGTTTTTTGCCTCTTTTTTTTATTTACGCTGTTCACTGAAGTGGTTAATTAGTGGAACAGTTTTATAGGTCGGGTCGTTACGGACGCGGCGATACTAAATATGTGTACTTTTATTGTTTTTTTTTAATTTAGATAAAGAAATGTATTTATGGAAACAATATATTTTTTTTTTTTAGGAATTTTTTTAATTTTTTTTTACACATCTGAGTATTTTTTTTACACTATAACATTGCAGTCATGTTATAGTGTAAGATCGCTGATCTGACACTTTGCTGTGCACTGTGTCAGAGCAGCAATCTGACGTGCACTCCTGGAGGCTTCCCGGCGCCTGCTCTAAGCCACCTCCCTGCAGGACCCGGATGCAGCCCCGTGGCCATTTTGGATCCGGGGCCTGCAGGGAGAAGAAGGTAGGAGACCCTCAGAGCAACGCAATCACATCGCGTTGCTCTGAGGGTCTCAGGGAAGCCCGCAGGGAGCCCCCTCCCTGCTCGATGCTTCCCTATACCGCCAGAACACTGCGATCATGTTTGATCGCAGTGTGCCAGGAGTTAATGTAACGGGGGCGGTCCGTGACCGCTCCTGGCACATAGTGCCGGATGTCAGCTGCGATAGTCAGCTGATACCCGGCCGCGATCGGCTGCGCTCCCCCCATGAGCGCGGCCGATCGCTATGACATACTATCCTGTTGGTGGGCATACGGTCCCACCCCACCTCAACGGGATAATATGTCTAATGTCAGAAAGGGGTTAAGTATTGTGCATCACTAAGCAGCATGTCATCTTGTCCCTTTTGGAGCATGCAGGTCGAGGGGCCACAATCAAGAAATGTTGTGGTAAAGAGCTCCTCGGAGTGTCTTTGTGTGGGATCACTAGTCTTCTTGGATTCAACATGGTGGGAGGAAGGAGGATCAAGGTGAGCATTAAGTGATCTAGACTTTGTACTGGTGAGACTGGACCGTGTGGAAGGCTTGTGTGGTGCTGCGAAGCCTGCTGGAAGCTTAATCTGATATCTAACCGACCACCTATTCGCACTGCTCTGGCTTCAGATGTGGTGTATCATGCCTCCCTGCAAAGTGGGACAGAAACCTATGTGTCATGGATGGGCATGTTTTTTGTACTCCAGCAACAGGCATAGTCGCACCTGCTCCAGGTCCTCGATATCTTCATGCACCATCATCAGCACTTCCACTTTCCCGGCCCTTAACGCACGCCTTATACATTTAGAAATTGCAGGGTCTCTTGAAGCCAAGTTTATTTCTAATAAAAAAAACAATTGGTCACCTGCAGCAATCAAAGCATTTTTTGTGACCAACGACCTTCTGACAGCAAAATGTAACGGTGACCACTCTCTGCTCATTCTTCTCGAACTTTCTGCAGCTTTTGACACTGTTGACCACCCTCTCTTACTCTCTAGGTTCCAGTCACTTTGCAATAAGGACACTGCTCTCTCCTGATTCTGCTCCTATCTTTCTGACCGCTCCTTCAGTGTTCTGTTCTCTGGCTCCAGTTCATCTCCTCTTTCTCTCACTGTCAGGGTACCCCAGGGCTCAGTCCTTGGCCCCCTTCTCTCCTCCCTCTACAAGGCCCCAATTGGACAGACCATCAGCAGATTTGGCTTTCAGTACCATCTTTATACTGATGACACACAACTATACATGTCATCCCCTGGCCTTAATCCTGCTGTACTACTGAACACCACTGACTGTCTGTCCGCAATCTCCGACATCATGTCCGCTCTCTATCTGAAACTCAACCTCTCCAAAACTGAACTTCTTCTGCTCCCACCATCTACTAACCTCCCTAAACCTGACGTTTGCCTCTCCGTGGGTGGCGCCATAATAACACCCCGGCAGCAGACGCGCTGTCTGGGTGTTATGCTTGACTCCAATCTCTCCTTCACATCCCATATACAATCTCTTGCCAGCTCATGCCGCTTACACCTAAAGAACATCTCTAGAATCCACCCTTTTCTCACTATAGAAACAACAAAAACCCTCACTGTTGCCCTGATCCACTCCCGCCTGGACTACTGCAACGCTCTATTAATTGGCCTCCCCCTCACTCGACTTTCCCCTTTCCAGTCTATCCTTAATGCAGCAGCCAGGGTTGTCTATCTAGCTAATCATTACTCAAACGCGTCCGCTCTTCGCCAGCCATTACACTGGCTGCCCATTCATTACAGCAGTGATTTTCAACCTTTTTTGAGCCGCGGCACACTTTTTATACTTAAAAAATCCCGGGGCACACCACCAACCAAAATGGCACAAAATGACACTAAAACAGTACATATTCTACATATAGTTAATAATATAGATTCTAAATGTATTTATACTCACTCAGTGTGAAACCTGGGCCTGTTTCGATAAACACAAAAGGGATATCCTGGCAGGAATGGTGGAAAGACACACACAAAGCTCTTCCTCAACAGTTCTCAGTCTCTCCCTGTTTTTAGTTTTTATCGCAGTCAAGCTTGAGAAGCCCAGCTCACATAGATATGTGGTCGAAAATGGGAGCAATGTCAAAATAGCTTTGTTGGCCAGAATGGGGAACTCCTTGGAGTGGTACTGTGCAGTGTATATATACAGAGGAGAGGTACTGTGCGGTGTATATATACAGGGGAGAGGTACTGTGCTGTGTATATATACAGGGGAGAGGTGCTGTGCAGTGTATATATACAGGAGGAGAGGTACTGTGTGGTATATATACAGGGGAGAGGTACTGTGCGGTGTATATATACAGGAGGAGAGGTACTGTGCAGTGTATATATACAGGAGGAGTGGTACTGTGCAGTGTATATATACAGGGGAGAGGTACTGTGCAGTGTATATATAGAGGACAGGAGGAGAGGTACTGTGCAGTGTATATATACAGGGGAGAGGTACTGTGCTGTGTATATATACAGGGGAGAGGTGCTGTGCAGTGTATATATACAGGAGGAGAGGTACTGTGTGGTATATATACAGGGGAGAGGTACTGTGCGGTGTATATATACAGGAGGAGTGGTACTGTGCAGTGTATATATACAGGGGAGAGGTACTGTGCAGTGTATATATACAGGACAGGAGGAGAGGTACTGTGCAGTGTATATATACAGGACAGGAGGCGTGGTACTGTGCAGTGTATATATACAGGAGGAGAGGTACTGTGCAGTGTATATATACAGGAGGAGAGGTACTGTGCAGTGTATATATACAGGAGGAGAGGTACTGTGCAGTGTATATATACAGGAGGAGTGGTACTGTGCAGTGTATATATACAGGGGAGAGGTACTGTGCAGTGTATATATACAGGACAGGAGGAGAGGTACTGTGCAGTGTATATATACAGGACAGGAGGAGTATTACTGTGCAGTGTACATATACAGGACAGGAGGAGTGGTACTGTGCTGTGTATATATACAGGAGGAGTGGTACTGTGCTGTGTATATATACAGGAGGAGAGGTACTGTGCAGTGTATATATACAGGACAGGAGGAGTGGTACTGTGCAGTGTATATATACAGGACAGGAGGAGTGGTACTGTGCAGTGTATATATACAGGAGGAGTGGTACTGTGCAGTGTATATATACAGGGCAGGAGGAGTGGTACTGTGCAGTGTATATATACAGGACAGGAGGAGTGGTACTGTGCAGTGTATATATACAGGAGGAGTGGTACTGTGCAGTGTATATATACAGGGCAGGAGGAGTGGTACTGTGCAGTGTATATATACAGGAGGAGTGGTACTGTGCAGTGTATATATACAGGAGGAGAGGTACTGTGCAGTGTATATATACAGGAGGAGTGGTACTGTGCGGTGTATATATACAGGACAGGAGGAGTGGTACTGTGCAGTGTATATATACAGGACAGGAGGAGTGGTACTGTGCAGTGTATATATACAGGACAGGAGGAGTGGTACTGTGCAGTGTATATATACAGGAGGAGTGGTGCTGTGCAGTGTATATATACAGGAGGAGAGGTACTGTGCAGTGTATATATACAGGAGGAGTGGTACTGTGCTGTGTATATATACAGGAGGAGAGGTACTGTGCAGTGTATATATACAGGACAGGAGGAGTGGTACTGTGCAGTGTATATATACAGGACAGGAGGAGTGGTACTGTGCAGTGTATATATACAGGAGGAGTGGTGCTGTGCAGTGTATATATACAGGAGGAGTGGTACTGTGCGGTATATATATACAGGACAGGAGGAGTGGTACTGTGCAGTGTATATATACAGGAGGAGTGGTACTGTGCGGTGTATATATACAGGAGGAGAGGTACTGTGCAGTGTATATATACAGGACAGGAGGAGTGGTACTGTGCAGTGTATATATACAGGACAGGAGGAGTGGTACTGTGCAGTGTATATATACAGGACAGGAGGAGTGGTACTGTGCAGTGTATATATACAGGACAGGAGGAGTGGTACTGTGCAGTGTATATATACAGGAGGAGTGGTACTGTGCAGTGTATATATACAGGAGGAGTGGTACTGTGCAGTGTATATATACAGGGGAGAGGTACTGTGCAGTGTATATACTTCAACAGCCGCCCAGCCCAGGCCCCCAGCACCTGTCCTGTATATATATTATATACACTGTATCTATACAGGCTGTGCTGGGGGCCTGGGCTGGGCGGCTGCTGTAGTATATATATATATATGCCAGCTGCAGCCGCCCAGCCCATGGCCGCCCCAGGTCACCCAGAGTAGACTGTCAGAACATACAACGATAATGATAGCATGGCACTCACTCAGGTGCCGGTAGCAGCTCCGGGAATCTGCCTGTGCCTGATAAGTTCAGCACTGCTTGCAGCCAGGAGAGTAGAGCAGGAGAACTCTCCGCCCACAATGTCACGCTGGCTGGCTGTGTCCTTAACCCCTATGTGTGCCTGGCCCTGCACTGACTGAGATGCTTGTGCCAGGCAGCGCAAATTGAAAGGGTAGAAAGGGTTAAAGCATAGTTTGGGGAACTTTCCCCACGGCACACCCGACCATGTGTCCCGGCACACTAGTGTGCCGCGGAACACTGGTTGAAAATCACTGCATTACAGGATACAATTCAAAGTACTTGTTCTCACCCACAAAGCTCTTCACAGTGCGGCACCCCCTTACATCTCCTCCCTCATTTCTGTCTATCGGCCTAACAGACCTCTGCGTTCTGCAAATGACTTTCGACTAACCTCTGCACTAATCTGTACCTCCCACTCCCGACTCCAAGACTTCTCCCATGCTGCGCCAATCCTCTGGAATGCTCTACCCCAAGAAATTAGGACCATCCAAATTTGCATAGTTTTAGGCGTTCCCTCAAAACACATTTGTTCAGAGCGGCCTATCATGTTCCCTAATCAGTTATTTTGTATGTGTGTAGCCCATTCACTACTTCCATCTATCCCCACTCCCTGAAGATGGCTGGACCATCATTGTAAATACATCATTGTAAATACACAAATGTATGGAGCACCCCCAGACGCAGGGCCGCGGGGTACTTGGTACCGGTCCTCTCTGTCTCGGTTCTGGGGTTGTCACGGTGGCTAGACCCAGTCCGTGACCCTGCTAAGGGGGCGTCCAATGAAAGGTGTGATGATGGTGCGTGGTGCAAGGTGCGATAAATAACGAGGACACAGAGTGGCAGTCTCTTTACCTCTTTACTGAAGGCTTCAGGATCCGCAATCCAGAGCACTGCAAACAGGGCTGGCTGAGACTGGCCGGTCCGAAGGCACATCCAGAGTTCCCTTTGCAGGTGGAAATCAGTGCCTACCTTCTAGCGCCTGTGTGTTGTAGTACCTCCCTGCTGAGCACCACGGGATAGTCCTCACAACTGTTGTGTCTGTTTCTGATGTGAGCACAGCAATGCTGAGGCCCTCCTGCCTGGCCCCGTCTGGCCCAATCCTCGGGGTATCCCATTGGAAGATAGCTCACATCTAGTGGTTCCCCCATAGTTGTCGGTAATGGAGGCACCAGCTTCTCCATAGTGTCGGGGGTTATCACTACCAGCTCAGTGGAGAGGAATCGGTCATTGTCGGGACGGGGAGCGGTCACGGGAGCAGGATCGGTCGGGGGAGCAGGGGCGCTTTCCATACCTGCGTCTGATGTGGTTCCACCGGTGCCGATCTGTTCCACTGATGAGGACACTGGAGTCAGCAGCGGCTCGGACCGCGGTTCTGCCAAGGCGTCCTTCTGGCACAGCTCCGACTTCCATTGCTTCACATCGGCTGGCTCCATGTCTGGGATAGGTTGACCCGGTTCCCCCGCCGGTGGCCCCGAGAAGTTCAGGCCCGTCAGCTGCGGTGTGTCTGGAGCCGCTTCTGACCGGTGGGGATAGTCCGAGATCACTTCGTCGTCGTTCCGGTACTCGCTGGTCACCTTCACTGTCTGGAAGTTGTTAGCTGCACATGCACCTGGCTCCGCCATTTCTCGGGGGTGGTGCTCCTTGTCTTGGTTCACGCCGTCGCAAATTCGGGGGCGGTTCTCCTCTGCTTTGGGGCAGGTCATCATCTTGCAGCAATAGTCGGAGGGGGCGGTCGCCACTTTTGGCACCGCTTTGATAGTCTCCTCCCATGGCACGCCCTTCTTCTTCCTCTGCGCTTCTCGTGGCAAATAGCAATACACAGTCTTTGCAATAAATCACAGTTCAAGCACAATTCAGACACAGTTCCAAGGCACACATGACCTGATTCTTCAGGCTTAAGTGGATTCTGTTTGTGACGCCAAGTTGGAGCGCCCCCAGACGCAGGGCCGCGGGGTACTCGGTACCGGGCCTCTCTGTCTCGGTTCTGGGGTTGTCACGGTGGCTAGACCCGGTCCGTGACCCTGCTAAGGGGGCGTCCAATGAAAGGTGTGATGATGGTGCGTGGTGCAAGGTGCGATAAATAACGAGGACACAGGGTTGCAGTCTATTTACCTCTTTACTGAAGGCTTCAGGATCCGCAATCCAGAGCACTGCTAACAGGGCTGGCTGAGACCGGCCGGTCCGAAGGCACATCCAGAGTTCCCTTTGCAGGTGGAAATCAGTGCCTACCTTCTAGCGCCTGTGTGTTGTAGTACCTCCCTGCTGAGCAGCACGGGATAGTCCTCACAACTGTTGTGTCTGTTTCTGATGTTCTTTCTCTCTCCGTCCCCCAGTTGATTTGGCTAAGACACGCCCGTATGACGGGGTAGGCCTGGAGTTATTCTGGGACCCTAGAGACGCCCCTCTCCCACAATTGCCTCTGTTGTCTGCTTAGGTGATTTAGGTGAGACAGCCAACCTAAAGTTAACTGTCCTGCCGCTGTTTGAAGTAATGCTTGGAGCCCAATACTTCCTCGGCGTTCCGGCCACCGGCTACGCGCCTCAGTAGGATGTTGCCACGATCTTAAGGCACGACTCCTACTGGTTCTATTCTCCTTTGTGCTGTGATCTCGTTTCTCACTTCTCCACAATAAACCTCGCTTTGTGTCCTTTCTTAAGATGCCACCGCAATGGGTGCAGGCGCGGCTCCATAACGTTCTGTCCTTTTCGCTAGGCCACTGTCAGGATCCCACCCCTGACAGAGACCACCCTGAATCTTCCCAGGAACTCCCTCTCTCACAGGATGTTGCCTGGGCAAAACCCAGTCAGCTTCTCTCTAACTTCCTATCCGACCCCCAGTTTTACCAGAGTGTGAGGAGTGGCCTAATACATAGAACCCTTTCCTCCCCCTGGTGGCCAGAGTGTGAAGTGTAATGTGTGACTGATACCTGGTCAGGTGAACTCCTTTAGTGCAATCAGACGTGATATCACTCCCCTTAGTGGCAGAGCAACATCACTGCAACGACCAGGACTCTGGGGCGCTGCACTCCCCCCGGTTAAATCCAGTACTCCCGAAATGGGAAGAAGAACAACAATACATGTTAGCAAAAGACATACAAAATTTTGAAATGCAATAAACAAGTAAATTTATCAGTGCTTCCTTTTATGGGAGGTGAGGACACTTGAACGTTACAAACGAAAACATAACTTACCTATAAATAACTATCATTACCCAGCCGGGTATTCTATCTACTAAGTGCAAATTTTGAACAATAATTTAACTTTTCCTTTAAGGGTGTATAAGCTGAACCCACTAAAGGCTTACTATAAAACTCTAAGATATAAATTAACTTTGTCTTTATTTTCTAAATACAACATTTTTTTTTTTTTACTTTGAACATGCAGGACCGCCTGGCTACTCGTCCGGGCCTACTGCCTCTTTTTCTTCTATAAGCTCAGTTTTTATTCTCAGTATAAGATCAATCAACCATCTCTCTATGGTTTCCAGGAGGACTCACTAACCCCTACGGGTTCTCTTTATTGAAATTCGGCTTTCAACTCTTTCCTGTCCTCAATCTCTAGTAACATCATCAAACAATTCCTATTGCTACCTAACTAACTACATACTATTCCTATGTAAACATTATTACAATCCAACTTTTTCTTAAGGCAACATCATACTTAAGTGCAACACGTGAACATTCCCTTTAAGAGGGACTCAAGTCTCTTTGAGGTAGTGCAAACTCTATCTGCAAGTTCGTTTAAAGGCAAGAACTTCTGCGCTGTATTAAAGAACAGTCTCTTCAAAAAGTTCTCCTTTTTGTAAAACCAGTAAGGGGCACCTTTAAGAAGGTGCAAACTATTTACAACACAGTTTGTGAACCATTCACCGTCCATGATTCGGCAGTCTTTGTAAATAACGATGAACAAAAGCAAAAAAAAACAAAAAGCGAAAACAATAGGGACCCCGGGTAAACAAAGGGATCCCTTTAAGAATAACCCTGGTCGGGTTTAAAGCAGCAAAACATCAAGAAGACAAACAAGTAACTATTTACATCCTCATGGCTCCGAGGTCTAGTCTCACAGTATGTTACACCGCAGCAGCTGGTGGCGAACACATCCTGACCGGTAGGGCTGCGGTTCGTTGTTCTCGGCTGATGCGGGGTCGGTGTCATTGGTTGGTCTCCCAGGTGCGGTCAGGCCACCCAGCGTCTGGATTCGAATGTCGGCTTTGGTTGCAAGTTCAGTAGCGGCGATAATGCACACCGTAGTGATAGTGGTAGAGTTTGTCAAATCAGGGTTAGTTGTAGTCGGGACAGCAGGTGGCGCTACTGCCAGCTCACATCGTTGGACGTCTCAAGTGCACCACCCTTGCGCACTCCGATGGCGGGTGTAGGTCACCTGGTCCCCCTTGCATAGTAGCTGATTGTCACATCTATTGCGGAACAGGGTCTTCACATTGTAGCTGGTAAAGAAGATTTCAGTCAGCAGTCCCGGTTCTTGTATAGAGCCCCAACCCCGTTTCGGGTGAAAGGCTAGTACAGTCCCCCGTTTTTCCTAAGTCCTTCTTACCGCGTGCAGTCTTTGGGTTTTGTACTTGCGGTGGGTCACTTTGTTCTGTCTCTTTTCGGTTTTTCCAGTGGAGAATTAAGCATTGTTTATATTGTTCCCAGCTGAGTACAGCAATGCTGAGGCCCTCCTGCCTGGCCCCGTCTGGCCTAATCCTCGGGGTATCCCATTGGAAGATCACCCCCTCCGAGCTCACATCTAGTGGTTCCCCCATAGTTGTCGGTAATGGAGGCACCAGCTTCTCCATAGTGTCGGGGGTTATCACTACCAGCTCAGTGGAGAGGAATCGGTCATTGTCGGGACGGGGAGCGGTCACGGAAGCAGGATCGGTCGGGGGAGCAGGGGCGCTTTCCATACCTGCGTCTGATGTGGTTCCACCGGTGCCGATCTGTTCCACTGATGAGGACACTGGAGTCAGCAGCGGCTCGGACCGCGGTTCTGCCAAGGCGTCCTTCTGGCACAGCTCCGACTTCCATTGCTTCACATCGGCTGGCTCCATGTCTGGGATAGGTTGACCCGGTTCCCCCGCCGGTGGCCCCGAGAAGTTCAGGCCGGTCAGCTGCGGTGTGTCTGGAGCCGCTTCTGACCGGTGGGGATAGTCCGAGATCACTTCGTCGTCGTTCCGGTACTCGCTGGTCACCTTCACTGTCTGGAAGTTGTTAGCTGCACATGCACCTGGCTCCGCCATTTCTCGGGGGTGGTGCTCCTTGTCTTGGTTCACGCCGTCGCAAATTCGGGGGCGGTTCTCCTCTGCTTTGGGGCAGGTCATCATCTTGCAGCAATAGTCGGAGGGGGCGGTCGCCACTTTTGGCGCCGCTTTGATAGTCTCCTCCCATGGCACGCCCTTCTTCTTCCTCTGCGCTTCTCGTGGCGCGGTAATGGCGGCGGTTTTGGTGGCAAATAGCAATACACAGTCTTTGCAATAAATCACAGTTCAAGCACAATTCAGACACAGTTCCAAGGCACACATGACCTGATTCTTCAGGCTTAAGTAGATCCTGTTTGTGACGCCAAGTTGGAGCGCCCCCAGACGCAGGGCCGCGGGGTACTCGGTACCGGGCCTCTCTGTCTCGGTTCTGGGGTTGTCACGGTGGCTAGACCCGGTCCGTGACCCTGCTAAGGGGGCGTCCAATGAAAGGTGTGATGATGGTGCGTGGTGCAAGGTGCGATAAATAACGAGGACACAGGGTTGCAGTCTATTTACCTCTTTACTGAAGGCTTCAGGATCCGCAATCCAGAGCACTGCTAACAGGGCTGGCTGAGACCGGCCGGTCCGAAGGCACATCCAGAGTTCCCTTTGCAGGTGGAAATCAGTGCCTACCTTCTAGCGCCTGTGTGTTGTAGTACCTCCCTGCTGAGCAGCACGGGATA
Organism: Ranitomeya variabilis; assembly: GCF_051348905.1. Lineage (NCBI taxonomy): Eukaryota > Metazoa > Chordata > Amphibia > Anura > Dendrobatidae > Ranitomeya > Ranitomeya variabilis. The sequence continues at coordinate 487,778,886 of NC_135233.1, read as the reverse complement.
GTCCTCACAACTGTTGTGTCTGTTTCTGATGTTCTTTCTCTCTCCGTCCCCCAGATGATTTGGCTAAGACACACCCGTATGACGGGGTAGGCCTGGAGTTATTCTGGGACCCTAGAGACGCCCCTCTCCCACAATTGCCTCTGTTGTCTGCTTAGGTGATTTAGGTGAGACAGCCATCCTAAAGTTAACTGTCCTGCCGCTGTTTGAAGTAATGCTTGGAGCCCAATACTTCCTCGGCGTTCCGGCCACCGGCTACGCGCCTCAGTAGGATGTTGCCACGATCTTAAGGCACGACTCCTACTGGTTCTATTCTCCTTTGTGCTGTGATCTCGTTTCTCACTTCTCCACAATAAACCTCGCTTTGTGTCCTTTCTTAAGATGCCACCGCAATGGGTGCAGGCGCGGCTCCATAACGTTCTGTCCTTTTCGCTAGGCCACTGTCAGGATCCCACCCCTGACAGAGACCCCCCTGAATCTTCCCAGGAACTCCCTCTCTCACAGGATGTTGCCTGGGCAAAACCCAGTCAGCTTCTCTCTAACTTCCTATCCGACCCCCAGTTTTACCAGAGTGTGAGGAGTGGCCTAATACATAGAACCCTTTGCTCCCCCTGGTGGCCAGAGTGTGAAGTGTAATGTGTGACTGATACCTGGTCAGGTGAACTCCTTTAGTGCAATCAGACGTGATATCACTCCCCTTAGTGGCAGAGCAACATCACTGCAACGACCAGGACTCTGGGGCGCTGCACTCCCCCCGGTTAAATCCAGTACTCCCGAAATGGGAAGAAGAACAACAATACATGTTAGCAAAAGACATACAAAATTTTGAAATGCAATAAACAAGTAAATTTATCAGTGCTTCCTTTTATGGGAGGTGAGGACACTTGAACGTTACAAACGAAAACATAACTTACCTATAAATAACTATCATTACCCAGCCGGGTATTCTATCTACTAAGTGCAAATTTTGAACAATAATTTAACTTTTCCTTTAAGGGTGTATAAGCTGAACCCACTAAAGGCTTACTATAAAACTCTAAGATATAAATTAACTTTGTCTTTATTTTCTAAATACATTTTTTTTTTTTTTACTTTGAACATGCAGGACCGCCTGGCTACTCGTCCGGGCCTACTGCCTCTTTTTCTTCTATAAGCTCAGTTTTTATTCACAGTATAAGATCAATCAACCATCTCTCTATGGTTTCCAGGAGGACTCACTAACCCCTACGGGTTCTCTTTATTGAAATTCGGCTTTCAACTCTTTCCTGTCCTCAATCTCTAGTAACATCATCAAACAATTCCTATTGCTACCTAACTAACTACATACTATTCCTATGTAAACATTATTACAATCCAACTTTTTCTTAAGGCAACATCATACTTAAGTGCAACACGTGAACATTCCCTTTAAGAGGGACTCAAGTCTCTTTGAGGTAGTGCAAACTCTATCTGCAAGTTCGTTTAAAGGCAAGAACTTCTGCGCTGTATTCAAGAACAGTCTCTTCAAAAAGTTCTCCTTTTTGTAAAACCAGTAAGGGGCACCTTTAAGAAGGTGCAAACTATTTACAACACAGTTTGTGAACCATTCACCGTCCATGATTCGGCAGTCTTTGTAAATAACGATGAACAAAAGCAAAAAAAAACAAAAAGCGAAAACAATAGGGACCCCGGGTAAACAAAGGGATCCCTTTAAGAATAACCCTGGTCGGGTTTAAAGCAGCAAAACATCAAGAAGACAAACAAGTAACTATTTACATCCTCATGGCTCCGAGGTCTAGTCTCACAGTATGTTACACCGCAGCAGCTGGTGGCGAACACATCCTGACCGGTAGGGCTGCGGTTCGTTGTTCTCGTCTGATGCGGGGTCGGTGTCATTGGTTGGTCTCCCAGGTGCGGTCAGGCCACCCAGCGTCTGGATTCGAATGTCGGCTTTGGTTGCAAGTTCAGTAGCGGCGATAATGCACACCGTAGTGATAGTGGTAGAGTGTCAAATCAGGGTTAGTTGTAGTCGGGACAGCAGGTGGCGCTACTGCCAGCTCGCATCGTTGGACGTCTCAAGTGCACCACCCTTGCGCACTCCGATGGCGGGTGTAGGTCACCTGGTCCCCCTTGCATAGTAGCTGATTGTCACATCTATTGCGGAACAGGGTCTTCACATTGTAGCTGGTAAAGAAGATTTCAGTCAGCACTGCAGTCCCGGTTCTTGTATAGAGCCCCAACCCCGTTTCGGGTGAAAGGCTAGTACAGTCCCCCGTTTTTCCTAAGTCCTTCTTACCGCGTGCAGTCTTTGGGTTTTGTACTTGCGGTGGGTCACTTTGTTCTGTCTCTTTTCGGTTTTTCCAGTGGAGAATTAAGCATTGTTTATACTGTTCCCAGGTGAGTACAGCAATGCTGAGGCCCTCCTGCCTGGCCCCATCTGGCCCAATCCTCGGGGTATCCCATTGGAAGATCACCCCCTCCGAGCTCACATCTAGTGGTTCCCCCATAGTTGTCGGTAATGGAGGCACCAGCTTCTCCATAGTGTCGGGGGTTATCACTACCAGCTCAGTGGAGAGGAATCGGTCATTGTCGGGACGGGGAGCGGTCACGGGAGCAGGATCGGTCGGGGGAGCAGGGGCGCTTTCCATACCTGCGTCTGATGTGGTTCCACCGGTGCCGATCTGTTCCACTGATGAGGACACTGGAGTCAGCAGCGGCTCGGACCGCGGTTCTGCCAAGGCGTCCTTCTGGCACAGCTCCGACTTCCATTGCTTCACATCGGCTGGCTCCATGTCCGGGATAGGTTGACCCGGTTCCCCCGCCGGTGGCCCCGAGAAGTTCAGGCCCTTCAGCTGCGGTGTGTCTGGAGCCGCTTCTGATCGGTGGGGATAGTCCGAGATCACTTCGTCGTCGTTCCGGTACTCGCTGGTCACCTTCACTGTCTGGAAGTTGATAGCTGCACATGCACCTGGCTCCGCCATTTCTCGGGGGTGGTGCTCCTTGTCTTGGTTCACGCCGTCGCAAATTCGGGGGCGGTTCTCCTCTGCTTTGGGGCAGGTCATCATCTTGCAGCAATAATCTGAGGGGGCGGTCGCCACTTTTGGCGCTGCTTTGATAGTCTCCTCCCATGGCACGCCCTTCTTCTTCCTCTGCGCTTCTCGTGGCGCGGTAATGGCGGCGGTTTTGGCGGCAAATAGCAATACACAGTCTTTGCAATAAATCACAGTTCAAGCACAATTCAGACACAGTTCCAAGGCACACATGACTAGTGTTGAGCATTCCGATACCGCAAGTATCGGGTATTGGCCGATATTTGCGGTATCGGAATTCCGATACTGAGTTCCGATATTTTTGCAATATCGGGAATCGGGATCGGGATGCATATTCATGTGTAAAATAAAGAATAAAAATAAAAAATAGGGATATACTCACCCTCTGACGCGCCCTGGTTGTAACCGCTGCAACCGGCAGCCTCCGTTCCTAAGAATGAGCGAGTGAAGGACCTGCGATGACGTCGCGGTCTTGTGATTGGTCGCGTGAGCGGTCACATGAGCGGTCACGCGTCCAATCACAAGCCGCCACGTCATCGAAGGTCCTTCACTCGCTCATTCTTAGGAACGGAGGCTGCCGGTTGCAGCGGTTACAACCAGGGCGCGTCAGAGGGTGAGTATATCCCTATTTTTTATTTTTATTCTTTATTTTACACATGAATATGGATCCCAGGGCCTGAAGGAGAGTTTCCTCTCCTTCAGACCCTGGGAACCATCCAGGATCACTTCCGATATTTGTGTCCCATTGACTTGTATTGGTATCGGGTATCGGTATCGGCGATATCCGATATTTTTCGGATATCGGCTGATACAATCCGATACCGATACTTTCAAATATCGGAAGGTATCGCTCAACACTACACATGACCTGATTCTTCAGGCTTAAGTAGATCCCGTTCGTGACGCCAAGTTGGAGCGCCCCCAGACACAGGGCCGCGGGGTACTCGGTACCTGGCCTCTCTGTCTCGGTTCTGGGGTTTTCACGGTGGCTAGACCCGGTCCGTGACCCTGCTAAGGGGCGTCCAATGAAAGGTGTGATGATGGTGCGTGGTGCAAGGTGCGATAAATAACGAGGACACAAGGTTGCAGTCTCTTTACCTCTTTACTGAAGGCTTCAGGATCCGCAATCCAGAGCACTGCTAACAGGGCTGGCTGAGACCGGCCGGTCCGAAGGCACATCCAGAGTTCCCTTTGCAGGTGGAAATCAGTGCCTACCTTCTAGCGCCTGTGTGTTGTAGTACCTCCCTGCTGAGCAGCACGGGATAGTCCTCACAACTGTTGTGTCTGTTTCTGATGTTCTTTCTCTCTCCGTCCCCCAGATGATTTGGCTAGGACGCACCCATACGACGGGGTAGGCCTGGAGTTATTCTGGGACCCTAGAGACGCCCCTCTCCCACAATTGCCTCCGTTGTCTGCTTAGGTGATTTAGGTGAGACAGCCAACCTAAAGTTAACTGTCCTGCCGCTGTTTGAAGTAATGCTTGGAGCCCAATACTTCCTCGGCGTTCCGGCCACCGGCTACGTGCCTCAGTAGGATGTTGCCATGATCTTAAGGCACGACTCCTACTGGTTCTATTCTCCTTTGTGCTGTGATCTCGTTTCTCACGTCTCCGTAATCTCCGGGCCCGGATGGGATACACCCCCGAGTACTGCAGGAATTAAGTACAGTCATTGATAGACCATTATTTTTAATCTTTAAAGAGTCCATAATAACAGGGTCTGTACCACAGGACTGGCGTATAGCAAATGTGGTGCCAATATTCAAAAAGGGGACAAAAACTGAACTCGGAAATTATAGGCCAGTAAGTTTAACCTCTACTGTGGGTAAAATCCTGGAGGGCATTCTAAGGGATGCTATACTGGAGTATCTGAAGAGGAATAACCTCATGACCCAGTATCAGCACGGGTTTACTAGGGACCGTTCATGTCAGACTAATTTGATCAGCTTCTATGAAGAGGTAAGTTCCGGACTGGACCAAGGGAGCCCAGTGGATGTAGTGTATATGGACTTTTCAAAAGCTTTTGATACGGTGCCACACAAAAGGTTGATACATAAAATGAGAATAATGGGGATAGGGGAAAATATGTGCAAGTGGTTTGAGAGTTGGCTCAGGGATAGGAAACAAAGGGTGGTTATTAATGGAGCACACTCGGACTGTGTCACGGTTAGTAGTGGGGTACCACAGGGGTCAGTATTGGGCCCTCTTCTTTTTAACATATTTATTAATGACCTTGTAGGGGGCATTCAGAGTAGAATTTCAATATTTGCAGATGACACTAAACTCTGCAGGGTAATCAATACAGGGGAGGACAATTTTATATTACAGGCTGATTTATGTAAACTAGAAGCTTGGGCTGATAAATGGCAAATGAGCTTTAATGGGGATAAATGTAAGGTCATGCTCTTGGGTAGAAGTAATAAGATGTATAACTATGTGCTTAATTCTAAAACTCTGGGCAAAACCGTCAATGAAAAAGACCTGGGTGTATGGGTGGTTGACAAACTAATATTCAGTGGCCAGTGTCAGGCAGCTGCTACAAAGGCTAATAAAATAATGGGATGCATTAAAAGAGGCATAGATGCTCATGAGGAGAACATAATTTTACCTCTATACAAGTCATTAGTGCGACCACACTTAGAATACTGTGCACAGTTCTGGTCTCCGGTGTATAAGAAAGACATAGCTGAACTGGAGCGGGTGCAGAGAAGAGCAACCAAGGTTATTAGAGGACTGGAGGGTCTACCATACCAAGATAGGTTATTACACTTGGGGCTATTTAGTTTGGAAAAAAGAAGACTAAGGGGTGATCTTATGTTAATGTATAAATATATGAGGGGACAGTACAAAGACCTTTCTGCTGATCTTTTTAATCATAGACCGGTGACAGGGACAAGGGGGCATCCTCTACGTCTGGAGGAAAAAAGGTTTAAGCATAATAACAGACGCGGATTCTTTACTGTAAGAGCAGTGAGACTATGGAACTCTCTGCCATATGATGTTGTAATGAGTGACTCATTGCTTCAATTTAAGAGGGGACTGGATACCTTTCTGGAAAAGTATAATATTACAGGGTATATATATTAGATTCCTTGATAAGGCGTTGATCCAGGGAACTAGTCTGATTGCCGTATGTGGGGTCGGGAAGGAATTTTTTTCCCCATGATGGAGCTTACTCTTACCACATGGGTTTTTTTTGCCTTCCCCTGGATCAACATGTTAGGGCATGTTAGGTTAGGCTATGGGTTGAACTAGATGGACTTAAAGTCTTCCTTCAACCTTAATAACTATGTAACTATAATAAACCTCGCTTCGTGTCCTTTCTTAAGATGCCACCGCAACGGGTGCAGGCGCAGCTCCGTAACGTTCTGTCCTTTTCGCTAGGCCACTGTCAGGATCCCACCCCTGACAGAGACCCCCCTGAATCTTCCCAGGAACTCCCTCTCTCACAGGATGTTGCCTGGGCAAAACCCAGTCAGCTTCTCTCTAACTTCCTATCCGACCCCCCGTTTTACCAGAGTGTGAGGAGTGGCCTAATACATAGAACCCTTTGCTCCCCCTGGTGGCCAGAGGGTGAAGTGTAATGTGTGACTATGATACCTGGTCAGGTGAACTCCTTTAGTGCAATCAGACGTGACATCACTCCCCTTAGTGGCAGAGCAACATCACTGCAACGACCAGGACTCTGGGGCGCTGCATGTACTTTGTATCTCCGGAGCAGGGTCGTCTTGTGTTGCTTTAATTATTGTATTGTTAACATGTTACTTATGACTTTTGTGTTTGAAGCTGTTAAACCGTAAAGCGCTGAGGAATATGTTGGCGCTGTATAAATAAAGATTATTATTATTATTATTATTTGTGAGTTTCCTCCACCGTAATGTAACAGAAAGAATAAAAAAGTGTACTGATGACAATTAAGCTCAATCCAGAAAAATGTTTCAATGCTTTTTTTTAGTTTTAGAGATCAAAGAAATGTTCACAAACCATGTAAAACTGTATGGCTGACAAATGGAAGCCTACAAAATTTTTAAAGGCTTTTTTCAGTTTTAGAGCTAGTGGAAATATTCACAGACCACGTATCACTGTATAGCTGACAAATGGATGCCCACAAAATTTTTAAAAGCTTTTTTTTAAGTTTCAGAGATCACATAAATGTTCACAGACTGCATAACACTGTATAGCTGAGAAATGGAAGCCTACAAAATTTTTAAAAGCTTGTTCTCAATTTTAGAGATCACAGAAATGTACTCCACAATACCGAATACTGTATGGCTAAGAAATGTAGCCCAGGAAAATGTTTCAACGATTTTGGGTGTGTTATATAACTTGAAAAAGGACCTCAAAGCATGTAATACTTGATGCATCAAAATATGTTTAATTTTTTCAGCCCTCACAAATAAGCTGCAGCTATATATTTGCCAACAGACTGAACAGGACTAATCCCTGTCTGCAGACTGAATTCTGTCACTTTCCCTGCTCCTGAGACTCTCTCTCTCTCTCCTTAAGGCCCCGTCTCACTAAGCGATTTACCAACGATCACGACCAGCGATACGACCTGGCCGTGATCGTTGGTAAGTCGCTGTGTGGTCGCTGGGGAGCTGTCACACAGACCGCTCTCCCCAGCGACCAACGATCAGGGGAACGACTTCGGCATCGTTGAAACTGTCTTCAACGATGCCGAAGTCCCCCTGCAGCACCCGGGTAACCAGGGTAAACATCGGGTTACTAAGCGCAGGGCCGCGCTTAGTAACCCGATGTTTACCCTGGTTACCAAAAAAAACAAACAGTACATACTCGCCTTTCGGTGTCCAGGTCCCTTGCCGTCTGCTTCCTGCTCTGACTGAGCCGCCGTACACTGAGAGCAGAGCGCAGCGGTGACGTCACTGCTGTGCTCTCACTTCTCACTGTACGGCCGGGAGTCAGTGAGAGCAGGAAGCAGACGGCAAGGGACACCGAAAGGCGAGTATGTACTGTTTGTTTTTTTTTGGTAACCAGGGTAAACATCGGGTTACTAAGCGCGGCCCTGCGATCTCGCTATGTGAGACGGGGCCTTTAGGCTATATGTGATGTAAACAGCAGGGAGTTAATATGATGGCTCAGTTTAAGCACCAGTATTGACACTAAAGAACTCCGATTCATTTCATTATACTGTGCACACATGCCTAGACAAGCGCTTTCTCTATCCAATACGAAGTGTCACAGAGCTGTGGATTCGAGTTTTACATCGAGAACCGCCCATTGATCACCGAGTGACGAGCACATCCGAGCACCGTGATAGTTGAGTAATAACCAAGTATCACCGAGTACGTTCACTCATCATTATCCTTTATGATTATAATTGGTGCCTATCAATAGTAGGAAGCATAATCACTATGTGATGCTGAGTCACAAATGTGATGCTAAGTCACTACTCATGGACAAGCCTTGACATGACGTTGTCAAGAGGTCCAGTGTCAGATACCAAGAGAGTTCATCATAAACACAGGGGTAAGACAAGGGCATTGCCAGGTCACAGTCCGAGATCAGAATTCCAGAAAGGTAATGGATCATGGCAAAGGAGCTAGATAAACGGATGGTCAAAGGCAAGGTCCAAGGTTGAGCAGCAAAAGAGCAGAAACAGAGTACTGGAAAGGAGGGCACACACACCAATGAGCTAAACTACAACTGGCAATAATGACACTGACAGTCAGCGAAATAGCCAGGTAATCACTCAGACTGGGAGGCTGAGCTGTCACTTACAATACTGACAGCTCAGCATGACCCTGATTCTATAGGGTAGCTGAGCAGTCACTTACTGTGTTCAGGACACAGTGAGTGGTGGAATCGTGACACACTACATGGCTGTGACCACGAATGGGTATGCAAACTCTTACACTACTGGCCTCCATCATCCCAAAGGGAATGGTTGTCAGCCTAGTATCACTCCTTTGATAGGGTCTTTGATAGGTATTGATTTAAGTCCTAATCTCAGGTCTTCTTTCCGTATACCTAGGCATATATCTGTTACCCTTCATTTATAGGACAGACTTAGCTGCATCTGTCATGAAAATGCCCCTATAGCTTGGTATTATCCTGTGACTTCCTTTATTTTACACCACTGATGAAGCCAAAACTACCGTGAAGGGTATGCAGAGTCAGAGGTAGGGGTTCAGCACAGTGTAGGGACAAAACACTCCTAATTTGGCCCCTAACAGGTAACCATGTTTACAACTATGGTGGCACACCCTAATCATAGTGGGTAAAGGGGAACCTTGCCAGATGACTATGCAGTTATGGAAAAAAACCTATACAAAAATGAAAACTAATACTACCACCGTATGGTGACCATATACTGGTAGATACCACTTCTGCAGAAGAGACTATAGTACAGTTATAGATGGTGACTTAAAGCTGACCTTCCTTCTGGAATCATTAAGTTTTTCTGTCTTTTCCATATGGATCAGACCTCCATAACGACTTCTTCCAGCCACGACTCATCTGCAGAGATTACAACAAAGACATATAGGACTTTTCACATTTCCAGCACCGTCCCCTTCTATTCTCAACCTGCACAACTTCTCATCCAGCTGATACCCCAATGCTGAGCTGCTGCTGCCCTATATGTCGCTATTACTGGACCTGATGCTTGGCTTGATGCCCCCACAGCCCCACACAGCTTGATAACCCCACTTTCCGGAAAGTATGATGCCCCCACAACCCGACACAAAAAGTTTGATGGCTTTGCAGCCTCCCACCCATTTGATGCCCCCAAGGCCCTCATTCAGTATAATGGACCTACAGCTTCCCACACACAATATTATGGCCCCACACTATATGATCCCACACAGAGTATAATGCCCCTGCACAGCCTGACACAGCATGATGTCCCCAAAGCTCTCCTCAGACAGTATGATGGGCTCACTGTACCGCCACACGATATATTGTCTCCTCAGCCCACATGCACAGTACAATGTCCCCACAACCCCTCACACAGTATGATGGACTCACGGCTAGGGTTGAGCGACTTTTATTTTTATAGGATCGGGTCGGGTTTCACGAAACCTGACTTTCTCAAAAGTCAGGACGAGTGAAATCGGCCGATCCTATAAAAAAGTCAGGGTCGGGGTCGGCCGAAACACGAAACCCAATGCAGTGCAATGGGATACTATGGTTCCCAGGGTCTGAAGGAGAGGAAACTCTCCTTCAGGCCCTGGGATCCATATTTAAGTGTAAAATAAAGAATCAAAATAAAAAATATTGATATACTCACCCTCGGACGCGCCCTGGTACTAACCGGCAGCCTTCCTTCCTAAGAATGAGCGCGTGAATGACCTGCGGTGACGTCGCGGCTTGTGATTGGTCGCGTGAGCGGTCACATGGGCGGTCACGCGACCAATCACAAGCCGCGACGTCACCGCAGGTCATTCACGCGCTCATTCTTAGGAAGGAAGGCTGCCGGTTAGTACCAGGGCGCGTCCGAGGGTGAGTATATCAATATTTTTTATTTTGATTCTTTATTTTACACTTAAATATGGATTCCGATACCGATTCCCGATATCGCAAACATATCGGAACTCGGTATCGGAATTCCGATACCAGATTCAGAAGATCGCCGACCTCATGGCCGACCCCACACAGGGGTCGGGTCGGGTTTCATGAAACCGGACTTTGCCAAAAGTCGGCGACTTCTGAAAATGGCCGACCCGTTTCGCTCAACCCTACTCACGGCCACCCAGACACAGTATGTTGACCTCACACAATATGATCCCTCATGCAGTATGATGTTCCCAGAGTCTCTCACACACAGTGTGAATCTCCACACAGCATGATGGCCACACAAGAATCTTCACAACACAATAGAAAGCCCCCACACTACAAGTTTTGCCTCGTAAGATAAAAAATAAACACTATGTACTCACGTAATCCTCGAAAGTGCCATCTCAGTGTGGTCTGATTTTCACGCACTGTCACATAGGAGATAGTGGTGAAACTTTTTATGTGGGACCCCTTCCCACATAGGTTCACATTTCTCTGCTGCGTTACCTGTGTGCTGATTCTCTGCACCATCTGGACTTGCCCAGTACGGGGACGGGGACAAACTTTCCCTATCAACAGTGTGCTAATTGTGCCAAACATGTAAAACTTATAATATATACAGAGCAATATAAGGTGGTAATACACTTTATATGTAGCAGTACCATCGTGTACGAACACATTAATAACATACATTTACACACTTAAAGGGGTTGGGGAGAAGAGGGAACAACAATACTTTTTTACATCCCCTACAGTCCCCACACACTTAGACCACACTCTGATCTAAGTGTTCAAACTCTGATCAGAATCTGATCAAAATAATTGGTACGTTTTTCTCATACGTGAGAAAATCGAATGTCTGAATGAAGTCTAACTCATTCACCAACCTAACTAGTAGAAATATCACCAATCAACATCTCAATACAGTAGCAATCTTTTCAATGCCAACATACCATATATGTATACAGGTCCTTCTCAAAAAATTAGCATATAGTGTTAAATTTAATTATTTACCATAATGTAATGATTACAATTAAACTTTCATATATTATGGATTCATTATCCACCAACTGAAATTTGTCAGGTCTTTTATTGTTTTAATACTGATGATTTTGGCCTACAACTCCTGATAACCCAAAAAACCTGTCTCAATAAATTAGCATATCAAGAAAAGGTTCTCTAAACGACCTATTACCCTAATCTTCTGAATTAACTAATTAACTCTAAACACATGCAAAAGATACCTGAGGCTTTTAAAAACTCCCTGCCTGGTTCATTACTCAAAACCCACATCATGGGTAAGACTAGCGACCTGACAGATGTCAAGAAGGCCATCATTGACACCCTCAAGCAAGAGGGTAAGACCCAGAAAGAAATTTCTCAACAAATAGGCTGTTCCCAGAGTGCTGTATCAAGGCACCTCAATGGTAAGTCTGTTGGAAGGAAACAATGTGGCAGAAAACGCTGTACAACGAGAAGAGGTGACCGGACCCTGAGGAAGATTGTGGAGAAGGACCGATTCCAGACCTTGGGGAACCTGAGGAAGCAGTGGACTGAGTCTGGTGTGGAAACATCCAGAGCCACCGTGCACAGGCGTGTGCAGGAAATGGGCTACAGGTGCCGCATTCCCCAGGTAAAGCCACTTTTGAACCATAAACAGCGGCAGAAGCGCCTGACCTGGGCTACAGAGAAGCAGCACTGGACTGTTGCTAAGTGGTCCCAAGTACTTTTTTCTGATGAAAGCAAATTTTGCATGTCATTCGGAAATCAAGGTGCCAGAGTCTGGAGGAAGACTGGGGAGAAGGAAATGCCAAAATGCCTGAAGTCCAGTGTCAAGTACCCAGTCAGTGATGGTGTGGGGTGCCATGTCAGCTGCTGGTGTTGGTCCACTGTGTTTCATCAAGGGCAGGGTCAATGCAGCTAGCTATCAGGAGATTTTGGAGCACTTCATGCTTCCTGGCACCTGCTCACAGTGCCAAAACCACTGGTAAATGGTTTACTGACCATGGTATTACTGTGCTCAATTGGCCTGCCAACTCTCCTGACCTGAACCCCATAGAGAATCTGTGGGATATTGTGAAGAGAAAGTTGAGAGACGCAAGACCCAACACTCTGGATGAGCTTAAGGCCGCTATTGAAGCATCCTGGGCCTCCATAACATCTCAGCAGTGTCACAGGCTGATTGCCTCCATGCCACGCCGCATTGAAGCAGTCATTTCTGCCAAAGGATTCCCGACCAAGTATTGAGTACATAATTGAACATTATTATTTGATGGTTTTTTGTTTGTTATTAAAAAACACTTTTATTTGATTGGACGGTTGAAATATGCTAATTTATTGAGACAGGTTTTTTGGGTTATCAGTAGTGTTGAGCGATACTTTCCGATATCGGAAAGTATCGGTATCGGAAAGTATCGGCCGATACCGTCAAAATATCGGATCCAATCCGATACCGATACCCGATCCCAATGCAAGTCAATGGGACGAAAATATCGGAATTAAAATAAACCCTTTATAAACTTGTAGGTTCATTCTACATGAAGGAAAACAACTAAGAATAATGTAGGATGTATTGGGGGACGTGGCGGAGATATTAAAGGGACAGAGGTTTAGCCCAATGTAATAGAATAGCAGGATTTTTAATTTTTTTTTATGAAGTTCGGCGTTAGAAAGAATTTGACTATGTTATTTTTTTTTTTTTTTATGTCAGATATTGATGTTTCACTACTTCCACGCCCTTCACCTTCTTTTTTACTTCTCCCACGCTTTCTTCTTAATTATCCTCATCATCAGCTTCTTTGACATCAACTTCTTCACCTTATTCATCTTCTTCTTCATCTTCTACCTATTATTTTTTGGGTTACATTGTTCATATTCTTTTTATTTTACTATTATCTTCATCATATTCAACTTCTTCATCATATTCTTATTTGTGACAGGCATTCCCGTAGTTGTTATCTATAAAAGTTTGAAGATTACACCTTCCGTTCTGCCTGTCACAAACCAGTTACATTTGTCCGCGTTCAGTTTGGCCTGCAGCATCAGGCTTTATCCAGGGGCACCACGAGGAGGAACGGACTCACCCCCATACACTGCTTAGTCTTCTTCTGCTTATAATTTACATAATATTTTTTTGCTCTGATATTTTGTGTTATGCTTAATGTCCTTCTGCTCTTTGTTCTGCAGCCTCTTGTTCTTCTGCTTCTCGGTCTTCCAGGTCGTCGTCGTCTCCAGGGTCGTCGTCTCCGGGGTCGTCGTCATCGGGGTGGTCTCCGGGGTCGTCGTCATCGGGGTGGTCTTCAGGGTCATCGTCTCCAGGGTCGTCGTCATCACGGTGGTTGTCGTCTCTGGTGTCGTCGTCATCTTAGGGGTGGTCTTCCGGGTCATCGTGTTTAGTCTCTTGAACTTGGAAATGTAGCAGAAGGTACAAGAAGGCTGAGAAAATGCCGAGAACCAGCTGATGGAACTGGAACTCGGATGGCTACCCGAAGGTCCAAGAGCCAATGGAACTACCGAGGACCAGCTGACGTTACTGGAACCCGGTTACTAAGCAGGAGGTACCCGTGCCTGAAAGCACTACCAAGGACCACCTGACGTTGGTGGAACTCGGATACCCAGAGGGAGGCACCTAAGCCAAAGGCTCTGCCCGGAACCAGCTGACGGTACTGGAACCAGGATGGGGAGCAGAAGGTACAAGAGCAAAAGACACTGCCGAGAACCAGCTGACGGTGCTGGAACCCGGATGGGTAGCCGAAGGTCCAAGAGCCAATGGAACTACCGAGGACCAGCTGACGTTACTGGAACCCGGTTACTAAGCAGGAGGTACCCGTGCCTGAAAGCACTACCAAGGACCACCTGACGTTGGTGGAACTCGGATACCCAGAGGGAGGCACCTAAGCCAAAGGCTCTGCCCGGAACCAGCTGACGGTACTGGAACCAGGATGGGGAGCAGAAGGTACAAGAGCAAGTGTCTGCGTGGCTTTTGCAGGACACGATGCCGGCTGCACAGCAGGGGAACAGCTGGCGGTGCTGGACCCCACTGACACATTGGCTGGTGTTTTTCTCTGTGCAGCTAGCACATCTGGGCCCCAACTGGCGGTGTGTTAGAGCCCAGGGACAGCAGGAGGAGGAGCAGGAGGAGGAGGAGCAGGGGGAGGGGAGTGTAGGCCGAAGCCTGCACTGGCGGCAGCTTTGGGTGTGTTGTGTCTGCGTGGCTTTTGCAGGACACGTTGCCGGCTACACAGCAGGGGAACAGCTGGCGGTGCTGGACCCCACTGACACATTGGCGAGGTGTTTGGCTCTGTGCAGCCAGCACTTCCGGACAGCAACTAGCGTTGTTGGAGCCCGGGCTCTGCAGGTGGAGCAGAGTGTAGGCCGAAGCCTACTTGAACCGATTTCAAAGGTCACCTTTAACCCCCCCTCAGGGGTTAGAAAGTAGAAGAGCCACAGCTTATGCAGCAGTAGTGCTGCACAAGTCAAAGGTTGCTCTTTTAATTTTTCTCCTTGCACACGCTGAATGAAACACGTATAACATTTAGCCCTTTATACTGTCAAACTGTGTAATGGAGGCGAGAGTTCCCTTTGTAATGAGACGCAGCACAGGTGTCAAGAATCCCACCTTGGTGCTGGGTGCAGCCTCCCGAGCGTTGTTATTTGCTGTACAGGAGTCTGCGCTGTCGTGTTATCCCCTGGCCTAGCGCCGTTAGCGCTGCCCATCTTCTGGCATCATGTAATGTCGGCCGGTGCGGTTCGCGATGACCATGAATCCCAGCCCCGCAGTGTCTTAACATTGTTAAAACACTGCGGGGCTGGGATTCAGGGCCTGGCGCAGCACATATGTTGGCCTCTCACACTCGGGTCCTTACACCCGCTTCAGACTGTGCGGCGTCATCTGATCCCTTATCGCATGCCACGGCCATGAAGCCGCACAGTCCGAAGAAGGCGGAAGGAGAGGAGGGACAGGCGAACTGATGCACTGATCCTGCCCATCAATCACACCCTCGCAGTCCCAATAAATAAGACACCGAGGGGCGTTGTGCGGGTCAGGGCGGCCGCAGAGGCGCAGCCAGCCAAACAATGATGCCAGAAGACGGGCAGCGCTACCAAGGGGGTTGCAGCGTGTCATTACAAAGGAAAGTCACACCACCGGGACGGTTAAATGGTCACACAGAGGACACATTGCGGACGTGTTTTCAGTTCCACATGTGCGAGGAGAGTACGTTTCTGAGCCACCTTGCACACATGCAGCATTACCGCTGTACAAGGTGGCTGGATAACGTAAAAACGCCTGGGGGAGGGGGGACAGGTTCCCTTCAATTTCAGTTCTTGTGTCTGCGTGGCTTTTGCAGGACACGTTGCCGGCTGCACAGCAGGGGAACAGCTGGCGGTGCTGGACCCCACTGACACATTGGCTGGTGTTTTTCTCTGTGCAGCTAGCACATCTGGGCCCCAACTGGCGGTGTGTTAGAGCCCAGGGACAGCAGGAGGAGGAGCAGGAGGAGGAGGAGCAGGGGGAGGGGAGTGTAGGCCGAAGCCTGCACTGGCGGCAGCTTTGGGTGTGTTGTGTCTGCGTGGCTTTTGCAGGACACGTTGCCGGCTACACAGCAGGGGAACAGCTGGCGGTGCTGGACCCCACTGACACATTGGCGAGGTGTTTGGCTCTGTGCAGCCAGCACTTCCGGACAGCAACTAGCGTTGTTGGAGCCCGGGCTCTGCAGGTGGAGCAGAGTGTAGGCCGAAGCCTACTTGAACCGATTTCAAAGGTCACCTTTAACCCCCCCTCAGGGGTTAGAAAGTAGAAGAGCCACAGCTTATGCAGCAGTAGTGCTGCACAAGTCAAAGGTTGCTCTTTTAATTTTTCTCCTTGCACACGCTGAATGAAACACGTATAACATTTAGCCCTTTATACAGTCAAACTGTGTAATGGAGGCGAGAGTTCCCTTTGTAATGAGACGCAGCACAGGTGTCAAGAATCCCACCTTGGTGCTGGGTGCAGCCTCCCGAGCGTTGTTATTTGCTGTACAGGAGTCTGCGCTGTCGTGTTATCCCCTGGCCTAGCGCCGTTAGCGCTGCCCATCTTCTGGCATCATGTAATGTCGGCCGGTGCGGTTCGCGATGACCATGAATCCCAGCCCCGCAGTGTCTTAACATTGTTAAAACACTGCGGGGCTGGGATTCAGGGCCTGGCGCAGCACATATGTTGGCCTCTCACACTCGGGTCCTTACACCCGCTTCAGACTGTGCGGCGTCATCTGATCCCTTATCGCATGCCACGGCCATGAAGCCGCACAGTCCGAAGAAGGCGGAAGGAGAGGAGGGACAGGCGAACTGATGCACTGATCCTGCCCATCAATCACACCCTCGCAGTCCCAATAAATAAGACACCGAGGGGCGTTGTGCGGGTCAGGGCGGCCGCAGAGGCGCAGCCAGCCAAACAATGATGCCAGAAGACGGGCAGCGCTACCAAGGGGGTTGCAGCGTGTCATTACAAAGGAAAGTCACACCACCGGGACGGTTAAATGGTCACACAGAGGACACATTGCGGACGTGTTTTCAGTTCCACATGTGCGAGGAGAGTACGTTTCTGAGCCACCTTGCACACATGCAGCATTACCGCTGTACAAGGTGGCTGGATAACGTAAAAACGCCTGGGGGAGGGGGGACAGGTTCCCTTCAATTTCAGTTCTTGTGTCTGCGTGGCTTTTGCAGGACACGTTGCCGGCTGCACAGCAGGGGAACAGCTGGCGGTGCTGGACCCCACTGACACATTGGCTGGTGTTTTTCTCTGTGCAGCTAGCACATCTGGGCCCCAACTGGCGGTGTGTTAGAGCCCAGGGACAGCAGGAGGAGGAGCAGGAGGAGGAGGAGCAGGGGGAGGGGAGTGTAGGCCGAAGCCTGCACTGGCGGCAGCTTTGGGTGTGTTGTGTCTGCGTGGCTTTTGCAGGACACGTTGCCGGCTACACAGCAGGGGAACAGCTGGCGGTGCTGGACCCCACTGACACATTGGCGAGGTGTTTGGCTCTGTGCAGCCAGCACTTCCGGACAGCAACTAGCGTTGTTGGAGCCCGGGCTCTGCAGGTGGAGCAGAGTGTAGGCCGAAGCCTACTTGAACCGATTTCAAAGGTCACCTTTAACCCCCCCTCAGGGGTTAGAAAGTAGAAGAGCCACAGCTTATGCAGCAGTAGTGCTGCACAAGTCAAAGGTTGCTCTTTTAATTTTTCTCCTTGCACACGCTGAATGAAACACGTATAACATTTAGCCCTTTATACAGTCAAACTGTGTAATGGAGGCGAGAGTTCCCTTTGTAATGAGACGCAGCACAGGTGTCAAGAATCCCACCTTGGTGCTGGGTGCAGCCTCCCGAGCGTTGTTATTTGCTGTACAGGAGTCTGCGCTGTCGTGTTATCCCCTGGCCTAGCGCCGTTAGCGCTGCCCATCTTCTGGCATCATGTAATGTCGGCCGGTGCGGTTCGCGATGACCATGAATCCCAGCCCCGCAGTGTCTTAACATTGTTAAAACACTGCGGGGCTGGGATTCAGGGCCTGGCGCAGCACATATGTTGGCCTCTCACACTCGGGTCCTTACACCCGCTTCAGACTGTGCGGCGTCATCTGATCCCTTATCGCATGCCACGGCCATGAAGCCGCACAGTCCGAAGAAGGCGGAAGGAGAGGAGGGACAGGCGAACTGATGCACTGATCCTGCCCATCAATCACACCCTCGCAGTCCCAATAAATAAGACACCGAGGGGCGTTGTGCGGGTCAGGGCGGCCGCAGAGGCGCAGCCAGCCAAACAATGATGCCAGAAGACGGGCAGCGCTACCAAGGGGGTTGCAGCGTGTCATTACAAAGGAAAGTCACACCACCGGGACGGTTAAATGGTCACACAGAGGACACATTGCGGACGTGTTTTCAGTTCCACATGTGCGAGGAGAGTACGTTTCTGAGCCACCTTGCACACATGCAGCATTACCGCTGTACAAGGTGGCTGGATAACGTAAAAACGCCTGGGGGAGGGGGGACAGGTTCCCTTCAATTTCAGTTCTTGTGTCTGCGTGGCTTTTGCAGGACACGTTGCCGGCTGCACAGCAGGGGAACAGCTGGCGGTGCTGGACCCCACTGACACATTGGCTGGTGTTTTTCTCTGTGCAGCTAGCACATCTGGGCCCCAACTGGCGGTGTGTTAGAGCCCAGGGACAGCAGGAGGAGGAGCAGGAGGAGGAGGAGCAGGGGGAGGGGAGTGTAGGCCGAAGCCTGCACTGGCGGCAGCTTTGGGTGTGTTGTGTCTGCGTGGCTTTTGCAGGACACGTTGCCGGCTACACAGCAGGGGAACAGCTGGCGGTGCTGGACCCCACTGACACATTGGCGAGGTGTTTGGCTCTGTGCAGCCAGCACTTCCGGACAGCAACTAGCGTTGTTGGAGCCCGGGCTCTGCAGGTGGAGCAGAGTGTAGGCCGAAGCCTACTTGAACCGATTTCAAAGGTCACCTTTAACCCCCCCTCAGGGGTTAGAAAGTAGAAGAGCCACAGCTTATGCAGCAGTAGTGCTGCACAAGTCAAAGGTTGCTCTTTTAATTTTTCTCCTTGCACACGCTGAATGAAACACGTATAACATTTAGCCCTTTATACAGTCAAACTGTGTAATGGAGGCGAGAGTTCCCTTTGTAATGAGACGCAGCACAGGTGTCAAGAATCCCACCTTGGTGCTGGGTGCAGCCTCCCGAGCGTTGTTATTTGCTGTACAGGAGTCTGCGCTGTCGTGTTATCCCCTGGCCTAGCGCCGTTAGCGCTGCCCATCTTCTGGCATCATGTAATGTCGGCCGGTGCGGTTCGCGATGACCATGAATCCCAGCCCCGCAGTGTCTTAACATTGTTAAAACACTGCGGGGCTGGGATTCAGGGCCTGGCGCAGCACATATGTTGGCCTCTCACACTCGGGTCCTTACACCCGCTTCAGACTGTGCGGCGTCATCTGATCCCTTATCGCATGCCACGGCCATGAAGCCGCACAGTCCGAAGAAGGCGGAAGGAGAGGAGGGACAGGCGAACTGATGCACTGATCCTGCCCATCAATCACACCCTCGCAGTCCCAATAAATAAGACACCGAGGGGCGTTGTGCGGGTCAGGGCGGCCGCAGAGGCGCAGCCAGCCAAACAATGATGCCAGAAGACGGGCAGCGCTACCAAGGGGGTTGCAGCGTGTCATTACAAAGGAAAGTCACACCACCGGGACGGTTAAATGGTCACACAGAGGACACATTGCGGACGTGTTTTCAGTTCCACATGTGCGAGGAGAGTACGTTTCTGAGCCACCTTGCACACATGCAGCATTACCGCTGTACAAGGTGGCTGGATAACGTAAAAACGCCTGGGGGAGGGGGGACAGGTTCCCTTCAATTTCAGTTCTTGTGTCTGCGTGGCTTTTGCAGGACACGTTGCCGGCTGCACAGCAGGGGAACAGCTGGCGGTGCTGGACCCCACTGACACATTGGCTGGTGTTTTTCTCTGTGCAGCTAGCACATCTGGGCCCCAACTGGCGGTGTGTTAGAGCCCAGGGACAGCAGGAGGAGGAGCAGGAGGAGGAGGAGCAGGGGGAGGGGAGTGTAGGCCGAAGCCTGCACTGGCGGCAGCTTTGGGTGTGTTGTGTCTGCGTGGCTTTTGCAGGACACGTTGCCGGCTACACAGCAGGGGAACAGCTGGCGGTGCTGGACCCCACTGACACATTGGCGAGGTGTTTGGCTCTGTGCAGCCAGCACTTCCGGACAGCAACTAGCGTTGTTGGAGCCCGGGCTCTGCAGGTGGAGCAGAGTGTAGGCCGAAGCCTACTTGAACCGATTTCAAAGGTCACCTTTAACCCCCCCTCAGGGGTTAGAAAGTAGAAGAGCCACAGCTTATGCAGCAGTAGTGCTGCACAAGTCAAAGGTTGCTCTTTTAATTTTTCTCCTTGCACACGCTGAATGAAACACGTATAACATTTAGCCCTTTATACAGTCAAACTGTGTAATGGAGGCGAGAGTTCCCTTTGTAATGAGACGCAGCACAGGTGTCAAGAATCCCACCTTGGTGCTGGGTGCAGCCTCCCGAGCGTTGTTATTTGCTGTACAGGAGTCTGCGCTGTCGTGTTATCCCCTGGCCTAGCGCCGTTAGCGCTGCCCATCTTCTGGCATCATGTAATGTCGGCCGGTGCGGTTCGCGATGACCATGAATCCCAGCCCCGCAGTGTCTTAACATTGTTAAAACACTGCGGGGCTGGGATTCAGGGCCTGGCGCAGCACATATGTTGGCCTCTCACACTCGGGTCCTTACACCCGCTTCAGACTGTGCGGCGTCATCTGATCCCTTATCGCATGCCACGGCCATGAAGCCGCACAGTCCGAAGAAGGCGGAAGGAGAGGAGGGACAGGCGAACTGATGCACTGATCCTGCCCATCAATCACACCCTCGCAGTCCCAATAAATAAGACACCGAGGGGCGTTGTGCGGGTCAGGGCGGCCGCAGAGGCGCAGCCAGCCAAACAATGATGCCAGAAGACGGGCAGCGCTACCAAGGGGGTTGCAGCGTGTCATTACAAAGGAAAGTCACACCACCGGGACGGTTAAATGGTCACACAGAGGACACATTGCGGACGTGTTTTCAGTTCCACATGTGCGAGGAGAGTACGTTTCTGAGCCACCTTGCACACATGCAGCATTACCGCTGTACAAGGTGGCTGGATAACGTAAAAACGCCTGGGGGAGGGGGGACAGGTTCCCTTCAATTTCAGTTCTTGTGTCTGCGTGGCTTTTGCAGGACACGTTGCCGGCTGCACAGCAGGGGAACAGCTGGCGGTGCTGGACCCCACTGACACATTGGCTGGTGTTTTTCTCTGTGCAGCTAGCACATCTGGGCCCCAACTGGCGGTGTGTTAGAGCCCAGGGACAGCAGGAGGAGGAGCAGGAGGAGGAGGAGCAGGGGGAGGGGAGTGTAGGCCGAAGCCTGCACTGGCGGCAGCTTTGGGTGTGTTGTGTCTGCGTGGCTTTTGCAGGACACGTTGCCGGCTACACAGCAGGGGAACAGCTGGCGGTGCTGGACCCCACTGACACATTGGCGAGGTGTTTGGCTCTGTGCAGCCAGCACTTCCGGACAGCAACTAGCGTTGTTGGAGCCCGGGCTCTGCAGGTGGAGCAGAGTGTAGGCCGAAGCCTACTTGAACCGATTTCAAAGGTCACCTTTAACCCCCCCTCAGGGGTTAGAAAGTAGAAGAGCCACAGCTTATGCAGCAGTAGTGCTGCACAAGTCAAAGGTTGCTCTTTTAATTTTTCTCCTTGCACACGCTGAATGAAACACGTATAACATTTAGCCCTTTATACAGTCAAACTGTGTAATGGAGGCGAGAGTTCCCTTTGTAATGAGACGCAGCACAGGTGTCAAGAATCCCACCTTGGTGCTGGGTGCAGCCTCCCGAGCGTTGTTATTTGCTGTACAGGAGTCTGCGCTGTCGTGTTATCCCCTGGCCTAGCGCCGTTAGCGCTGCCCATCTTCTGGCATCATGTAATGTCGGCCGGTGCGGTTCGCGATGACCATGAATCCCAGCCCCGCAGTGTCTTAACATTGTTAAAACACTGCGGGGCTGGGATTCAGGGCCTGGCGCAGCACATATGTTGGCCTCTCACACTCGGGTCCTTACACCCGCTTCAGACTGTGCGGCGTCATCTGATCCCTTATCGCATGCCACGGCCATGAAGCCGCACAGTCCGAAGAAGGCGGAAGGAGAGGAGGGACAGGCGAACTGATGCACTGATCCTGCCCATCAATCACACCCTCGCAGTCCCAATAAATAAGACACCGAGGGGCGTTGTGTGGGTCAGGGCGGCCGCAGAAGCGCAGCCAGCCAAACAATGATGCCAGAAGACGGGCAGCGTTACCAAGGAGCTTGTTGCGTGTGTCAATACAAAGTCAAATCACACCTGAGGGACGTTTTAATGGTCACAGAGGACACATTTTAGACGTGTTCACTTCAACATGGGCAAGGAGAATAAGTTTCTGAGCCACCTTGAACACATGCAGCATTACTGCTGTTCAAGGTAGCTGTAAAACATAGAAACACCTGGGGGAGGGGGGACAGGTTCCCTTCAATTTCAGTTCTTGTGTCTGCGTGGCTTTTGCAGGACACGTTGCCGGCTACACAGCAGGGGAACAGCTGGCGGTGCTGGACCCCACTGACACATTGGCTGGTGTTTTTCTCTGTGCAGCTAGCACATCTGGGCAAAAACTGGCGGTGTTAGAGCCCAGGGTCAGCAGGAGGAGCAGGGGGAGCGGAGTGTAGGCCGAAGCCTGCACTCGAGCAAGTTGAAAGGAAACCTTTAACCCCCCCCCCCCCAGGCGTTTGTAGCTGAAAGAGCCATTGTGTACAGCACTAATGCTGGAAAAGGTAAACTTAGCTCTTTTAATTATGGTCCTTGTACATGCGGAACCTAACATTTATGAAATGTGTCCCCACACAGCGTTAAACCGTCCGGTAGGTGGAACTTTCCTTTGTCGTGTGACGCAGCACAGCCATCATTTTTACCCCCTTGTCGCCGTTCGCCCCCTCCTCAGCGTTGTTTGAATCTGTCCCGGAGCCTGCGCTGTTAGGTTAGCCCATGGCTATGCACACATGTTGCGCTGCCCGTCTTCTGACCTCATTTGGTGTCAGGCTGGCTGCGCCTGTGCGGGTGCGTTGGCCGAGATCCCGCCTCGCAGTGTCG
This sequence comes from Ranitomeya variabilis, assembly GCF_051348905.1. Classification (NCBI taxonomy): domain Eukaryota; kingdom Metazoa; phylum Chordata; class Amphibia; order Anura; family Dendrobatidae; genus Ranitomeya; species Ranitomeya variabilis. Next base: position 487,755,622 of record NC_135233.1, on the reverse strand, counting down.
TCTCATGTAATCCCACCGCGGGCCTGTGATCCGTGCCCGTGCGCAGTGCATATCCTCTCCTCTCACTCCCCTCCCTACGGCTTTTTCAGACTGTGCGGTGTCACGGCCGTGGCATGCTATTAGGGACCAGCTGACATCGCACAGTCTGAAGAAGCCGTAGGGAGGGGAGTGAGAGGAGAGGATATGCACTGCGCACGGGCACGGATCACAGGCCCGCGGTGGGATTACATTAGACGACACTGCGAGGCGGGATCTCGGCCAGCGCACCCGCACAGGCGCAGCCAGCCTGACACCAAATGAGGTCAGAAGACGGGCAGCGCAACATGTGTGCATGGCCAAGGGCTAACCTAACAGCGCAGGCTCCGGGACAGATTCAAACAACGCTGAGGAGGGGGCGCACGGCGCCAAGGGGGTAAAAATGATGGCTGTGCTGCGTCACACGACAAAGGAAAGTTCCACCTACCGGACGGTGTAACGCTGTGTGGGGACACATTTCATAAGTGTTTGGTTCAGCATGTGCAAGGAGCATCACGAAAAGAGGCACTTTTTCCCTTTGCATCATCATTACTGCTGCACAAGGTGGCTCCTTCAGTAACAAACGCCTGGGGGGGGGGGGGGGGTCAGGTTCCCTTACATTTAACTTGTTGTGTCTGCGTGGCTTTTGCAGTACACGTTGCCGTATACACAGCAGGGGAACAGCTGGCGGTGCTGAACCCCACTAACACATTGGCGAGGTGTTTGGCTCTGTGCGTACAGCACTTCTGGACGGCAACTAGCGGTGTTGGAGCCCAGGGACACGTGGAGGAGGAGGAGGTTGGAGGAGGTAGGAGGGATTGCCACACACACAGCAGGGGAACAGCTGACGTTACTGAACCCCAATAACAGAGGAGGGACTGTTGACTGTGCGTACAGCACTTCTGGACGGCAACTGGCGGTGTTGGAGCCCAGGGACAGGTGGAGGAGGAGGAGGTTGGAGGAGGTAGGAGGAGGTAGGAGGGATTGCCACACACACAGCAGGGGAACAGCTGACGTTACTGAACCCCAATAACAGAGGAGGGACTGTTGACTGTGCGTACAGCACTTCTGGACGGCAACTGGCGGTGTTGGAGCCCAGGGACAGGTGGAGGAGGAGGAGGTTGGAGGAGGTAGGAGGGATTGCCACACACACAGCAGGGGAACAGCTGACGTTACTGAACCCCAATAACAGAGGAGCGACTGTTGACTGTGCGTACAGCACTTCTGGACGGCAACTGGCGGTGTTGGAGCCCAGGGACAGGTGGAGGAGGAGGAGGTTGGAGGAGGTAGGAGGGATTGCCACACACACAGCAGGGGAACAGCTGACGTTACTGAACCCCAATAACAGAGGAGGGACTGTTGACTGTGCGTACAGCACTTCTGGACGGCAACTGGCGGTGTTGGAGCCCAGGGACAGGTGGAGGAGGAGGAGGTTGGAGGAGGTTGGAGGAGGTAGGAGGGATTGCCACACACACAGCAGGGGAACAGCTGACGTTACTGAACCCCAATAACAGAGGAGGGACTGTTGACTGTGCGTACAGCACTTCTGGACGGCAACTGGCGGTGTTGGAGCCCAGGGACAGGTGGAGGAGGAGGAGGTTGGAGGAGGTAGGAGGGATTGCCACACACACAGCAGGGGAACAGCTGACGTTACTGAACCCCAATAACAGAGGAGCGACTGTTGACTGTGCGTACAGCACTTCTGGACGGCAACTGGCGGTGTTGGAGCCCAGGGACAGGTGGAGGAGGAGGAGGTTGGAGGAGGTAGGAGGGATTGCCACACACACAGCAGGGGAACAGCTGACGTTACTGAACCCCAATAACAGAGGAGGGACTGTTGACTGTGCGTACAGCACTTCTGGACGGCAACTGGCGGTGTTGGAGCCCAGGGACAGGTGGAGGAGGAGGAGGTTGGAGGAGGTAGGAGGAGGTAGGAGGGATTGCCACACACACAGCAGGGGAACAGCTGACGTTACTGAACCCCAATAACAGAGGAGCGACTGTTGGGACTGTGCGTACAGCACTACCAGGCAACAACTAGCGGTGTTGGAGCCCAGGGACAGGTGGAAAAGCAGAGGAACACAATGTAGGCCGAAGCCTGAGAAAGTCGAAAGGGAACCTTTAACCCCCCCCCCAAGGCGTTTGTAGCTGAAAGAGCCAGCTTGTGCAGCACAAAAGATGCAAAAGGAAAAGGTGGCTCTTTTCATCATGCTCCTTGCAAACACAGAACTAAACACTTATAAAATGTGTCCCCTGCAACCGTAAAACCGTCCCGGAGGTGGGACTTTCCTTCGTAATGTGACGCAGCCCAGCCGTCATTCCTACCCCCCCGGCGCCGCGCACCGGCTCCTCAGCGTTGTTTTATTCCGTCCAGGAGCCTGCGCTGTTATGTTATCCCGTGGCCAGGCACACTTAGCGCTGCCCGTCTTCTGGCATCATTTGGTGTCTGGATGGCTGCGCCTGTGCGGCCGCGCTGGCAGAGAGCCCGCCTCGCAGTGTCTTCTGATTTAATCCCACTGGGGGCCTGGGATCCATGGACATGCGCAGTGCATATCTGAACCTCCACCTCTCACTCATCTCCCTATGGCTTCTTCAGACTGTGCGGTGTCACGGCCGTGGCATGCTGTTAGGGACCAGCTGACACCGAACAGTCTGAAGAAGCCATAGGGAAATGAGTGAGAGGTGGAGGTTCAGATATGCACTGCGCATGTCCATGGATCCCAGGCCCCCAGTGGGATTAAATCAGAAGACACTGCGAGGCGGGCTCTCTGCCAGCGCGGCCGCACAGGCACAGCCATCCAGACACCAAATGATGCCAGAAGACGGGCAGCGCTAAGTGTGCCTGGCCACGGGATAACATAACAGCGCAGGCTCCTGGACGGAATAAAACAACGCTGAGGAGCCGGTGCGCGGCGCCGGGGGGGTAGGAATGACGGCTGGGCTGCGTCACATTACGAAGGAAAGTCCCACCTCCGGGACGGTTTTACGGTATCAGTGGACACATTTTATAAGTGTTAAGTTCTGCGTGTGCAAGGAGCTAAACAAAAATAGCTACCTTTTCCTTGGGCAGCATTACTGCTGCACAAGGTGGCTCTTTCAGTAACAAACGCCTTGGGGGGGGGGGACAGATTCCCTTACATTTCAGTTGTTGTGTCAGCGTGGCGGTCGCATGACACATTGCCGGCTACACAGCTGGGGATCAGCTGACGTTACTGAAACCCAATAACACTGGGTCGTATGTTTTGACTGTGCAGACGGCACGTCTGAGCCTCAACTGGCGGTGTTGGAGCCCAGGAATTTAAGTTCAGGTGGTAGAAAGATGAACACAACAGGAGACCTGGATAACGTATACAGTGACCTAATTATTCAATCAGGAGGAGGAGTGGCAAATTCCGGCGAGATCCAGGCCTTGTTCATTTTCAGGAAAGTAAGCTGGTCAACGTTATCGGAGGATAGTCGCATGCGACGGTCAGTTAGTACACCACCTGCAGCACTAAAGACACGTTCCGATAATACACTGGCCGCAGGGCAAGACAGCACCTCCAATGCATACTGGCTTAGCTCTGGCCATGTATCCAGCTTTGAGACCCAAAACTTGAAAGGGGAAGAGCCGTCTGGGAGTACAACAAGAGGGCAAGACATGTAGTCTGTCACCATCTGACGGAACCGTTGCCTCCTGCTGACTGGAGCCGTCTGTGATGGTGTAGACTTTTGTGGCGGGCACAGAAAACTGTGCCACAGTTCGGCCATACTGGTCTTGCCTTGGGCAGAGGCACTGCTTCTGCTCCCTCTTTGTGCAGAGCCTCCACCACGGCCTGGACGCACTGAGCTGCTTTGGAATGCACTAGCAGCACTTCTCTCAGTTGGAATGGAGAAGATGATGGAATTGACCAGTGTGTCTTGGTACTCCCGCATTTTTCGCTCCCGGTTCAACGGTGTGATGAGGCTTTCTACGTTGTCCCGGTAGCGAGGATCGAGGAGGGTGAACACCCAATAATCAGACATGTTGAGAATGTGGGCGATGCGGCGGTCGTTTCTCAGGCACTGCAGCATGTAATCCACCATGTGCTGCAGACTGCCAACTGCCCAAGAAACGCTGTCCCCTGCTGGAGGCGTGATCTCTGCCCGCTCGTCATCACCCCACCCTCGCTGTACACACTGACTACTGGACAATTGTGTAACTCCCTCCTCTGGACGGATGTCTTCCTCCTCCATTGACTCCTCCTCATCCTCCTCACAAACGGTCCCCTGCCTACGCGTTTGTGAGGAACCACGTGGCGCTGACTGTCCAGAAGATGATGGAAATGGTGAATCCTCATCCTCCACCTCTTCCACAACATCATCCCTTAGCGCTTGCAGTGATTTTTCAAGCAGGCAGATAAGGGGGACAGTCATGCTGACTAGTGCATCATCTGCACTCGCCATCCGCGTGGAATAATCAAAGGGACGCAAAACCTGGCAGACGTCATTCATAGTGGCCCACTCTGTGGTTGTGAAGTCTGTACGGCGCTGACTGCGACTTTTTTACGCCTGAAGCAGCTGGTACTCCATTACAGCTTGCTGCTGCTCACACAACCGCTCCAACATATGTAACGTGGAATTCCACCTGGTAGGTAGGTCACATATGATGCGATGTTCCGGCAGGCGGTGTCGGCGCTGCAGAGCCGCAATGCGCGCTTTTGCCGTGCTGGAACGCCGCAAGTGAGCACACTCTAGGCGGACCTTGTGCAGCAGTGCATCAAGATCCGGATAGTCCCTCAAAAAGCTCTGCACGACCAAATTGAGCACATGTGCCAGACATGGGATGTGAGTGAGGTTGCCGAGGCCCAGAGCTGCCACCAGATTTCGGCCATTATCACACACTACCATGCCTGGCTGGAGATTCGCTGGCACAAACCACACATCGCTCTCCTGCTTGATGGCATTCCAGAGCTCCTGCGCTGTGTGGCTACGATTCCCCAAGAAAATTAATTTCAAGACGGCCTGTTGACGTTTGGCCACGGCTGTGCTCATGTCGGTCGTAACAGGTACACGTTCATCACGGGTCCATGTGGAGGTGGACTGTGACGGCTCCTGCAGCGATGATTCTGAGGAACTGGTGTAAGAGGAGGAGTCAATGCGTACAGAATGGATTCCTGCAATCCTTGGAGTGGGCAGGACACGTCCTGCGCCACTCGCACGGTCTGTACCCGGCTCAACGACATTAACCCAATGGGCAGTGAGGGAAAGGTATCGCCCCTGTCCATGTTGACTGGTCCACGCATCGGTGGTGAGGTGGACCTTGCTACTGACGGCGTTCAGTAGCGCGTGTTTTATGTGTCCCTCCACATGCTTCTGCAGGGCAGGGACGGCTTGCCTGCTGAAGTAAAAGCGGCTGGGCACATTGTACTGTGGGACTGCCAATGACATCAAGTCACGGAAGCTGTCAGTCTCCACCAGCCTGAATGACAGCATTTCCAGTGACAGAAGTTTGGCAATGCCTGCAGTCAGAGCCTGTGCTCGTGGGTGGTTTGACGAGAAAGGCCGCCTTTTCTCCCATGCCTGTACTACCGATGGCTGTAGACTGGGCTGGGAGTGTGTGGATGACTGGGAAAGTGGCGCTGCGGGTGGAATTACAGCGGGTCTCTGGACAACAGGGGCAGAGGTTCTTCCACGGCGATCCTGGGAGGACGCCGAACCAGCTGCGTGTGAGGTAGAGGAAGAGGCAACACGAGCTGAAGAGGTGGTAGCTGCCGCTGTTGGTTGGCCTACCTCTTCAGTGTGTTTTTCTAACTCCGCCGGGTGCCTGTTGCGCACATGTTTCCACATGTTGGAGGTATTGAGGTTGCTGACATTTTTCCCTCTTTTGACTTTTTGATGACACACGTTGCATCTGACATAGCAAATGTCATCTGCAACTGTGTCAAAAAAGGACCAGGCACTGCAAGTCTTGGGAGCGCCCTTTTTGGCTTTTGGAAGAGACATGCTCCTAACGGGTGCCAAAGCGGAGGCTGCAGGATCCGCAGTCTTCCCCCTCCCTCTCCCTCTTTGGGCCGTACGGGGAATCTCTTCCTCAGAGCTGCTCCCACCACCTTCCTGTCCCTCACGCCAAGATGGGTCGAGGACCTCATCATCTACACTACCCTCTGCCCCCAACTGCTCCTCCTGGGTAGTCTCAGCAGCAGAGCACGCACCAGTAAGTGGCACCTGAGTGTCATCATCAGCTGATGCGGCCTGCGATGTGGTGACCGGAGCCACTGGCCCACCCGCCTCTTCAGAGGAAGACAGAAAAAGCTGTTGGGCATCACTGCACCCTGCCTCTTCTTCCATTTCTCCAATGCTGCTTGGCTGGCCCCCTGTTTCCAAGCCAAGAGATTCAGAGAACAGAAGTAGAGACGGCTCCTGTCCTGGGCTCTCTGTCTGCCTGGGCAATTTGGCAGGTGGTGAAGAGACAGATGGCTGCTCTCCAGTGCTCTGTGTCTGAGAGGATGTGGCACTAATGGAAGTTGATGCATTAGCTGCCATCCATCCGACAACAGCTTCAATTTGTTCTTCACGCAGCAGCGGTGTACGGCGCTCGGACACAAAGCTTCGCATGAACGACTGTTGCCTGGTGAAAGTGGGTGCTGATGAGTCACCGGTGCCCGCAGCAGGCACAGAATCCCCACGTCCCCTCCCTGCTCCGCGCCCACGCCCACGCCCACGTGCCTTACTCACTGCCTTCTTCATCTTGGTTGACTGATAAAGATAAGCAGAAAAGTACTAACGGATTTGTGTGCTTATTCCTGAGCAACTCCTCCTAACAGGTATAAGAAGCACTAATTATCTAAAGTGTGGACTAGACTTTAATATGAGCTAATGTGGCCTACAGAAATGTAAAGTGGTGTAACTGGTGTGTTTGGTGAACTTTATTATTTATTTATTTTTTTGGGGCTGAACTGACAACAGATAGAGCTGCAGTCACACGGAGACCGTGCAGACAGACGTAAACGGCGCTACAAGGCCCAAAAACCCTCCTCTACTTTATCCTATGTAGTGTTTTTCCACAAATTAGCTGGAGACGGGTGGAAAGACACTAATAGGATTTTTTTGAATAAATTAGCAGCAGACTACACTATTTGGAAAAAAAAGAAAATTGATTTGGCGGTATGACGCAGTGAAAAACCCTGAGCTGGAGACAACCAGGCTATAGCTGCTCACAGATTACAGGGCGAGCTGCAGTCACACGGAGACCGTGCAGACAGCCGTAAACGGCGCTGCAAGGCCCAAAAACCCTCCTCTACTTTATCCTATGTAGTGTTTTTCCACAAATTAGCTGGAGACGGGTGGAAAGACACTAATAGGATTTTTTTAAATTAATTAGCAGCAGACTACACTACTTTGAAAAAAAAGAAAATTGATTTGGCGGTATGACGCAGTGAAAAACCCTGAGCTGGAGACAACCAGGCTATAGCTGCTCACAGATTACAGGGCGAGCTGCAGTCACACGGAGACCGTGCAGACAGCCGTAAACGGCGCTGCAAGGCCCAAAAACCCTCCTCTACTTTATCCTATATAGTGTTTTTCCACAAATTAGCTGGAGACGGGTGGAAAGACACTAATAGGATTTTTTTAAATTAATTAGCAGCAGACTACACTACTTTGAAAAAAAAGAAAATTGATTTGGCGGTATGACGCAGTGAAAAACCCTGAGCTGGAGACAACCAGGCTACAGCTGCTCACAGATTACAGGGCGAGCTGCAGTCACACGGAGACCGTGCAGACAGCCGTAAACGGCGCTGCAAGGCCCAAAAACCCTCCTCTACTTTATCCTATGTAGTGTTTTTCCACAAATTAGCTGGAGACGGGTGGAAAGACACTAATAGGATTTTTTAAAATTAATTAGCAGCAGACTACACTACTTTGAAAAAAAAGAAAATTGATTTGGCGGTATGACGCAGTGAAAAACCCTGAGCTGGAGACAACCAGGCTACAGCTGCTCACAGATTACAGGGCGAGCTGCAGTCACACGGAGACCGTGCAGACGGCCGTAAACGGCGCTGCAAGGCCCAAAAACCCTCCTCTACTTTATCCTATGTAGTGTTTTTCCACAAATTAGCTGGAGACGGGTGGAAAGACACTAATAGGATTTTTTTGAATAAATTAGCAGCAGACTACACTACTTGGGAAAAAAAAAAAAAAAGGAACAGTATGAGGCAATGAACCACCCTCCCTGAACTGAATACAACCAACTATGGATGGCCTATGTGGCTGCACTCAGACTGGAGACTGGGCTGCACTCACACACACACACACACAGACCCTGCAGATCGCTGTGAAAACAGCGCTACAAGGCAATAGCAAGGTGAATAGTAGGTGAACACAGCGGTTGCTAAATTAGCCTTTGGAAAGCACAAAGAAGCAAATCGCTATCTCTAAACTGTCCCTCAGTCAGCAAACAGCGTCCTGTCACTAACTGAATTCACAGCAGAGTGATCGCAAAATGGCGCCAGCGACTTTTAAACTGCATCATGACATCATTACACCAGCCAATCACAGCCTTGCCAGTAGTTTCATGCCCTCCATGCTAAACAGGATGTGCCCACACTTGGAATCAATCTCATTGGCTGAATTTCTGCTTTTTGAATCTTAGAACTTCCGATTCCGGTATCCGATACGCGGCAAGTATCGGAATCCCGGTATCGGAATTCCGATACCGCAAGTATCGGCCGATACCCGATACTTGCGGTATCGGAATGCTCAACACTAGTTATCAGGAGTTGTAGGCCAAAATCATCAGTATTAAAACAATAAAAGACCTGACAAATTTCAGTTGGTGGATAATGAATCTATAATATATGAAAGTTTAATTGTAATCATTACATTATGGTAAATAATGAAATTTAACACTATATGCTAATTTTTTGAGAAGGACCTGTATATAGATAAACCAACATATATAGTGAGCACTGAGTAAGGGGTCAATAAACACAATATAAGGAAACCTATGAGGAGGGTGGATAAGGCACAGTAATACAAAGAATAAAATGATACAATTTTATTGGGTAATAATATAATGGTACATACAAAAGTTAGGACATAGAAATATCAAACTGGTGGATGTTGACATCAAACAGGTAGATGCTTAAACCAATGCAAAAAAGTACACTGTAAAAATACAGTTACAAATGAATACCTAAGGAAATCTAGGTCAAAAATAAGATTGTACAGAATATGCTTATAATCTAGCCAGATCAGGTGCAAGTACCTCAGGTATAAGACACGCCTCCTGATGAAGAGTTAATGAAACGTGCGTTGGGGCGGTGGAAACGCTACAGACAGCTGGTGACATTTTCATGTAAGTTTAAATATGGCTTTTTGAATATTTTTTTCCCTCTTGCTGGTTATATTCATTGGAAATCTTAACCACTTAACTACAGCACCTCTAGGGGATCATGATATACTTATACTACACTATGCATGTCTCTTTTCACCTCCTGCATATGTCTATGTTCCCCTGCATGCGTATCTAGCAGCATCTGTTTTTTTATTTTTATTTTGGCTATTTCTATGTATGTTTTATATTTATGAGAATAAAAATCTTTTTAATGGGCAGTTATACTCTGTAGGTTTTTCTACTCCCTTTGTACTATTTAATGTCTGAGTTTAGCCCTTGAGAATTATTGGTGTATGAGTCTTGTGTAACTTAGTCTATGTGACTGCAGACTTGTGAATCTTCACAACGTGCAGATTGTCTGTTGCCGAGAACATGACCATAAATATGTAATTTGTATACATTCTGTCACGTGCCCACTAGACTGTATCTGGCCTTGCTCTATGCAAATGTAATGACTGAGGCTAGGCACACCTAGTTGGAAAGTGGCTGGAAGTATGCAAATTGCATACTTGCGGTAACATGACCACGCACTCCTGGTGCCGGCAGAGGAGAATCCTCATAGTGCGCAGTGCGTAAAATGTGTGGATTCACAAGTCTTCAGTCACATAGAACTTGCAGTACCATGTTTGCGTCTGCTTCTATCTACTCCACCTGCAAACCCCTCCCCTCTTCATAGAACTTTGTAAGCACCAACTGTCATCTCATAACTCAGTAATGTTAGTAATCTGTCTTATCTAAATACAAATTTTACAGATTTTATCCAAGAATTGAGAGGGAAAGATCAATCCTGGAGTTGAAAGAAGTGGATTTCTCCAACAAGATATATTACAAAGTTGCTTATTTTCATGTATATTATCGACTTATGAAATAAAAATTATAATGATAGTTAATCTGGGACAATGTATCACTGGAGTATATGTTTTGCGTTGCAGCTTATCCCAATTCAAATGAACAGAGCTTAGCTTTAATACGGCCAATGGATAAGTAGAAAAATCTATAGAATAAAAAAGGGGATTATATAAGCGCTGCTGAGTATGACAGGCAGGCAAGAAATATCTTCATAAGACTTTATTAAATGAATAAGGGCTACGCGCTTCAACAGGACAGGTTAATAATAACCGTAATAATAATTTTATTTATTTAATAATAAATTATTTATTAATAATTTTATTTATATAGCTCAAGCACATTCCGCCTTTTACAATTAATAGGTTCAATGGATAAGAATGGTGTTGTCTCTGGAAATAAAGCAGAAGTTTATTTTTTTCATCCCATACATAACCTTTGAATTGTGAATTTTTTTAAAAAAATGCTAAAATGATGTATAGCGATTATCAGCTAATAATTTACAATCAATTAAAAGTGCACTTATTTAAATAGATAAAAAACAATTTAAATTAGTAATTATATTATTGAATGAGTAGGGACATTCCTGAGCTTTGAACTTATTGTAGGTTTGTAGGTCCTGGCTGCCGGGTGTCAGTCTGTGTGGCCCCTCATTGTATTGCCCTGGTAAAAGCAGTTTTTAAAAAAAACAAACATTTTATTTTGGGAGCCAATAATATATGTTCTTCAGGCTATAGTCCCACTTAGGCTACTTTCACACTAGCGTCGGTACGGGGCCGACGTACCGACGCATACTGTGCAAAAAATGCCCGATGTGGGCAGTGGAAGCAGTCTTAGGATGCTTCCGCCTCCCCATTGTAAGGTCCGGAGAGGAGGGGGCGGAGTTTCGGCCGTGCATGCGCGGTCGAAAATGGCGGACTCGACGCACAAAAAAATGTTACTAATAAAAGTCTATGGAGAAAAAATGCATCCTGCGGGCAACTTTGCAGGATGCGTTTTTTATCCACAACGACGCATTGCGACGTGCAGTGCACGACGCTAGTGTGAAAGTAGCCTTAGATATCTTCATCAGAGTCTGACATGGCACGTCATGCACCTAATGCAGAATACTTAGCTCATAGCTATATAAAGCCAGTTAGGGATTTGGTATAACCCCATTAGATTCTTTGGATTCTTGTGGTTGGAGATTTGTGCTGGGGAGTCGTTTTTTTTTTTAACTTCTATGCAACCCCCAAGATGGTGGCCACCAGAACTCTGCTTGCTGGGTAATGTGTGAAATTTGATGGCTCTCTTGTGAAAAGTAAACCCTATTAATCTGGACCTCACCTGTCCCTCCTTTTGCTGGGACTTTTATCACCTCTCAATTGGCCCTTCCTTTCTCCCCAACTAATCCTCTGATTAGTAGCTCAGTACACAGATGTCCCATTGATCAACAGCTGCTGTAGACGAAGGGAGAAATGGGGATTTCCAGCACATCCATCCAGTTTGAGTAAAATAATCAAAATTTATTTAGAACATTTTAAAAAACAACATTAAAAAGAAAGAGAGAGGAACTCTCTTTGCCTGACGCGTTTCTGCGCCAGAAACGCGTCAGGCAAAGAGAGTTCCTCTCTCTTTCTTTTTAATGTTGTTTTTTAAAATGTTCTAAATAAATTTTGATTATTTTACTCAAACTGGATGGATGTGCTGGAAATCCCCATTTCTCCCTTCGTCTACAGCAGCTGTTAATCACCGGCAGGTACGGCACCCATCAGTTACATTTATTTGCAACGGTTCTTAGATGCATGTCTCGGCGTGTCAAGCTTCAACCCTTCCTCTTCCCCCCTCCTCCTTTTTCTGAATTGTCCCATTGATCAGTTTTGTTTCATCAAGTTGGGACCCACATGCTTCAAATTCCTTGTGTCATCTAGAGAATAATCGCCCTGACTTAAACAAGTAGCAGAGAAAGCCCAGCAAAGGGCGACAGATGTCATTCATTGTAAAGTGCCACAAACAGATCAAACACTAGCCATCTATACAATCCCTTATCCATCTTTTTTGGAATTTTCCTATATGCTTAATCAAAGCCAAAGTGTGAAGAATAACCATTTCACACATGTCTAGAAAAGTCTGCTGCATATTATAAAGCCATGAAAGCCTAAGAATAGTTTAGGGCTTGTTATGCCATACGAAGGCAGAGGAGGATAAAAACTAAAAAAATGACAGCTGCAACTTTGTGGACAAAATGTGTCACTTGCTTCTAAAGACGTTGTGGAGCGGGTTGAAATGAGAGGAAGGAGTCTAGAGGTAAGACGCTTCATACATGGCGGAAATTTTGGCTTTACTCTGAGATATTGGTGAGGTCACAACAGTGTTTGCAAATTGTACTAAAGGTCATAAATTTAACAATAACATAAAAAATCTTAAAACTAATAATTTCATTAGATATATTAATATCTATTAATATATTTAATAACATTGTAAGTTTTAAGGTTTTTTATGTTATTGCTATATTGGTGAGGTCAATCAAATGTTTTTGGATTGGGCATGTTGGTTTTCAGCATAGCTAATGCTTTTTTGTATGCTAAAACACTGTTCAGAAAAGAAGAGGACCTAAATTCTAGTGCCACGTTTTGGGGTTAGCAATCCTAAAAGTCAATATTGACTTTTTAACAAGTCTTAAAACATGAGTTAGGTTAAAGGCCCCGTCACACTTAGCGACGCTAAAGGGATCCCGACAACGATACGACCTGTCAGGGATCGTTGCTGTGTCGCTATGTGGTCGCTGGTGAGATGTCAAACAGTGAGATCTTCCCAACGACGCAGCAGCGATGCGGCGACCTGTAGCGACCTGTACAACGATGTCACATGGCAGCTATTATGACGATTCAGACCTCGATGAGGGACGTCCTGTGTGACGTTGTAGTCAACGAGGTCGTTGGTAAGGTGTCAAACACAGCGATGTGTGCTACCCAGCGGGACCTCAACGTTCAAAAAAAGGTCCAGGCCATTCCGACACAACCAGCGATCTCACAGCAGGGGCCTGGTCGCTGCTACGTGTCAAACATAGCGAGATCGCTACTGAGGTCGCTGTTGCGTCACAAAACTTGTGACTCAGCAGCGATCTCGCTAGCGACCTCGCTTAGTGTGACGGGGGCTTAAGAATTCAAATCAGATACTCAATTTGCAGACTCATGTTTCAAGGTGTTTTCGACTCACAGCAGGTCTGATTTGGCTGGGTGAGAGGTCTCTGAAGGGGGCAGTAGAGTTCCTATCCTCTTCCTCTCTGAAAAGTTTATCTGCATGGCTGTGGAGACACGGGGTGGGGGATGTGTGTCAGTGGGTGCTCTAGTCCGCTGGCCCGAGATCACATGGACCAGGAATCATCCCACTGAACTCCCGCTCTTGTTTTCCCATGGGCATAATACTAAGACAACACAGGGTGAGGGTAAAACAGTGTGGCAATACTTTATTGAGCCACCAAACACACAATAGCATATAGAACAATCCCAGCAAACACACTAGATGGTGCAAAATGACAGAATCTCACCCGTCCGCTGTCTTGCTGGGATTAGAGTAACTGTGTCTTTTGTTTTTACTTATTTGGGACTATGATGACTCTGACAAGGTGGTAGGGAATAACATTTTATTATCACATCAATGTAGATGCTCAGCAAAAGAATATTGCTAGGAGTTCAAACAGTAGGCTATACATTCCCAAAGTACTGATATTACTCTCAGATACAAATTTCATCTTGGTGGGCCAGATGCTATTTAAGAACATGATGATGCATTATCCTAACATTGACTTTTTTGAGTTTACCATAAGTTTGTCTTTCAAACCATATAGGAGATTTCATGACCATCAGAGCTAACCGATATTGATGTCTTCTCTGTCCCTTGTGTAGAAACCTATTTACCACCAGATGAGGAACCCATGTAGATTATTGGTTGCTTCTGTGTTTTGGCACTTTACTAGATTATAGAGAAGCCACCAATTTAGTTGATATCGATGTGACTAGAATGTTGAAATTACCTCTCATTAAGTGTGAATGTTCTATTCAACTCAGTTCTGTGGGTTCTACCACTTCGTCAAAGGGAAAATCCTCTTCAAAATGTCTTTGGGTGAATAAACCTTGGTAAAAAGGCTCCATACACATCAGATGACTGTCAGTCGAACGATTGATTGGCTGAGAACTATCTCCTCCATTAACAGGAGCACTTGACTCAGCCAAGCTCCCCTGTGTTCTGTATGAGAGATCTGCTGATACCTCCCCTGACAATGGCTTATCTCCAAGAAGAACAAGAGGATTGGCCTTTGGAATTCCAAAATAGTAACATAGTAACATAGTAACATTGTTAGTAAGGCCGAAAAAAGACATTTGTCCATCCAGTTCAGCCTATATTCCATCATAATAAATCCCCAGATTTACGTCCTTCTACAGAACCTAATAATTGTATGATACAATATTGTTCTGCTCCAGGAAGACATCCAGGCCTCTCTTGAACCCCTCGACTGAGTTCGCCATCACCACCTCCTCAGGCAAGCAATTCCAGATTCTCACTGCCCTAACAGTAAAGAATCCTCTTCTATGTTGGTGGAAAAACCTTCTCTCCTCCAGACGCAAAGAATGCCCCCTTGTGCCCGTCACCTTCCTTGGTATAAACAGATCCTCAGCGAGATATTTGTATTGTCCCCTTATATACTTATACATGGTTATTAGATCGCCCCTCAGTCGTCTTTTTTCTAGACTAAATAATCCTAATTTCGCTAATCTATCTGGGTATTGTAGTTCTCCCATCCCCTTTATTAATTTTGTTGCCCTCCTTTGTACTCTCTCTAGTTCCATTATATCTTTCCTGAGCACCGGTGCCCAAAACTGGACACAGTACTCCATGTGCGGTCTAACTAGGGATTTGTACAGAGGCAGTATAATGCTCTCATCATGTGTATCCAGACCTCTTTTAATGCACCCCATGATCCTGTTTGCCTTGGCAGCTGCTGCCTGGCACTGGCTGCTCCAGGTAAGTTTATCATAACTAGGATCCCCAAGTCCTTCTCCCTGTCAGATTTACCCAGTGGTTTCCTGTTCAGTGTGTAATGGTGATATTGATTCCTTCTTCCCATGTGTATAACCTTACATTTATCATTGTTAAACCTCATCTGCCACCTTTCAGCCCAAGTTTCCAACTTATCCAGATCCATCTGTAGCAGAATACTATCTTCTCTTGTATTAACTGCTTTACATAGTTTTGTATCATCTGCAAATATCAATATTTTACTGTGTAAACCTTCTACCAGATCATTAATGAATATGTTGAAGAGAACAGGTCCCAATACCGACCCCTGCGGTACCCCACTGGTCACAGCGACCCAGTTAGAGACTATACCATTTATAACCACCCTCTGCTTTCTATCATTAAGCCAGTTACTAACCCATTTACACACATTTTCCCCCAGACCAAGCATTCTCATTTTGTGTACCAACCTCTTGTGCGGCACGGTGTCAAACGCTTTGGAAAAATCGAGATATACCACGTCCAATGACTCACCGTGGTCCAGCCTATAGCTTACCTCTTCATAAAAACTGATTAGATTGGTTTGATAGGAGCGATTTTCATAAGCCCATGCTGATATGGAGTTAAACAGTTATTCTCATTGAGATAATCTAGAATAACATCCTTCAGAAACCCTTCAAATATTTTACCAACAGTAGAGGTTAGACTTACTGGCCTATAATTTCCAGGTTCACTTTTAGAGCCCTTTTTGAATATTGGCACCACATTAGCTATGCGCCAGTCCTGCGGAACAGACCCCGTCGCTATAGAGTCCCTAAAAATAAGAAATAATGGTTTATCTATTACATTACTTAGTTCTCTTAGTACTCGTGGGTAGGGTTGAGCGAAACGGGTCGATCATTTTCAAAAGTCGCCGACTTTTGGCTAAGTCGGCGTCTCATGAAACCCGATCCGACCCCTGTGCTTGTCGGCCATGCGGTACGCGACTTTCGCGCCAAAGTCGCGTTTCAATGACGCGAAAAGCGCCATTTCTCAGCCAATGAAGGTGAACGCAGAGTGTGGGCAGCGTGATGACATAGATCCTGGTCCCCACCATCTTAGAGAAGGGCATTGCAGTGATTGGCTTGCTGTCTGCGGCGTCACAGGGGCTATAAAGGGGCGTTCCCGCCGACCGCCATCTTACTGCTGCTGATCTGAGCTTAGGGAGAGGTTGCTGCCGCTTCGTCAGAAGCAGGGAGAGCGTTAGGCAGGGTCCACTAACCACCAAACCGCTTGTGCTGCAGCGATTTCCACTGTCCAACACCACCTTCGGTGTGCAGGAACAGTGGAAGCTATTTTTTTTTTTTTTTCCTCAGCGCTGTAGCTCATTGGGCTGCCCTAGAAGGCTCCGTGATAGCTGTATTGCTGTGTGTACGCCACTGTGGAAACCAACTGCTTTTTTCAAAGCACATATCCTCTTGTTCCTTTCTGCACAGCTATCTTTTTTGTTTGTCCACACTTTTTATTTAATTTGTGCATCAGTCCACTCCTATTGCTGCCTGCCATACCTGGCTTAGATTACTGCAGGGAGATAGTAATTGTAGGACAGTCCCTGTTTTTTTTTTTTTTTTTTTTGTGGGAGATTAAGATTGGCATTTCTGCTACAGTGCCATCCCCGTGTGTGCCATCTCTCACTGAGTGGGCCATAGAAAGCCTATTTATTTTTTCCGTGATTTGTGTTCTAAATTCTACCTCAACACAAAAACACTACATCAATCAGTGGTAGAAAAATATTGGCCTCAGTCAGGGCTTGTGTGCCACTGCTGTGTGTGCTATCTCTTATTCAGTGGGCTATAGAAAGGCTATTTATTTATTTATTTTTTTTCTTATTATTTGGTTTCTAAAGTCTCCCTGAAAAAAATAAAAATAAATAAAAAAACAGTGGGAGAGTAATATTGCCCTTTCAGCTTGTGTGCCAGTCTTGACTCCTGGGTGTGCCACCTCTCTCTCTAATTGTGGGCCATAGAAAGCCTTTTTTTCTTTTTTTTTTTAAATATTATTGGGTTTCTAAAGTCTCCCTTAAAAAACAAAAAATACATAACAAAACAGTGGGAGAGTAATATTGCCTTTTCAGCTTGTGTGCCAGTCTTGACTCCTGGGTGTGCCACCTCTCTCTCTCATTCAGTGGGCCATAGAAAGGCTATTTATTTTTTTGGTTTTTTTAATATTATTTGGTTTCTAAAGTCTCCCTGAAAAAACAAAAAATACATAAAAAAACAGTGGGAGAGTAATATTGCCCTTTCAGCTTGTGTGCCAGTCTTGACTCCTGGGTGTGCCACCTCTCTCTCTCATTCAGTGGGCCATAGAAAGGCTATTTATTTTTTTGTTTTTTTTTAATATTATTTGGTTTCTAAAGTCTCCCTGAAAAAACAAAAAATACATAAAAAAACAGTGGGAGAGTAATATTGCCCTTTCAGCTTGTGTGCCAGTCTTGACTCCTGGGTGTGCCACCTCTCTCTCTCATTCAGTGGGCCATAGAAAGGCTATTTATTTTTTTGGTTTTTTTAATATTATTTGGTTTCTAAAGTCTCCCTGAAAAAACAAAAAACACATAAAAAAACAGTGGGAGAGTAATATTGCCCTTTCAGCTTGTGTGCCAGTCTTGACTCCTGGGTGTGCCACCTCTCTCCCTCTCATTCAGTGGGCCATAGAAAGCCTATTTATTTTTTTGTTTTTTTTAATATTATTTGGTTTCTAAAGTCTCCCTGAAAAAAAAAAAAACATAAAAAAACAGTGGGAGAGTAATATTGCCCTTTCAGCTTGTGTGCCAGTCTTGACTCCTGGGTGTGCCACCTCTCTCCCTCTCATTCAGTGGGCCATAGAAAGCCTATTTATTTTTTTTTTAAATATTATTGGGTTTCTAAAGTCTCCCTTAAAAAACAAAAAATACATAAAAAAACAGTGGGAGAGTAATATTGCCCTTTCAGTTTGTGTGCCAGTCTTGACTCCTGGGTGTGCCACCTCTCTCCCTCTCATTCAGTGGACCATAGAAAGGCTATTTATTTTTTTGTTTTTTTTAATATTATTTGGTTTCTAAAGTCTCCCTGAAAAAAAAAAAACATAAAAAAACAGTGGGAGAGTAATATTGCCCTTTCAGCTTGTGTGCCAGTCTTGACTCCTGGGTGTGCCACCTCTCTCCCTCTCATTCAGTGGGCCATAGAAAGCCTATTTATTTATTTTTTTTAAATATTATTGGGTTTCTAAAGTCTCCCTTAAAAAACAAAAAATACATAAAAAAACAGTGGGAGAGTAATATTGCCCTTTCAGCTTGTGTGCCAGTCTTGACTCCTGGGTGTGCCACCTCTCTCCCTCTCATTCAGTGGGCCATAGAAAGGCTATTTATTTTTTTGGTTTTTTTAATATTATTTGGTTTCTAAAGTCTCCCTGAAAAAAAAAAACATAAAAAAACAGTGGGAGAGTAATATTGCCCTTTCAGCTTGTGTGCCAGTCTTGACTCCTGGGTGTGCCACCTCTCTCTCTCATTCAGTGGGCCATAGAAAGGCTATTTATTTTTTTGGTTTTTTTAATATTATTTGGTTTCTAAAGTCTCCCTGAAAATAATAAAAAAAAAACTTAAAAAAACAGTGGGAGAGTAATATTGCCCTTTCAGCTTGTGCGCCAATCTTGACTCCTGGGTGTGCCACCTCTCTCTCTCTAATTGTGGGCCATAGAAAGCCTTTTTTTTTGTTTTTTTTTTTTATATTATTTGGTTTCTAAAGTCTCCCTGAGAAAAAAAAATAAATAAATTAGGTGGGAGATTAATATTGACATTAGTGCTTGAGTGACAGTCCTGCGTGTGTGTCATCTCTGTGATTTTGTGCCACAGAAAACAGAGTGTGTAACATTGTGCCTGATTTTCCTTGTGGTCTCACCAACCTGTTAAGGGATATTGAAATCATACTGAAGTTATAGCTCACCGTGTAAGTTGTTTGACAGCAACAAATAAAGTTACTTTGGTTAAGATTTTAAAACAATGAGGAAGTCTGGTGCAAGAGGTCGTCGTGGGCGTTCATTGTCAGCTGTTAATGATGGTAGTGGTAGTGGAGCATCAGGTGGTTGTGGGGATAAAAATATTCCACGTAAGTCTGGAGCTGTGGAGCCAGTTTCGTCGTCAGGCTACACAAGGCCTCGAACGCTCTCTTTTCTGGGAGTAGGAAAACCGCTTTTAAAGGCGGAGCAGCAACAGCAAGTTTTGGCTTACATTGCAGACTCAGCCTCTAGCTCTTTTGCCTCCTCTTCCGAAACTGGTAAATGTAAAAGCAGCGCGTCGCTTGTGGATGTTCACGGTCAGGGACAAGTCGCTTCCTTGTCCTCCTCAGCAAAAACTACAACAAGAGAGAAGGATGCAGCAGGCGACACAACGGGTCACTCCATGGAGCTCTTTACACATACCGTCCCTGGCTTAGAAAGTGAAACATTTAACAGGCCATGCCCATTACAAGTAGATTCTGACATGGAGTGCACTGATGCACAGCCACAGCCAGAGTACTATGCTGCTCCTTTGACTCAGACCACCACATTGCCCTCTCAGGGTACAGATCCACAATCAGACCCTGATGAGACTATGTTGCCCCGCCACGAACGCTATACCACCGACCGACACAGTGACACAGACGAAGTTGCACACGAGCTCGAAGAGGAGGTAATAGATGACCCAGTTATTGACCCCGATTGGCAGCCATTGGGGGAACAGGGTGCAGGCGGCAGTAGTTCAGAAGCGGAGGTGGAGGAGGGGCCGCAGCAGGCATCAACATCGCAACAGGTTCCATCTGCCGGGCCCGTATCTGGCCCAAAACGCGTGTCAAAGCCAAAACCTGTTGGAGGACAGCGTGGCCATCCGGTTAAAGCTCAGTCTGCAATCCCTGAAAAGGGATCCGAGTCTAGGAAGAGTGCAGTCTGGCATTTTTTTAAACAACATCCAACTGATCAGCGCAAAGTCATCTGTCAAAAATGTTCAACTAGCTTAAGCAGAGGTCAGAATCTGAAAAGTCTAAATACTAGTTGCATGCATAGACACTTAACCACCATGCATTTTCAAGCCTGGACTAACTACCAAACGTCCCTTAAGGTTGTAGCACCCTCGGCCAATGAAGCTAGTCAGCAACGCAACATCCCTTCCGTCACTGTAAGGCCACCATTTTCCGCACCACCGGCAGTATCTGTGCAGGTTTCTTTGCCAGCCAAAAGCAGTCAGGGTCAGGGAATCACCAGTTTTGTAGGAGGAAATATTGCATCTAGGGCACCGGCGGAAACAATACCGTCTCCAACCGTCTCTCAGTCTGCCATGTACACCGGCACACCCGAAAGTTCCACGATCTCCAGCTCTCCAGTCCAGCTCACCCTACATGAGACTCTGGTTAGAAAAAGGAAGTACTTATCCTCGCATCCGCGTACACAGGGTTTTAACGCCCACATAGCTAGACTAATCTCGTTAGAGATGATGCCCTACCGGTTAGTTGAAAGCGAAGCTTTCAAGGCCCTGATGGAGTACGCTGAACCACGATACGAGCTACCCAGTCGACACTTTTTTTCCAGAAAAGCCATCCCAGCCCTGCACCAGCATGTTAAACAGCGCATCGTCCATGCACTCAGGCAATCTGTGAGTACAAAGGTGCACCTGACTACAGATGCATGGACCAGTAGGCATGGCCAGGGACGTTATGTGTCCATCACGGCACACTGGGTGAATGTGGTGGATGCAGGGTCCACAGGCGACATCAATTTAGGGACAGTTGTGCCTAGCCCACGGTCTAGGAAACAGTTGGCTGTAGGCGTTCGCACCCCCTCCTCCTCCTCCTCCTCCTCGTCCTCCTGCAGAAGCTACAGCTCTTCCACAGAACGCAGTCTGCCAACCACTCCATCGGCAGATGACACTGTTGCACACCAGTTGTCCCATTATGGGCCAGCTACTGCCAAGCGTCAGCAGGCTGTATTGGCTATGAAGTGTTTGGGCGACAACAGACACACCGCGGAAGTTCTGTCCGAGTTCTTGCAACAAGAAACGCAGTCGTGGCTGGGCACAGTAGATCTTGAGGCAGGCAAGGTAGTGAGTGATAACGGAAGGAATTTCATGGCTGCCATCTCCCTTTCCCAACTGAAACACATTCCTTGCCTGGCTCACACCTTAAACCTGGTGGTGCAGTGCTTATTGAAAACTTATCCTGGGTTCTCCGACCTGCTCCTCAAAGTGCGTGCACTTTGCTCACATATCCGACGTTCGCCTGTACACGCCAGCCGTATGCAGACCTATCAGCGGTCTTTGAACCTTCCCCAGCATCGCCTAATCATAGACGTTGCAACAAGGTGGAACTCAACACTGCACATGCTTCAGAGACTGTGCCAACAGAGGCGTGCTGTTATTTATTTGTGGGAGGATACACGGGCAGGCAGTAGGATGGCAGACATGGAGTTGTCAGGTGTGCAGTGGTCTAAGATACAAGACATGTGTCAAGTCCTTCAGTGTTTTGAGGAATGCACACGGCTGGTTAGTGCAGACAACGCCGTAATAAGCATGAGCATCCCCCTAATGCGTCTGCTGATGCAAAGTTTGACGCACATAAAGGAGCAGGCGTCTGCACCAGAGGAAGAGGAAAGCCTTGATGACAGTCAGCCATTGTCTGGTCAGGGCAGTGTACAGGACGAGGTAGCGGGCGAAGAGGAGGTGGAGGACGAGGAGGATGATGGGGATGAGTATATTTTTAATGCCGAACCTTTCCCGGGGGCACAGGAAATTGGTTGCGTGTCACGGCCGGGTTCTGGTTTTTTGAGGGACACAAGTGACGTAGATTTGCCTGCAACTGCCCCTCAACCAATCACAACCGGAGATTTGACAACTGGAACTTTGGCCCACATGGCGGATTATGCCTTACGTATCCTAAAAAGGGACACACGCATTACGAAAATGATGAACGATGACGATTACTGGTTGGCCTGCCTCCTTGATCCACGCTATAAAGGCAAATTGCAAAATATTATGCCACATGAGAACTTGGAACTAATATTAGCAACCAAACAATCAACTCTTGTTGACCGTTTGCTTCAGGCATTCCCAGCACACAGCGCACGTGATCGTTCTCACACGAGCTCCAGGGGGCAGCAGACTAGGAGTGTTAGGGGTGCACACATCAGAAGTGGCGTTGGACAGAGGGGTTTTCTGACCAGGTTGTGGAGTGATTTTGCTATGACCGCAGACAGGACAGGTACTGCTGCATCAATTGAAAGTGACAGGAGACAACATTTGTCCAGTATGGTTACTAACTATTTTTCATCCCTTATCGATGTTCTCCCTCAACCGTCATTCCCATTTGATTACTGGGCCTCCAAATTAGACACCTGGCCAGAATTGGCAGAATATGCATTGCAGGAGCTTGCTTGCCCGGCAGCAAGTGTCCTATCAGAAAGAGTATTCAGTGCTGCAGGTTCAATATTAACCGAAAAAAGGACTCGTCTGGCTACCCAAAATGTTGACGATCTAACATTCATTAAAATGAACCACAACTGGATTTCGAAATCTTTTGCCCCACCTTGCTCGGCCGACACCTAGCTTTCCTATGAAAAGCTCTTGCCTGTGAATTACTTTTCTAATGTCTAATTTGCTGCAGCTGATTGTACAGCATACGACATGTTTACACCTCCCTAAATGGCCAAACTCCCCACACGGGGCCGTGGTATCGCGACTTGGCGCAAGCACCCGTGAGACTGCTGTTTGTCTGAAGAGGTGGGTGTGCTCGCTTTTGGTTGACGGCATTGCTACTGGGTCCCTCATAGTACAATGTAGTGTCTCTGGCGGTGGTGGTGCGCACCCAACGTCAGACACACCGTTGTAACATGAGGGGCCCTGGGGCGGTCCCGCCGGCCTCAAGAGAGTTCCCCCCTACCCCAGCTCAAAATGTGCTCTACCACGTGCAAAATTATGTCGCACAGCTGCACCAATCTTTAGTCTATTCGCTGACATCATTCAATGTCTGGCACTGACAATACAAATTTGTAGACATCTATGATGCAACTTAAAGTAGTCTGTGTCTGTGTCCTATATTGGCACCATTAAATAGTTACTGCCAAATTACTATGTCAGAAACTCAGTAGATGAGACCACCCCTGTACCTAAGTATGCCACCTTTTTTTTTGTTTTGGTTGTTTTGCGAGACATTAACATCTATTTATATTTTGGGAGTACTGGGACAGACACTCCTTGCACTACTCCTCCACTCACCACCAAGCTGCCCGTGTATCCATGTAACCGCTGTAAAACTGCCATGAGCCTATTGTTTGTTATTTTAGGCCTTTGATAGCCTGTCTGCGGTCCCTACTTTAAATACTCCTCCACTCACCACCAAGCTGCCTGCCCGTGTATCCATGTAACCGCTGTAAAACTGCCATGAGCCTATTGTTTGTTATTTTAGGCCTTTGATAGCCTGTCTGCGGTCCCTACTTTAAATACTCCTCCACTCACCACCAAGCTGCCTGCCCGTGTATCCATGTAACCGCTGTAAAACTGCCATGAGCCTATTGTTTGTTATTTTAGGCCTTTGATAGCCTGTCTGCGGTCCCTACTTTAAATACTCCTCCACTCACCACCAAGCTGCCTGCCCGTGTATCCATATGACCGCTGTAAAACTGCCATGAGCCTATTGTTTGTTATTTTAGGCCTTTGATAGCCTGTCTGCGGTCCCTACTTTAAATACTCCTCCACTCACCACCAAGCTGCCTGCCCGTGTATCCATGTAACCGCTGTAAAACTGCCATGAGCCTATTGTTTGTTATTTTAGGCCTTTGATAGCCTGTCTGCGGTCCCTACTTTAAATACTCCTCCACTCACCACCAAGCTGCCTGCCCGTGTATCCATGTAACCGCTGTAAAACTGCCATGAGCCTATTGTTTGTTATTTTAGGCCTTTGATAGCCTGTCTGCGGTCCCTACTTTAAATACTCCTCCACTCACCACCAAGCTGCCTGTGTATCCATGTAACCGCTGTAAAACTGCCATGAGCCTATTGTTTGTTATTTTAGGCCTTTGGTAGCCTGTCTGCGGTCCCTACTTTAAATACTCCTCCACTCACCACCAAGCTGCCTGCCCGTGTATCCATGTAACCCCTGTAAAACTGCCATGAGCCTATTGTTTGTTATTTTAGGCCTTCGAAGCCTGTCTGCGGTCCCTCCTTCCAGTAGGCCTCCACTGACCAGACCACTGCTGCCCGTGTACCCCTGGAACCAATTTTAAAGTGCCTACAGCCAGCCCATTTTATTGTGTTAGGCTTTCGAAGCCTGTCTGCGGTCCCTCCTTCCACTAGGCCTCCACTGACCAGACCACTGCTGCCCGTGTACCCCTGGAACCAATTTTAAAGTGCCTACAGCCAGCCCATTTTATTGTGTTAGGCCTTCGAAGCCTGTCTGCGGTCCCTCCTTCCACTAGGCCTCCACTGACCAGACCACTGCTGCCCGTGTACCCCTGGAACCAATTTTAAAGTGCCTACAGCCAGCCCATTTTATTGTGTTAGGCCTTCGAAGCCTGTCTGCGGTCCCTCCTTCCACTAGGCCTCCACTGACCAGACCACTGCTGCCCGTGTACCCCTGGAACCAATTTTAAAGTGCCTACAGCCAGCCCATTTTATTGTGTTAGGCCTTCGAAGCCTGTCTGCGGTCCCTCCTTCCAATAGGCCTACACTGACAAAGGTACACCTGACAACAGACACATGGACCTGTAGGCATGGCCACGGAAGGTTACGTGTCCTTTGTGGCTCAATGGGTTAATGTATTGGATGCATGGTCCACACAGGGGACAGCCTGCTAAGTCTGTCTGCAGTCCCTAATTCAAGTTGTCCTCAACTGAATAAAGCTGAGCTTCTACCTTCCGGCTCTGATTAACTGCTGTTTTTGAACACATTGGTGGTTCCGGCCTACTAACGGTGTCTGCCCCTGCCTGGTGTTGCCCTCAACTGAATAAAGCTGAGCTTCAACCTTCTGGCTCTCATTAAGTGTTTTTTAAAAAACAAAATGGTGGTTAGGGCCTACTAACGGCTTGTGCCCCTCCCTGGTGTTGCCCTCAACTGAATAAAGCTGAGCTTCTACCTTCCGGCTCTGATTAACTGCTGTTTTTAAACACATTGGTGGTTCCGGCCTACTAACGGTGTCTGCCCCTGCCTGGTGTTGCCCTCAACTGAATAAAGCTGAGCTTCAACCTTCTGGCTCTCATTAAGTGTTTTTTAAAAAACAAAATGGTGGTTAGGGCCTACTAACGGCTTCTGCCCCTCCCTGGTGTTGCCCTCAACTGAATAAAGCTGAGCTTCTACCTTCCGGCTCTGATTAACTGCTGTTTTTAAACACATTGGTGTTTCCGGCCTACTAACGGTGTCTGCCCCTCCCTGGTGTTGCCCTCAACTGAATAAAGCTGAGCTTCTACCTTCCGGCTCTGATTAACTGCTGTTTTTAAACACATTGGTGGTTCCGGCCTACTAACGGTGTCTGCCCCTGCCTGGTGTTGCCCTCAACTGAATAAAGCTGAGCTTCAACCTTCTGGCTCTCATTAAGTGTTTTTTAAAAAACAAAATGGTGGTTAGGGCCTACTAACGGCTTCTGCCCCTCCCTGGTGTTGCCCTCAACTGAATAAAGCTGAGCTTCAACCTTCTGGCTCTCATTAAGTGTTTTTTAAAAAACAAAATGGTGGTTAGGGCCTACTAACGGCTTCTGCCCCTCCCTGGTGTTGCCCTCAACTGAATAAAGCTGAGCTTCTACCTTCCGGCTCTGATTAACTGCTGTTTTTAAACACATTGGTGGTTCCGGCCTACTAACGGTGTCTGCCCCTCCCTGGTGTTGCCCTCAACTGAATAAAGCTGAGCTTCAACCTTCTGGCTCTCATTAAGTGTTTTTTAAAAAACAAAATGGTGGTTAGGGCCTACTAACGGTGTCTGCCCCTCCCTGGTGTTGTCCTCAACTGAACAAAGCTGAGCTTCCACATTCTGGCTTTCGGCCTATACTATCAGATATTAAACTGCATTTGGCCTACTAGTGTGGTTAGGCCCTTGAAACAGTGTCTGCTGCTCTTGGGTTTGCTACTCCACTGAACAAAGCAATGCCGCCTGTTTAGTCCTGTTACCAATTTTGATCTGCATTTAGCCTACTTTATTCTTTGGCCCTATATCTGTTTCCTCATCATCCTGCCCATTGCCCAGCCTCTGCTAGATGAGTCTGCTGGTACATTGACCTAGACCACTACATTCCCCTTATACTCTACACAGCCAGAATCTGACCCTGCTGAAAGTAAGGTTCCCCTTCCCGCATATTATACCACCTTACACAGGGACAAAGAGGAAGGTGCAGATGAAAGTGCAGGTTCCTTCATCAGGTGGGGGGGCATACTCGTTGGCGACGTCACTGGCACAGGGCCACTCAGAGTACGCAAAAGTGTCGCTGCTGGTGGGAGGCGCCCCCGCCATGCAAACACACCGCCGTACTTTGAGGGGCCCTGTGCCAGTGCCAATGCGAACGAGTGGGCTCCCCCTGCTTTCTCAGGATCACAGCACTTGCAACGTTGAAATACTTACCTCTCCCTGCTCCACCGCCATGACATAGTCCATGTTTCCTGGGCCCACTAAAACCTTGAACCAGCCCTACCCCCACAACTTTTGCCAAATGACCCCCAATTTCCAGTGCCCAACTATTATTATAAAGTTAATTAAGATTGACAAGCTTCAGAAAACAAGAATGGATGTTTTTGGCAGTAAAATGTGCACTGTAGGTGTTTTCCTGGCCTCCACTCACTGCCGGCTATGCTTCCCCATTGACTTGCATTGGGTTTCGTGTTTCGGTCGATCCCCGACTTTTAGCGATAATCGGCCGACTTCACTCGACTCGACTCTGGACTAAATCGGGTTTCACAAAACCCGACTCGATCTTAAAAAAATGAAAGTCGCTCAACCCTACTCGTGGGTGTATGCCATCCGGACCCCGAGATTTATCTATTTTAATCTTATTTAGCCGGTTTCGCACCTCTTCTTGGGTTAGATTGGTGACCCTTAATATAGGGTTTT
Organism: Ranitomeya variabilis; assembly: GCF_051348905.1. Taxonomy (NCBI): domain Eukaryota; kingdom Metazoa; phylum Chordata; class Amphibia; order Anura; family Dendrobatidae; genus Ranitomeya; species Ranitomeya variabilis. The sequence continues at coordinate 487,728,344 of NC_135233.1, read as the reverse complement.
CATTGTTTCTTGGGATTTCACCTGGCATTTCATTTTCCACCGTGAATACCGTGGAGAAGAAGGTGTTTAATAACCGTGGAGAAGAAGGTGTTTAATATGTTAGCCTTTTCCTCGTCATCTGCAACCATTCTTTCCTCACTATTTTTTAAGGGGCCTACATTTTCAGTTTTTATTCTTTTACTATTGATATAGTTGAAGAACAGTTTGTGATTAGTTTTACTCTCCTTAGCAATGTGCTTCTCTGTTTGCTTTTTGGCAGCTTTAATTAGTTTTTTGGATAAAGTATTTTTCTCCCTATAGTTTTTTAGAGCTTCAATGGTGCCATCCTGCTTTAGTAGTGCAAATGCTTTCTTTTTACTGTTAATTGCCTGTCTTACTTCTTTGTTTAGCCACATTGGGTTTTTCCTATTTCTAGTCCTTTTATTCCCACAAGGTATAAACCGCTTACAGTGCCTATTTAGGATGTTCTTAAACATTTTTCATTTATTATCTGTATTCTTATTTCTGAGGATATTGTCCCAGTCTACCAGATTAAGGGCATCTCTAAGCAGGTCAAACTTTGCCTTCCTAAAGTTCAGTGTTTTTATGACTCCCTGACAAGTCCCCCTAGTGAAAGACAGGTGAAACTGTACAATATTGTGGTCGCTATTTCCTAGATGCCCGACCACCTGCAGATTTGTTATTCTGTCAGGTCTATTAGATAGTATTAGGTCTAAAAGTGCTGCTCCTCTGGTTGGATTCTGCACCAAGTGTGAAAGATAATTTTTCTTGGTTATTAGCAGAAACCTGTTGCCTTTATGGGTTTCACAGGTTTCTGTTTCCCAGTTAATATCCGGGTAGTTAAAGTCCTCCATAACCAGGACCTCATTATGGGTTGCAGCTTCATCTATCTGCTTTAGAAGTAGACTTTCCATGATTTCTGTTATATTTGGGGGTTTGTAACAGACCCCAATGAGAATTTTGGGTCTCATTGATCCTTCTTTCCCTTAAAATTATCTGTTGGGGGAGAGTTAGGTGGCCCACATTCACATTAGACTGATGTCCATTCCTGCTTACACTGGTGGATTTAACTTACGTTATTTTAATGAGTATGTGTGCCTTATCTCACCAAAGAAAGTAGAGACTCAAAGTGCAAGAACGGTCTGTAAGTGAATATTTCTGGACCTTATATATTGGATTAATTCAATAAGAAAAAAAAATACATTTGATAAAAAAAACAGTAAAATGTATGTGACCAAATGAGTGACAGACTGATACAAAATGACAGTAAAACCTTCCTATGGGAGACCATTCTAGGCATGCACCCATTACCTATTGTGAATGGTGGGAGCTATTTTATTATCGGTCATTATAATTCTGCCTGTGATAATAATGTGACTGTTGAAAAGTCAACTGTACAGAAGCAGAAGTTTGAGTCTAGTACCAGTCTTTGAAAAATATCCCATGAAATGTTTAAGAATTGCAAACATTTTTCTACAAAGCTTCCTCATTTCACGGGCTCAATAGTAATTGGACACATTTAGTTCACCATAAATAAAATGTTCATTTAATACTTTGTAGAGAATCCTTTGCAGGCAATGACTGTCTGAGGTCTGGAAGACATCGATGTCAACAAATGCTGAGTTTCCTCTTTTGTGATGTTTTGTCAGGCGTTTACCGCAGCTGACTTCAGATGTTGCTTGTTTGCAGGTTTTCTGCCTTAAATTTTGTCTTAAGCATGTGAGATGCTGCTCGATGGGGTTGAGATTTGATGATTGACTCAGCCATTACAGAATTTTCCACTTCTTTGCCTTAAGAAACTCCTGTGTTGCTTTCACAGTATGTTTTGGGTTAATGTCCATCTGTACTGTGAAGCACCGTCCAATCAACTGTGCTGCATTTGGTTAAATTAGAGCAGAAAGAATAGCCCTGTACACTTCAGAATTCCTCCAGCTGCTCCTGTCCTGTCTACTAGTGACCCAGTACTATTGCAAGCCATGCATGCCCATGCCATCACACTGCCTCCAATATGATTTACAGAGGATGTAGTGTGCTTTGGATCATGATCTATTACAGGCCTACCGCATGTTGGTGGCTTCTAAATGCAAATGCCACACCTAGAATCAGCTCCAGACCTTTTACCTGCTTATTTAATTATGAATTTACAAGGGAATAGTCCATGCAGCCCATTAAAGAAATTTTTAGATAATTGTCAAATTACTTTTGGTCCCTTGAAAAAAAGTCAGCTACATATTAAAGAGCTATAATTACTAAACTCTTACTGCAATTATGATGTGAATACCCTCAAATTAAGTCTGCATTTTTGTCCCATATTGGTTATATATCCATATCTTGAATACATCTTGGTAAACATCTAAAATGCCAAGACTTCTGTCACTGTCCATATAATTCTGGACCGAACTGTACATATATTTTTTGTTGTACGTTATATATAAATCTCTCTCTCTCTCTCTCTATATATATATATATATATATATACACACATCACGTTTAAATATATATAGAGTTAAGTCCAGAAATATCTATTTGATCAATAGATAATTTTATAATGACACACTCCTTTAAAAGGAACAAAATGTATGAATGTGACTTTTCTCAATTTCCTACTATGTGTTCTCAAACCAGAAGTCCTGCTATGGGGCCTTATCTCTTAAAGCCTTCCTTTTCAATGGGTAAGGGTACTGTCACACAGTCACACTTTGATCGCTACGACGGTACGATTCGTGACGTTCTAGCTGCAGTGTCTGACACGCAGCAGCGATCAGGGATCCTGCTGAGAATCGTACGTCGTAGCAGATCGTATGGAACTTTCTTTCGTCGCTGGATCTCCCGCTGACATCGCTGGATCGTTGTGTGTGACAGCGATCCAGCGATGTGTTCGCTTGTAACCAGGGTAAACATCGGGTAACTAAGCGCAGGGCCGCGCTTAGTAACCCGATGTTTACCGTGGTTACCAGCGTAAAAGTAAAAAAAAACCAAACAGTACATACTCACATTCCGGTGTCTGTCCTCCGTCGTCTCAGCTTCTCTGCACTGTGAGCGCCTGCCAGCCGGAAAGCGAGCACAGCGGTGACGTCACCGCTGTGCTTTCCGGCTCTGCTGCTTACACAGTGGAGAGAAGCAGAACGCCGGGGGACAGACACCGGAATGTAAGTATGTACTGTTTGTTTTTTTTACGTTTACGCTGGTAACCAGGGTAAACATCGGGTTACTAAGCGCGGCCCTGCGCTTAGTAACCCGATGTTTACCCTGGTTACCCGGGGACTTCGGCATCGCTCCAGCGCCGTGATTGCACAGTGTGACCGCAGTCTACGACGCTGGAGCGATACTCATAAGACGCTGCAACGTCACGGATCGTGCCGTCGTAGCATCCAAAGTGTGACTGTGTGACAGTACCTTAAGTCTTTTAGGAAAAGGGTGGTTGGAAAAGGGGATTGGAATGTGTTTTATCTCTATTTCACTCTCCAATGACAATTACTCCCATTCCCACTCCCTGCACACAATAGGGCTGCTACTTCAAATGAGCCTTCCTCAAAAAACAACAAATGAAACACATAATTAGATTCTAGAAACTCAACGCTGAGATTAGGATAAATTTCATAAGTGACATCTCCAACCTATGAAGTCAAGACAGAGGTCCATATTTTGTAATTTCTCCTAAAATTTTTCTATGAGCAAACTTTGTAAGTGTGAAAAGTGTTTTTGACAACTTTTTATGTTAGTCTCTTACATCAACACGTTTATATCTTTACGGTGTATTCCCAGGAGCATATAATGGTGTTAATTTCCAAACTTTATACAACATGTGAGATTTTTATAATTTTTTTTCACAGGTATGCAATGAAAATTAATCGCAAATCAATCAAAATGTATGCCACAATATATGAACCTTTTACTCAACTTTTAAAAACAAATTGCTAGTACATGGTATCTGTGCACAGTATCTACGAGAAATTCTGATTTAATTGCCGGTTGTTAGGGATGAGGGGACTGTGGATGTTTGGTTTCATTGGGTTCGACAGAACTGTAGTTTAAAGTTCTGTTCGGCCTACAAACTTGACCCTGAATACAAACTCAGTAGAAGTCAATGGAGACCTGAACTTCAGTGCTTTAAAATGGCTGTAAAATGGTCATAATAAGGGCTAAGAGGGAGCAAAAGGAAGCCAAATGGAGGTAAGAGCAGGACAATTTCCCTGCAAATAAAAGTGAATAGAAAAATTGCTTAAAATAACATAGAATAAAAAAATTTGTAATCTAGAACTAAGAGTCGAGTTCCAACTGAAGGTGGAGGTTGAGGAGGAGGTGGGGGTAGTGGTGTAGGTGGAAGAGGTGTAGAAGGAAGAGGTAATCAAAGTTTATTTTTATGGAGCTAATCTAAAAGAACATAAAATTTACCAAACAAAAAATATCAATGCAGACCCAGGAGACGGAGGTCCAAGTGGGGGAAGTGGACGTTGAAGTTTGGATGGAAGAGGCGTAGGAGGAGGAAGTAGCCAACACTGTTTTTTCTTTTTTCTTGATTTTTTTTGGGCGTACTCTGAAACAGGCAGCATAATTATTAGCTACCCATTTTCTCTCTGTGTACAGTCTGTGTAATATTCTACACTTTTTTTGGTGAAAAGAATTAGGAGAACATCAAATAGGAGACGTTGCCATGTTGCTGCTGGTGCAGGTGGAGCGCCCAGTCTGGGACTAGGGGTACCCGGTACCAGGTCTGGTGGACATTAAAGGGCAGGTCACAGTGGCAGCGACCCAGTTCATGGCCCTGGGCATCCAAATTAAAGGAAAGGTCTTTAAAGGGGTTATTAGGAATAAGAATGTGCGTGATGCCACCTGTGGTATTCGGTCAGAGGTGACCGACGCTGCTTATAGGGGTCCTCTGGGGAGTGATGGCACTGCAGCAAGGATGCTATGACTTCCCACAGGTCCCAAGGGCTCCCAGATGACACAAGGTTGCAGTCTCTTTACCTGTTTACTGGTGATTCACGGCCACAGTCCAGGGTACCGGTAACAGATGTTGGTGAGGTCTGGTCCCCCTGGAAGCGAATATAGATCCCTCTTTCAGGTGACGTTGTAATAAAATAAACCCAAGATGAAAAATGCCTGACTAGTGTTCTCCCACATGCTCTCAACCCACGTGGGGAAGCCAATATAGGAGACACAATTATGGAAAAAGGACAATCCTGCTATATGAAAAAAACCAGAAAAAATTGGAGTGCATGTCCAAAAGAAATAATAATATCAAATTTTATTAAGTTACACAAGTAAGAAAAAAACATGTATCACAATACTTTTATAAAACGGTATATAAGACTTCAGACAAAGGTAGGCAGTACAGACCGAAAAAACAGTGCTGTTCACTAAAAACGCCATAAATACAAAAAATCATATGCATAATGCAAACAATGAAGACGGGCACCGAGTCTAGGATCAATGAGGCCGTGTAGAAAAAGTGCAATAAGCCCTGTACACAGGCTCGTATATTCACCCGCCCCCTGACGAAGCTGACGCGAAACGCGCGTTGGGGCAACGGTGCTGTTCATTTCTGACGCCAGTAATTGGGTAAGAGGTTAGGGATGGGTGGACTGGTTTAATAATGAATATACGAGCCTGTGTACAGGGCTTATTGCACTTTTTCTACACGGCCTCATTGATCCTAGACTCGGTGCCCGTCTTCATTGTTTGCATTATGCATATGATTTTTTGTATTTATGGCGTTTTTAGTGAACAGCACTGTTTTTTCGGTCTGTACTGCCTACCTTTGTCTGAAGTCTTATATACCGTTTTATAAAAGTATTGTGATACATGTTTTTTTCTTACTTGTGTAACTTAATAAAATTTGATATTATTATTTCTTTTGGACATGCACTCCAATTTTTTCTGTTTTTTTTCAGGTGACGTTGTAAGCCTTCCTTCTTGCACTGTAAGGTGAGTCCCTTGCTGCCTAAGGCTCCACACAAGGTTCTCTCTTTCCCTGTCCTAAGACAGTACCCGCATGGTAGGCAACGCAAGCCTTTTTACAGGTGTCTCTATAATGACTCCGGACTCTGTATGTTGCTGTACCTTCGGGTGTGGGTGCGGACAGACAACCTGAAGTCTTCTGCCCTCCGGTTTTGCTATGGGACATACAGTTCCACACAGCCTTTGGGCTCCCACTGCCCAGTTCTTGTGCTTCAGCATGGAAGGAGCTCAGTCGCAGCTCTCCTCCAGCTCCTTAATTCTCCTGTGCTTCTTCCCTCTGGCACATTCTACAGATGCAATGCTGCCTGCTTCTCCTCTCTGGCCTGGAGCTGCAGCACCATATAGCCGCCTGGCTCCAGCTTTCCTGCTTATTCTCCTCTCTCCTCCAACTGTCTGCTCCAACTCCCTCCTCAGACTACCTTCTCCTTTGGTCTCCCAGGACCAACTCCCTCTAACTCCTCCTCCAAGCCAGAACATGTAACTAGGGAAGCTCCCCTGAAATTGGGTTCTGAGCTCCTCCTTCTGGCCTGGAATCAGAACATGTTGCATATATGTACCACCTGTTAAAGGGATCCTCCTCACTTCCAGGCATGGCATCACCCTCCCCGAAAGGAAGGCAACACCACTGTAACAACCAGGTTGCTGGGGTAATACACTGGTGTAGCTGCTACAGAGAGAGAGGTCGTAATCGATCTGTGCCTGCAACATTCTGTGTCATTTTGTAGGCCCAAGTACCATTGGATGAATGGTAAGGCCAGAACATGTAGAGGTGGTTTTAGATTGTTTGGCTGAGAGTGAATGTAGTTCCTTCGAGTCCCAAGTCATGCAGCAGTCACTTCTGATTTTTAATGACTCTGCTAGCTGTGGTTCCATGGGCCATCCACCTGACCCTGACCCACATTTGGAAGAGTTTGAGTGCTCTGATGCCCAACCACTTGTTCTGTTGGTGGATGAGTACATGGTAGTCTAAACAGTCAGTGGACCAGCGCAACACATCACTGATGATGATGACGAAACACAGATGCCAACTGCTGTGACTTTTTGCTGTGTGTAGACTGGCAAGTAGGGTAGGGGTGAGATCTCGGTGGAACATCATGTGGGGGATTATAATTATTGTTTATGCTAAGAGCACCATTTATTTTATGGTAATGTACATGAGGAGAGGTTACACACAGAACACAAAAAGAAATTACAATAAACCACCTAATAGTGACAGCCAGGTACAGAGGGCAGAGAACTCTAGCCTTGCGGCCTTACATTCTACATGATAATGGAGAAGGAGACAGTAGGTTCAGGGGTTGCAGCAGCTCCAGTGTTGATGAGGCGGCAGCTCTGGTAGTGGTGATGTGAAACCGCGGTCATGGCAGGCTGTAAGCTGTTCTGAAGATATGGATTTTCAAGTTTTGCTTAAAAGTTCAGAATATAGGGGCTAATTGGACGTGTTGGGACAGAATTCTACACAATGGGGGATACTCGCGAGAAGTCTGGCAGGTGATTAGATGAGGAACCTACCAATTGTGAAGGAGAGAAGGAGGTCTAGGAGGACCAGGGATTACGTGGTGGGAGATATCGGGAGATCGGTTAAGACATATGTGGGGGATAAAGATTATGGATGGCTCTGTAAGTCAGGGTTAGTAGCTTGAAGTGGATATGTTATGGAATTGAGAGACAATGAAGGGATTTGCAAAGGGGAGAAGTGGAGGACTAGCGAGGATAAAAGTGGATTATTAGGGCAGCAGAATTGAGGACAGACTAGAGAGGTGTGATGATGTGATGTGGATGATGAGATCTTAGACCCCACAAGGAGTCAAATCCATCCGAGTGACATGGGCAGTTGGGAGGAATAGGTTGTGATAATGCTGCCTCAGCTGCACGGCAAAAGAGGGAGCAGGGTGCAAAAGCATAGCAGCTGGCCCCTAGCCAGTACGTCGGCTGCTACTATCAAATGCACCAACGAATTGAGCACACCAAAGACAGCTCAAAGGAGCTCCCTGACAAGATGGGTTATTTGCATGCTGTGTTGTCAGAGATTGAAGTGAGACACAAATGTCCTTAACCTGAGCACCACCTGCATGACAAGGCATCTGCATGCATAGCACGAATTGCAGTAAACAACTGAAAATCCAGGAAAGGATCTGAGCCTCCTCCTGCTCCCTTTCTGCAGAAGTCTCGTCCTATTCCTCCCACTTCCAAGCAACAAGGCCACTTGGCTTCCCTCAAAGAGAGGATATGACAGCACCACCACCAGCAGTATCACTGAGCAACTCCACACTTTCCTATTAAAGCGTTCAGCTGTACGTCCCTCAAACACTGGATACCATATTTTACTTGTGGCCTCACAAGTGATTTCTAAAGGGCTAGCAATATGTTGGGATCAAGGTAACTACAGTTTGTGGTTCCCAGCTGCCACTACTTTCCCAGGTGGTCTTTCCCTGTCCTGCACAAACATGTTGTTAGATCTGTGTATCATCAGTATAGAGATGATACTGAAAGTTGTGGGACTCTATGAGCTGTTCCAATCCAAAATTGTAGATGTAGAAGAGCAGAGGTCTTAGAACTGAAGTTTGGGGGACACCTGTTATGACCCCAGTGGACAGGGTCTCAGAGGAACGTGTAAGTCTGCGAGATACAAAAATCCAGCTCATAGGACTGTGGTAACTGGGTTGACCAAATAGCTACTCCTAACGCCAACACTAGAAGTAGCCGGGGATCATGCCTACGGTGATCGCTAGATGACTCGCGCCAGCCGGAGAATCTAACTACCCCTAGGAGAAGAAAACAAAGACCTCTCTTGCCTCCAGAGAAAGGGACCCCAAAGCAAGATACAAGCCCCCCACAAATAATAACGGTGAGGTAAGAGGAAATGACAAACACAGAAATGAACCAGGTTCATCAAAGAGAGGCCAGCTTACTAATAGCAGAATAAAGCAAGATAACTTATCTGGTCAACAAAAACCCTATAAAAATCCACGCTGGAGATTCAAGAACCCCCGAACCGTCTAACGGTCCGGGGGGAGAACACCAGCCCCCTAGAGCTTCCAGCAAAGGTCAGGATACAGATTGGAACAAGCTGGACAAAAATACAAAACAAAACCAAAGCAAAAAGCAAGGAAGCAGACTTAGCTTGAAATACAGGAACCAGGATCAAAGGACAAGAGCACAACAGATTAGCTCTGATTTCAACGATGCCAGGCATTGAACTGAAGGTCCACGGAGCTTAAATAGCAACGCCCCTGAACTAACGGCCCAGGTGAGGAAATAGGAAAAGACAGACGCTCCAGAGTCAAATCACTAATGACCACTAGAGGGAGCAAAAAAGCAAAATCACAACAGTACCCCCCCCTTAGTGAGGGGTCACCGAACCCTCACCACGACCACCAGGGCGATCAGGATGAGCGGCGTGAAAGGCACGAACTAAATCGGCCGCATGAACATCAGAGGCGACCACCCAGGAATTATCTTCCTGACCATAGCCCTTCCACTTGACCAGGTACTGAAGCCTCCGCCTGGAGAGACGAGAATCCAAGATCTTCTCCACCACGTACTCCAACTCGCCCTCAACCAACACCGGAGCAGGAGGCTCAGCAGAAGGAACCACAGGCACAACGTACCGCCGCAACAAGGACCTATGAAACACGTTGTGGATAGCAAACGACACAGGAAGATCCAGGCGAAAGGATACAGGATTAAGAATTTCCAATATCCTGTAAGGACCAATAAAACGAGGTTTAAATTTGGGAGAGGAAACCTTCATAGGAACAAAGCGGGAAGAAAGCCACACCAAATCCCCAACACGTAGTCGGGGACCCACACCGCGGCGGCGGTTGGCAAAGCGCTGAGCCCTTTCCTGTGACAACTTCAAGTTGTCCACCACAAGATTCCAGATCCGCTGCAACCTATCCACCACAGAATCCACCCCAGGGCAGTCAGAAGGTTCCACATGACCCAAAGAAAAACGAGGGTGGAAACCAGAGTTGCAGAAAAACGGCGAAACCAAGGTGGCAGAACTAGCCCGATTATTAAGGGCAAACTCAGCTAACGGCAAGAAGGTCACCCAATCGTCCTGATCAGCAGAGACAAAACACCTCAAATAAGCCTCCAAAGTCTGATTAGTTCGCTCCGTCTGTCCATTAGTCTGAGGATGGAAAGCAGACGAAAACGACAAGTCAATGCCCATCCTACCACAAAAGGATCGCCAGAATCTGGAAACGAACTGGGAACCTCTGTCTGACACAATATTCTCAGGTATGCCGTGCAAACGAACCACGTTCTGGAAAAACACAGGAACCAGATCGGAAGAGGAAGGCAGCTTAGGCAAAGGAACCAAATGGACCATCTTGGAGAAGCGATCACATATAACCCAGATAACAGACATGCCTTGAGACACCGGAAGATCAGAAATGAAATCCATGGAGATATGTGTCCAAGGTCTCTTAGGGACAGGCAAGGGCAAGAGCAACCCGCTGGCACGAGAACAGCAAGGCTTAGCTCGAGCACAAGTCCCACAGGACTGTACAAATGACCGCACATCCCTAGACAAGGAAGGCCACCAAAAGGATCTGGCCACCAGATCTCTGATGCCAAAAATTCCTGGGTGACCTGCCAACACCGAGGAATGAACCTCGGAAATGACTCTGCTGGTCCACTTATCAGGCACAAACAGTCTGTCAGGTGGACAAGAATCAGGCCTATCAGTCTGAAATCTCTGCAACACACGTCGCAGATCTGGAGAAATAGCTGACAAGATAATACCATCCTTAAGAATACCAACAGGTTCAGCGACTCCAGGAGCATCAGGCACAAAGCTCCTGGAAAGAGCATCGGCCTTCACATTCTTTGAACCTGGTAAATACGAGACAACAAAGTCAAAACGGGAGAAAAACAATGACCAGCGGGCCTGTCTGGGATTCAGGCGTTTAGCAGACTCGAGATACATCAGATTTTTGTGATCAGTCAAGACCACCACACGATGCTTAGCACCCTCGAGCCAATGACGCCACTCCTCAAATGCCCATTTTATGGCCAACAACTCCCGATTGCCCACATCATAATTTCGCTCCGCAGGCGAAAACTTCCTAGAGAAAAAGGCGCAAGGTCTCATAACAGAGCAACCAGGGCTCTCTGCGACAAAACGGCCCCTGCTCCAATCTCTGAAGCATCCACCTCAACTTGAAAGGGAAGCGAGACATCAGGCTGGCACAAAACAGGCGCCGAAGTAAACCGACGTTTCAACTCCTGGAAAGCCTCCACGGCAGCAGGAGCCCAGTTAGCTACATCAGAGCCTTTCTTGGTCATATCCGTCAAAGGTTTCACAATGCTAGAAAAGTTAGCGATAAAACGACGGTAGAAGTTAGCGAAACCCAAGAACTTCTGAAGACTCTTAACTGACGAGGGCTGAGTCCAATCAAGAATAGCTCGGACCTTGACTGGGTCCATCTCCACAGCAGAAGGGGAAAAAATGAACCCCAAAAAGGGAACCTTCTGTACACCAAAAAGACACTTTGAGCCCTTGACAAACAAAGAATTTTCACGCAAAATTTTAAAGACCATCCTCCACATGCGAGTCCCAATTATCAGAAAAAACCAGAATATCATCCAGATAAACGATCAAAAATTTATCCAGATAGTTCCGGAAAATATCATGCATAAAGGACTGAAAAACTGAAGGGGCATTAGAGAGCCCAAAAGGCATCACCAAATACTCAAAATGACCTTCGGGCGTATTGAATGCGGTTTTCCATTCATCCCCTTGCTTAATGCGCACAAGGTTGTACGCACCACGAAGGTCTATCTTGGTAAACCACTTGGCACCCTTAATCCGGGCAAACAAGTCAGACAACAGCGGCAAAGGATACTGAAATTTGACAGTGATCTTATTTAAAAGCCGATAGTCAATACAAGGCCTCAAAGATCCGTCCTTTTTAGCCACAAAAAAGAATCCCGCACCAAGAGGGGAAGAAGACGGACGGATGTGTCCTTTCTCCAGAGACTCCTTGATATATGAACGCATAGCGGTATGTTCAGGTATCGACAGATTAAACAGTCTTCCCTTAGGAAATTTACTGCCTGGAATCAAATCTATAGCACAGTCACATTCCCTATGAGGAGGCAGTGCACTGGACTTAGACTCGCTGAAGACATCCTGATAATCAGACAAATACGCCGGAACTTCCGAAGGCGTAGAAGAAGCAATAGACACAGGCAGGGAATCCTCATGAATACCAAGACAGCCCCAACTAGACACTGACATAGCCTTCCAGTCAAGGACTGGATTATGGGTCTGTAACCATGGCAGCCCCAAAACAACCAAATCATGCATTTTATGTAGAACGAGAAAACGTATCACCTCGCGGTGTTCAGGAGTCATGCACATGGTAACCTGTGTCCAATACTGCGGCTTATTTTCTGCCAATGGCGTAGCATCAATACCCCTAAGAGGGATAGGATTTTCTAATGGTTCAAGAACAAATCCGCAGCGCTTAGCAAATGACAGATCCATAAGACTCAGGGCAGCACCTGAATCTACAAACGCCATGACAGGATAAGATGACAATGAGCAAATCAAAGTTACAGACAGAATAAACTTAGGATGCAAATTACCAACGGTGACAGGACTAACAACCTTAGATATACGTTTAGAGCATGCTGAGATAACATGTGTAGAATCACCACAGTAGTAGCACAAGCCATTCCGGCGTCTATGAATTTTCCTCTCATTTCTAGTCAGGATTCTATCACATTGCATCAAATCAGGTGTCCGTTCAGACAACAACATGAGGGAATTTGCGGTTTTGCGCTCCCGCAACCGCCGGTCAATTTGAATAGCCAGGGACATGGTATCATTCAGACCTGTGGGAATGGGAAAACCCACCATAACATTCTTAATGGCCTCAGAAAGGCCATTTCTAAAATTAGCGGCCAGTGCACACTCGTTCCAATGTGTCAGCACGGACCATTTCCGAAATTTTTGGCAATACACCTCAGCCTCGTCCTGGCCCTGAGACATAGCCAGCAAGGCTTTCTCTGCCTGAATCTCAAGATTGGGTTCCTCATAAAGTAAACCGAGCGCCAGAAAAAACGCATCAATATCGGCCAATGCCGGATCTCCTGGCGTCAACGAAAAAGCCTAATCTTGAGGGTCACCCCGTAAGAATGAAATAACAATTTTTACTTGTTGAGCAGAGTCTCCAGACGAACAAGGTTTCAGGGACAAAAACAATTTACAATTATTCCTGAAATTCCTAAACTTAAATCGGTCTCCTGAAAACAGTTCAGGAATCGGAATCTTGGGTTCAGACCTGGAATTTCTGGTAACATAATCTTGTATACCCTGCACACGAGCGGCAAGCTGGTCCACACTTGTAATCAAGGTCTGGACATTCATGTCTGCAGCAAGCTTAAGCCACTCTGAGGTAAAGGGGAAAAGAAAAAAAAAAAAAAAAATGAGAGAGGAAAAAAAAAAAAAAACTCAAAATTTTCTTTCTTATAATCCCACTTCTGCAATGCATTAAACATTTAATACTGGCCTGGCATACTGTTATGACCCCAGTGGACAGGGTCTCAGAGGAACGTGTAAGTCTGCGAGATACAAAAATCCAGCTCATAGGACTGAGGTAACTGGGTTGACCAAATAGCTACTCCTAACGCCAACACTAGAAGTAGCCGGGGATCATGCCTACGGTGATCGCTAGATGACTCGCGCCAGCCGGAGAATCTAACTACCCCTAGGAGAAGAAAACAAAGACCTCTATTGCCTCCAGAGAAAGGGACCCCAAAGCAAGATACAAGCCCCCCACAAATAATAACGGTGAGGTAAGAGGAAATGACAAACACAGAAATGAACCAGGTTCAGCAAAGAGAGGCCAGCTTACTAATAGCAGAATAAAGCAAGATAACTTATCTGGTCAACAAAAACCCTATAAAAATCCACGCTGGAGATTCAAGAACCCCCGAACCGTCTAACGGTCCGGGGGGAGAACACCAGCCCCCTAGAGCTTCCAGCAAAGGTCAGGATACAGATTGGAACAAGCTGGACAAAAATACAAAACAAAACCAAAGCAAAAAGCAAGGAAGCAGACTTAGCTTGAAATACAGGAACCAGGATCAAAGGACAAGAGCACAACAGATTAGCTCTGATTTCAACGATGCCAGGCATTGAACTGAAGGTCCACGGAGCTTAAATAGCAACGCCCCTGAACTAACGGCCCAGGTGAGGAAATAGGAAAAGACAGACGCTCCAGAGTCAAATCACTAATGACCACTAGAGGGAGCAAAAAAGCAAAATCACAACAGACACCTACAGATAGGGGGCGAGATGAGGAGGTGGTGTGTGTGGGAGATATTGAATGTCTGGTCTGTTAGGTATGAAGAGATCCAATATAGGGCCAAGCCTGTGATGCCAAGAGATAAGAGAATCTGTATTAAGAATAAATGTTCCCCTGTATAGAAGACAGGGGAAGGGTCCAGGAGTTGGAGGACAGAGTAGTGTGGTTTGGTTATGGTCGATAGTAGGTCATTGGTGACTTTAGTTATGGCAGTTTCGGAAGAATAATGCAGTAGGAAGCCAGATTGTAACCAGTCAAGGAGGGAGCAGTAGGAAAGGTGGGAAGACAGTTTGAAATGGACATTCTGTTGCACTAGTTTTGAGGCATAGGGGGAGAAGTGATATGAGGTGATAGCTAAACACAGAGGATGGGTCAAGAGAGGGGTTTTTGAGGATTGGGTGCGTTAGGGCTAGCAGAACGCACCAAATAATAAGAGAGATGGTATAAGGTGCGTTCGCAGAATCTGCAGTAGCCCTCTAAGTTATCACTACCCGTGCCTGGAACATGGGACTACCTGCCCCAGAACTACCTGTCCATCCTATGCACGGGAATCCTGCAATAACTTATCAAGCGATTTGACCTCCTGCGGTCTGTTACCCAGCAACCACAAGCAAAACAGTCACCGTTCCTTCCTTCTCTCCCGGATCTCACACAAACACAGAACACATACACGGCACACAGCAGACACCTTGACTTATATCTCAGGGTTTGTTGGATACAGGCTTTGGACTTTTTACACTACCTGGGAATGCGGTGGTGACCACACCTGACGGGCAAGAGGTATAGACCCGGACTGGGCACAGGGGACTTTCAGGTAAGATGATAACATTTTCTTATCTTACTTATGGAGCTGCGCCGTCTCCGTCCCGTGAACCAAGGCCGTGACCAACACCTCCGTCTCTCCGGTCAGCAGGGTCCCGTGTGTTTCATCCACGCCTCGCGTTGGGCGCCATTTGATATGGAAATTTGGGTTTGGATAAATTTATCCCTGTGTGAGTGCTGCGGCCCTTCCCAATAAGACTGAGTATTTTGAGCGCTCAAGGAATGAGACTGCACACCATTGTTGTGTCAATAACATTCCATCAATACTGATACTTTATTGTACATACATAGTTTTATAATTGCATATAGAAAGGAGTGGTTAGGGGTTGTTAGGGGTGGTTAGTTAATTACCATATTGTCTAGCTCCTCTGTCATTGGTTATCTAAGCATATAATGTATATAACTGAGTATATGGCATATTCGGACTGAAGTCTACCTGGCAACAAGCTGATTTAGCACTCTTGGATGTAGCTGTCACACTTATCCTGCTATTTCAGCAAGACTTAGCGATATTCTAGACATTACTTCAGGACATCTGGCCTAAGTTCCTGTTTTTAGGTGTCTGAAACATACTGGAAAGTACCAAGAATCATCTGGCCTAGCTCATGTGGTTAAGTTGAGCAATTGATTATAAACTAGCTGAGTATATAGATATATATATATCTTTATGTAAGTATATATGATTATCGAGGAGTATACATGCAAGTGAGATCTACATGATATATATATTTCTATCACAAGCCCCCTTAGATATCACTTGCCCTAATCCTAGCCTCCTGTCCCAAAGCGCTGCAACTCTTTTGTGCTGCCGGTGAACTGACACAAGCCTAGCGCCTACGCCCCACTCCGTACAGACTTTTCGCAAACGGGCGGTCAGGAGATCTGTCCCTAACGGGGGTTCGTTGCAATCAGTCTCTTAGTCAACAGCATGTGTAGTGAGCGGTGTGTATTCTTTATCAGGTAGGTCATCTATTCAGTCAGGCAGGGCATCCACAACATCCTTCTGGCTTGGGTGTCATCTTCTGGTAGGGGAGCTTTCTTGCAATGCGATGAGTGGATCCAAGTGGGTCTTCCCTCCAGTTTCACAGAGGTTGGTGTCATCAGCAGCACTTGAACAGGACCATCAAATCTGGGATTGAGTGGTGTTCTGCTTACAAACTTTTTCACCAACTCCCAGTCTCCTGGCTTCAAGGAGTATGTACCGGACACTGAATCTGGATCTGGCAACGAAGAAAACAACTCGAGAATGGATGTTAGCAAGTTTCTTGGTGAGTTCAATAACATAAGCAAACAAAGTATCATATTGCATAGTCAGCGGCTAAGGGAAAGGATACCCCTAACCTGGGACTAGACCCAAACAAAATTTCATATGGTGACAGCTTTTCTGGGCCTCTGGGAGTGTGCCTAACACTGAGTAGTGTGATTGGGAGTGTGTAGGCCTAAGTCTGATGCTACTGCTGACTAGATCTCTCATGTGAGATTTGCTGTGAATGCGGGTCCCTGGTCACTCTCTATCACTTCTGGGACCCATAGCTGCATATCTCGTCTCTGAGAGTAGCTTCTTTGCAGTAGTCTTTGCTGACTGGTTCCTTGCTGGGAAAGCTTCTGGCCATCCTGAGAACACATCCACGACCACAAGGGCATATTCAAATCCTCCACTTGGCGGCATTTGGATATGGTCTATCTGGACCCTCTGGAAAGGGTACAGTGGTCTGGCAAGACGATGTGTGGGAACTTTCTCCATTCTTCCGGGGTTGCATTTGTCGCAGGTCAGACAGCTGCTAGTGAACTTGGCTGTTAGGGTGGAGATCCCTGGAGTGAACCAGTAAGCACCAATCAGATCATTCATCTGTGTCTTTAATCTGTGTGTGGGCCCATGTGCCCACTGGACCACCATAGGGTACATGCTTCGGGGTAAACAGGGTTTGTCGTCCATTGAGTATACCCTTCCCACTTCATGTGTTGCTCCCTTCCGCATCCAGCATTCCTTCTTGTCCTTTGGGGCTTGCTCTTGCAGCTTTTTTGAGCAGATCCCAGGATGTCATCTTGTCAGGTTTCCTGTCTTCAACCATCCTGTAGTAGCCGTCCGGCTCTACGACCTCTCCAACTTCTCCATATTGTCTTCCTTTGACTGCTTCTTTGGCTGCCATATCCATGTTGTTGCCTCATGCCTCTACTGTGTTTAGTTTTCCATGCGCTTTGACTTTTAGTACTGCCACCACTTTTAGAAGTTGAAGTGCGTTCAGCAGGTCCTTAATGGCTCCATGATGCTTCACGGTTGTTCCGCTTGCTGTGATGAAGTCCCTTGCAGCCCAGATGGGCCCAAAGTCATGTGCTATGCCATGCGAGTACCTTGAATCGGTATACATTTTCGCAGTCTTGTCTTCTGCTATCTGGTAGGCCTTCGTCAGCGCTATCAGTTCTGCTTCCTGGGCTGACAGACTAGGCAGCAGACTTCTGGACCACAGGATCTCTTGATTGCTGGTCACTGCACATCCCGTGTGGAATCTTCCTTCATCATCTGCAAATCTGGAGCCATCCACATAGAGGATCAACTCTGGGTTGGTCAGTGGCTCTTCTGCCACCTTGGGTAGTCCTGCTGTTTCCTGTTGCATGATGCTGAGGCAATCATGGTCACCTGTCCAGAGCAAATCCAGATCCCTTCGGAAGGTATCATGCAGATTTTGATCAGAATTTTGATCTGAGGGTCCATATCTGTATCCCCCCTTGGGAGTGGGAGTAGAGTGGATGGATTGAGGACTGCAGATGGTGACATTGTCAGGCAGGAGTAGAGAGCACTGGAGGCAAAGATGCCTGGCGGTGGAGAGATGTTTTGGCTGGGTTTGGTTGAGGATTGCTGAGATGTCATGCGGAGCCAGAATTTCTAATGGTCTTTCCAATGATGTCAGCAGTCCTGTCCAGGAGGGCGTGTGCTGCAACTGCTGCTCTCATGCGGGAGGAAGAGGCTCCCCTTGCAACTGGATCCAGGTGAGCTGAAAAGTAGTCTAAAGGTCTCTGCTTTCCCACCTGAAGCTGCGTCAGGACTCCAGTAGCAAGGCCTTCTTTTTCCATCAAGTAGAGACGGAATGGCTTCTCATAGTCAGGTAGGCCTAGTGCTGGTGCTGAGACTACAGAGCCTTTTAACTTCTTGAACGAGCTGAAGGCTGCATCTGTCAGGAGGAACGGGGTCATGCTGACGTATTCACACAGAGGCTGCATTAGGACTGAAGCATCAGGGATCCAGGCTCTGCAATACGAAACTAGACCAAGGAAGGCCTGTAGCACCTTTGGAGTTGTTGGAGGAACCATCTTCTCCACTGTGGTCTTCCGGTCATCTGTCAGGTGTTTCGCCTGGTGAGCAATACAGTGTCTCTGGAACGTAACTCGCTTCAGACACCACTGGACTTTGTTCTTTGAGACCTTGCAGTGCTGCTCCGCCAGGTAGAGTAGAAGAGACAAGAAATGGGCTTTACACGTGTCAAAGCCAACTGCACAAAGGAGTAGATTGTCCACATATTGTTGCAGGGTTACTTCTGCATGTTCTGTGACCCAGTTGGTGAGGACTGTGGACATTGCTTTGGTGAACTGTGAAGGGCTGTTCTGGGCCCACTGTGGCATCAATGTCCATGTGCGGTGTCCCCCCTGGTGCGTTAAGGCAAACAGGAACTGGTCTTCCGGATGAAGGGGAACACTGGAAAAATCATTAGCCAGGTCAGTCACTGTGGACACTTTTGTTGTGGAAGGCACATTTGAGAGCAGAGTGTGTGGATTCGGCATAATTGCAGTTTCAAACACCGTGACCTCATTCACAGCTCTCAGGTCATGTACCATTCTGAACTTGGCTGGCTCTCCTTTTACAGTCTTTTTCTTGACCGGGAAAAAAGGGGTATTGCAAGGCGATGTGCAAGGAACAATGATTCCTATTTCCAGGTAGACCTTCAGTTGGTCAGAGGCAGCATGACTCTAGGCCTTACGAGGGTACAGGGTACCTGGCTTGAGTGACACCTGTACTGGGGCAACTTGAGGTTTTCCCACGTCCTGGGGTCCCTTAGACCATAGACTTTCTGGTACTACGTCCAGTACCTCCTTGGGTTGGCCTCATCGGCTGTTTAAGGTTCTTGTAAGACCGCCAGCATGATTCTTCTTGGGTCAGGGATGAAGAAAGTGTCATGGTCCCATCTTCCTGGAACACTGTGGTTGCCTTCAGCTTCTGCAGTAGGTCTGTCCCCAGTAGGTTGAGTGGGCAGGTTCTTGACACCACAAACTGGAACAGGATAGAGTGTCCTGGCTGAGTGCACACGCTCAGTGGCTTTCTAAGCTGAGAATGTCTGACTTGACCATCAATGCCCGTGCGAGACACAGAGGATTCTGATAAGCAGGTGGGATCAGCGAGTTCCACAGGTGTCATCACACTTCTGGCTGCACTGGTGTGCAGAAGAAAAGATCTGACAACGCCATCCACTTTAAAGGTAATTTGAGGTATTGGTCCTGCAGATGGGGTTTTACATGTCAGGAGCGTAGTGTGTTATGACCCCAATGGCAGAGGGTCTCAAAAGTACATACCAAGTCTGCAAACACAAAAAAAAAACAGCTCTTAGGGCAGTGGTAACTGGGCTGACCATATATCTAATCCTAGCACCACAAATAGCAGCAGCCGGGGAACGTGCCTACGTTGGTTCTAGACGTCTCGCGCCAGCCGGAGAACTAACTATCCCTAGAAGGGAAAAGATAGACCTTTCTTGCCTCCAGAGAAAAGACCCCAAAAGTTGGATACAAGCCCCCAACAAATAATAACGGTGAGGTAAGGAGAAAAGACAAACGTAAGAATGAACTAGATATTTAGCAAAGAGAGGCCCACTGACTAATAGCAGAATATAGTAAGATGACTTATACGGTCAGCAAAAACCCTATCAAAATTTCCACGCTGGATATTCAAGAACCCCCGAACCGTCTAACGGCCCGGGGGGAGAACACCAGCCCCCTAGAGCTTCCAGCAAAATCAGGAATCACATTTAGTACAAGCTGGACAAAAAATAAGAGCTATGCAAATAACCAAAAAACAAGGAAGCAGGACTTAGCTTAATTTTGCAAGATCCAGGACCAGCAGACAGGAGCAAACAGAAAGGAACTGATTACAACGATGCCAGGCACAGGACTGAGAATCCAGGAAGTTTATATAGCAACACCCCTGGACTAACGACCCAGGTGGGTGCCAAACTGAGGAAAGACAATCCCAGAGTCATATCAATAGTGACCACAAGAGGGAGCCAAAAAAGTCTAATTCACAACAGTACCCCCCCTTTAAGGAGGGGTCACCGAACCCTCACCAAGACCACCAGGGCGATCAGGATGAGCAGCGTGAAAGGCACGAACTAAATCGGCCGCATGCACATCAGAGGCAACCACCCAGGAATTATCCTCCTGACCATAGCCCTTCCACTTGACCAGATACTGAAGCCTCCGCCTGGAGAGACGAGAATCCAAGATCTTCTCCACCACGTACTCCAACTCGCCCTCAACCAACACCGGAGCAGGAGGCTCAACAGAAGGAACCACAGGTACAACGTACCGCCGCAACAAAGACCTATGGAACACGTTGTGAATGGCAAACGACACCGGAAGATCCAAGCGAAAGGACACAGGATTAAGGATTTCCAATATCTTGTAAGGACCGATGAAGCGAGGCTTAAATTTAGGAGAGGAGACCTTCATAGGAACAAATCGAGAAGACAGCCATACCAAATCCCCAACACGAAGTCGGGGACCCACACCGCGGCGGCGGTTGGCAAAACGCTGAGCCTTCTCCTGTGACAACTTTAAGTTGTCCACCACATGATTCCAGATCTGCTGCAACCTATCCACCACGGAATCTACCCCAGGACAGTCAGAAGGCTCCACATGTCCCGAGGAAAAACGAGGATGGAAACCAGAGTTGCAAAAAAATGGTATAACCAAAGTAGCGGAACTAGCCCGATTATTAAGGGCAAACTCAGCCAACGGCAAGAAGGTCACCCACTCATCCTGATCTGCAGAAACAAAACACCTCAAATAAGCCTCCAGAGTCTGATTAGTTCGCTCCGTTTGTCCATTAGTCTGAGGATGAAAGGCAGACGAAAACGACAAATCAATGCCCATCTTAGCACAAAAGGATCGCCAGAACCTGGAAACAAACTGGGATCCTCTGTCAGACACAATATTCTCAGGAATGCCGTGTAAACGAACCACATTCTGAAAGAACAAAGGAACCAGATCGGAAGAGGAAGGCAGCTTAGGCAAAGATACCAAATGGACCATCTTGGAAAAGCGATCACATACCACCCAGATGACAGACATGCCCTGAGACACCGGAAGATCTGAAATGAAATCCATGGAAATGTGTGTCCAAGGCCTCTTCGGGAAACGCAAGGGCAAGAGCAACCCGCTGGCACGAGAACAGCAAGGCTTAGCTCGAGCACAAGTCCCACAGGACTGCACAAATGACCGCACATCCCGTAACAAAGAAGGCCACCAAAAGGACCTAGCCACCAGATCTCTGGTGCCAAAAATTCCCGGATGCCCTGCCAACACCGAGGAATGAACCTCGGAAATGACTCTGCTGGTCCACTTATCAGGAACAAACAGTCTGTCAGGTGGACAAGAGTCAGGTCTACCAGCCTGAAATCTCTGCAACACACGTCGCAAATCCGGAGAAATGGCTGACAGGATAACTCCCTCTTTGAGAATACCAACTGGTTCTGCGACTCCAGGAGAGTCAGGCACAAAGCTCCTTGAAAGAGCATCAGCCTTCACATTCTTTGAACCTGGTAAATACGAGACCACAAAGTCAAAACGGGAGAAAAACAATGACCAGCGGGCCTGTCTAGGATTCAGGCATTTAGCAGACTCGAGATACATCAGATTTTTGTGATCAGTCAAGACCACCACACGATGCTTAGCACCCTCGAGCCAATGACACCACTCCTCAAATGCCCACTTCATGGCTAACAACTCCCGATTGCCAACATCATAATTCCGCTCAGCAGGCGAAAACTTCCTAGAGAAAAAAGCACATGGTCTCATTACAGAGCAACCAGGGCCTCTGTGCGACAAAACGGCCCCTGCCCCAATCTCAGAAGCATCCACTTCAACCTGAAAGGGAAGTGAGACATCAGGCTGGCACAAAACAGGCGCCGAAGTAAACTGGCGCTTCAACTCTTGAAAAGCTTCCACGGCTGCAGGAGCCCAGTTAGCAACATCAGAACCTTTCTTGGTCATATCCGTCAAAGGTTTAACAACGCTAGAAAAATTAGCGATAAAACGACGGTAAAAGTTAGCAAAACCCAAGAACTTCTGAAGACTCTTAACTGACGTGGGTTGAGTCCAATCATGAATAGCTCGGACCTTGACTGGGTCCATCTCCACCGCAGAAGGGGAAAAAATAAAACCCAAAAAGGGAACCTTCTGTACTCCAAAGAGACACTTTGAGCCCTTAACAAACAAAGCATTCTCACGCAAAACCTGAAACACCATCCTGACCTGCTCTACATGCGAGTCCCAATCATCAGAAAAAACCAGAATATCATCCAGATAAACAATCATAAATTTATCCAGATACTCCCGGAAAATATCATGCATAAAGGACTGAAACACTGAAGGAGCATTAGAGAGCCCGAAAGGCATCACCAAGTACTCAAAATGACCTTCGGGCGTATTAAATGCAGTTTTCCATTCATCTCCTTGCTTAATGCGCACAAGGTTGTACGCACCACGAAGATCTATCTTGGTGAACCACTTGGCACCTTTAATCCGGGCAAACAAGTCTGACAACAGAGGCAAAGGATACTGAAATGTAACAGTGATTTTATTCAGAAGCCGATAGTCAATACAAGGTCTCAAAGATCCGTCCTTCTTGGCCACAAAAAAAAATCCCGCACCAAGAGGGGAAGAGGATGGACGGATATGCCCCTTCTCCAGAGATTCCTTGATATACGAACACATTGCGGTATGCTCAGGTACAGACAGATTAAATAATCTTCCCTTAGGAAATTTACTACCTGGAATCAAATCTATAGCGCAGTCACAGTCCCTATGAGGAGGAAGAGCACTGGACCTGGACTCGCTGAATACATCCTGGTAATCAGACAAATACTCAGGAACTTCCGAAGGAGTAGAGGAAGCAATAGACACCGGCGGGGAATCACCATGAATTCCCTGACAGCCCCAACTTGACACAGACATTGCCTTCCAATCCAAGACTGGATTATGGGTCTGTAACCATGGCAGACCCAAAACGACCAAATCATGCATTTTATGCAGAAGAAGAAAACGAATCACCTCCCGATGTTCAGGAGTCATGCACATGGTTACCTGTGTCCAAAACTGCGGTTTATTTTCCGCCAATGGCGTAGCATCAATACCTCTAAGAGGGATAGGATTTACCAACGGCTCAAGGACAAAACCACAGCGCTTGGCAAACGACAGATCCATAAGACTCAGGGCAGCACCTGAATCCACAAACGCCATAACAGGGTAGGAGGACAATGAGTAAATTAAAGTCACAGACAAAATAAATTTAGGTTGCAAATTACCAATGGCGACAGGACTAACAACCCTAGTTAGGCGTTTAGAGCATGCTGATATAACATGTGTAGAATCACCACAGTAAAAACACAACCCATTCTGACGTCTATGATTTTTCCGTTCATTTCTAGTCTGAATTCTACCACATTGCATTAAATCAGGTGTTTGTTCAGACAACACCACCAGAGGATTCGCGGCTTTGCGCTCCCGCAAACGCCGGTCAATTTGAATAGCCAACGCCATGGAATCATTCAGACCTGTAGGAATGGAGAAACCCACCATCACATTCTTAATGGCTTCAGAAAGGCCATTTCTGAAATTTGCGGCCAGAGCACACTCATTCCACTGAGTAAGCACGGACCATTTCCGAAATTTTTGGCAATACACTTCAGCTTCATCCTGACCCTGAGAAATAGCCAGCAAGGCTTTTTCTGCCTGAATTTCAAGATTGGGTTCCTCGTAAAGCAATCCGAGCGCCAGAAAAAACGCATCAATATTTGCCAATGCCGGATCTCCTGGCGCTAGCGAGAAGGCCCAATCCTGAGGGTCGCCCCGTAAGAAAGAGATAACAATTTTAACTTGCTGAGCTGAGTCTCCAGATGAACGGGGTCTCAGAGATAGAAACAATTTACAATTATTCCTGAAATTCCTAAACTTGAATCGGTCTCCAGAGAACAGTTCAGGAATAGGTATTTTAGGTTCAGACATTGGACTACTGGTAACAAAATCTTGTATGCCCTGCACACGAGCAGCAAGCTGATCCACACTTGTAATCAAAGTCTGGACATTCATGTCTGCAGCAAGCACAAGCCACTCAGAGGTAAAGGGGAGGAAAAAAGAGAGGAAAGAAAAAAAAAACAAAAAAAAACCTCAGACTTTCCTTTCTTGTAATCCCACTTCTGCAATGCATTAAACATTCAACCTTGGCCTGGCATACTGTTATGACCCCAATGGCAGAGGGTCTCAAAAGTACATACCAAGTCTGCAAACACAAAAAAACCCCAGCTCTTAGGGCAGTGGTAACTGGGCTGACCATATATCTAATCCTAGCACCACAAATAGCAGCAGCCGGGGAACGTGCCTACGTTGGTTCTAGACGTCTCGCGCCAGCCGGAGAACTAACTATCCCTAGAAGGGAAAAGATAGACCTTTCTTGCCTCCAGAGAAAAGACCCCAAAAGTTGGATACAAGCCCCCAACAAATAATAACGGTGAGGTAAGGAGAAAAGACAAACGTAAGAATGAACTAGATATTTAGCAAAGAGAGGCCCACTGACTAATAGCAGAATATAGTAAGATGACTTATACGGTCAGCAAAAACCCTATCAAAATTTCCACGCTGGATATTCAAGAACCCCCGAACCGTCTAACGGCCCGGGGGGAGAACACCAGCCCCCTAGAGCTTCCAGCAAAATCAGGAATCACATTTAGTACAAGCTGGACAAAAAATAAGAGCTATGCAAATAACCAAAAAACAAGGAAGCAGGACTTAGCTTAATTTTGCAAGATCCAGGACCAGCAGGCGGGAGCAAACAGAAAGGAACTGATTACAACGATGCCCGGCACAGGACTGAGAATCCAGGAAGTTTATATAGCAACACCCCTGGACTAACGACCCAGGTGGGTGCCAAACTGAGGAAAGACAATCCCAGAGTCATATCACTAGTGACCACTAGGGTTGAGCGAAACGGGTCGATCATTTTCAAAAGTCGCCGACTTTTGGCTAAGTCGGCGTCTCATGAAACCCGATCCGACCCCTGTGCTTGTCGGCCATGCGGTACGCGACTTTCGCGCCAAAGTCGCGTTTCAATGACGCGAAAAGCGCCATTTCTCAGCCAATGAAGGTGAACGCAGAGTGTGGGCAGCGTGATGACATAGATCCTGGTCCCCACCATCTTAGAGAAGGGCATTTCAGTGATTGGCTTGCTGTCTGCGGCGTCACAGGGGCTATAAAGGGGCGTTCCCGCCGACCGCCATCTTACTGCTGCTGATCTGAGCTTAGGGACAGGTTGCTGCCGCTTCGTCAGAAGCAGGGAGAGCGTTAGGCAGGGTCCACTAACCACCAAACCGCTTGTGCTGCAGCGATTTCCACTGTCCAACACCACCTTCGGTGTGCAGGGACTGTGGAAGCTTTTTTTTTTTTTTTTTCCCCTCAGCGCTGTAGCTCATTGGGCTGCCCTAGAAGGCTCCGTGATAGCTGTATTGCTGTGTGTACGCCACTGTGGAAACCAACTGCTTTTTTCAAAGCACATATCCTCTTGTTCCTTCCTTTCTGCACAGCTATCTTTTTTGTTTGTCCACACTTTTTATTTAATTTGTGCATCAGTCCACTCCTATTGCTGCCTGCCATACCTGGCTTACATTACTGCAGGGAGATAGTAATTGTAGGACAGTTTTTTTTTTTTGTTTGTTTTTTTTTGTGGGAGATTAAGATTGGCATTTCTGCTACAGTGCCATCCCTGTGTGTGCCATCTCTCACTGAGTGGGCCATAGAAAGCCTATTTATTTTTTCCGTGATTTGTGTTCTAAAATCTACCTCAACACAAAAACACTACATCAATCAGTGGGAGAAAAATATTGGCCTCAGTCAGGGCTTGTGTGCCACTGCTGTGTGTGCTATCTCTCATTCAGTGGGCTATAGCAAGCCTATTTTTTTTTTTTTTTTTTAATATTATTTGGTTTCTAAAGTCTCCCTGAAAAAAAAAAAAAGAACCTAAAAAAACAGTGGGAGAGTAATATTGCCCTTTCAGCTTGTGTGCCAGTCTTGACTCCTGGGTGTGCCACCTCTCTCCCTCTCATTCAGTGGGCCATAGAAAGCCTATTTATTTTTTTTTTTAAATATTATTGGGTTTCTAAAGTCTCCCTTAAAAAACAAAAAATACATAAAAAAACAGTGGGAGAGTAATATTGCCCTTTCAGCTTGTGTGCCAGTCTTGACTCCTGGGTGTGCCACCTCTCTCCCTTTCATTCAGTGGGCCATAGAAAGCCTATTTATTTTTTCCGTGATTTGTGTTCTAAATTCTACCTCAACACAAAAACACTACATCAATCAGTGGGAGAAAAATATTGGCCTCAGTCAGGGCTTGTGTGCCACTGCTGTGTGTGCTATCTCTCATTCAGTGGGCTATAGCAAGCCTATTTTTTTTTTTTTTTTTTAATATTATTTGGTTTCTAAAGTCTCCCTGAAAAAAAAAAAAAAACCTAAAAAAATAGTGGGAGAGTAATATTGCCCTTTCAGCTTGTGTGCCAGTCTTGACTCCTGGGTGTGCCACCTCTCTCCCTCTCATTCAGTGGGCCATAGAAAGCCTATTTATTTTTTTTTTTAAATATTATTGGGTTTCTAAAGTCTCCCTTAAAAAACAAAAAATACATAAAAAAACAGTGGGAGAGTAATATTGCCCTTTCAGCTTGTGTGCCAGTCTTGACTCCTGGGTGTGCCACCTCTCTCTCTCATTCAGTGGGCCATAGAAAGCCTATTTATATATTTTTTTAAATATTATTGGGTTTCTAAAGTCTCCCTTAAAAAACAAAAAATACATAAAAAAACAGTGGGAGAGTAATATTGCCCTTTCAGCTTGTGTGCCAGTCTTGACTCCTGGGTGTGCCACCTCTCTCCCTCTCATTCAGTGGGCCATAGAAAGCCTATTTTTTTTTTTTTTAAATATTATTGGGTTTCTAAAGTCTCCCTTAAAAAACAAAAAATACATAAAAAAACAGTGGGAGAGTAATATTGCCCTTTCAGCTTGTGTGCCAGTCTTGACTCCTGGGTGTGCCACCTCTCTCTCTCATTCAGTGGGCCATAGAAAGGCTATTTTTTTTTTGGTTTTTTTAATATTATTTGGTTTCTAAAGTCTCCCTGAAAAAAAAAAAAAAAACATACAAAAAACAGTGGGAGAGTAATATTGCCCTTTCAGCTTGTGTGCCAGTCTTGACTCCTGGGTGTGCCACCTCTCTCCCTTTCATTCAGTGGGCCATAGAAAGCCTATTTATTTTTTTTTTTAAATATTATTGGGTTTCTAAAGTCTCCCTTAAAAAACAAAAAATACATAAAAAAACAGTGGGAGAGTAATATTGCCCTTTCAGCTTGTGTGCCAGTCTTGACTCCTGGGTGTGCCACCTCTCTCTCTCATTCAGTGGGCCATAGAAAGGCTATTTTGTTTTTGGTTTTTTTAATATTATTTGGTTTCTAAAGTCTCCCTGAAAAAAAAAAAAAAACATACAAAAAACAGTGGGAGAGTAATATTGCCCTTTCAGCTTGTGTGCCAGTCTTGACTCCTGGGTGTGCCACCTCTCTCCCTTTCATTCAGTGGGCCATAGAAAGCCTATTTATTTATTTTTTTAAATATTATTGGGTTTCTAAAGTCTCCCTTAAAAAACAAAAAATACATAAAAAAACAGTGGGAGAGTAATATTGCCCTTTCAGCTTGTGTGCCAGTCTTGACTCCTGGGTGTGCCACCTCTCTCTCTCATTCAGTGGGCCATAGAAAGGCTATTTTTTTTTTGGTTTTTTTAATATTATTTGGTTTCTAAAGTCTCCCTGAAAAAAAAAAAAAACATACAAAAAACAGTGGGAGAGTAATATTGCCCTTTCAGCTTGTGTGCCAGTCTTGACTCCTGGGTGTGCCACCTCTCTCCCTTTCATTCAGTGGGCCATAGAAAGCCTATTTATTTTTTCCGTGATTTGTGTTCTAAATTCTACCTCAACACAAAAACACTACATCAATCAGTGGGAGAAAAATATTGGCCTCAGTCAGGGCTTGTGTGCCACTGCTGTGTGTGCTATCTCTCATTCAGTGGGCTATAGCAAGCCTATTTTTTTTTTTTTTTTTTAATATTATTTGGTTTCTAAAGTCTCCCTGAAAAAAAAAACAAAACCTAAAAAAACAGTGGGAGAGTAATATTGCCCTTTCAGCTTGTGTGCCAGTCTTGACTCCTGGGTGTGCCACCTCTCTCCCTCTCATTCAGTGGGCCATAGAAAGCCTATTTATTTATTTTTTTAAATATTATTGGGTTTCTAAAGTCTCCCTTAAAAAACAAAAAATACATAAAAAAACAGTGGGAGAGTAATATTGCCCTTTCAGCTTGTGTGCCAGTCTTGACTCCTGGGTGTGCCACCTCTCTCCCTCTCATTCAGTGGGCCATAGAAAGCCTATTTATTTTTTTTTTTAAATATTATTGGGTTTCTAAAGTCTCCCTTAAAAAACAAAAAATACATAAAAAAACAGTGGGAGAGTAATATTGCCCTTTCAGCTTGTGTGCCAGTCTTGACTCCTGGGTGTGCCACCTCTCTCTCTCATTCAGTGGGCCATAGAAAGGCTATTTTTTTTTTGTTTTTTTTAATATTATTTGGTTTCTAAAGTCTCCCTGAAAAAAAAAAAAAGAACCTAAAAAAACAGTGGGAGAGTAATATTGCCCTTTCAGCTTGTGTGCCAGTCTTGACTCCTGGGTGTGCCACCTCTCTCCCTCTCATTCAGTGGGCCATAGAAAGCCTATTTATTTTTTTTTTTAAATATTATTGGGTTTCTAAAGTCTCCCTTAAAAAACAAAAAATACATAAAAAAACAGTGGGAGAGTAATATTGCCCTTTCAGCTTGTGTGCCAGTCTTGACTCCTGGGTGTGCCACCTCTCTCCCTTTCATTCAGTGGGCCATAGAAAGCCTATTTATTTTTTCCGTGATTTGTGTTCTAAATTCTACCTCAACACAAAAACACTACATCAATCAGTGGGAGAAAAATATTGGCCTCAGTCAGGGCTTGTGTGCCACTGCTGTGTGTGCTATCTCTCATTCAGTGGGCTATAGCAAGCCTATTTTTTTTTTTTTTTTTTAATATTATTTGGTTTCTAAAGTCTCCCTGAAAAAAAAAAAAAAACCTAAAAAAATAGTGGGAGAGTAATATTGCCCTTTCAGCTTGTGTGCCAGTCTTGACTCCTGGGTGTGCCACCTCTCTCCCTCTCATTCAGTGGGCCATAGAAAGCCTATTTATTTTTTTTTTTAAATATTATTGGGTTTCTAAAGTCTCCCTTAAAAAACAAAAAATACATAAAAAAACAGTGGGAGAGTAATATTGCCCTTTCAGCTTGTGTGCCAGTCTTGACTCCTGGGTGTGCCACCTCTCTCTCTCATTCAGTGGGCCATAGAAAGCCTATTTATATATTTTTTTAAATATTATTGGGTTTCTAAAGTCTCCCTTAAAAAACAAAAAATACATAAAAAAACAGTGGGAGAGTAATATTGCCCTTTCAGCTTGTGTGCCAGTCTTGACTCCTGGGTGTGCCACCTCTCTCCCTCTCATTCAGTGGGCCATAGAAAGCCTATTTTTTTTTTTTTTAAATATTATTGGGTTTCTAAAGTCTCCCTTAAAAAACAAAAAATACATAAAAAAACAGTGGGAGAGTAATATTGCCCTTTCAGCTTGTGTGCCAGTCTTGACTCCTGGGTGTGCCACCTCTCTCTCTCATTCAGTGGGCCATAGAAAGGCTATTTTTTTTTTGGTTTTTTTAATATTATTTGGTTTCTAAAGTCTCCCTGAAAAAAAAAAAAAAAACATACAAAAAACAGTGGGAGAGTAATATTGCCCTTTCAGCTTGTGTGCCAGTCTTGACTCCTGGGTGTGCCACCTCTCTCCCTTTCATTCAGTGGGCCATAGAAAGCCTATTTATTTTTTTTTTTAAATATTATTGGGTTTCTAAAGTCTCCCTTAAAAAACAAAAAATACATAAAAAAACAGTGGGAGAGTAATATTGCCCTTTCAGCTTGTGTGCCAGTCTTGACTCCTGGGTGTGCCACCTCTCTCTCTCATTCAGTGGGCCATAGAAAGGCTATTTTGTTTTTGGTTTTTTTAATATTATTTGGTTTCTAAAGTCTCCCTGAAAAAAAAAAAAAAACATACAAAAAACAGTGGGAGAGTAATATTGCCCTTTCAGCTTGTGTGCCAGTCTTGACTCCTGGGTGTGCCACCTCTCTCCCTTTCATTCAGTGGGCCATAGAAAGCCTATTTATTTATTTTTTTAAATATTATTGGGTTTCTAAAGTCTCCCTTAAAAAACAAAAAATACATAAAAAAACAGTGGGAGAGTAATATTGCCCTTTCAGCTTGTGTGCCAGTCTTGACTCCTGGGTGTGCCACCTCTCTCTCTCATTCAGTGGGCCATAGAAAGGCTATTTTTTTTTTGGTTTTTTTAATATTATTTGGTTTCTAAAGTCTCCCTGAAAAAAAAAAAAAACATACAAAAAACAGTGGGAGAGTAATATTGCCCTTTCAGCTTGTGTGCCAGTCTTGACTCCTGGGTGTGCCACCTCTCTCCCTTTCATTCAGTGGGCCATAGAAAGCCTATTTATTTTTTCCGTGATTTGTGTTCTAAATTCTACCTCAACACAAAAACACTACATCAATCAGTGGGAGAAAAATATTGGCCTCAGTCAGGGCTTGTGTGCCACTGCTGTGTGTGCTATCTCTCATTCAGTGGGCTATAGCAAGCCTATTTTTTTTTTTTTTTTTTAATATTATTTGGTTTCTAAAGTCTCCCTGAAAAAAAAAACAAAACCTAAAAAAACAGTGGGAGAGTAATATTGCCCTTTCAGCTTGTGTGCCAGTCTTGACTCCTGGGTGTGCCACCTCTCTCCCTCTCATTCAGTGGGCCATAGAAAGCCTATTTATTTATTTTTTTAAATATTATTGGGTTTCTAAAGTCTCCCTTAAAAAACAAAAAATACATAAAAAAACAGTGGGAGAGTAATATTGCCCTTTCAGCTTGTGTGCCAGTCTTGACTCCTGGGTGTGCCACCTCTCTCCCTCTCATTCAGTGGGCCATAGAAAGCCTATTTATTTTTTTTTTTAAATATTATTGGGTTTCTAAAGTCTCCCTTAAAAAACAAAAAATACATAAAAAAACAGTGGGAGAGTAATATTGCCCTTTCAGCTTGTGTGCCAGTCTTGACTCCTGGGTGTGCCACCTCTCTCTCTCATTCAGTGGGCCATAGAAAGGCTATTTTTTTTTTGTTTTTTTTAATATTATTTGGTTTCTAAAGTCTCCCTGAAAAAAAAAAAAAAACATACAAAAAACAGTGGGAGAGTAATATTGCCCTTTCAGCTTGTGTGCCAGTCTTGACTCCTGGGTGTGCCACCTCTCTCCCTTTCATTCAGTGGGCCATAGAAAGCCTTTTTTTTTTTTTTTTTTAAATATTATTGGGTTTCTAAAGTCTCCCTTAAAAAACAAAAAATACATAAAAAAACAGTGGGAGAGTAATATTGCCCTTTCAGCTTGTGTGCCAGTCTTGACTCCTGGGTGTGCCACCTCTCTCCCTTTCATTCAGTGGGCCATAGAAAGCCTATTTATTTTTTCCGTGATTTGTGTTCTAAATTCTACCTCAACACAAAAACACTACATCAATCAGTGGGAGAAAAATATTGGCCTCAGTCAGGGCTTGTGTGCCACTGCTGTGTGTGCTATCTCTCATTCAGTGGGCTATAGCAAGCCTATTTTTTTTTTTTTTTTTTAATATTATTTGGTTTCTAAAGTCTCCCTGAAAAAAAAAACAAAACCTAAAAAAACAGTGGGAGAGTAATATTGCCCTTTCAGCTTGTGTGCCAGTCTTGACTCCTGGGTGTGCCACCTCTCTCCCTCTCATTCAGTGGGCCATAGAAAGCCTATTTATTTATTTTTTTAAATATTATTGGGTTTCTAAAGTCTCCCTTAAAAAACAAAAAATACATAAAAAAACAGTGGGAGAGTAATATTGCCCTTTCAGCTTGTGTGCCAGTCTTGACTCCTGGGTGTGCCACCTCTCTCCCTCTCATTCAGTGGGCCATAGAAAGCCTATTTATTTTTTTTTTTAAATATTATTTGGTTTCTAAAGTCTCCCTTAAAAAACAAAAAATACATAAAAAAACAGTGGGAGAGTAATATTGCCCTTTCAGCTTGTGTGCCAGTCTTGACTCCTGGGTGTGCCACCTCTCTCTCTCATTCAGTGGGCCATAGAAAGGCTATTTTTTTTTTGGTTTTTTTAATATTATTTGGTTTCTAAAGTCTCCCTGAAAGAAAAAAAAAACATACAAAAAACAGTGGGAGAGTAATATTGCCCTTTCAGCTTGTGTGCCAGTCTTGACTCCTGGGTGTGCCACCTCTCTCCCTTTCATTCAGTGGGCCATAGAAAGCCTATTTATTTTTTTTTTTAAATATTATTGGGTTTCTAAAGTCTCCCTTAAAAAACAAAAAATACATAAAAAAACAGTGGGAGAGTAATATTGCCCTTTCAGCTTGTGTGCCAGTCTTGACTCCTGGGTGTGCCACCTCTCTCCCTCTCATTCAGTGGGCCATAGAAAGCCTATTTATTTTTTTTTTTAAATATTATTGGGTTTCTAAAGTCTCCCTTAAAAAACAAAAAATACATAAAAAAACAGTGGGAGAGTAATATTGCCCTTTCAGCTTGTGTGCCAGTCTTGACTCCTGGGTGTGCCACCTCTCTCCCTCTCATTCAGTGGGCCATAGAAAGCCTATTTATTTATTTTTTTTAATATTATTTGGTTTCTAAAGTCTCCCTGAAAAAAAAAAACAAAACCTAAAAAAACAGTGGGAGAGTAATATTGCCCTTTCAGCTTGTGTGCCAGTCTTGACTCCTGGGTGTGCCACCTCTCTCCCTCTCATTCAGTGGGCCATAGAAAGCCTATTTTTTTTTTTTTTAAATATTATTGGGTTTCTAAAGTCTCCCTTAAAAAACAAAAAATACATAAAAAAACAGTGGGAGAGTAATATTGCCCTTTCAGCTTGTGTGCCAGTCTTGACTCCTGGGTGTGCCACCTCTCTCTCTCATTCAGTGGGCCATAGAAAGGCTATTTTTTTTTTGGTTTTTTTAATATTATTTGGTTTCTAAAGTCTCCCTGAAAAAAAAAAAAAACATACAAAAAACAGTGGGAGAGTAATATTGCCCTTTCAGCTTGTGTGCCAGTCTTGACTCCTGGGTGTGCCACCTCTCTCATTCAGTGGGCCATAGAAAGCTTTTTTTTTTTTTTTCCTTGATTTGTGTTCTAAAATCTACCTCAACACAAAAACACTACATCAATCAGTGGGAGAAAAATATTGGCCTCAGTCAGGGCTTGTGTGCCACTGCTGTGTGTGCTATCTCTCATTCAGTGGGCTATAGCAAGCCTATTTTTTTTTTTTTTTTTTAATATTATTTGGTTTCTAAAGTCTCCCTGAAAAAAAAAAAAAGAACCTAAAAAAACAGTGGGAGAGTAATATTGCCCTTTCAGCTTGTGTGCCAGTCTTGACTCCTGGGTGTGCCACCTCTCTCCCTCTCATTCAGTGGGCCATAGAAAGCCTATTTATTTTTTTTTTTAAATATTATTGGGTTTCTAAAGTCTCCCTTAAAAAACAAAAAATACATAAAAAAACAGTGGGAGAGTAATATTGCCCTTTCAGCTTGTGTGCCAGTCTTGACTCCTGGGTGTGCCACCTCTCTCCCTTTCATTCAGTGGGCCATAGAAAGCCTATTTATTTTTTCCGTGATTTGTGTTCTAAATTCTACCTCAACACAAAAACACTACATCAATCAGTGGGAGAAAAATATTGGCCTCAGTCAGGGCTTGTGTGCCACTGCTGTGTGTGCTATCTCTCATTCAGTGGGCTATAGCAAGCCTATTTTTTTTTTTTTTTTTAATATTATTTGGTTTCTAAAGTCTCCCTGAAAAAAAAAAAAAAACCTAAAAAAATAGTGGGAGAGTAATATTGCCCTTTCAGCTTGTGTGCCAGTCTTGACTCCTGGGTGTGCCACCTCTCTCCCTCTCATTCAGTGGGCCATAGAAAGCCTATTTATTTTTTTTTTTAAATATTATTGGGTTTCTAAAGTCTCCCTTAAAAAACAAAAAATACATAAAAAAACAGTGGGAGAGTAATATTGCCCTTTCAGCTTGTGTGCCAGTCTTGACTCCTGGGTGTGCCACCTCTCTCCCTCTCATTCAGTGGGCCATAGAAAGCCTATTTATTTTTTTTTTTAAATATTATTGGGTTTCTAAAGTCTCCCTTAAAAAACAAAAAATACATAAAAAAACAGTGGGAGAGTAATATTGCCCTTTCAGCTTGTGTGCCAGTCTTGACTCCTGGGTGTGCCACCTCTCTCTCTCATTCAGTGGGCCATAGAAAGGCTATTTTTTTTTTTGTTTTTTTAATATTATTTGGTTTCTAAAGTCTCCCTGAAAAAAAAAAAAAAAACATACAAAAAACAGTGGGAGAGTAATATTGCCCTTTCAGCTTGTGTGCCAGTCTTGACTCCTGGGTGTGCCACCTCTCTCCCTTTCATTCAGTGGGCCATAGAAAGCCTATTTTTTTTTTTTTTTAAATATTATTGGGTTTCTAAAGTCTCCCTTAAAAAACAAAAAATACATAAAAAAACAGTGGGAGAGTAATATTGCCCTTTCAGCTTGTGTGCCAGTCTTGACTCCTGGGTGTGCCACCTCTCTCTCTCATTCAGTGGGCCATAGAAAGGCTATTTTGTTTTTGGTTTTTTTAATATTATTTGGTTTCTAAAGTCTCCCTGAAAAAAAAAAAAAAACATACAAAAAACAGTGGGAGAGTAATATTGCCCTTTCAGCTTGTGTGCCAGTCTTGACTCCTGGGTGTGCCACCTCTCTCCCTTTCATTCAGTGGGCCATAGAAAGCCTATTTATTTTTTTTTTTAAATATTATTGGGTTTCTAAAGTCTCCCTTAAAAAACAAAAAATACATAAAAAAACAGTGGGAGAGTAATATTGCCCTTTCAGCTTGTGTGCCAGTCTTGACTCCTGGGTGTGCCACCTCTCTCTCTCATTCAGTGGGCCATAGAAAGGCTATTTTTTTTTTGGTTTTTTTAATATTATTTGGTTTCTAAAGTCTCCCTGAAAAAAAAAAAAAACATACAAAAAACAGTGGGAGAGTAATATTGCCCTTTCAGCTTGTGTGCCAGTCTTGACTCCTGGGTGTGCCACCTCTCTCCCTTTCATTCAGTGGGCCATAGAAAGCCTATTTATTTTTTCCGTGATTTGTGTTCTAAATTCTACCTCAACACAAAAACACTACATCAATCAGTGGGAGAAAAATATTGGCCTCAGTCAGGGCTTGTGTGCCACTGCTGTGTGTGCTATCTCTCATTCAGTGGGCTATAGCAAGCCTATTTTTTTTTTTTTTTAATATTATTTGGTTTCTAAAGTCTCCCTGAAAAAAAAACCAAAACCTAAAAAAACAGTGGGAGAGTAATATTGCCCTTTCAGCTTGTGTGCCAGTCTTGACTCCTGGGTGTGCCACCTCTCTCCCTCTCATTCAGTGGGCCATAGAAAGCCTATTTATTTATTTTTTAAAATATTATTGGGTTTCTAAAGTCTCCCTTAAAAAACAAAAAATACATAAAAAAACAGTGGGAGAGTAATATTGCCCTTTCAGCTTGTGTGCCAGTCTTGACTCCTGGGTGTGCCACCTCTCTCC
Source organism: Ranitomeya variabilis (assembly GCF_051348905.1). Taxonomy (NCBI): domain Eukaryota; kingdom Metazoa; phylum Chordata; class Amphibia; order Anura; family Dendrobatidae; genus Ranitomeya; species Ranitomeya variabilis. The sequence goes on along the minus strand of NC_135233.1, from coordinate 487,692,225 downwards.
CTCTCATTCAGTGGGCCATAGAAAGCCTATTTATTTTTTTTTTTAAATATTATTGGGTTTCTAAAGTCTCCCTTAAAAAACAAAAAATACATAAAAAAACAGTGGGAGAGTAATATTGCCCTTTCAGCTTGTGTGCCAGTCTTGACTCCTGGGTGTGCCACCTCTCTCTCTCAGGCCGGTTTCACACGTCAGTGGCTCCGGTACGTGAGGTGACAGTTTCCTCCCGTACCGGAGACACTGACACACGTAGACCCATAAAAATCAATGCATCTGTTCAGATGTCATTGATTTTGTGCGGACCGTGTGCGGACCGTGTCTCCGTGTGCCAAACACGGAGACATGTCAGTGTTCGTGGGAGCGCACGGATTACACGGACCCAATAGAGTCAATGGGTCCGTGTAAAACACGCACCTCACACGGACATTCTCCGTCTGGGGTCCGTGTGGCGTGCCGGAGACAGCGCTACAGTAAGCGCTGTCCCCCCCACATGGTGCTGAAGCCGCCATTCATATGTTCCCTGTAGCACCGTTTGCTACAGAGAAAATATGAATGATAGTGTTTAAACTAAAGATCCATGTGTCCGCCGCCCCCCCACCCCCTGTGCGCCCCCCCCGCTGGTCAGAAAATACTTATCCGGGTCCCCCGTCGGCTGTCGCTCCTTCCTGGTCTGGCCGCGCCTCCTACTGTATGCGGCCGATTACACTCATGAATATGTGGCTCCACCTCCAATAGGGGCGGAGCCGCCTATTCATGAGTGTAAATGAGCGGCCCCACGTGACCGCATACAGTATGCCGCGGCCAGACCAGGAAGGAGCGACTGCCGACGGGGGATCCGGGTGAGTATTTTCTGACCAGCGGGGGGGCGCACAGGGGGTGGGGGGGCGGCGGACACATGGATCTTTATTTTAAACACTATTCTTCATATTTTCCCTGCAGCAAACGTTACTGCAGGGATGATATGAATCGCAGCTTCAGCACCATGCAGAGTGGGTACCACACGCTCCGTGTGGTACCCACTCGCCATACGGGCGGCACACGTGTGCCGCAGGTATGGCCTCCGTGAGTTCCCAGGCACACGGACACGGATAACTCCGGTACCGATTTATTCCGGTACCGGAATTATCTGGACGTGTGGGACAGCCCTCATTCAGTGGGCCATAGAAAGGCTATTTTATTTTTGGTTTTTTTAATATTATTTGGTTTCTAAAGTCTCCCTGAAAAAAAAAAAAAAACATACAAAAAACAGTGGGAGAGTAATATTGCCCTTTCAGCTTGTGTGCCAGTCTTGACTCCTGGGTGTGCCACCTCTCTCCCTTTCATTCAGTGGGCCATAGAAAGCCTATTTATTTTTTCCGTGATTTGTGTTCTAAATTCTACCTCAACACAAAAACACTACATCAATCAGTGGGAGAAAAATATTGGCCTCAGTCAGGGCTTGTGTGCCACTGCTGTGTGTGCTATCTCTCATTCAGTGGGCTATAGCAAGCCTATTTTTTTTTTTTTTTTTTAATATTATTTGGTTTCTAAAGTCTCCCTGAAAAAAAAAACAAAACCTAAAAAAACAGTGGGAGAGTAATATTGCCCTTTCAGCTTGTGTGCCAGTCTTGACTCCTGGGTGTGCCACCTCTCTCCCTCTCATTCAGTGGGCCATAGAAAGCCTATTTATTTTTTTTTTTAAATATTATTGGGTTTCTAAAGTCTCCCTTAAAAAACAAAAAATACATAAAAAAACAGTGGGAGAGTAATATTGCCCTTTCAGCTTGTGTGCCAGTCTTGACTCCTGGGTGTGCCACCTCTCTCCCTCTCATTCAGTGGGCCATAGAAAGCCTATTTATTTTTTTTTTTAAATATTATTTGGTTTCTAAAGTCTCCCTTAAAAAACAAAAAATACATAAAAAAACAGTGGGAGAGTAATATTGCCCTTTCAGCTTGTGTGCCAGTCTTGACTCCTGGGTGTGCCACCTCTCTCTCTCATTCAGTGGGCCATAGAAAGGCTATTTTTTTTTTGGTTTTTTTAATATTATTTGGTTTCTAAAATCTCCCTGAAAAAAAAAAAAAACATACAAAAAACAGTGGGAGAGTAATATTGCCCTTTCAGCTTGTGTGCCAGTCTTGACTCCTGGGTGTGCCACCTCTCTCCCTTTCATTCAGTGGGCCATAGAAAGCCTATTTATTTATTTTTTTAAATATTATTGGGTTTCTAAAGTCTCCCTTAAAAAACAAAAAATACATAAAAAAACAGTGGGAGAGTAATATTGCCCTTTCAGCTTGTGTGCCAGTCTTGACTCCTGGGTGTGCCACCTCTCTCCCTCTCATTCAGTGGGCCATAGAAAGCCTATTTATTTTTTTTTTAAAAATATTATTGGGTTTCTAAAGTCTCCCTTAAAAAACAAAAAATACATAAAAAAACAGTGGGAGAGTAATATTGCCCTTTCAGCTTGTGTGCCAGTCTTGACTCCTGGGTGCGCCACCTCTCTCCCTCTCATTCAGTGGGCCATAGAAAGCCTATTTATTTTTTTTTTTTAATATTATTTGGTTTCTAAAGTCTCCCTGAAAAAAAAACAAAAACCTAAAAAAACAGTGGGAGAGTAATATTGCCCTTTCAGCTTGTGTGCTAGTCTTGACTCCTGGGTGTGCCACCTCTCTCCCTCTCATTCAGTGGGCCATAGAAAGCCTATTTATTTTTTTTTTTAAATATTATTGGGTTTCTAAAGTCTCCCTTAAAAAACAAAAAATACATAAAAAAACAGTGGGAGAGTAATATTGCCCTTTCAGCTTGTGTGCCAGTCTTGACTCCTGGGTGTGCCACCTCTCTCTCTCATTCAGTGGGCCATAGAAAGGCTATTTTTTTTTTGGTTTTTTTAATATTATTTGGTTTCTAAAGTCTCCCTGAAAAAAAAAAAAAAACATACAAAAAACAGTGGGAGAGTAATATTGCCCTTTCAGCTTGTGTGCCAGTCTTGACTCCTGGGTGTGCCACCTCTCTCCCTTTCATTCAGTGGGCCATAGAAAGCCTATTTATTTTTTCCGTGATTTGTGTTCTAAATTCTACCTCAACACAAAAACACTACATCAATCAGTGGGAGAAAAATATTGGCCTCAGTCAGGGCTTGTGTGCCACTGCTGTGTGTGCTATCTCTCATTCAGTGGGCTATAGCAAGCCTATTTTTTTTTTTTTTTTTAATATTATTTGGTTTCTAAAGTCTCCCTGAAAAAAAAAACAAAACCTAAAAAAACAGTGGGAGAGTAATATTGCCCTTTCAGCTTGTGTGCCAGTCTTGACTCCTGGGTGTGCCACCTCTCTCCCTCTCATTCAGTGGGCCATAGAAAGCCTATTTATTTATTTTTTTAAATATTATTGGGTTTCTAAAGTCTCCCTTAAAAAACAAAAAATACATAAAAAAACAGTGGGAGAGTAATATTGCCCTTTCAGCTTGTGTGCCAGTCTTGACTCCTGGGTGTGCCACCTCTCTCCCTCTCATTCAGTGGGCCATAGAAAGCCTATTTATTTTTTTTTTTAAATATTATTTGGTTTCTAAAGTCTCCCTTAAAAAACAAAAAATACATAAAAAAACAGTGGGAGAGTAATATTGCCCTTTCAGCTTGTGTGCCAGTCTTGACTCCTGGGTGTGCCACCTCTCTCTCTCATTCAGTGGGCCATAGAAAGGCTATTTTTTTTTTGGTTTTTTTAATATTATTTGGTTTCTAAAGTCTCCCTGAAAAAAAAAAAAACATACAAAAAACAGTGGGAGAGTAATATTGCCCTTTCAGCTTGTGTGCCAGTCTTGACTCCTGGGTGTGCCACCTCTCTCCCTTTCATTCAGTGGGCCATAGAAAGCCTATTTATTTTTTTTTTTAAATATTATTGGGTTTCTAAAGTCTCCCTTAAAAAACAAAAAATACATAAAAAAACAGTGGGAGAGTAATATTGCCCTTTCAGCTTGTGTGCCAGTCTTGACTCCTGGGTGTGCCACCTCTCTCCCTCTCATTCAGTGGGCCATAGAAAGCCTATTTATTTTTTTTTTTAAATATTATTGGGTTTCTAAAGTCTCCCTTAAAAAACAAAAAATACATAAAAAAACAGTGGGAGAGTAATATTGCCCTTTCAGCTTGTGTGCCAGTCTTGACTCCTGGGTGTGCCACCTCTCTCCCTCTCATTCAGTGGGCCATAGAAAGCCTATTTATTTATTTTTTTTAATATTATTTGGTTTCTAAAGTCTCCCTGAAAAAAAAAAAAAAACCTAAAAAAACAGTGGGAGAGTAATATTGCCCTTTCAGCTTGTGTGCCAGTCTTGACTCCTGGGTGTGCCACCTCTCTCCCTCTCATTCAGTGGGCCATAGAAAGCCTATTTATTTTTTTTTTTTAAATATTATTGGGTTTCTAAAGTCTCCCTTAAAAAACAAAAAATACATAAAAAAACAGTGGGAGAGTAATATTGCCCTTTCAGCTTGTGTGCCAGTCTTGACTCCTGGGTGTGCCACCTCTCTCTCTCATTCAGTGGGCCATAGAAAGGCTATTTTTTTTTTTGTTTTTTTAATATTATTTGGTTTCTAAAGTCTCCCTGAAAAAAAAAAAAAAACATACAAAAAACAGTGGGAGAGTAATATTGCCCTTTCAGCTTGTGTGCCAGTCTTGACTCCTGGGTGTGCCACCTCTCTCATTCAGTGGGCCATAGAAAGCTTTTTTTTTTTTTTTCCTTGATTTGTGTTCTAAAATCTACCTCAACACAAAAACACTACATCAATCAGTGGGAGAAAAATATTGGCCTCAGTCAGGGCTTGTGTGCCACTGCTGTGTGTGCTATCTCTCATTCAGTGGGCTATAGAAAGCCTATTTATTTATTTATTTTTTTCTTATTATTTGGTTTCTAAAGTCTCCCTGAAAAAAAAAAAAACATAAATTAGGTGGGAGATTAATATTGACATTAGTGCTTGAGTGACAGTCCTGCGTGTGTGTCATCTCTGTGATTTTGTGCCACAGAAAACAGAGTGTGTAACATTGTGCCTGATTTTCCTTGTGGTCTCACCAACCTGTTAAGGGATATTGAAATCATACTGAAGTTATAGCTCACCGTGTAAGTTGTTTGACAGCAACAAATAAAGTTACTTTGGTTAAGATTTTAAAACAATGAGGAAGTCTGGTGCAAGAGGTCGTCGTGGGCGTTCATTGTCAGCTGGTAATGATGGTAGTGGTAGTGGAGCATCAGGTGGTCGTGGGGATAAAAATATTCCACCTAAGTCTGGAGCTGTGGAGCCAGTTTCGTCGTCAGGCTACACAAGGCCTCGAACGCTCTCTTTTCTGGGAGTAGGAAAACCGCTTTTAAAGGCGGAGCAGCAACAGCAAGTTTTGGCTTACATTGCAGACTCAGCCTCTAGCTCTTTTGCCTCCTCTTCCGAAACTGGTAAATGTAAAAGCAGCGCGTCGCTTGTGGATGTTCACGGTCAGGGACAAGTCGCTTCCTTGTCCTCCTCAGCAAAATCTACAACAAGAGAGAAGGATGCAGCAGGCGACACAACGGGTCACTCCATGGAGCTCTTTACACATACCGTCCCTGGCTTAGAAAGTGAAACATTTAACAGGCCATGCCCATTACAAGTATATTCTGACATGGAGTGCACTGATGCACAGCCACAGCCAGAGTACTATGCTGCTCCTTTGACTCAGACCACCACATTGCCCTCTCAGGGTACAGATCCACAATCAGACCCTGATGAGACTATGTTGCCCCGCCACGAACGCTATACCACCGACCGACACAGTGACACAGACGAAGTTGCACACGAGCTCGAAGAGGAGGTAATAGATGACCCAGTTATTGACCCCGATTGGCAGCCATTGGGGGAACAGGGTGCAGGCGGCAGTAGTTCAGAAGCGGAGGTGGAGGAGGGGCCGCAGCAGGCATCAACATCGCAACAGGTTCCATCTGCCGGGCCCGTATCTGGCCCAAAACGCGTGTCAAAGCCAAAACCTGTTGGAGCACAGCGTTGCCATCCGGTTAAAGCTCAGTCTGCAATCCCTGAAAAGGGATCCGAGTCTAGGAAGAGTGCAGTCTGGCATTTTTTTAAACAACATCCAACTGATCAGCGCAAAGTCATCTGTCAAAAATGTTCAACTAGCTTAAGCAGAGGTCAGAATCTGAAAAGTCTAAATACTAGTTGCATGCATAGACACTTAACCACCATGCATTTTCAAGCCTGGACTAACTACCAAACGTCCCTCAAGGTTGTAGCACCCTCGGCCAATGAAGCTAGTCAGCAACGCAACATCCCTTCCGTCACTGTAAGGCCACCATTTTCCGCACCACCGGCAGTATCTGTGCAGGTTTCTTTGCCAGCCAAAAGCAGTCAGGGTCAGGGAATCACCAGTTTTGTAGGAGGAAATATTGCATCTAGGGCACCGGCGGAAACAATACCGTCTCCAACCGTCTCTCAGTCTGCCATGTACACCGGCACACCCGAAAGTTCCACGATCTCCAGCTCTCCAGTCCAGCTCACCCTACATGAGACTCTGGTTAGAAAAAGGAAGTACTTATCCTCGCATCCGCGTACACAGGGTTTTAACGCCCACATAGCTAGACTAATCTCGTTAGAGATGATGCCCTACCGGTTAGTTGAAAGCGAAGCTTTCAAAGCCCTGATGGAGTACGCTGAACCACGATACGAGCTACCCAGTCGACACTTTTTTTCCAGAAAAGCCATCCCAGCCCTGCACCAGCATGTTAAACAGCGCATCGTCCATGCACTCAGGCAATCTGTGAGTACAAAGGTGCACCTGACTACAGATGCATGGACCAGTAGGCATGGCCAGGGACGTTATGTGTCCATCACGGCACACTGGGTGAATGTGGTGGATGCAGGGTCCACAGGCGACATCAATTTAGGGACAGTTGTGCCTAGCCCACGGTCTAGGAAACAGTTGGCTGTAGGCGTTCGCACCCCCTCCTCCTCCTCCTCCTCGTCCTCCTGCAGAAGCTACAGCTCTTCCACAGAACGCAGTCTGCCAACCACTCCATCGGCAGATGACACTGTTGCACACCAGTTGTCCCATTATGGGCCAGCTACTGCCAAGCGTCAGCAGGCTGTATTGGCTATGAAGTGCTTGGGCGACAACAGACACACCGCGGAAGTTCTGTCCGAGTTCTTGCAACAAGAAACGCAGTCGTGGCTGGGCACAGTAGATCTTGAGGCAGGCAAGGTAGTGAGTGATAACGGAAGGAATTTCATGGCTGCCATCTCCCTTTCCCAACTGAAACACATTCCTTGCCTGGCTCACACCTTAAACCTGGTGGTGCAGTGCTTATTGAAAACTTATCCTGGGTTCTCCGACCTGCTCCTCAAAGTGCGTGCACTTTGCTCACATATCCGACGTTCGCCTGTACACGCCAGCCGTATGCAGACCTATCAGCGGTCTTTGAACCTTCCCCAGCATCGCCTAATCATAGACGTTGCAACAAGGTGGAACTCAACACTGCACATGCTTCAGAGACTGTGCCAACAGAGGCGTGCTGTTATTTATTTGTGGGAGGATACACGGGCAGGCAGTAGGATGGCAGACATGGAGTTGTCAGGTGTGCAGTGGTCTAAGATACAAGACATGTGTCAAGTCCTTCAGTGTTTTGAGGAATGCACACGGCTGGTTAGTGCAGACAACGCCGTAATAAGCATGAGCATCCCCCTAATGCGTCTGCTGATGCAAAGTTTGACGCACATAAAGGAGCAGGCGTCTGCACCAGAGGAAGAGGAAAGCCTTGATGACAGTCAGCCATTGTCTGGTCAGGGCAGTGTACAGGACGAGGTAGCGGGCGAAGAGGAGGTGGAGGACGAGGAGGATGATGGGGATGAGTATATTTTTAATGCCGAACCTTTCCCGGGGGCACAGGAAATTGGTTGCGTGTCACGGCCGGGTTCTGGTTTTTTGAGGGACACAAGTGACGTAGATTTGCCTGCAACTGCCCCTCAACCAATCACAACCGGAGATTTGACAACTGGAACTTTGGCCCACATGGCGGATTATGCCTTACGTATCCTAAAAAGGGACACACGCATTACGAAAATGATGAACGATGACGATTACTGGTTGGCCTGCCTCCTTGATCCACGCTATAAAGGCAAATTGCAAAATATTATGCCACATGAGAACTTGGAACTAATATTAGCAACCAAACAATCAACTCTTGTTGACCGTTTGCTTCAGGCATTCCCAGCACACAGCGCACGTGATCGTTCTCACACGAGCTCCAGGGGGCAGCAGACTAGGAGTGTTAGGGGTGCACACATCAGAAGTGGCGTTGGACAGAGGGGTTTTCTGACCAGGTTGTGGAGTGATTTTGCTATGACCGCAGACAGGACAGGTACTGCTGCATCAATTGAAAGTGACAGGAGACAACATTTGTCCAGTATGGTTACTAACTATTTTTCATCCCTTATCGATGTTCTCCCTCAACCGTCATTCCCATTTGATTACTGGGCCTCCAAATTAGACACCTGGCCAGAATTGGCAGAATATGCATTGCAGGAGCTTGCTTGCCCGGCAGCAAGTGTCCTATCAGAAAGAGTATTCAGTGCTGCAGGTTCAATATTAACCGAAAAAAGGACTCGTCTGGCTACCCAAAATGTTGACGATCTAACATTCATTAAAATGAACCACAACTGGATTTCGAAATCTTTTGCCCCACCTTGCCCGGCCGACACCTAGCTTTCCTATGAAAAGCTCTTGCCTGTGAATTACTTTTCTAATGTCTAATTTGCTGCAGCTGATTGTACAGCATACGACATGTTTACACCTCCCTAAATGGCAAAACTCCCCACACGGGGCCGTGGTATCGCGACTTGGCGCAAGCACCCGTGAGACTGCTGTTTGTCTGAAGAGGTGGGTGTGCTCGCTTTTGGTTGACGGCATTGCTACTGGGTCCCTCATAGTACAATGTAGTGTCTCTGGCGGTGGTGGTGCGCACCCAACGTCAGACACACCGTTGTAACATGAGGGGCCCTGGGGCGGTCCCGCCGGCCTCAAGAGAGTTCCCCCCTACCCCAGCTCAAAATGTGCTCTACCACGTCCAAAATTATGTCGCACAGCTCCACCAATCTTTAGTCTATTCGCTGACATCATTCAATGTCTGGCACTGACAATACAAATTTGTAGACATCTATGATGCAACTTAAAGTAGTCTGTGTCTGTGTCCTATATTGGCACCATTAAATAGTTACTGCCAAATTACTATGTCAGAAACTCAGTAGATGAGCCCACCCCTGTACCTAAGTATGCCACCTTTTTTTTTGTTGTGGTTGTTTTGCGAGACATTAACATCTATTTATATTTTGGGAGTACTGGGACAGACACTCCTTGCACTACTCCTCCACTCACCACCAAGCTGCCTGTGTATCCATGTAACCGCTGTAAAGCTGCCATGAGCCTATTGTTTGTTATTTTAGGCCTTTGATAGCCTGTCTGCGGTCCCTACTTTAAATACTCCTCCACTGACCACCAAGCTGCCTGCCCGTGTATCCATGTAACCGCTGTAAAACTGCCATGAGCCTATTGTTTGTTATGTTAGGCCTTTGATAGCCTGTCTGCGGTCCCTACTTTAAATACTCCTCCACTCACCACCAAGCTGCCTGCCCGTGTATCCATGTAACCGCTGTAAAACTGCCATAAGCCTATTGTTTGTTATTTTAGGCCTTTGATAGCCTGTCTGCGGTCCCTACTTTAAATACTCCTCCACTGACCAGACCACTGCTGCCCGTGTACCCCTGGAACCAATTATAAAGTGCCTACAGCCAGCCCATTTTCTTATGTTAGGCCTTTGAAGCCTGTCTGCGGTCCCTACTTTAAATACTCCTCCACTGACCACCAAGCTGCCTGCCCGTGTATCCATGTAACCGCTGTAAAACTGCCATGAGCCTATTGTTTGTTATTTTAGGCCTTTGAAGCCTGTCTGCGGTCCCTCCTTCCACTAGTCCTCCACTGACCAGACCACTGCTGCCCGTGTACCCCTGGAACCAATTATAAAGTGCCTACAGCCAGCCCATTTTCTTATGTTAGGCCTTTGAAGCCTGTCTGCGGTCCCTACTTTAAATACTCCTCCACTGACCACCAAGCTGCCTGCCCGTGTATCCATGTAACCGCTGTAAAACTGCCATGAGCCTATTGTTTGTTATTTTAGGCCTTTGATAGCCTGTCTGCGGTCCCTACTTTAAATACTCCTCCACTCACCACCACCAAGCTGCCTGCCCGTGTATCCATGTAACCGCTGTAAAACTGCCATGAGCCTATTGTTTGTTATGTTAGGCCTTTGATAGCCTGTCTGCGGTCCCTACTTTAAATACTCCTCCACTGACCACCAAGCTGCCTGCCCGTGTATCCATGTAACCGCTGTAAAACTGCCATAAGCCTATTGTTTGTTATTTTAGGCCTTTGATAGCCTGTCTGCGGTCCCTACTTTAAATACTCCTCCACTGACCACCAAGCTGCCTGCCCGTGTATCCATGTAACCGCTGTAAAACTGCCATAAGCCTATTGTTTGTTATTTTAGGCCTTTGATAGCCTGTCTGCGGTCCCTACTTTAAATACTCCTCCACTCACCACCACCAAGCTTCCTGCCCGTGTATCCATGTAACCGCTGTAAAACTGCCATGAGCCTATTGTTTGTTATTTTAGGCCTTTGATAGCCTGTCTGCGGTCCCTACTTTAAATACTCCTCCACTCACCACCACCAAGCTGCCTGCCCGTGTATCCATGTAACCGCTGTAAAACTGCCATGAGCCTATTGTTTGTTATGTTAGGCCTTTGATAGCCTGTCTGCGGTCCCTACTTTAAATACTCCTCCACTCACCACCAAGCTGCCTGCCCGTGTATCCATGTAACCGCTGTAAAACTGTCATAAGCCTATTGTTTGTTATTTTAGGCCTTTGATAGCCTGTCTGCGGTCCCTACTTTAAATACTCCTCCACTCACCACCACCAAGCTGCCTGCCCGTGTATCCATGTAACCGCTGTAAAACTGCCATGAGCCTATTGTTTGTTATGTTAGGCCTTTGATAGCCTGTCTGCGGTCCCTACTTTAAATACTCCTCCACTCACCACCAAGCTGCCTGCCCGTGTATCCATGTAACCGCTGTAAAACTGCCATAAGCCTATTGTTTGTTATTTTAGGCCTTTGATAGCCTGTCTGCGGTCCCTACTTTAAATACTCCTCCACTGACCAGACCACTGCTGCCCGTGTACCCCTGGAACCAATTATAAAGTGCCTACAGCCAGCCCATTTTCTTATGTTAGGCCTTTGAAGCCTGTCTGCGGTCCCTACTTTAAATACTCCTCCACTGACCACCAAGCTGCCTGCCCGTGTATCCATGTAACCGCTGTAAAACTGCCATGAGCCTATTGTTTGTTATTTTAGGCCTTTGAAGCCTGTCTGCGGTCCCTCCTTCCACTAGTCCTCCACTGACCAGACCACTGCTGCCCGTGTACCCCTGGAACCAATTATAAAGTGCCTACAGCCAGCCCATTTTCTTATGTTAGGCCTTTGAAGCCTGTCTGCGGTCCCTACTTTAAATACTCCTCCACTGACCACCAAGCTGCCTGCCCGTGTATCCATGTAACCGCTGTAAAACTGCCATGAGCCTATTGTTTGTTATGTTAGGCCTTTGATAGCCTGTCTGCGGTCCCTACTTTAAATACTCCTCCACTCACCACCAAGCTGCCTGCCCGTCTATCCATGTAACCGCTGTAAAACTGCAATGAGCCTATTGTTTGTTATTTTAGGCCTTTGATAGCCTGTCTGCGGCCCCTACTTGCAATACTCCTCCACTGACCACAATGCTGCCTGGAGTGCCTGCCTGTGTATCCATGTAACCGATGTAAAACTGCCATGACTGCCTACTGTTTGTTATTTTAGGCCTTTGATAGCCTGTCTGCAGCCCCTACTTGCAATACTCCTCCACTGACCACACCAATGCTGCCCGTGTACCCCTGGAACCTATTTAAAAGTTCATAGAGCCTAGTTATATATTTTATTTACTATTAATAAGGCCATGATGGACTACGCTGTACCACGCTACAAGCTAACCAGTCGACACTTCTTTTGCGAGAAAAGCCATCCCAACCCTCCACCAGCATGTAGAAGACCGCATTGTCCATGCACTCTGGCAATCTGTGAGTACAAAGGTGCACCTGACAACAGACGCATGGACCTGTAGGCATGGCCACGGAAGATTACGTGTCCATTACGGCGCAATGGGTTAATGTGGTGGATGCATGGTCCACAGGGGACAGCCTACTAAGTCTGTCTGCAGTCCCTAATTCAAATTGTCCTCCACTGTCTAAATCGGAGCTTCCACCTTCTGGCTTTCGGCCTATAGTATCAGAAATTAAACTGCATTTGGCCTTCAACTTTGGTTAGGGCCTACTAACGGCTTCTGCCCCTCCCTGGTGTTGCCCTCAACTAAATAAAGCTGAGCTTCAACCTTCTGCTCCAAATTACCATTTTGAAAAATGCAATAGGCTTTTCCGGCCTACTAAAGGTGTCTGTCTGTGTGCCCCTGCCTGGTGTTGTCCTCAACTAAATAAAGCTGAGCTTCAACCTTCTGCTCCAAATTACCATTTTAAAAAATGCAATAGGCTTTTCCGGCCTACTAAAGGTGTCTGTCTGTGTGCCCCTGCCTGGTGTTGCCCTCAACTAAATAAAGCTGAGCTTCAACCTTCTGCTCCAAATTACCATTTTGAAAAATGCAATAGGCTTTTCCGGCCTACTAAAGGTGTCTGTCTGTGTGCCCCTGCCTGGTGTTGTCCTCAACTAAATAAAGCTGAGCTTCAACCTTCCGGCTCTCATTAAGTGGTTTTAAAAAAAAAAATGGTGGTTAGGGCCTACTAACGGCTTCTGCCCCTCCCTGGTGTTGCCCTCAACTAAATAAAGCTGAGCTTCAACCTTCTGCTCCAAATTACCATTTTAAAAAATGCAATAGGCTTTTCCGGCCTACTAAAGGTGTCTGCCCCTCCCTGGTGTTGTCCTCAACTGAACAAAGCTGAGCTTCCACATTCTGGCTTTCGCCCTATACTATCAGATATTAAACTGCATTTGGCCTACTAGTGTGGTTAGGCCCTTGAAACAGTGTCTGCTGCTCTTGGGTTTGCTACTCCACTGAACAAAGCAATGCCGCCTGTTTAGTCCTGTTACCAATTTTGAACTGCATGTAGCCTACTTTATTCTTTGGCCCTATATCTGTTTCCTCCTCATCCTGCCCATTGCCCAGCCACTGCTAAATGAGTCTGCTGGTACATTGACCTAGACCACTACATTCCCCTTGTACTCTACACAGCCAGAATCTGTCCCTGCTGAAAGTAAGGTTCCCCTTCCCGCATGTTATACCACCTTACACAGGGACAAAGAGGAAGGTGCAGATGAAAGTGCAGGTTCCTTCATCAGGTGGGGGGGCATACTCGTTGGCGACGTCACTGGCACAGGGCCCCTCAGAGTACGCAAAAGTGTCGCTGCTGGTGGGAGGCGCCCCCGCCATGCAAACACACCGCCGTACTTTGAGGGGCCCTGTGCCAGTGGCAATGCGAACGAGTGGGCCCCCCCCTGCTTGCTCAGGATCACAGCACTTGCAACTTTTAAATACTTACCTTTCCCTGCAACACCGCCGTGACGTAGTCCGCATTTCCTGGGCCCACGAAAAACTTGAGCCAGCCCTACTCCCCCCACAACTTTCCCCCAATTCCCTATGCCCAACTATTATTATACAGTTAATTAAGATTGGCAAGCTTCAGAAACAAGAATGGATGTTTTTGGCATTAAAATGGGCACTGTAGGTGTTTTCCTGGCCTCCACTCACTGCCGACTATGCTTCCCCATTGACTTGCATTGGGTTTCGTGTTTCGGTCGATCCCCGACTTTTAGCGATAATCGGCCGACTGCACTCGACTCGACTCTGGACAAAATCGGGTTTCCCAAAACCCTACTCGATCTTAAAAAAATGAAAGTCGCTCAACCCTAGTGACCACAAGAGGGAGCCAAAAAAGTCTAATTCACAACAGTAGTGTCTTGCGGACCTGGCTTGCTTGCCTCTGTCCTATGGATGGGGTACTTCACTGCTTTCTGAACTTCCTGCCTGACCTGTTTCTCTGGACCAACTCTTGGGTTACATGGGTGCTCTGCACTGGTTCCGGAAATGGCCAAACTTGCCACAGTTGCAACACTTGACACTTCTTCTGTCTTTGTAGGGTGGTTGCACTTCCAGGTCAGTGGTCACCATGAGAGGTGCTGTCTTCTGCACCCCTGGTTGGGACTCAATCCCTTTGGCTACTGTGGACAATGGCATGATGGGTACTGTAGCGGCAGCGGAGTCCAGCCTGCTGATTGAAGCTGCAGTGGTAAGATGCGGCCTGCAGGTGCGTCTATGGCGAGGCCTGGGGGTGCCATAAGACCAGCGGCTGCATCCAACCCAAGGTCTTGGGGCATTACAGGGGCTGCGGCTGCATCTGCCATCACTTCTTCCCCCTTTGCTAACCTTATTGAGGTCAGTGTCTCCTCTCCGAAGTCTGCTGCGGTTCTTCCGGTGTGTTGCTCGGCACTTTGCAGCGTCTTCACCTCTGGCTCCCCTTCCGGCGTTCTCAGCAGCGCGGCACCCTTTTCCTTCTTCGCGCTCTTTGTGGCGCTCTGATGGTGGCAGTTTTGGAGACAATCGGCAATAAACAGTCTCCTAGGCGCACATAAACCATTTTGCTGAGTCAGTCCACTGCCATTGACCTGTTCTCAGGCCTAACCTCTATCAGTGTTTTCCTGATTGACTGTCTCAGTCCATATCAAAGGCCTGTGCCAACATTTGCCTGTGTATCTGGTCATGAATGGTGAAGCCCAAGTCTTGGAATTCTTGCATTACTCTGCCATGAAACTTCTTTACAGACTCTGTAGTCTTAGCTCATGTCATGTAAGCTGAGGGTTTGGCCTGCCAATCTGCCTTTGGCCCACTCTCTGAGCTGCTCAATTAGCTGTGGCCGTGACTCCCAAGCGTGTACATCTAATTCTGCTGGAAGTTTGAATTGTTCCTTCACGATTGGCCAGAGTGCATCGCCTGCTTCTATTTCCATTTATGGCCCACAGATCATTCCAGGTGGTTGCATATGTTCGCTAGTTCTGCTACATTCTTCGGTAAAATGGCATGCGATGCATCCCTGGGTCTGGAGGATTGTCTAGAATGCTGGTCACCTGACTTGGGGTGAAGTGCACATAGTGTAGTGGTGGTGCCTCTATCTGCCCCTGCATTCTTGGTGCCTGTGGGTTTCTTTTTCTAATACTGGACAGCATGTATGATGTTCCCTCATCATAGGAATAGTTGTGATAGCGTGTACTGGGGTCATACACTGACTGACTTTGTACTTAGAAGTTGCTTTTTTTTTTGTGTGAGGATGTCTCCCCCCTTGCTGAAGCTGTGATGGATTAGGCTTATAATTCTATGTTGGTGTGAATGTAGGCAGCTCTGACCGGTGCTGAAGTAAGTTGTACATTATCAATAGATGGTGATATCAGTCCTCCCCCCTCTGCACCCAGGGCTGAGCTGTCTGCTGCCTGATGTGTCTAGGGGTTGCCTACTGCATTTTGTGTAGGGGGATTTTCACCTTCTTTCCCCGATATCACAACTGGCAATGGCTGGATTGTGCCAGGGACATAGAAGGGGAACCTTGTGCTGCAAGTACCACATTGTTTGAATTGGGCGTTGGCCCACCAGAAGAAGAAGAGGAAGAAGAAGGAGGAGAGGTGGAGGAGTGAGAAAAAGGAACAGAAGGAGGAGGGGGAAAAGGAGAGTGAGAGAGAAGGAAGAGAGAAAGAGTGACAGAGAAAAAGGATGATAGAGAAGAACAACAAGAACAATAGAGAGGAGCAATGATGCCTTCTCCCTGTAGGGAGGGAAGGGGTGCGCCACATACTGTGCTAAATCAGCTTGTTGCCAGGTAGACTTAAATCCGAATATGCCATGTACTCAGTTAAATACATTATATGCTTAGATAACCAATGACAGAGGAGCTAGACAATATGGTAATTAACTAACCACCCCTAACAACCCCTAACCACTCCTTTCTATATGCAATTATAAAACTATGTATGTACAATAAAGTATCAGTATTGATGGAATGTTATTGACACAACAATGGTGTGCAGTCTCATTCTTTGAGCGCTCAAAATACTCAGTCTTATTGGGAACGGCCGCAGCACTCACACAGGGATAAATTTATCCAAACCCAAATTTCCATATCAAATGATGGGGGGAAACAGATGTAGAGGAAAGAGATAGAGAGAGAGAAGAGAAAAGTGTGGAGAAAGAGGAGAGGAAAGGAGAGTAAGAGAGAAGGAGGAGAGAAAGAGTGACAGAGAAAAAGGATGATAGAGAAGAACAACAAGAACAATAGAGAGGAGCAATGATGCCTTCTCCCTGTAGGGAGGGATGGGGTGCGCCACATACTGTGCAAAAAAAACCTCCCTATACCATGGATTCTGATGAGAGCAGACTGCGCAGATCCAATATCTCCCGTCTTATACACACAAAAATCACTTCCTGGTTTGCTCACATATCTTTCTGTACCACCTAAACGATGTAAGCTCTGCTGCCACTTCATACCAGGTATTAGTATTCAGCAATTTAACATCAGCTAACTTCCCTTATTTTCCTTTCTACGTCATGCCATTCCGCAGCTTGAAGTCTGCCATTCTTATGAATTTCACATACTTTATACCTTCCAAAATTCTTCACATACTTAACACCTTCGTTTTCTGCCACTATCTGGGGGGCTGTTTTCTCATTAGGAAGTAAAAGACCCTCCTGTTGCTGGGCCACCTTATACCCCATGGCAAAAACAAAAATGAAAAACAAACAAAAAATGAAAAAAAAAAAAACAGCAAAAACGCCTAAAAATTAGTATATAAAAACTCCAACCCCCCAAAAAAGAACAGAAAACCATCAAAAACCTGGTACACGATCAAAAACTTTTGATACTAAAGGAAAAAAAACTTTTTTCTTAAAAAGTAAAAGGTAAAGAGATTGAACGAAACTTAATAAAATAAACTTAAAAACTTTAAAACGGAAAAAAAGAGAAGGAATACCTTCAAATGAGTAAAAAGTTAAAACGCCTTCTTTTTTTTTTCCCCCAAACTCTCTGCGCTCAACGCAGTCAGAGACACACACTTCCCCTTTTCTTATGCTATTGTATCCAATGTCACTAAAATCACGTATCTGAAAACACGTATGTCGCATCAAAAATGATAGATACAATTTGTTTCACTTCTTCACAAATAGCTACACATAGCCAGCATTGCAGAAACAGCCAGATGTGACAGTGTGATTTACAATGCATATATCTCTGCTTGCAGTGTGGAAAAGGGGAAGTTCAGAAGAGAGAAAAAAACTTTCTTTTACAATTGTATGCACTTAAAGCAGCAATAAGTGACACAAGCAGAAACAGATAGACGTCTGGGAGATGCCCCTTTATTATTCTGTGACACGTGCAGGTTGCGCTGGGAACAGACTACTGCCAATCGCACTGGGAACACCTGTGCCCGGGCCGCCTGAGTGAGAAGCACAACAAGCGGGAAATCTACCACCCCGGTCCGGTCGTCCTAACTGGATCGCCGGCACTACGGGAATCTGCAGTAGCCCTCTAAGTTATCACTACCCGTGCCTGGAACATGGGACTACCTGCCCCGGAACTACCTGTCCCTCATATGCACGGGAATCCTGCAATAACTTATAAAGCGATTTGACCTCCTGCGGTCTGTTACCCAGCAACCACAAGCAAAACAGTCACCGTTCCTTCCTTCTCTCCCGGATCTCACACAAACACAGAACACATACACGGCACACAGCAGACACCTTGAGTTATATCCCAGGGTTTGTTGGATACAGGCTTTGGACTTTTTACACTACCTGGGAATGCGGTGGTGACCACACCTGACTGGCAAGAGGTATAGACCCGGACTGGGCACAGGGGACTTTCAGGTAAGATGATAACATTTTCTTACCTTACTTATGGAGCTGCGCCGTCTCCGTCCCATGAACCAAGGCCGTGACCAACACCTCCGTCTCTTTGGTCAGCAGGGTCAGGTGTGTTTCATCCTCGCCTCGCGTTGGGCGCCATTTGATATGGAAATTTGGGTTTGGATAAATTTATCCCTGTGTGAATGCTGCGGCCGTTCCCAATAAGACTGAGTATTTTAAGCGCTCAAGGAATGAGACTGCACACCATTGTTGTGTCAATAACATTCCATCAATACTGATACTTTATGGTACATACATAGTTTTATAATTGCTGTTGTGAATTCTGCTCTTGGGCTCCCTCCGGTGGTTATAAGTGGTAGCGCTGCTGTCTTTGGATTGCTGCATTCATCAGGTGTGTCCACTTATTGCAATTTTGACTGGGCTATTTAGTCTTGGTTGACCCTTTGGTCAGTGCCAGTTGTCCATTGTTCCTGGAGGATTCACATCCCTGCCTGGTCTCTCCTGCTTTGCTGTTCATTTCAACAAAGATAAGTTCTGGCTTTGTTTTTTGCAGTCCACATGCTGTGGGCTTAATTGTTCAGTTCTTTTCCATGTTTTTGTCTTGTCCAGCTTGGTCTGCATAAGGATTTGTTCAGCCAAGCTGGTATCTCTGGAGATGCAGATATACCCTCCATATCTTTAGTTAGATGTGGAGATTTTGTATTTTCTGTGGTGGATATTTTCTAGTGTTTTAATACTGACCGCATAGTACTCTGTCCTATCCTTTCTATTTAGCTAGAGTGGCCTCCTTTGCTAAATCCTGATTTCAGTCTGCGTATGTTATTTCCCTCTCCTCTCACAGTCAATATTTGTGGGGGGCTGTCTATCCTTTGGGGATTTTCTCTGAGGCAAGATAGTTTTCCCTTTTCTGTCTCTAGGGGTATTTAGTCCTTCGGCTGTGTCGAGATGTCTAGGGAGTGTTAGGTACATTCCACGGCTACTTCTAGTTGCGGTGTTAAGTTCAGGGTCTGCGGTCAGTACAGGTATCACCTTCTCCAGAGTACGTCTCATGCTGCTCCTAGGCCACCAGATCATAACAGTACAACTGGCCAACAATGAGTTAATCGCATCTCAGAAGAAGGGAAGGAAAGTGCTGAGCCATTTTTTTTTCTGTAGTCTGTTGTGTCTTTTCTTCCCGCTTTACCTCTGGGTGGCTCAGGAGTTTGGCACTGGCATGGATGTTCAGGGATTTGCTTCTCGTGTGGATCAACTTGCTGCTAGAGTACAGGATATTTCCGATTATATCGTTAAGACTCCGGTTTTAGAGCCTAGAATTCCAACTCCTGATTTGTTTTTTGGGGACAGGTCCAAATTTTTGAGCTTCAAAAATAACTGTAAACTGTTTTTTGCTCTGAAACCCCGTTCCTCTGGTGATCCCACCCAGCAGGTTAAAATAGTCATCTCTCTGCTGCTTGGCGATCCTCAGGATTGGGCATTTTCACTGGAATCTGGGAATCCTGCTTTGCTTAATGTAGACACCTTTTTTCAAGCGCTAGGGTTATTGTATGATGAACCTAATTCAGTGGATCATGCTGAGAAGACCTTGTTGGCCCTGTGTCAGGGTCAAGAAGCGGCAGAATCTTATTGCCAGAAATTTAGAAAATGGTCTGTGCTGACTAAATGGAATGAGGATTGTTGTGGATTCTGTTTGTGGGCTCCCTCTGGTGGTTACTGCTGGTACTGGGTGACTTTGGTGGGTTGCGGTCTCTGGGTTCCACCTGTCTATCAGTGGCTGGGTGTTTCCTATTTAGCCTGGCCTTTCTGTCATTTCCTTGCCGGCTATCAATGTATTCAGATGTGCTCTGTTTGGTTCCTGCCTACCTGCTCCCGATCTTTCAGTATAAGCTAAGTGCTGATTTTCAGTTGTTTGGTTTTTTGTCCAGCTTGTTTATTATGTCTCTATGCTAGCTGGTAGCTCTAGTGGACTGAGGTTCTCCCCATGTGCCATGAGTTGGCACATGGGTTCTTGTAATCTCAGGATGGTTTTTTGATTAGGGTTTTTTGCTGACCGCTCAGACCCCTTTTGTATCGTTCTGCTTTCTAGTTTACAGCGGGCCTCAATTTGCTAAAACTATATATATCATCTCTATGTGTGTGCCTTCCTCTCATTTCACCGTCAATACATGTGGGGGGCAACTATACCTTTTGGGGTTCATTCCTCTGGAGGCAAGTGAGGTCTTTATTTTCTCTGCAGTGCTAGTTAGCTCTTAGGCTGGTGCGTGGCGTCTAGAACCAACGTAGGCACGCTCCCTGGCTATCTCTAGTTGCGTTTGTCAGGCGTAGGGCAGCGGTCAGCCCAGGTTCCATCACCCTAGAGCTCGTCCGTTATTTATTTGTACTTTGCTTGTCCTGTGCTATCCCTTGCCATTGGGATTCATGACAGAGGATGCCTTGGTGGCAATTTTCAGAAAGGGTCTTTCTGAATCCGTTAAAGATGTTATGGTGGGGTTCCCCAAGCCTGCTGGTCTGAGTGATTCTATGTCTCTGGCCATTCAGATTGATCGGCGCTTGTGCGAGCGCAGAGTTGTGCACACTATGGCGTTGTCTTCCGAGCGGAGTCCTGAGCCTATGCAGTGTGATAGGATTGTGTCTAGAGCTGAACGACAAGGATTCAGACGTCAGAATAGGTTGTGTTTTTACTGTGGCGATTCTGCTCATGTTATTTCTGATTGTCCTAAGCGTACCAAGAAAATCGCAAGTTCCGTTACCATCAGTACTGTACAACCCAAATTTCTGTTATCTGTGACCCTGATCTGCTCATTATCGTCATTTTCTGTCATGGCATTTGTGGATTCAGGCACCGCTTTAAACTTAATGGACTTAGAATTTGCCAGACGTTGTGGTTTCCCCTTGCAGCCTTTGCAGAGTCCTATTCCTTTGAGGGGCATTGATGCTACACCGTTGGCTAAAAATAAACCTCAGTTTTGGACACAGCTGACCATGTGCATGGCGCCAGCCCATCAGGAAGATTGTCGTTTTCTGGTGTTGCATAATTTGCATGATGCTATTGTGCTGGGTTTCCCATGGTTACAGGTGCATAATCCGGTATTGGATTGGAAATCTATGTCTGTGACTAATTGGGGTTGTCAGGGGGTTCATGGTGACGTTCCTTTGATGTCAATTTCCTCCTCCCCCTCTTCTGAAATTCCTGAGTTTTTGTCAGATTTCCAGGATGTATTCGATGAGCCCAAATCCAGTTCCCTTCCACCGCATAGGGACTGTGATTGTGCTATTGACTTGATTCCAGGCTGTAAGTTCCCTAAGGGCCGACTTTTCAACCTGTCTGTGCCAGAACATGCCGCCATGCGGAGTTATGTTGAGGAGTCTTTGGAGAAGGGGCATATTCGGCCATCTTCTTCACCATTGGGAGCAGGTTTTTTTTTTGTTGCCAAGAAGGATGGCTCCTTGAGACCCTGTATTGATTATCGCCTCTTGAATAAGATCACGGTCAAATTCCAATACCCTTTGCCTTTGCTTTCTGATTTGTTTGCTAGGATTAAGGGGGCTAGTTGGTTTACTAAGATTGACCTTCGAGGGGCATATAATCTTGTTCGTATTAAGCAGGGTGATGAATGGAAAACTGCGTTTAATACGCCCGAAGGCCATTTTGAATACCTTGTGATGCCATTCGGACTCTCTAATGCTCCATCTGTGTTTCAGTCCTTCATGCATGATATATTTCGGAATTATCTTGATAAATTCATGATTGTATATTTGGATGATATTTTGATTTTTTCAGATGATTGGGAGTCTCATGTAAAACAAGTCAGGATGGTACTTCAGATCCTTCGTGATAATGCCTTGTTTGTGAAGGGGTCCAAGTGCCTCTTTGGAGTACAGAAGGTTTCTTTTTTGGGCTTCATTTTTTCTCCCTCATCTATAGAAATGGATCCGGTTAAGGTTCAGGCCATTCATGATTGGATCCAGCCCACATCCGTGAAGAGCCTTCAGAAATTTTTGGGCTTTGCTAATTTTTATCGCCGTTTCATTGCCAACTTCTCCAGTGTGGTTAAACCCCTGACCGATTTGACAAAGAAAGGCGCTGATGTGACAAATTGGTCCTCTGCGGCTGTTTCTGCCTTTCAGGAGCTTAAACGCCGATTACTTCTGCCCCTGTGTTGCGTCAGCCGGATGTTTCTCTTCCTTTTCAGGTGGAGGTTGACGCTTCTGAGATTGGGGCAGGGGCTGTTTTGTCTCAGAGGAATTCTGATGGTTCCTTGATGAAACCGTGTGCCTTCTTTTCTCGAAAGTTTTCGCCTGCGGAACGCAATTATGATGACGGCAATTGTGAGTTGTTGGCTATGAAGTGGGCATTTGAGGAGTGGCGACATTGGCTTGAGGGGGCCAAGCACCGTATTGTGGTCGTGACCGATCATAAGAATCTGATTTACTTCGAGTCTGCCAAACGGCTGAATCCTAGACAGGCCCGATGGTCCCTGTTTTTCTCCCGTTTTGATTTTGTGGTCTCATATCTTCCGGGTTCTAAGAATGTTAAGGCTGATGCCCTCTCTAGGAGCTTTTTGCCTGATTCCCCTGGGGTCCTTGAGCCGGTCGGCATTCTGAGGGAAGGGGTGATTCTTTCTGTCATCTCCCCTGATTTACGATGGGTTCTTCAGGAATTTCAGGCTGATAAACCTGACCGCTGTCCAGTGGGGAAACTGTTTGTTCCTGACAGATGGACTAGTAAAGTGATTTCTGAGGTTCATTGTTCTGTGTTGGCTGGCCATCCTGGGATATTTGGTACCACAGATTTGGTTGGTAGGTCCTTTTGGTGGCCTTCTTTGTCACGGGATGTGCGTTCTTTTGTGCAGTCCTGTGGGACTTGTGCGCGGGCCAAGCCTTGCTGTTCTCGCGCTAGTGGGTTGCTTGTGCCTTTGCCGGTCCCTGAGAGGCCTTGGACGCATATTTCTATGGATTTTATTTCAGATCTTCCGGTTTCCCAGAGGATGTCGGTTATCTGGGTGGTTTGTGACCGGTTTTCTAAGATGGTTCATTTGGTACCTTTGCCTAAATTGCCTTCCTCTTCTGATTTGGTTCCGTTGTTTTTCCAGCATGTGGTTCATTTGCATGGCATTCCGGAGAATATTGTGTCCGATAGAGGTTCCCAGTTTGTTTCTAGGTTTTGGCGGGCATTTTGTGCTAAGCTGGGCATTGATTTGTCTTTTTCTTCTGCATTTCATCCTCAGACAAATAGCCAAACCGAGCGAACTAACCAGACTTTGGAAACTTATTTGAGATGCTTTGTGTCTGCTGATCAGGATGATTGGGTGGCTTTCTTGCCATTTGGCCGAGTTTGCCCTTAATAATCGGGTTAGTTCTGCTACCTTGGTTTCACCCTTCTTTTGTAATTCTGGTTTTCATCCTCGTTTTTCTTCAGGGCAGGTTGAGCCTTCTGATTGTCCTGGGGTGGACTCTGTGGTTGACAGGTTACAGCAAATTTGGGCTCATGTTGTGGACAATTTGGTGTTGTCTCAGGAGGAGGCTCAGCGTTTTGCTAACCGTCGTCGGTGTGTTGGTTCCCGGCTTCGGGTTGGGGATTTGGTCTGGTTGTCTTCCCGTCATGTTGCTATGAAAGTTTCTTCCCCTAAGTTCAAGCCTCGGTTTATTGGTCCTTACAGGATTTCTGAGATTATCAATCCTGTGTCTTTTCGTTTGGCCCTTCCAGCATCTTTTTCCATCCATAATGTTTTTCATAGATCTTTGTTGCGGAAATATGTGGTGCCCGTTGTTCCCTCTGTTGATCCTCCTGCCCCGGTGTTGATTGATGGGGAGTTGGAGTATGTGGTTGAGAAGATTTTGGATTCTTGTATTTCGAGGCGGAAGCTTCAGTATCTTGTCAAATGGAAGGGTTATGGCCAGGAGGATAATTCTTGGGTTGTTTCCTCCGATGTTCATGCTGACGATTTGGTTCATGCCTTTCATTTGACTCGTCCTGATCAGCCTGGGGGCTCTGGTGAGGGTTCGGTGACCCCTCCTCAAGGGGGGGTACTGTTGTGAATTCTGCTCTTGGGCTCCCTCCGGTTGTTATAAGTGGTAGCGCTGCTGTCTTTGGATCGCTGCATTCATCAGGTGTGTCCACTTATTGCAATTTTGACTGGGCTATTTAGTCTTGGTTGACCCTTTAGTCAGTGCCAGTTGTCAATTGTTCCTGGAGGATTCACATCCCTGCCTGGTCTCTCCTGCTTTGCTGTTCATTTCAACAAATATAAGTTCTGGCTTTGTTTTTTGCAGTCCACATGCTGTGGGCTTAATTGTTCAGTTCTTTTCCATGTTTTTGTCTTGTCCAGCTTGGTCTGCATAAGGATTTGTTCAGCCAAGCTGGTAACTCTGGAGATGCAGATATACCCTCCATATCTTTAGTTAGATGTGGAGATTTTGTATTTTCTGTGGTGGATATTTTCTAGTGTTTTAATACTGACCGCATAGTACTCTGTCCTATCCTTTCTATTTAGCTAGAGTGGCCTCCTTTGCTAAATCCTGATTTCAGTCTGCGTATGTTATTTCCCTCTCCTCTCACAGTCAATATTTGTGGGGGGCTGTCTATCCTTTGGGGATTTTCTCTGAGGCAAGATAGTTTTCCCTTTTCTATCTCTAGGGGTATTTAGTCCTCCGGCTGTGTCGAGATGTCTAGGGACACGCGACCAATCACAAGCCGCGACGTCATCTAAGGTCTTTCAAGCGCTCATTCTTAGGAACGGAAGCTGCCGGTTACTTCGGTAAGGTCCAGGCTGCGTCGGAGAGGTGAGTATATCAATATTTTTTATTTTTATTCTTTATTTTACACATTAATATCGATCCCGATACCGATTCCCGATATCACAAAAGTATCGGATCTCGGTATTGGAATTCCGATACCGCAAATATTGGCCGATACCCGATACTTGCGGTATCGGAATGCTCAACACTAATCCTGAGCACATTCTCGGTCCTGTGGCTGCACCGCTGAAAAAGAGATGTGAAGAAAATGGGTTCGCTGTGCGAGATTTGGCAGACCAGAGGGAGCCTCTGGATTGGGACATACGCAGCGAGTGCCTTTCGGTACTTAGACACCGCTGACTGAGAAGGACTTCGGATGACATGTACAATACCTTCACGGGAGAAGCGCAAGCCGGGGTTATCTTGGATGTGCGCAGTCTGGCCAGCTGTGTGTTCACCAGAGGATTGACTCAATTACACACATGGAGGAACTCATGATTCACAGCTACATCAATCTTGCCTATCAGTGTTTGATTGATAGGGTCTGGTCATTGCAAGTGGACATTCACACTGGTGTGTGCTGTGGGCTGGGGCATAGCTATTACCATGACTGGTTTGTGCATTAAAAGGACATTTCTGTGGGGGTGGTTATCGCCATGGGGACTATAATGCTGTCTATTGATTGGTGGTATCGCTATGTTTACATTTTAAGGGATAATAGCTATAAAATGATATGATTTACTCATAAGAACAATCAGAGCTATTTAACTGCCTAGAATATGAAGGGCCTTTGTGGTAATGTCTTTGTGGGACTGTTTTACTGTTTTTAATATTTTTGTATGTGTGTTAAGGTTATAATGTTTTTTTCACTTTTGTATTGACACCCTATTGGTGCTAGGTTAATTAGTGGGTGGGGTTATGTGTATATAATGGTGGTTAGAACGCTGTATACTGTGCTTGATAAAGGTCTGTTGACCGAAACGTCGCTACAGGAGGCAGAATAAATGTAAGCTCCTATTTTTTCACCATCTATTGTGGTGCTGTCTTTTTGTTCTTTGTGGCCACTAACCACCCAGACTTGGGATAGGAAAGCGCTCTAATAGCGCACGGCGCCGCACTGGCGGTCACAGCAATTGACGCTGTATTGTGTGATAGTGTTACACCTGGTCTGTTTACTGTACCTCCAGGGGGTCTCCGTCGGGTCTCTAGCTCTGTGCCGGCTTCACGCTGTCTGGACACAGCCCCACCCCTCCTTCCTCTTCTGCTTCCTGGCGTGCGGCCAGCAGGTTCCCTGCCAGAGTTCTTAGGTCGCACACGCGCTCGCTCCCGGTCTCTTAAAGAGACAGTGTGCATTTTACAAATGTTGTCTCTAGCCAATGGCGTGTGTTTATCTGCTATTTCTGGCCCCTCCACCATAGGGAGGGTGCCGGAGCAACAAGTGCCTACTGTTGCTAACTTCCGGTTCCTGTTATCTTGCGCTTCTGTTTCTGAAGTATCTGCAAGGAACTCCGCTCATTCTGCCTGTCTCCACAGATCTTCTGCTACCAGTTACCTGGTTATTCTGGACTGCTTCCACAGTATCTGCACTGGACCCGTCTAGTCCTGCCAGTCCACCAGCCTCACTTCCGGACCACATTAGTACTCCCGGTGCCAGCTTCTACTCCTACACCCGGTATCCTCCAGGCAGCTCTGCAACATCCGCTAACCTTGCTGGATTGTCTGTTCCGCTGGGACAGCCACCACGAGTTCGGGGTCTAACTGAAAGTAGCACCCGTGTCCTCCAGGCATTCCATTCTGTCCCTGTTCGAGGGGATTTACTACGGGTGTCTGGGGCTCACGCAGTAACACCCCCTTCGGAGCCCCCCCGGACCGTGGTCTAGTGGTTCCACATCAAACCTTAATAAATACGAATGTGAACTACTACATCTGTGCCTCCGTTTCCATTCGTTACAGTTAGTACTGATGGCTCTGTCGGGCACTAGATACCAAACATCAACCTTACACAAGCATTCATACACAAGGGAGGGGATGATTAATGAGCGACTTTCACACATCAACACACACACACTATTTCAAGTATACAATAGCGCATGACTGTGCGGTCATGTGAACCTTTTATAGCTGCAGCAAGTACAGGACTCTCCCAGAAAGACCAATGGGAGGCTGCCACAGAAGTTGAGCACCTTCAGGACCTTCCTAGCACTAGAAGTCCCGGGAATTTCAAGATCCCCCCTGAAGTCCTGAGAGAGGGTCAAATGACCCTCAGTCCATATTGACACCTTAATTAGCATCCTTTCATTTGTAAATGTGCTCTTGCCTGAGGAATCTGCAGGGGGGATTATCTAAGATAAGAGTGTGTAAACAGAAGAATGCAAGCTATTCCTGAGTGTGGGGGTTGCTGCTCACAAGAAAGAGATGCTGGCTTCACAGTGCCTTTTTTTTGCCTGATCGTTTGCATCCTGTTTTGCAGGGGTTGGTGCAGAGAAGGTACAGTCATCCAGAGAATGGCCCGGGGATCGCCTCTGAACTACAGGCTGGTTCCGAGGCGATCCTTCACAGACGTTCGCCGGCGACATGTCCGCATGTGTCATGTCACCAGTGATGCCCCGGCGATGTGCATGCACATGTGATCGCCCGCACATCGCCGGGAATCATCTCCCCGTGTGACGGCCCCATTAGGGCCCAGGAGTGACTCCAAAACCCAGAACAGGTGTCTATCTTGAAAAGAAAACTGATCAGGAACTGAAGTGTGTCCCTAGCCAAAGAATGTGAGCTGCTCCTGAGTGTCTGCCCACCCCCCCAGCTGCATTGCATTAGCAAATTTGCATGCAGCTTTATGTGCTGTGGGGGAGAAACCTATTTTGTTCACAGGAAAGAAAATGGAGAGAAGGCACACCATTGAAGAGGCATTGGAACTGATTCTGAGCAACACAAACCCTTCTGACTCAGATGGAGAAGACATAGTCCTTCAGCCGGATTCGGACTCTGAGCTGTCTTCAGGTTAGGCTGGCTTCACACTCCCTTTTTTGCCTGTTCATTTGGATCCTATGTTTTGCAGGGGTTGGTGCAGATAAGGGTCGGTGCGGGGCAGGTGTGGTGCGTGGGCAGTACGCTGCAGAGCAAGGTGGGTGTGGTGCCTGACTATCTTTTTTATTTTGAACCAAAACAAAATGTTTATTTGAAATTATTTATCTTGCAGATGAGGAGACTCTGCCTCTACCAAAAAAGAGAGCTCGGTTGGCGAGTGAGCCGACAGAGACCGCAAAAGATGGCACAGTGTGGCATGAAGTACAAGTGGGGAAACATCTCCATTTGACCCCAATAGAACCGTACCCTACAGATGGAGAGCCAAGTGCTAAGGCCAGACAAAGTGTCCAGAGTCGCCTTCAGAGCTTCCTCTGTTTTATCAGTCTTGACATGCTTCGTAGCATTGAAGAATGGACTACTCAACATGCACGTCACATGGAGCAGGTGGATTGGTTCATGGGTCTCCTGGAACTAATGGCATTTATTTCAGTCATTATCTTGCGGGGGGTGACCAAGGTTCCATCACTACGTGACAGCTGGTCAGCAAAACTGGGAAACCCAAGGATCATTGCCACTATGACCCGAAACCGCTTTCAAGACATCATGCAACACCTACGCTTTGATGACATGTTCACGCGCAGTGAGCGAGTGGAGACCGATAAGTTTGCTGCAATCTCCGATGTGTGGAGATCGTTTGTCACCAACTGCATCGCATCCTACAACCCTGGTCGACACATCACTATTGATGAACAGCTTTTCTCGTCAAAGACTCGCTGCTGTTTTCTGCAATACATTGCAACAAAACCAGACAAGTTTGGCATCAAGTTTTGGGTGGCTTGCGACTTGAAATCAAAGTACATCTGTAATGTCCTCCCATATCTTGGCAAGGACCCCAGTCATCCCAGCGGGGAGAGACTGTCCGAAACTGTAGTGATGAGGCTGATGGAACCATTCATGGACAAGGGCAGAACTGTAACCACGGACAATTTCTTTACATCATTGTCACTTGCACAACGACTGCTTAGCCGGGAAACCACTATCCTCGGCACAGTCAACAAGAGTCGCCGGGAAATTCCTCAATCTGCTAGACAGATGGACCGCACTGAATTCACCACTCAGGTGTTTTCAACCACTGGTGCCACACTGACAGTGTATGCACCCAAACGAAAGAAGGCCGTCTACATTCTCAGCAGCATGCACAGCGTGGTTGAGACTGAGGATACCAACAAAAGGAAGCCAAACACGGTCACAAAATACAACCACACAAAGTGCGGTGTGGATGTAATGGACCAAATGGTGCGGGAGTACAGCGTGCGTGCAGGAACACGGAGATGGCCAGTCGCCGTGTTCTACAACATGATTGACATGGCAGCACTCAATGCTCATGTTCTTTATCAGGCATGCACTGGGGTGCAGGAGAGACGGGTGGACTTCCTGGTTGAGCTTGCAAAAGAGTTAGGTGGCCGTCATGTGACTGAAAAGAAGGCACGCAAGGAGAAACTCCTTTGGCAACTTCCTTCCACACCCAGCCCTGGCAAAAGGGTGAAGTGTCAGGTCAACCATCGATGCACGAACAATTGTGCAACTGAGAGATGTGTTGACTGCTACAAATACACGTGTGGCAAATGTACCAGGGACATACCCAGGCAGTGCCAGGTATGTTCCGACATGTTCAGACAGACTGCTGAGAGAGTGCTGAAATGCTAGTCACACAAGGACATGCCACTCACACACACACACAGCCCCCCACTGCAGCCTATTGAAAATATGTGTGGAATTGTTTTATTCCTTGTATTTTTTTAACATTTTATAACAAAAATAAAAAGCATCCTTTGATGCGTGCTCCTTTTCTCCCCTACCCCCATGTATTTGTCTTTACCCTTTCCCCCTCCCCTCTTCCCACTCCTCCACCAACATCCCTCCCTGTTGTATAATTTGATTATATTGTTTTCTTGTTCACTGTTTTATCACATTTGTTTGGCCATGCCGCTTATACACTGCTCATCTTGAAAATGTGACTATTTGTTTGATGTTGGTGTGAAATAACACTTTAGTGAAAATAAAATCTTATTGGTTTTTTAAAAAAAATAAAAAGCATCGAAACAAATAACAGTTGTTCTTTTGTATATTTTTCACACTAAAATTTCAGTCCTCTTGTGCGAATTTCTTTCGCGCCAAATTTGCACAAGAATGAACATGCTGCGATTTTTTTTCGCTAGTGTGATTGAGGCCTAAAGGTACAGTTACACGTTACGATCTCGTTGACGATATCGTTTGAAAATGTCACGTGATCACGTCGTTCATGCGATGTCGTTTTCACATCGTTGCGTGTAACGTGAAGATATCGGACGAACACATCGTTGGATCGCTGATCGCAGATTTGAGGTCAGGATCTCAAATCTGACGATCCTCGTCCAATTATGTGTCAGAAGATGTGCAGCATCGTTCAGTGTAACGCTGAGATGAACGATGTCGGTCTAAATTCTCCTATTCCTGCCATTGTGAAAAATCGTTCTGCAAACGTTTGCAATGAGGCTAACGCGGAGCCAAAATTTACATCGTTAACAAGATAGTTGCATGTGACACCTCTTGGACGATGTGAAACTGATTGCAAGAACGATGTGATCACGTGACA
Source organism: Ranitomeya variabilis (assembly GCF_051348905.1). Taxonomy (NCBI): domain Eukaryota; kingdom Metazoa; phylum Chordata; class Amphibia; order Anura; family Dendrobatidae; genus Ranitomeya; species Ranitomeya variabilis. The sequence goes on along the minus strand of NC_135233.1, from coordinate 487,661,844 downwards.
TTTCTAACTATATCGTCGACGAGATCGTAACATGTAATGGTACCTTTGACCGCTGCGGATCCGCAGCAGTTTCCCCTGAGTTTACAGTACAATATAAACTTATGGGAAACAAAAAACGCTGTGCACATGCTGCGGAAAAATCCACGTTGAAATGCTGCGGATTACATTCCGCAGCATGTCACTTCTTTTCTGTGGATTTTCACCTGCTCCAATAGGAAACTGCAGATGAAAATCCGCAGAAGAAACCGCAGTAAAAAACGCGATAAATCCGCAGTAAAAACCGCAACGGGTTTTCACTGCGGATTTTGGAATTCCGCTGCGGAAAAATCCGCAGTGGAATCCGCAAAGTGTGCACATAGCCTTAGACACAAATGCTTCTGGTCATTACTCACAGCTGTACCTTGCTCTAAAATTTCTAATTCTCTATTTAAAATATATAAAAAATGATTCATTGTTTCAGTGCTTTTTTGCTCAAATAAAACTAAACTAAATACAATATGTATAGTCTTTATATTATCAAATACAATAAACTGAACAGAACTAAGGGTACCGTCACACATTGAAATTTTCATCGCTGCGACGGCACGATTCGTGACGTCGCAGCGTCGTATAAGCATCGCTCCAGCATCGTAGACTGCGGTCACACGTTGCAATCACGGCGCTGGAGCGATGCCGAAGTCCCCGGGTAACCAGGGTAAACATCGGGTAACTAAGCGCAGGGCCGCGCTTAGTAACCCGATGTTTACCGTGGTTACCAGCGTAAACGTAAAAAAACAAACCGTACATACTCACCCGTCGGTGTCCTTCAGGTCCCTTGCCGTCTGCTTCCTGCTCTGAGTGCAGCCGTACAGTGAGAGCAGATCGCAGCACCGCTGTGATCTGCTCTCACTTTCCGGCCGGCACTCAGAGCAGGAAGCAGACGGCAAGGGACCTGAAGGACACCGACGGGTGAGTATGTACGGTTTGTTTTTTTACGTTTACGCTGGTAACCACGGTAAACATCGGGTTACTAAGCGCGGCCCTGCGCTTAGTTACCCGATGTTTACCCTGGTTACAAGCGAAGACATCGCTGGATCGCTGTCACACACAACGATCCAGCGATGTCAGCGGGTGATCAAGCGACGAAAGAAAGTTCCAAACGATCTGCTACGACGTACGATTCTCAGCAGGGTGTCTGATCGCAGTAGCGTGTCAGACACAGCGATATCGTAACGATATCGCTAGAACGTCACGAATCGTAACGTCGTAGCGATGGAAATTTCAATGTGTGACGGTACCCTAAAGGTACCTTCACACGAAACGACATCGCTAGCGATCCGTGACGTTGCAGCGTCCTCGCTAGCGATATCGTTTCGTTTGACACGCAGCAGCGATCAGGATCCTGCTGTGATGTCGCTGGTCGCTGAATAAAGTCCAGAACTTTATTTGGTCGTCCGATCGCTGTGTATCGTTGTGTTTGAAAGCAAAAGCAACGATACCAGCGATGTTTTACACTGGTAACCAGGGTAAACATCGGGTTACCAAGCGCAGGGCCGCGCTTAGTAACCCGATGTTTACCCTGGTTACCAGCGTAAAAGTAAAAAAAACAAACAGTACATGCTCACCTGCGCGTCCCCCAGCCTCTGCTTCCTGACACTGACTGAGCTCCGGCCCTAAAGTGAAAGTGAAAGCACAGCGGTGACGTCACCGCTGTGCTGTTAGGGCCGGAGCTCAGTCAGTGTCAGGAAGCAGAGGCTGGGGGACGCGCAGGTGAGCATGTACTGTTTGTTTTTTTTACTTTTACGCTGGTAACTAGGGTAAACATCGGGTTACTAAGCGCGGCCCTGCGCTTAGCAACCCGATGTTTACCCTGGTTACCCGGGGGCCTCGGCATTGTTGGTCGCTGGAGAGCGGTCTGTGTGACAGCTCTCCAGCGATCAAACAGCGACGCTGCAGCGATCGGCATCGTTGTCGCTATCGCTGCAGCGTCGCTTCGTGTGAAGGTACCTTAACTTGAAACTTGAAACTACATGGGTAAACTCGATGGAAAACAGCAAACAACCTCCTGTGGTGCAACAGTAATGGCCTTAATTACAGAACAAAAGACAGTGAATAGAGATAAGATAAGCTATAGATAAAATCCTTTAGGTCATTTGACCCTTCTCTGGGTTTCAAAGGTAGAAATGTCAAATGACCTGTCTCTGGGACTTCTAGTGCTAGAGGACCAATGGGATTTGCTGCAGTATCTAAGCATGTGACCCTTGATCTCCAACGAGAGATCTTACCCTGGGCATGCTCAGTATGTGAAAAGCAGGACTTAGTCCCTGAAAGACCTGCTCGCTGCTGAACGTTGCTGGCTACAAGGACAGAGCCTGGCAGGGCAGTAGTAACCAGTAGTGTTGAGCGATACCGTCCGATACTTGAAAGTATCGGTATCGGAAAGTATCGGCCGATACCAGAAAAGGATCGGATCTCGCCGATACCGATACCCGATACCAATGCAAGTCAATGGGACTCAAGTATTGGAAGGTATCCCTGATGGTTCCCAGGGTCTGAAGGAGAGGAAACTCTCCTTCAGGCCCTGGGATCCATATGAATGTGTAAAATAAAGAATTTAAAAAAAAAAAAAAAGATATACTCACCTCTCCGACGCAGCCTGGACCTTACCGCTGTGAACCGGCAGCCTTCTTTGCTTAAAATAAGCGCGTTCAGTACCTTCCATGACGTCACGGCTTCTGATTGGTCGCGTGCCGCTCATGTGACCGCCACGCGACCAATCAGAAGCCGTGACGTCATCCCTCAGGTCTTAAATTCCTAGAAGGGAATTTAGGACCTGAGGGATGACGTCGCGGCTTGTGATTGGTCGCGTGGTGGTCACATGAGCGGCACGCGACCAATCAGAAGCCGTGACGTCATGGAAGGTGCTGAACGCGCTCATTTTAAGCAAAGCAGGCTGCCGGTTACTACCAGGGCGCGTCAGAGGGTGAGTATATGTGGTGCCCCCACTGCCGCAGAGCCGAGGGGTACCCGGTACCGGGCCTCTGAGTCTCTGCTCTGGGGTTGTCACGGTGGCTAGACCCGGTCCGTGACCCTGCTGAGGGGCGCACAGTGAAAGATGTGGATGATGGTGGTAGTGTAGTGCCGGTCGCAGTCAATAACGAGGACACCAGGTTGCAGTCTCTTTACCTCTTTACTGAAGGTCTCAAAGTCCTCAATCCGGAATACGGTTAACCGGGCTGCGCAAGTCCGGCCGGTCCGATGGCACCTCCAGAGTTCCCTTTGCAGGTGGAAATCTGTGCCTTCCTGCTAGCGCTATGTGTTGTGGTCCTCCCCTGCTGAGCTTACGGGATAGTCCCCACAACTGTTGTGTCTGTTTCTCGTGTTTCCTCACAACTCGATTAGATGATCTTCTGCTAATCTTCCGTCCCTCCCAAGTGTTATGGTTGGGACGCAACCGTATGACGGGTAGGCTCGGAGCTCTTCCGGGACCCTAGAGTCGCACCTCTCCAAAGGTTGCCCCCTATGTCTGCGTAGGTGATTTAGGTGAGACAGCCCGCCTGTGACTGACTGTCCTGCCGTTGGTTTGAAGTATGGCTTAGAGCTCTGTACCTCCTCGGCGTTCCGGACGCCGGTTGTTTACGCCTCAGTAGGATGTTGCCTCGATCTTACAGCACGACTCCTACTGGTATTCTCCTTCTTGCTTTGATCTCATTTCTCACTCAGCACAATAAATCTTGCTTCTTGTCCTTTCTTAGGGCACCGCCGCTATGAAGTGCAGGTGCGGTCCCATAGCTTTCTCTCTGTTTGCCAGGCCTCTGTCAGGATCCCACCCCTGACAGGGACCCTACCGAATCTTCCCCTGCAACACCCTCTGCCACAAGGTGTTGCCTGGCTCCAACCCAGTCAGCATTCTCTCTAACTTCCTGCCTAACCCCCAGTTTTACCAGACTGTGAGGAGTGGCCTAATGAATAGTACCCTTAGCTCCCCCTGGAGGCCAGACTGTGAAATGTATTGGTGTATGTGATACCTGGTCAGATGAACTCCTTCAGTGCCATCAGACGTACCATAGCCCCCCTTAGCGGCGGAGCCACAGTACTGCAACGACCAGGACTCTGGGGCGCTGCATTCCCCCCCGGTTAAATCCAGTACTCCTGGACTGGGAAGAAAACAACAATACATGTCAGCAAAAAGACATACAATTTTGAAAATGCAAGTACAAGTCAACTTTGTAACAGAGCTTCCCTTTATGGGAGGTGAGGACACTTGAACGTTACAAACATGGTTAAATACTTTTACATAACTTTACTATAAATAACTTTTCTTACCCAACCGGGTATTCTACTGAGTGCAAATTCTGAACAATAATCCAACTTTGCCTTTAAGGACGTACTCGCTAAATCCACTAAAGACCTTCTTATATCACATATAAGGCTAATTAACTTTTATGCATTCTCCTACTTTACGTCTGCAGGACCGCCTGTCCTAACTGCTCCAGACCTACTGCCTCTCCTTTCTGTTACAGGACCGCTCCTTTCCGCCCGAGCCTACTGTCCTTCCACCACTATACACAGTATAGAACATATTTTTCTTTCAGTTCAAGATCACTGAGCCATCTCTATATGGCTCCTAAGAGGACTCACCACTAACCCCTACGGGTTTTAGCAGCAAAACAGTAAAAACAGTTAACTTATTTACATATCCATGGCATCGAGGTTTACTCTCGCTCTGGCGGCCGTAGCTCCGCATAGACTTCACTCGGCAAGGTGATCGGCGAGATCAGGGCCTTTAAGAAGTGCTCCATACCTGGGGCCTGATCCCAGGGTGTAAGGCGCTGGAGTCTATAGGTCCCAGGGAGAGGGGGTGCCGCGACAGGGCCTATCAGCAGGTCCTCTGCTGGCGGGGCAGAGTCGTTCTTCATACCTGCTTCAGATGTGGTCCCTCCAGTGCCGATCTGCTCCGTCTCCGCTGGGATCTGGAACGCTGGTTGCAGGGCCTTGCGCTGCGGCGCTGTCATCTCCGTTTGCAGCATCTCGCTTTCCGGCAGGGCCTTGCTTTCTGGCTTCAGAGCGCTGGAACTCCTTTCTTGCTCCAGACCAGACGAGGCTGCCGACAGATGTCTGGTGAGGCTCCCGTTGATGGTCTTCTTCCACCCGGCCTCAGTGCTCAGCTGCGTCCGCAGGAGTTGGTGGATCAGCTCGTCCGCTCCGGTCTGCAGGAGGTCAGCGTCAACTGTGGAGGTCTGGCTGCGGTGCCCCTCCGGGTAGCTGGGGGAGTCCTCTGCTCCTACCCCACGCTCCGGCTCCGGGTGGCTCGCCATGGCGTCCTCCATGTCGCTGACTTCCTCGTCCTTTTCCCGCTCTCTCCTTCGTGGGCGGTTTCGCTTTCGTTGTCTCCGCCCCCCATTGAGGATTAGGAGGCGGATCTCGGCTGCTGACGGACACGTCCTCACGGTGCAGAAATATTTAGACTGGGCGGCCATCGTCGTTCGCGCTCTCCAGCTTGCCTACGCCCACTCCACGCCCCTCTTCTTCTCCTGCGCTCTCCTCAGCGCTGTAATGGCGGCGGATTTTGGCGGCAAATGGCACAGCACAGTCCTTGTAATAAGTCACAGTCCAAGTACAATAAATCACAGTTCCAAGGCACACATGACCCGATTCTTCAGGCTTAAGTAGATCCTGTTCGTGACGCCAAGTTGTGGCGCCCCCACTGCCGCAGGGCCGAGGGGTACCCGGTACCGGGCCTCTGAGTCTCTGCTCTGGGGTTGTCACGGTGGCTAGACCCGGTCCGTGACCCTGCTGAGGGGCGCACAGTGAAATATGTGGATGATGGTGGTAGTGTAGTGCCGGTCGCAGTCAATAACGAGGACACCAGGTTGCAGTCTCTTTACCTCTTTACTGAAGGTCTCAAAGTCCTCAATCCGGAATATGGTTAACCGGGCTGCGCAAGTCCGGCCGGTCCGATGGCACCTCCAGAGTTCCCTTTGCAGGTGGAAATCTGTGCCTTCCTGCTAGCGCTATGTGTTGTGGTCCTCCCCAGCTGAGCTTACGGGATAGTCCCCACAACTGTTGTGTCTGTTTCTCGTGTTCCCTCACAACTCGATTAGATGATCTTCTGCTAATCTTCCGTCCATCCCAGGTGTTATGGTTGGGACGCATCCGTATGACGGGTAGGCTCGGAGCTCTTCCGGGACCCTAGAGTCGCCCCTCTCCAAAGGTTGCCCCCTATGTCTGCGTAGGTGATTTAGGTGAGACAGCCCGCCTGTGACTGACTGTCCTGCCGTTGGTTTGAAGTATGGCTTAGAGCTCTGTACCTCCTCGGCGTTCTGGCCGCCGGTTGTTTACGCCTCAGTAGGATGTTGCCTCGATCTTACAGCACGACTCCTACTGGTATTCTCCTTCTTGCTTTGATCTCGTTTCTCACTCAGCACAATAAATCTCGCTTCTTGTCCTTTCTTAGGGCACCGCCGCTATGAAGTGCAGGTGCGGTCCCGTAGCTTTCTCTCTGTTTGCCAGGCCTCTGTCAGGATCCCACCCCTGACAGGGACCCTACCAAATCTTCCCCTGCAACACCCTCTGCCACAAGGTGTTGCCTGGCTCCAACCCAGTCAGCGTTCTCTCTAACTTCCTGCCTAACCCCCAGTTTTACCAGACTGTGAGGAGTGGCCTAATGAATAGTACCCTTAGCTCCCCCTGGAGGCCAGACTGTGAAATGTATTGGTGTATGTGATACCTGGTCAGATGAACTCCTTCAGTGCCATCAGACGTACCATAGCCCCCCTTAGCAGCGGAGCCACAGTACTGCAACGACCAGGACTCTGGGGCGCTGCATATATCCCTATTTTTTATTTTAATTCTTTATTTTTTACATGGATATGGATCCCAGGGCCTGAAGGAGAGTTTCCTCTCCTTCAGACCCTGGGAACCATACACTGGGAACTTCCGATTCCGATTCCCGATACCACAAAAGTATCGGATCTCGGTATCGGAATTCCGATACCGCAAGTATCGGCCGATACCCGATACTTGCGGTATCGGAATGCTCAACACTAGTAACCAGTCGTCCAGTATCAGCCTGAGCTAGATGCTGGCACCGACGTCTCTGCTGAGCAGACTCCACTGCGGCTGGAGAAGAATGGGAGACCGCAGCGGAGATGGTTCGAGATTCCCCCTGTGCAGAGGTGGGAACTCGACACCATGTTTAAAGCATGAAGGGAAAACACCAGTTGTTAGTGATAGGCTAAAGAGATGTGTTAGGGTAGGGATGAACACAGAGGTGAGTATGTGACAATACCATCACCAGCAGTTTCACCGACCATCTCCACACCATCCCATTGAAGCGTTCAGCTGTACATCACTCAAACAGTGGATCCAATATTCTACATGTGGCCTCACAAGTCATTTCTAAAATGCTAACAATACACTGGGATCTCTGGAACCACAGTACCTGGTTCCACGCCACCGCTACTTTTCCAGGTGAGGCATCTCCTACCCTGCACTAACATGTTGAGGACAAAATCAGGTTTTGCGCTGTGCAACGTCATCACTGTAAAGGTCCATATAACTACCTATACATGGTCCAGTAAGTGTGGGCAGTGACGTTATATCTCTCTAACTGCCTACTAAGTAATATTGTGGTGGCTGGGCCTGAGGCAGAAAGCTTTTTGGCATATGTCCTACCACCACTGAGGATCGGTGGATGTTTTTTGCATGTTTCTTTGTCCATGTTGCGTCATCTACCTACTATGCTTCCTCCCCCGCTCCTTATTCTATCAGCATATCAGCTGCACCACCAAATTCAACACAGACAGGAGGAAACAACATTTGGCTTTTCTGGGGGAAAAAATGACACACCGCGCAGGAGCTGTGGAGGGGGCTCAAACAACAGACCGATGAGTGCTTGGTGTCACTGAATGCGAAGCCTGGCCTGGTGATGTGTTAAAGGGCAAAATCTCATAGCCGCTTTGGGTTTAGCCAGCTTGATGCACATCCCTTGCCAGGCACATGTGCTGAATTTGGTGGAACAGAGCTTCCTGAAAAATTACCAAGAGATGTAAGAGCGGCTGCAGAAAGTGATGGTCGTCTGTGCATGCTTTTGACTTCTCACGCTGCTCCTGCCCACCAATCTGCCCTGCATCCATCATCACTTCTGCCTTCCAGCTCACTGCCTAATATGCGATGTACCCACAAGGTGGAACTCTACCTTGCATATGCTGGAGAGACTGTGCAAGCAGCAGCAGATGACAGTGGAGTTTCAGCTGCAGCACACATGAGTGAGTTGCTATGCAAAACAATACTTCAAGACCAATGAGTGAGCCTCCATGCGGGATGTGTGTGCCATGTTGTGTTGCTCTGAGTACTCCACCAACATGGCCAGCACTGATGACGCCATCAACAGCATTACTATCCCACCTCTATGCTTCCTTGAAAAACACTTCAAGCGATGATGGATGAGGTGGTGGCACAGGAGAAAGATAAGTTCAGATTAGTTCAGAGATATATGGGGAGACAGATTATGGACGGATTTGTAGGTCAGTGTTAGTAGCATGAAGTGGATACATTGTGGAACTGGGAGACAATGAAATGATTTGAAAAGGGGAGAAATGGAGGAGTAGCTAGGACAGAAGTGGATTAGTAGGTCTGCAGAGTTGAGGACAGACTGGAGAGGTGTGATGATGCGATGGGGAATGATGAGGTCCTAGAACCTACATGTGGTCAAGGCCATCCGAGTGATGGCACCATTTAAATAAATTAGCTGCTGCGCACCGTGGATGGCCCCTAACTATTACGACAGCTGCTTTTTAAGTGCCGAGGCAGGCACCTAGACATTAAGTTGGCTGCTACTGTGCACCACAAACAGGCACTAGCCATTAAGTTAACTGCTCTTTAAGTGCCAAGGCCAGCCCCTCATTAAGTTGCCTGCTACAGGGCACCGTGGCCGCCCATTACTATTATGTCAGCTGCTCTTTAAGTGCCGAGGTGGGACCCTAGCCATTAAGTTGGCTGCTACTGAGCACCGCGGCCAGCCCCTAGTTATTAAATCAGCTGTCTCTGTCCATGTTGCCTCCTCCTCCTACTCCACTTCCTCCACTGTCTCCTCATGTGGGCCGTATTGTGCGCACTTTTGGCATTCTCGCCTTGCTGCTTGCCTGGGTGCTCTTTAGCATCGCTTCGACTTTCTCACTCCATGAATCATATGGTTTCCTGTAGCCAGACTACACATTTTCACCGAGGACAGCTTGTCGTTGGTGATTACTACAACTTACTCTGCCCATTCTTGTACAGAGTAGATATCTTGACACTGCAGTCCATAGTGGTGCCTGGGGGTACATATATAGACTTAATCAAGGAACTATTAGATGGCAACTCCGACTCAAACTCCCTAAACAGCCGTCGAGTTGCTTCAGATTCCTCTTAAAGAACCGGAAGGCAGAGCAGAGTGTGAGTTGACTACAATAAGAGAAGTGTGCTGAACAAAGGAAAGATCTCCGAGTAAGTAAAGGAAATAATAAAATACAAAACAAAGACTAAAGCACTAACAAATATGCAGCCTACAGTGAAGGAAATAATTATTTGATTCCAACCTAAAAATCTTAATGATTTAGAGATGATGTGCAAAGAGGAGTGGACCAAAATTCCTCCTGACATGTACGCAAACCTCATCATCAACTCTAAAAAACATCTGACTGCTGTGCTTGCCAACAAGGGTTTTGCCACCAAGTATTAAGTCTTGTTTGCCAGAGGAATCAAATACTTATTTCTCACTGCAAAATGCAAATAAATTTACATAATTTATACAATTTGATTTTCTGGATTTTATTTTTGATATTCTGTCTCTCAATGTTAAAATTATCCTACCCTTAAAATTATAGACTGTTCATTTCTTTGTCAGTGAGCAAACTTACAAAATCAGCAAGGGATCAAATAATTACTTCCTTCACTGTACTTACTAAGGACAAACAGTAGATTAGTGCAAAGTATAGCAAAGAGACAACAATGCAAACATCATTAACTCAAAGCTCACAGACTTGCTCCAAATATGAATACAATGTCAGAACATCTAAATGACACTATCACGCCTGCTGGGGGACAGAATATAAAGCTGCACCCAAAAGGTGATAGGAGGACAAATGAAAACACCTGTGTTAAAGGAATCCTGTCAGCAGGATTATGCATAGTAACCTACACACAGTGACAGGTATGAGCCATTGTACTGATAAAAATGACACCTTGGTTGATGAAATCCTTATTGTGGTTGTTCTTCAATCCTTATTTTCAGTTTGTAGTTAATGAGATTCTCATGCCCTAAGGCGGGGCGGGGGTATGTGGTGCTCTGATTAGATATTCATAATTCAGATCCCTCAATGACCTGCCCCCTAATTTGCATAATGAATATCTAACATACTGAAGAAAGAGACAAAAAACACTTCTGCAGGCAGATGCCAGCTGTGGCACTTGCTCTGCAGCCTAATCGCATGGTTAGTGTGGCAATAATACATTTTCTTGATGTTATCCAGCTAGGGAAAAAAACACAATTTGAAAATGGTGCCCACTGCGCTTGCGCAGTAGCAGCTATTGGTGTCGATAGCTGTGATCCTACTGCACATATGCCGGCGGCACCATCTTATTGGAGAAAAAAATTCCTCCCCCAAGATGGCGCTGCCCGTGCCTGCGCAATAGCAGCTATCGGTGTCCATAGCTGTGATCCAAGAGTTGCTACTGCGCAGGTGCGGGCGGCGCCATCTTGGAGGAGGATTTTTTTTTCTTCACCAGTAAGATGGTGCTGCTGGCGCATGTGCAGTAGCAGCTATCGGATCACAGCTATCGACACCAATAGTTGCTTCTGTGCAGGCGCGGCAGGCACCATTTTCAAACTGTTTTTTTCCCCTAGCTGGATAGCATCAAGAAAATGTATTGTTGCTAAAGGTTAATGTGGCGCCCCTGAGGGTTCAGTCGCCACAGAGGTACTGCACCTCAGCCAGAGGTGTGGTACTCTGCTCTCCGGTAAAGAGGGGGGGCACTACCCAGAACCAACAAACTAGCATCCAACACTAGATCTCTATAGGCCTGGAGGGAACTAGGTAGATTGTGTGGGTGGAGAGAGTAAAGTTGTCATAGAAACAAGAGGGAGGAGTCAGTTAGGGAGTTAGACAGTTGGAGCTGGGGACTTGAGCAGAGAGGAGCTCATCCCAGCACCAGAGGACAGAGAGAAAGAACAAGGAGGATAGAGAGAAGCTCCAGATAGAAAGAAGAGAGAGAAGGGGTCCCAGGGGCACGGGTAGTGAGCAATCCACCCATGGGGCCCGTATCCATGCTGACTGTAGTTGGATGGAGGGACCAGGTCGCAGTGGTGGAACTGGCCCCCAGACTAGTGGAGAACTACAAGGCTTAGCTGGTGAGCCGGAGGCTGTGGTATCTGTATGTACCACATCCACACATATTCGCTGAAAAGGCAGCCATATAGGACCAAGGGGACCATGAGGATGTCGCCCAACAAGATCCGAGGCTGCTGGCTTGGGACACTGTGTGTGAAGGCGCAGGGCAGGAGAGGAGAGAGCCAGCGCAGAGAGATGGCCAGGAAAGGAACATTGAGGTGGAGTGCACCCGAAACTACCTGAGAGCTGGCTGGACCACTGACCTGGTGGACACAGCACCCCGGCTGGGGAATAACATCCGAACTGTGAGTAACGTGTGGAAACTGCACCCTGCTGTGTCCTCTGAATTATTGCTGCGTCACCTGCCCTGCACTACAACATTCACTATTACCATCATTGACTTTAACACTGCAATTGCCCTGGGGCCCAGCTCTACCCGTGGATAGATGTAACAATACTGCTGCATCGCCATCAGCCCCAGCGGTCCCCTTAAGCAGAGTCGGCCACTCAATGCCAAACACCATGGGTAGCGTCACGAACAATCTCCCCATAAACTTTATTCCCTTTAATTTCAATTGACTTTTATTGGATGCCCAGGGCCACGGACTGGGTCACTGCTGCCGTGACACATCCCTTTAAGAACCGGCCCGGTACCGAGTATCCCCACAGCCCTGGCGGGCACTCCATTAGTGTTTCCCAATGTCAGTGCTAACCTTAAGAAGGAAGAGAACATAACTTTTTGCCCTCTTTCTCACCACCTATTTCTCAGTTTTTGAACTTAGCACCTCATGTTTTCACTTTATTTTTCCAGAGGAGAGATCTGAAATGTCGACTGAAGTCAATTATTTAAAAATTAGGATGAAAACAGGAGAACAATGATCTGCAACTCAGAAAAATGTGCTGAGCATTAACAAAACCAGCAATAACACTTAAAAAAATGAAAAAAATAAAAAACTGCTTAGTAATACAATTGTAAAACAATAAATTACAAAGGAAATATCTGTGACTGAGATCATCCTGAATTGAAAGTCAATTAAAAAGTAGCCTAGTTCTGGTGTTTTAGGAAATCATTAGGAGGGGTAAAACGAAACAAATATTCTTTGACCAAATACTAATTTACTGTTAAGTAATACTTAATGAACATTCAATATAATTAATTATATCAGTAATGAATTAAAAAACAGACACAATATGGATAAAATGAGTCCGCACAAGAGACACAATGAACTGGGTACATTAGTAACCCAAATTCAAAGTTTGCTATTCAATAAAATAGTGCAGCAGTTAGAGGAGTTAGAGGAGTTAGAGGAGTTCTCTGGTGTAAAGCTGCAGGTCTGCAGTCTCTCTATGTGACTGCAGACTTGTGAATCCTCACATCGCGTGCACTGGGTGCTGTCAGGATTCTCCAGTGCAGGGAGATATGCGTACTCCTGTCAACATTCCAACTAGATGGGTGCTGCAAGTGTATTGAGCAAGGCCAGATACAGTCTACTCAGAATGTGACTGGGAGTATGCAGATCACATGATAGAGGTCACATGACCGCCGCTCCCGGCATTGGCACTGGAGAATCCTCGCAGCTCACAAAGCACGCAATGTGAGGATTCTCAAGTCTTTGAGTGACTGCAGATTTGTAATTTTAGACCAGTCAGTCCCTTTAATTTAGAGGTAAAAGATATAATATTGCACCAATACTCATAGAATAAAATACCCAGCACAAAAACAATAAATAGGCTTTAAAGTTAAAAGAAGAACAATCAGTGAACAGAAGAAATAGGCAAAATAGAATAAATATTCAAGTGGCCAAAATCAATGAGCATAAGATCCACCATGCATTTTGAAAATAAAGGTAAGAAAAACAACTAGTAGTGGAGAAAGCAAAGATCCCATCTCACATGATGCGCGTTTCGCAACAAAGTGCTTTATCAGAGGGTCCTATGATAACTTGAAAAGGTGTGCAGTTTGGCAACAAGGCAAAGTCTGCAGTATGCATTCATGTATTGTGCAAAACTCTAGAAATTTACATTTAGGTTGAAGTCACACATGCAGTTTTTTTAATGCAGTTTTCTGAGCACACAGGAGGGGACTAAAAAAGAAAGAATAAACTGATACCTCTTTATCTCTTTTATGTAGTTTACTGAAAACAAACCTGCATGTGTAAAGGGTCACTATCAAAATCTTGTTTTTGGGGTGAGTAGAAAAAAAATGGTATGACCATATTGTGGTATTGGAAATTGTTTTGGTCAGATGACATGATTACATTATAATTTATAAGAGCAGATCATGCTTCAAAATATATAATGATGACCTACAGCGATTGTATTCTGTTGATGACAATATGTCATTGAGCTGTGAATCTGGGCATCAAATGAAAGCTTAATGGGAATAAAGTGAAATACTTCGGAGTTCCTCACACTGCTACAAAGCTAAAGATTAAGAGAAAGTTCATCTTTCATCAGGACAATGATCCTAAACTGTAGGCCAAAGTATCCCAGGAACAAAAAGGTCAGTGTCCTTTGGTGGCCTAGTCAGCGGCTCTATCTGTATCTGATTGAGTGCAAGCTTCTTCCAACAAGCTAAAACAACCTACGGTAAGTTAAATTAAAAAGTTTAAAAAACGTTTCTTTAAAAAATAATTTGAGAATAAATTTACATTTCTTCTTTTTAAATAAGGTTAAATAAAAAGGCATTTGTGTCTGATATTGATGTATGCATTTTTATACGGTTCATTTTGGATTTTCTCATGTAACATCATTACATTACTGTAAAGTTCTGGTTTTGATCAACAGAAAAAAATACAATGTACATGGATAATTAAAATAATAATGATAAGAAAATGAAAAAAATAATAATAATTTTTGCACTTCCATGCATTCCCCCTAGGTCCCAAGTGGCAGAGATGTAGCCCTTGGTAGGCAGAGAAAATACTGCAATATTACAAAAAAATTTGCATGAGGGATGGTCAAATTGATTGCTAAAGGGAACCTGTATTGTTGAAAATGGGATGTAATCCACAGGCAGAATATTATAGAGCAGGAGGCACTTATCAGATTGTTAGGAATTTTTTGGGAAAAGTTTCAGTAGTAAAACTTGCATTTTGTTAAATGAAATCCCTGGTGTTAGTGTGCATGTAAGTCTAGTGAGCGGTCCTATTCACTAATCGACAGTCTTTCCTGTACGACCATGCATGAAGAGATAGCTGTCAATCACTGATTAGGACCACCCACTGGGCTCAAGTATGGATGACTGATTAGGACTGCACACTGGACTCAAGTGCATGCAAACAACAGCGATTTCAATTAATAAACTACAAGTAGTGATGTGTGAGTGTGCTCATTACTCAAGTTTCTCCGAGCATGCTCTGGTGGTCTCCGAGTATTTCAGCGTGCTCGGACATTTAGTTTCTGTTGACGCAGGTGCCTGAATTACAGCTATTAGACAGATTGAATACATGTGGGGATTGCCTGTTTGTTAGACAATCCCCACATGTATTCAAGCTGTCTAGCAGCCACAAATCATGCAGCTGCGGGGAAACAAAAGATAATCTCCGAGCACGCCGAAATACTCTGAGACATCCTGAGCATGTTTGGAGAAACTCGAGTAACGAGCACACTCACACATCACTAATTACAAGGTATAATAAATATTGCAATGTGTGAATGCAGCCTTAAAGATTGACTGTCGACAGGTAATAAGTGTGCAGATTTATGGGTAAGCCTACAAAATCAAGCGGCCATCAGCATTCAAAAATCTTTTTTTAACAATCAGTCTGGAAAACTGTGCTGACCTGCATGGCAGTGTGTTTTTCGGCTTCACTTTGGTTGTGTCTATGCTGCCCAATCCTGTTGTGTGAGACTATACCATAGCAAAATCATCTCTGTAGCTCAGTGGTTTCCAAAAACACGTTGTTTCACAGTAACTGAAAAGTAGTAATTAGTATTGTTATTAAAGATCTGTCACAACTAGAACTTTGATAACCAGGATTGGAGGACAGTACTGAGGAAGGTCACCTAAATACCAATGAGAAGGTCCACAAATTAGAAGAGAGAAACACTCTTAAACTCTGGCAAACACTCTTAAGTAGGTTCACACGTCCATGAAACAGAGACCACACTTGGATCGCAATGTCCAGCCTGTCTGTCAGGTGTCTTGACCTGAGATTAATGCCTTATATATGCGCATGAAGCGATGAGTTTAGGTCAGGAGACCCATCAGATGGGTCAGGTACTGCAATCCGATCACAATGTGCATTTAATTGATGTGTGAAAACAGTCTAACAGTAGTTGCACGTCTCTCTCTTCTAGAGAGAAGAAGTTGTAGCTTCTCTTGGGAATTTCGATGGCCTCCATCACTGGTGCCCTCCAATCGTGGTCTAATCTAATCTAGTTGTGCCGTAATTGTTACAGGCTTTTAATAACTGCTAGTACTGTGCTACTGAGTATGGTCCATATGTCACGGATTTGTGAGATCGGCTTTACTGATACGTCATCAGACACAACTTTATGTAAGATAGAAAATGAAAAAGGGATTCCTAAAGAAATCCATTTAACGACTAATACATCATGGCCAGCATCTCACAAAAATAATTCGAGAAACTCTAGAAATGAGTTGAAGAAACTTAAAACACATTTTTTGGTTATAGTTAGAAATGAGGAAATAAAATCAGAATCCATATATGATTTGCTGAGAAACAATTATAAAGTTGCCTTTTGTAAAAGCAAACAAGGTACCAGGTCAAAAGTGGACAGTTTTTCCTCAACTTTAATTCCCACAATTCCCCTCAATAATGTTTTTATTTTTGGGTACATAGATAAGGGCCTTTTTTACTTCATGCTAGTTTCTATGGTCTTCAGGGTAATTATGCAGAGCAGCCTAAAGGCACGCCCCCAAGGACTCTGTAAGCCACACCCCCTTAGTAAAGACCAGAAAAATTAGCACTAAATAAGAAGTTTCATATTTCCAGGACCTTATGACGGATTAAAAAAATACTCAGGGGAGCAGTGGGAATAAAAACTGGTCACTTTGAAACTGGTGAAAGATCATTTTTAAATTGTCATTGCCATCCCATCTATGGTGCCCACAACTGTATTTTTCCCAGTCCTGTCCTATATCTAAAGCTAAACCCTAATTCTATGTCCTATAGCTAATCCTTATCCCTATATCTAATACAACAGTTCATTATACCTTAATCAAGACACAGTAGAGAGAGCCACATCACTAAGCACTAAGCTACTCTATGGAATTATACATATTATATCTATTATACAATACATTAACATGCACCTTGGTAACTATAAGGTTCTATGCGTAATAAAACACATTTTCCTATACACAAATTACGGTATAACCGTTTTCTCATTAATGGAGAAGCACACGACCGTCCCATTCATACTCTTACACCTATTTTTTCATACACCTTAACAAATCAGGACCAGTGATTTAAGTTGGTTTAAACCGATTTTCCAAAAATAGATGTTAATGGCATATGAATAAAAAATAGCTGATAGGTGGCATCCAACACTTGAGATCTTGGCGATTAGGACTATCTGCAAAGTTGCTTCATTTTTTTATTTCAGCAATAGAAAAAATCAAAACTGTGCCCTTGATATATAATTTTTATTTTATTTCTTTTAAGAGGACGTGCTTTCGAACAATCCAGCAAGGGTTCCCTAATCCACTTATCTCATGCAAAACCTCTACTTGCTGCATTTGCTTGAATGGCTTGTTATGTAAGTGTCTACTTCAGTCTATTGAAGTAATGGAAAAATGTTTACTCTTCTACAAAGCTCCTGCAAAAAGTCACCTTTTCTTTAAAGCCTGAGCAAAAAATTGTTCCATAGCATCCACTGTGCATTGGATAAAATAAATCAGGCAACTTCTGTTGCTTTGATTGGAGCCTCATCTATCAGACATTTATGGCATGTTCGGGGGAATTTATTAAGGCTTTTGTGCCTTTTTTGCTTTTGTTAAAATATTGCAAATTTTGTCAAAATTTTCAAGTATGTTTTGCACATTATCAAAACTGACTTAAAGGATTTGTTTACTAACTGGACAACCACTTTTTAGATAAAGTAATCCCCTCTGTAAAATAAAAATAACATATACTCACCTCTAGTACTCCATTCCATCGATGCCAGCACCTGGTCTCATGAGGCTTGCGTGACAATTTACAAATGGCTGCTAAGCACTCACGTCACGTCATGTCTCTCGAAAGAACCTCAGACAAACAAAAGTAGTGAGAGCGCAGCAGCCCTACAGTTGCCACTGATTGCCTACGTGGATCACATTTTGACCGAGGCCTTATTCTAGATGCATATAAAGTTACATATGATGGAAGATAGTGGGTGCAATTAGTTTCAGAGATCTAGGCATTTTAATCCTGAACATGGGTTTGGAGTTGACAGGTCAGTTGGGGGTAAGGGCATCATACTTAGGTCCAGGGGAAGATGGTGGGGAGGATAAAGAAGAAAGATGCCTTTCTTCAGCACATCGGGGGCCATAAGTTCCCAGTTAGGAATCAGAATTTTTGTGACAGATTGCAATATTCACCTGATGCATAAAAAAGCAATATACTAACAGACAGCACCATCACCTACTGGGTGTTTGCAAAAAATAACATTATGACCAAAGGAAATGTAGTCTGTAAAGCCTGCTGAGATCCAGGGCATAGTGCAGCCAAGGAATTTGACCTACTAAAAGCTTGTTAGTAAAATATAAAAGTGATCAGTCTTTTTATATTGTATAACATTGAGGAAAGCATATCTTAAAATGAGGAGAATTAGGGATTATTTAACAGATTTGCTAGGCTTTAAATATCCGATAAAAACAGTGAACTAATTATTTTACCTTACATCCTTTGTGCTAATTGGGTACTTTGTGTGGGTCATAGACAACAACAATAATGGGGTTGTCATATTCGAATTCTAAAGTGTTTTGGACAGAGGACCCGTTACTGATTGCTGGGGATCCTATCACTAGGACTCTTCATGATCCCGAAAATTAGGCTCTGCAGAGCACTGTTCTCGGCTACGTCTGGTTGTCCCATAGAGAGTGAATGGCCCGGTGATGTGCAAGCTGTACCTCTGTCTTAACCCTTTAATTAATGACTGTCCCTTTTTCATGATCCTCAACTATGAGCCAGAACACATCTGAAATAAAAAAAACCCCAGACTAAATCAAACAAATAAACAGCAAAAAAAAAACACACCATGTTTAGGGAATGGACCCATCTTGACATTTTTGGTGCAGTCACTGCAATTGTTTTGTAATAGAAGACATTAAGTAATGGAACTATTTTAATAGTAGTCAAAAAGTAATATGACAGAGGTTGTCCAATTTAACAACACCTTCAGAAGGTTGTCTGACCATCTAAAGTCTACTGGAACTTCATGTCTCTTCCTGAACAGGTAATGGAAAAAAAGTGAATTGAACACTTTTTTAAACAAAAAAGATCCAGTCCCTTTCTTCTTCTTTGACATTAACCCCCTGCTAGTGGTGTCTGGCAGCATGGGGCTTATAGCTTGTTAAGCTTTCTCCCCTCTTCCCACTGAAAACACATGTACACTAGATCAACATTTGGCCAAACGCAACGTTCATGTGTGTGAAGAATTCAGAGAAGAAAGCTACAGAATGAGTGTTTGCTGACAACTACCTAAAGGCTGAGTCACACATAACGATATCGTTAACGATATCGTTGCAACGTCACGCTTTTGGTGACGTAGCAACGATCCCGCTAACGATCTCGTTATGTGTGACAGCGACCAACGATCAGGCCCCTGCTGGGAGATTATTGGTCGTTGGGGAATGATCATGACCATTTTTTGGTCGCTGATAACTAGTGTTGAGCATTCCGATACTGCAAGTATCGGGTATCGGCCGATATTTGCTGTATCGGAATTCCGATACCGAGATCCGATACTTTTGTGGTATCGGGTATCGGGTATCGCAACAACATTAATGTAATAATGTGTAAAAGAGAGAATTAAAATAAAAAATATTGCTATACTCACCTCTCCGACGCAGCCTGGACCTCAGCGAGGGAACCGGCAGCGTTGTTTGTTTAAAATTCGCGCGTTTACTTGGTTACGTGAAGTCCCGGCTTGTGATTGGTCACGGCGGCCATGTTGCCGGGACGCGGACCAATCACAGCAAGCCGTGATGAAATTACGTCACGGCTTGCTGTGATTGGTCCGCGTCCCGGCAACATGGCCGCTGTGACCAATCACAAGCCGGGACGTCACTGGAGGCTGGACACGCGCGCATTTTAAAATGTGCGCGTGTCCAGCCTCCCGTGACATCACGGCTTGTGATTGGTTGACCGCGGCGCAACCAATCACAAGCCGGGAGGAAGGAAAAGCGCGCATTTTAAAATGCGCGCGTGTCCAGCCTCCCGTGACGTCACGGCTTGTGATTGGTCACGGCGGCCATGTTGCCGGGACGCGGACCAATCACAGCAAGCCGTGACGAAATTTCGTCATGGCTTGCTGTGATTGGTCCGCGTCCCGGCAACATGGCCGCCGTGACCAATCACAAGCCGGGACGTCACTGGAGGCTGGACACGCGCGCATTTTAAAATGTGCGCGTGTCCAGCCTCCCGTGACATCACGGCTTGTGATTGGTTGACCGCGGCGCAACCAATCACAAGCCGGGAGGAAGGAAAAGCGCGCATTTTAAAATGCGCGCGTGTCCAGCCTCCCGTGACGTCACGGCTTGTGATTGGTCACGGCGGCCATGTTGCCGGGACGCGGACCAATCACAGCAAGCCGTGACGAAATTACGTCATGGCTTGCTGTGATTGGTCCGCGTCCCGGCAACATGGCCGCCGTGACCAATCACAAGCCGGGACGTCACTGGAGGCTGGACACGCGCGCATTTTAAAATGTGCGCGTGTCCAGCCTCCCGTGACATCACGGCTTGTGATTGGTTGACCGCGGCGCAACCAATCACAAGCCAGGAGGAAGGAAAAGCGCGCATTTTAAAATGCGCGCGTGTCCAGCCTCCCGTGACGTCACGGCTTGTGATTGGTCACGGCGGCCATGTTGCCGGGACGCGGACCAATCACAGCAAGCCGTGACGAAATTTCGTCACGGCTTGCTGTGATTGGTCCGCGTCCCGGCAACATGGCCGCCGTGACCAATCACAAGCCGGGACTTCACGTAACCAAGTAAACGCGCGAATTTTAAACAAACAACGCTGCCGGTTCCCTCGCTGAGGTCCAGGCTGCGTCGGAGAGGTGAGTATAGCAATATTTTTTATTTTAATTCTTTATTTTACACATTTATATGGATCCCAGGGCCTGAAGGAGAGTTTCCTCTCCTTCAGACCCTGGGAACCATCAGGAATACCATCCGATACTTGAGTCCCATTGACTTGTATTGGTATCGGGTATCGGTATCGGATTGGATCCGATACTTTGCCGGTATCGGCCGATACTTTCCGATACCGATACTTTCAAGTATCGGACGGTATCGCTCAACACTACTGATAACCCGCTGTCATCGCTGGATCGGCGTGTGTGACGCCGATCCAGCGATGTGTTCACTTGTAACCAGGGTAAATATCGGGTTACTAAGTGCAGGCCCGTGCTTAGTAACCCGATATTTACCCTGGTTACCATTGTAAAAGTTAAAAAAAAACAGTACATACTCACATTCTGATGTCTGTCACGTCCCCCGGCGTCCACAGGGTTAAAACTGCTTTCGGCAGGAGCGCTGCTAATGCACGCGCTCCGGCCGAGAGCTTCCCTGCACTGACTGTGTCAGTGCCGGCCGTAAAGCAGAGCACAGCAGTGACTTCACCGCTGTTACT
Source organism: Ranitomeya variabilis (assembly GCF_051348905.1). Taxonomy (NCBI): domain Eukaryota; kingdom Metazoa; phylum Chordata; class Amphibia; order Anura; family Dendrobatidae; genus Ranitomeya; species Ranitomeya variabilis. The sequence continues at coordinate 487,640,688 of NC_135233.1, read as the reverse complement.
GCCGGCGCTGACACATTCAGTGCAGGGAAGCTCTTGGCAGCAGCGCGTGCATTAGCAGCGCTCTTGCCGAAAGCAGTTTTAACATTGGTAAGTCGTTTAGTGTGACTTAGGCTTAATGTATCTAACTAATTAAGGTACATTAAGTCATAATTTATGACCCCAACTTACTTTGCTAACATGACCACACATTTCTGCAACCTCTTTTAATTGATTGCAACTTGAAGACCAAATCAAAGTCAGAATTTTACAACTGGGCAGGGCCACAATTTACTTTAACCGATCCTGCTTTTGTGACTTTTCTAAGTGACAGATCATAAAAATCAATTATGGCTATGGTTACACTGACGGCATGATTTGCAATGGAAGCAATGACTCACATCTGATCTGAACCCAGTAAGGTTGGGTGTTCTCATTGGTAATTATTTATGACTCATAAATAATTACCAATGAGAACACCCAACCTTACTGGTTGTCTCCCTTCTATGCATCTCATAATTAAAGAAGAAAAAAAATTACCAATGGCTACCACTTTTAACATTTCACTTGTCAACATTTAGCCAATGTGACCTATTGGGTGGAAATTCTCTGTAAAGTCAAAATGCTTAGAAAATGTTTTGTAATGGTGATGATATACAGAACTACTTTCATATGGTATGTATTCACAACGCCCCATCCTTCTTTGGGCTCAAGATGGAAATCTTCTGAAAGATGAGGTTGTCATCTTGTAATGCGGGTAAGAGAATCCTAAACAGCTGTCTAGCTTTGAATCTATGAGGACGAATGACTCTCTATGGCCAGAAGAGACATCTGTAGGAGCTAGACCACCATGAAATTAGATCTTCTGTGCCACAAGGCAATGATGAATAACAATGTTTGAAGACTGCCTAGTATCTTTGTAAGAATACTTTTAAGTGTACCATAAAAAAACTCAAAACAAAACTAGAGGTAAAAGTGTTTAGCCAGATCTTCTACTGTCTGTTCAGGCATTGGGATTAATCAGATGTTTCTCTTGAGGACCAATGGTACTGATAATTGCCCAATGTAAATACACATTAATCTATAATAGTGTTGATTTAAATTGATGTAAGATATTAATGACCTTTACATGAGCAATTCATTGGCTTGTTTAGTGCATGGCCACGCCAAGGTTGCAAAACAAAACACCCTTGGCACTGCAACCCACCAATATTTAGTGGTTGTTTGAAAGACGAATATCAAAGTCTACCCTCTAGCTTCATTTCCTAAAATTAAAAATCTCTTATAATATTGTCAATTCAAAGACAATTCCAATGATACCTTAGGCTATGCTCACACAGAGTTTTTGAAGGAGGATTTTTAAGTTGATCCACTCTAAAGTCCTCATAAAAAAACAGCTTAAAATACGTTTTGAATACTGTTCCTTCTTCATTTCAATGAAAAATCCCCTTGGCTGTTCGTACAGTGAGCTGTTTTAATGTTTTTTTCTGACAAGGTTTTGATAACCTGTCACTTTTTTCCTCTCCAAATTTGACACTGTCAAGTCAAAAGGCTACAAAAAATGCCTCATAAACCTCTTCAAAACCACTTCAAATAATGTCTCCAAAAATGAATAATCAAAAATGCAGCATTTCCTGAAATGGATTCCTTTTGGGGTACGTTCCCACGTTAAGAATTTGCAGTAGTTTTGACACTGAGTATTTATGCAGAATCAAAAATGCAGCCTTTTTATGGGCGGCTGCATGCTGCTATTTTTAGGCTGGGGGGCCAGTGCCAGTGTCCATGGCCCCTAACCAGCCTGAGAATACCACGCCAAGAGGTCTGCTTTAGCTTGGCTGGTTGTCAAAAATGGGGGGACCCCATGACATTTTGTAAAATTATTTAAAGTTCTGGGGACGTACTTAAATACCTCACTAGAACCACCATTAGTACATGAATGTATCACTAGATCCACCATCAGTACATGAATACATCAAAAGACCCACCATCAGTACTTGACTACATCAACAAAACCACCATCAGTACATGAATATGTCACCAGAACCACCATAAGTACATGAATAAATGCTTCAGCTGCAACTCAAGCTCCAACTGCATACACCAGCCAGCCGCAAGACCCCTGAGACCCAGGTGCCAAAGCAACAGGCTGAGGACTTCCACCTGCTGGACAAAGGAGAGGACTTGAACACTTTCTTGCTGGCATTTGAAAAAACTTGCCATCAGTACCATCTACCAGAGGACCAGTGGGTCAGGTTCTTGACCTCTCGCCTCAGGAGTAAGGCACTGGAAAACATTGGGTACCTGCCCAGTGAGACCATCCTGAGCTATGAGTACATCAAGTAGACTCTGGTCCGACAGTACAACTTGCTCCTGAGACATACCTGAAGTAGCTCTGGAGTATGCAGTGAGGTCCTGCAGACAGCTGGGCCAATCACATGGATCATGGGATTGGAGCTTACCACTGCACAGAAGCTGAAGGAGCTCATTGTGACTGAGCAGTTTTTGTGGAACTGCCCGGATGACCTCCAGCAATATGTTCATGACCAGAAGTCAAAAGGGAGCCCCTGTAACAGCGACACTTGCCTACAAATACTCCAACATGACTCTAGAGGTCAAGAAACCTGCAGCTGTAGAGGGAGTATGATAAATGTGGTGCCTGCTATCCCTGCCCCCCAAGCTCAAGGGGACACCTGCCCATGCTTCACTCTTCACGTTAGTGGGGGAACTCTGACTATGTCATCTCTGCAGACTTCCAGGACAATTCAAAGCCATGTGTCCGCAGCACCAGAAGGGCCCATCCTGTCCCAGAAACCATCCACTGTTTTGTATGGGTGGGGATGATATCCCTGGATAAACTTCAGCCCATCACTATAGGCCAGGCCATTGCCATGGGACTACAGGACACCAACACTGAGATGACTCTTGTGCAGCTGGTGTCCCCAAAGGATTTGGTACCCAGGAAAATGCTTGCCATCTCCGGGAATGGTGATTTTGAACTGACACTGCCTGCAACCAAGGTGTATTTGGACTGGGGCGCTGAGAGGGGAGTGAAGGAGGTGGGGGTAACCTCAAATACTCCAGCAAGTGTTTTGCTTGGGGTGAACTTGGGGCGGCTAGTGTCACAGTATGTAGCCACTGAACCCCGAAGGCCTGATCCTTCAGACAACAACGTAATGTCCAACCCTATTGTCATTAACATGTCTACTGATGGGAATGTGGGGGTGGGTCATGTACTGAGTATGGGGAGGTTGCACAGGCTTCAACTGCATTCTCATCCTTTGAGATCCTGTAAGGGCGATGTAGGCAGGGCCCCCTGGCTCTGGTGAAAAGAGGTCTTGGAAGGAGACTTAGCCACCCCTGGAGTGTCGGTCATTGAGTATGATGTGCGCTTCTGTGGCAAGATGCAGGCCATGGTGCTGCTGGTGCATGATAATATGACGTGAGCCCAGACAAACCAGAAGCGAGAGTACAACCAGAATGCTTGTTAGAGGACCTACCAGGTGGGTCAAATGGTGTAGGTACTGGTCCCCGTACCACAGGACAAATTTCAGGTGGCCTGAGAGGGTCCGTATCTAGTACACCAGCAACTCGACCCTGCAACATACCTGGTCACCCTGGACCACACCCGGGGAAAGTGGAAGGCCTTCCACGTGAACATGATGAAGGCATATCGTGAGCAGAAGGCCTGCGCCCTCCCTGTTTGCAACCTTTCAGAAAAGGGAGAAGCAGAGACCCTCCAGGATATGCTCACTCAGGCTAGGGTGAGTGAGACCATCGTGGATGTCAGCCATCCATCATGTGGACACCAAGGATCACTCCCCCTAACCAGCGTTCAGCATATCAGGTCTCCCTGGAGGTGCAGCAGCACATGCACCATGAGATTGATGAGATGCTGAAGCTGGGGGTCATCCAACCATCCAGAAGCACTTGGGCCTCACCTGTAGTGAAGGACAGGACAATCTGTTTCTGCATGGACTACAAGGGGCACAATGCTGTCAAGGTCACTGATGCGTACCTGCTTGATCAGTTGACCAGGGCAACATACCTGGCCATCTTGGATCTGATCCTCAGATATAGTGGCAGATTCCACTGACCAACAAAGCACGGGAATGCTCTGCTTTTATCACCCCATTCGGAATGTATGAGTCGGCAGTGATATCATTTGGCATGAAGAATGCCCCTGCTACTTTTCAGTGGATGGTCAACACACTGCTCAAGGGACCTGAAAGGTACGCGGCTGCGTACCTGGATGACATTGCCATCTTCAGTCCTACCTGGGAGGATCACCTAGAGGATTGGGTGCAGGTGCTGTGGCAGATCCGAAAAGTGCCAGCTACATATGACTGAGGTTCACTACCTGGGACACCAGGTAGATGGGGGGACTCTAAAGCCGGAGCCCGGGAAGGTGGGTGCCATCGCATCCTGGCCCACCCCCAGGAAGAAAAAGCAGGTGATGTCTTTCCTGGGCACCGTCGTGTACTATAGGAGATTCATCACCCACTATAGCAGCCTGGCGGAGCCCATGACTAAAGAAGAAGCTGACCTCTGCATTCAATTGGACAAATGACTGTGGGACAACCTCCCGGGCACTGAAGACCACCCTTTCCAGCTTCCCTGTACTACAAGCAGCTGACTTTACACAGCCGTTTGTAGTACAGACCGACACCAGTGATTTTGGCCTCGGTGCTGTGCTCAGTCAAGTCCACACTATGAGCTAAGAGCACCCCATTTTGTACCTGAGCCGGAAGCTCCTGCCGAGGGATGTGGCCTACTCCACGATGGAGAAGGAATGTCTGGGTTACTACGACGAGGGGAGGTTGCAGATGGGTGTACGGGGGAACTCCGGAAAGTGCTGCCCCCTAATGCTCTGATCAGCTGTCATGTGCCCATAACAGCCACTGATGGAATCGCGGTGAACCAGCGGCTGTTAACATGTTAAATGCAACTGCTAATCACTAACAGCGTCAATTAACGTGTGCAACCCAGATGCACGTCACTAACTTCACCCAGCGGTGCCCCTGTCACATAATCGTGGGGCACTAATGGGTTGGCATGACAATCCGGGGTCTGCAGGAGACCCATGTGGTTGTCAATGCTGATCTGCTATGAGCGTCTCCCCATTTCCAGCGTTCATAGCAAGTGAGCACTTCTTCTACACATAGCAGGGCTAAAGGTACCGTCACACTAAACGATATCGCTAGCGATCCGTGACGTTGCAGCGTCCTGGATAGCGATATCGTTGTGTTTGACACGCAGCAGCGATCAGGATCCTGCTGCGATATCGCTGGTCATTGATTAAAGTTCAGAACTTTATTTGGTCGTCAGATCGCCATGTATCGTTGTGTTTGACAGCAAAAGCAACGATACCAGCGATGTTTTACAATGGTAACCAGGGTAAATATCGGGTTACTAAGCGCAGGGCCGCGCTTAGTAACCCGATGTTTACCCTGGTTACCAGTGTAAAATGTAAAAAAACAAACAGTACATACTCACCTTCGCGTCCCCCGCCGTCCGCTTCCTGCACTGACTGAGCGCCGGCCGTGAAGTGAAAGCACAGCACAGCGGTGATGTCACCGCTCTGCTGTTAGGGCGGGCACTCAGTCAGTGCAGGAAGTGGACGCCGGGGGACGTGAAAGTGAGTATGTAGTGTTTGTTTTTTTACATTTTACACTGGTAACCAGGGTAAACATCGGGTTACTAAGCGTGGCCCTGCGCTTAGCAACCCGATGTTTACCCTGGTTACCCAGGGACCTCTGCATCGTTGGTCGCTGGAGAGCGGTCTGTGTGACAGCTCTCCAGCTACCAAACAGCGACGCTGCAGCGATCGGCATCGTTGTCTGTATCGCTGCAGCGTCGCTTTGTGTGTAGCACAAACGGTCAGATGATCGCAGCTTCAAGTCTCCTGTGGAGACTATTAATGCATGTAAAAAGCAAAAAAAAATGTTTTAAAAAATATTTTAAAAAAATTAAAAATATAAAAGTTCAAATCACCCCCTTTTTGCCCCGTTCAAAATAAAGCAATAATAATTAACAAAATTACACATATTTGGTATCGCTGTATTCAGAAAAGCCCAATTTATCAAAATATAGAAAGAATTAATCCATTTGATAAATGGTGTAATCAGAAAAAAAATCAAAACACCAGAATTACATTTTGTTGGTTGCTGCAATATTACAATAAAATGCAATAACGGGCGATCAAAACATTGTATCTACCCCAAAATGGTATCAATAAAAACAACAGCTCGGTATGCAAAAACTAAGCCCTCATCCAGCCCCAGAGCCCAAATAATAGAGACACTACAAGGATCGGAAAAGGCCGCCATTTATTTTTTTTTACAAACTTTGAATTTTTTTCTTCATCATTTAAATAACAAAGAACCTATACATGTTTGGCATCTGCGATCTCGCAATGAACTGGATAATCATAATGGCAGGTCAGTTTTAGCATTTAGTAAACATGGTAAAAAAAAACCAAAACGTATAGAATTGCACTTTTTTGCAATTTCACCAAACTTGGAATTTATTTCCCACTTTCCAATACAGTATATGGTCAAATCAATGGTAATGCTCAAAAGTCTAAATCGTCCCTCAAAAAACAAGACCTCACACGGCCATATTGATGGAAAAATATAAAAGTTATGGCTGTGGGAAGAAGGGGAGCAAAAAATGAAATCACAAAGATGGAAAATCCCAAGGTAGTGAAGGGGTGAATGCTGTACCGCACTAAGTTACAGTCATGTGACTTAGCTGAAAATTGACCCTACAGCAGTTTTTCATTAGTACCACTTACATCTTCAGTCTTTGCCTAATCCTGTCACAACTTTTTTGGAACTGGGGTAAAAATGGACGCCATACGGCTTGCTCATGAATGACAATACAGGTGACAATGTATTTCCCAAAAGAGCATTGCAAGGCTTAAATGCCTCTTCACCTTGGCATGTCTGGCTTGACATGTCACTCTCTGCAAGGAGAAACGTTACCCTTTGGATCATGGTCAGATGCCTCTCACTCAGCCAAACCAGATCTCACACTTTGCACTGATGAGGGCAGTAACCCGAATCACAGTGTCTGTAAATTGGGATTTTAGTTTTGGCTTTTATCCTAAGTCATGTGACAAGGCTCGTAAGAAGGTCGATAGTGACTTTTAGAATTGCTGCTTCCAATAGGTGGCCATAGAGTTCTAGACCGCCTCCTCTCTGAAGAGACAATTTGCAAAACGGGTGAAAAAGCGTCCATTTTTCTGGATGAAAATTGGCAAAAAAATGTTATACGCTGATTTGAACTTAGCCAAAGAGTAAGCCTTACTTTGCTGCAACTGGAAAAAAAGAGACAAGACCAAATTGTTAGAGGCAAAAGAACACATTATGAATATTTCACAAATTCCAAAATTGTATTAGTTTATTTTGCAGATTTCTCAATATCTTTACTCTTGCTAATTATCATAGTTAAGCCTTTGATTAATGCCATGTTCATAAACTGCAACTTAACGCTGTAAATCATAGGAAAAATTAAAGTTTTGTGCGTCATTACACAGTGTTTGATGTCATTTTCAGGGGGTCAAAATGTTTCTTTTGCCACCTCCCCACAGAACATGAGCTGTTGTTAGAGGGCTGAAGGTTTTAGGATATCAGATTATTCTCTGTAATAGATTCCTTTATGTGTTCTTTATTATGGGGCATTCAGGAAGCATATTATCCTGTCAGCTCTCGGCTCACTAACACAAAGCAGAGAGGGACCCCTGCAGCAATGGGGGTCAAAATGACCCACCACACGCTCAGACAGAGGACAATTGGAAGCACTGGGAGTCTGGGAGACTGGATTAAAGCCCCACTTAGCTGAACATAATGAAGAGGCAATAAATTGAATTTGGTGTGGCATCAAGTATGGCTGCTATTCACAAAAACTTTAAATATGCCCCTAGAAAAACTTTCAAAGACACAAAATATCCAATATGAGATGAAAAAATAAACTAAGCTGTGTTGTCTATACCACCAGTATTAATTATCTGCTGTATGTATGTAAACTTAAGCTTGGGTATACAGAAAGTTTCTATATCTACAATTTGTGTTGTCAAAAAGCCGATATAATAAAAAAAGCTAGCAGGAGACTTTATAAGTTGTTAGGATTGGAAAGAATAGTCTGCCATTCACGGTCGTTGGTCATTATTATGTATCATGCACATGACTGCTGCTTGCACAAGCTAGAGGCTGTACAGAGGCACACATGCCTTGATACTGTGCTGTATAGACATGGTCACTAGAGATGAGTAGACCTTAAGAAATTCAAATTTGCCGAGTTTGACAAATTTTCCCCCAAAATTGGATTTGTGATGAATAAATTTAGATGAATCTCAATATTGGAAAGCTTGTAATTGACAAAAAAAACACCAGAACACAGGCAAAGATGCTTACCTGTCCAGGCCTCTAAACAAATGCACTATCAGGGTGCAGCCAGATGCTCTGCATTTTCTGTGTGAACATAGCCGCATGCGGATTATTTGTTTACACTGGTGTGCCAAGCGGCCAAGCCCTGATTGTAGGCTGGCTGCCTCATCGGTATTACTGCACCTGTGTAGTCGCCATCTTTACTTGGGTCCTGATAGTGCATTTGTTTAGAGGCCTGGGCAGGTGAGCATCTTTGCCTGTGTTCTGGTGTTTCTTGTCTATAATAGTGGAGGATTTTTCCTCTATTGGTGTTTTTTTTGTTGTTAAAACTTGTAATTGCTCAGACAAGAGGGACTATACCCTCTGCAGGAGAGAGAAGACCCCACTGATCATAAGAGTTTACCCTCTACAGGAGAGATAGGATCCTGCTTATCATAAGAGCTTATACCCTACAGGAGAGAGAGAGAGGACCCTGCTGACGATTAGAGCTTACACTCTACAGGAGAGAGGACACCAGTGAACCATAAGAGCTTACATTCTACAGGAGAGAGAGGACCCCGCTGACCATAAAAGCTTACACTCTACAGGAGAGAGAGGACCCCACTGATCATAAGAGCTTACACTCTACAGGAGAGAGAGGACCCTGCTGACCATAAGAGCTTACACTCTACAGGAGAGAGAGGACCCCGCTGACCATAAGAGCTTACACTCTACAGTGGAGAGAGAGGACCCCGCTGACCATAAGAGCTTACACTCTACAGGAGAGAGAGGACCCCACTGACCATAAGAGCTTACACTCTACAGGAGAGAGAGGACCCCGCTGACCATAAGAGCTTACATTCTACAGTAGAGAGATGACCCCGCTGACAATAAGAGCTTACACTCTACAGGAGAGAGGATCCCACTGACCATAAGAGCTTATACCCTACAGGAGAGAGGATCCTGCTTATCATAAGGGCTTATACCCTACAGGAGAGAGAGAGGACCCCACTGACGATTAAAGCTTACACTCTACAGGAGAGAGAGGACCCCACTGACGATTAAAGCTTACACTCTACAGGAGAGAGAGGACCCCACTGACGATTAAAGCTTACACTCTACAGGAGAGAGAGGACACCAGTGAACCATAAGAGCTTACACTCTACAGGAGAGAGAGGACCCCACTGACGATTAAAGCTTACACTCTACAGGAGAGAGAGGACACCAGTGAACCATAAGAGCTTAGAATCTATTAGAGATAGATGACCCTGCTGACCATAAGATGTAATACTTTATCATTTTAATCAGTATAACGGCACCGACCTGACATTGCCTGTAAGTTGCTGTGCACAATCCTGCTGACAGGTTCCCATTAAAAATAAGCTCTCTCATCTAAGTTTCTATGGTCTTAGTATATTGCTATCATATTATATAGCTCTGTGCACTTACAATTTCTCATTTTACCTTTCTACCCAGTTAATTCCTCTGTTTTTCATTAGGTCTATGGCATCACATCATAAGCCTAAGGATGAAGTTTTATGGTGAAGGGTTTTGTAGAAAAACAACAGAAGTAACCTTATATCTCAATGATATTACAGATAAAATTATCCTTTAATTAGTCATGAGAAAAACACAATGAACATACAGACAACCGTGCTGACTTATTGACCCAAATACTTTAGCCTGATTGAAACTGCCTGCCAGTGGAGGTTGGCACCCTAACAAACAATACGAGACTAGTGCCCCCGCTTCTCGGCGGCTGTCCCTAAATCTCCTGGGTGCACCCTGAACTGGTGTCTCAGATAGGCCACCATTTATACATCACAGGAAAAATGGAGAAGGACAGGGATTGCCAATAGAGAATGATGAATGGCAGATGGCAATACTAGATTAGTGTGAAAGGGTGAATAATACAATAACAAAGCGCAAAAGTGCATAAACACATATAGTACCTCACTGTACTGTTCCCTACTGATGTGAGATCCTGCCTAGCTGGTGGCAACTTTGTTAGATTGTTGCTTCAAAAAGAATGCGCCTGGATCCATTGGTTGAATTCTATAACACCGATGGGTCTCAATGAAAATCTGTCATATACATGTTTTCTATAAAATAGGGTTTGTCAATAATCACCATGTGCTCACCTACTTTCCATACTGAGACAAGTGGTTTCGTCATTCAAACATGTTTTGCTGATTCTCGAGCCTTTAAGGCTTTTCTTGAGGTTCCTGTTAAACAATACTGGTCATATTTAACTTTATTCCCCATTCTCTGCAGCGGGGTTCACAAAATTGTTGTATTAATTCTATCAATAATACATTTTCATCTATATTTCATGTTTATTATAACATCTATGTCCCCCCTAAGTAAATTGTGCATATAATTCTTTATTACTTCTATCGGCAATAGTGCTGTGTTCCTCTTTCTCATTGGTTGAGCGGGTTGGTGCCACTTTATTATAAGGACATCTGTTTGCGTTACAATGTGGAATCTTACCAACAGCTGATGATCTGTTTCCGCTCCTACACAGGCAGGTTGCGTGGTGTCAACCACTGACATGTGCAGTACTGAATTTGCACTGCCATTGTGATTGAGTTTACTCGCTTCCGGTCATGTGCAGGTGGGTTAGGAAGTGTATCTGCGGTCCAGGTGACACGCACGCGGACTTGATTTCCGGCTCAACGGTCTGTGTAGGTATGTCTACCAATGAGAAACTGCTACATTTGAAGGGCGCGATCACAAGAGAAACTTAGGGGTTTAAAATGGACGAAGTACCTAATATTGAGTGATTGCTCCGGCCCCATTCTAATGGTTATTAAATTCTACCTTTATGATTTTAAGGAAGTATTTCCCCCTGGGCTCAGGGGTTATCTATATATTTAGGGGAAACATAGCTAGTCACCTTGCAGCATCCATATATCTGAGCCTCCTGATGATCCTAACAGGTGAAACGTGTTGAGGCGTGTCTGGACATTAAATATGATGAGTACCTTTTTTCACTTTCTGTTATCAATATGATATAATATGCAACACCAGTCCTCAGCGCTGTGTGTTACTTTGTTTTTAGACTGCCTTAAGTTGTTTAATATGGCCACCATTTTGGGCATATCATAAGGCTAGTTTGTGAAGGTATCAGTTGATCCTCATTGACTCCTAGGGTGAGCTGTCGCTGAGTGGGGGCGCCATATACTATACGTGTTTATGCACTTTTGCACTTTGTTATTGTATTATTCACCCTTTCACACTAATCTAGTATTGCCAGTATCTCCTGGGTGCACCAGTTCAGTGCCAGTCTCGTATTGTGCCAACCTCTGCTGGCAGGCAGTTTCAATCGGGCTAAAGTGTTAGGGTCAATAAGTCAGCACAGTTGTCTGTATGTTGATTGTGTTTTTCTCATGGTTTTAAAGGATAATTTTATTTGTAATATCATTGGCATATAAGGCTACTTCAGTTGTTTTCTTGAACTTATTTAAAATAATTTTCCTTAGCTTTTTGAAGGGTTTTGTGGATCAGTTTAAATAACGTGTCAAGTTTGGGTGAGCTCTCTCCATATGGACTGTGAGGGCATACTATATGAACATTGTATAGGTGGTCCTCTGCTCACAAACACTCGCTTTGGCGGACTCCATGTCCAGGTATTATGGCACATGTGCATCAAGCAAAAACACAATTACAGTATAGCAAATGCACAGAACTTTTACTGATGATCACTGCTTATTGCTGGAGTGAAGAGAAGCCCAGTGCCGGATGAAATTCTTTGGAGGCCCGTAGGCTTTAAAAATCTTGAGGCCCCTTCAACAAATTATTTCCTAATATGTTTTTAAATTCACTAACAACAATTTGAATACACTAATTATATTCTATTAAACAGAACAAAGGTTAATCATAGTTCAAAGCCTAAAATGATTAATTGGTAATCCAACACTGGGGAAGCCAGACCCGTAGATGTATTTTCCACATAGCCCGCAAGGGCAGGGTCCTCGCCCCTCTGTATCAGTCTGTCATTGTTAGTTTGTTTCCTGTAAGTGATATCTGTAACTTCTATGTAACCCCTTCTCATGTACAGCACCATGGAATCAATGGTGCTATATAAATAAATAATAATAATCATAGCCTAACCCTCTATGTCTCAATTATAAAATGGAATAAATTTAGGTAATGTAATAGCCAACATGGAATAAAGGTCTTGGTGCAATGATCAGACAGAAAGATTAACCAGAGTGTTACACTACATTTGTATTGTCGAGATGCACCACTATCCCATAAATTACACACCATGTGGTGTGCGGATGGTATCACTTTGCTATGACAGGGACAAAAATAAAATAAAAACGAAGTTTATGATGCCAAGGTGCACTTTATTAACCTCTGTTTGCTGTTAGTGTGATGTAATGTGGTGCACTCCGAATAGTCCAGAAAACAGGGAGACCAGAGGGGATATTGATAAACTTTTCTTGTTGCATAAATACACAGGTACAGACAGATAAACGATGATTTAACAATTCAATTTCAATGCAGCAATAACAATTACTTTCCAATATAGTAATGCAGATATAACAAAATGTCTCCTCTCTCAGTGCTTAGCCCAGGACCTGGTCATCTGGTCTAATTGTGTGACCTTATGGCCATATATGGAAAGCAGGGCTGCTTTGTTAACTCTTATCAACCTCCTGATTGCAGAAAATAATAAGTATATCACTCTATGTACAGTATATATACCACTTCTATATACTGAATTCTAAAGAACGTTATCTGCCAAGGGAAATGTGAACATTGTGCAAACCTAATGAGGTAGCTGCTAGCTCTGCAACATCTTAAAGGCACATACACTACAACTTTGGGGCATACACTCACCATGGATAGAAGAGAAGCCGGTCTATATAAAGTATTTCAAATTATTTACCACTTCCTGCAATCTGGATATGGTATAAAATGATCAACTGTTTGTTCAATACAGTAACTTTTTAAAGATGTCATTGTTGTAACTTCTGCCTAAAATAAGCATTTTACATATCCATATAATGCACAAAAAGGGGAGAAAAGTGACTGCTATAACCTGTTAAATAAAACAGCTCACAAATAACTAATTACTATTCTGCCAATTCTACATATCTATCATTTTGATGTTTTTGAGTGTTTTTTTTTTTTTACTATTGTTAGGATGTTTTTAGCAGGTATTAAGGTGAAGGTTAACTATTTGTCTGGTGGAAAATGTTGGAAATTAATTGTGTAATTGTCTAGTCAGCCATTTATTCATGACTCAAAGAGTCTGTCTGCTTGAACTGACCCTTCCTATTCTAAACAGGAGCACTCCTACTGTTTTATTGCTTTGTTTTACTTTTGTAAAACACTTGTCATCCTAATAAGAAAGAAAAAGTAGAGACACAGAGTGAAACGAGAGGAAACACAGCAATATAGGAATGCTTTAGAAAGTGGAAATTGCCCGTAGAAGCTAAATACTTCCCAACAAGCAAAATGTAGACTCAAATCCAATACAAAAAAGACATTTTGCTTATCTGTATATTTTTAATTATTATTATTATTATTTATTGTTATAGCGCCATTTATTCCATGGCGCTTTACATGTGAGGAGGGGTATACATAATAAAACCAAGTACAGTGATCTTATACAATACAAGTCACAACTGGTACAGGAGGAGAGAGGACCCTGCCCCCGAGGGCTCACAGCCTACAAAGGATGGGTGAGGATACAATGCCACACAATTAAAAAATTTGAGATGAAAATTTTACGGGAATTTGTCAGCAGTTTTTTCTCTTATGACCTACGGCCACCATTTTTCAGCCCTGTGCTACAGCATTCTGAAATGCTGTATATATGTCTCCAGACTGCCCTGCAAAACAAAAAAAAGACCGTTTATTATGTTCACCTACAATGCGGTCCAGTCCGATGGGTGTTGCTGGTCTTGGTCCGGCACCTCCTCTCTTCTTACAATGTCGTCCTGTTTCTCTGCTTCATGTGGATGACATGTCCTATGTTACCCCATCTCGCTCCTGCGCAGTCATACTTCTCTGAGCCCTGCTGAGGACAGAGCAAAGTACTGTTCTGCACATGTGTGGGAAAGGCCAAAAAGCAATGGTGCATGCGCACTACGGTACTTTGGGCCAGTGGGTAAATTCCAGTACCCCTTATGCACTTAACGCTAATAAATGCTACATTTTACTATCTGGAATGCAGCCTGATGCTGGATCTCAAACCCGTTTTCCTTCCATGGGTAACGAGCAGTACAAAGTTGCCTGTCCGCCTTTATGAAAGTGCGGCTACTGGTAGAAAATGATTACTTTCTCCCAGAAGCCACCGCCTTTCAGTTATGGGGGTGTGTATGGAGCAACTACAGTCATGGTTCAGTATCAGTATTCTTTGAGTGGCACCTGTAAGCATGTTTCGACACTTTGAGAACTTGATGTGCACAGATGCACTGCACCACGAGCTGTCAATCAAAGTCCACAGCAGCAGGAGGATAAGAAAACCATTTAGGAAGTTGCTTAATTTTGCATTAAAGAATCAAATGAACAATAAAAAACGGCACTGAAATATCTCTATGTTTTAAATTCGGCATGAGCATAATTATTTCAGCTGGGTAGCACGGTGGCTCAGTGGTTAGCACTGCAGCCTTGCAGTGCTGGAGTCCTGGATTCATATCCCACCAAGGACAACATCTGCAAGGAGTTTGTATGTTCTCTCTGTGTTTGCGTGGGTTTCCTCCGGGTTCTCCAGTTTCCTCCCACACTCCAAAGCCATGCCAATAGGGATTCTAGATTGTGAGGCCCATTGGGGACAGTGATGATAATGTCTGTAAAGCACTGTGGAATATGATGGTGCTATATAAGCAAAGTATATTAATAACTACTTTATCGCTTGAGTAACCCTATTTCCATTTTGCAACCTTTACAAGTATCTATAATGTGGTCGTCAATTTGTACTTGTTCAACATTTAGGGTTGTTGAGATACTGACCTGTCTGATCATCAGTCTAATGACAAAGGATGGAATATTTGATTAGTGCTATAGATAAAATCAAATTTTTGATTGGACGGCAATTAAATTTTTACAAATGATCTCCAACAAATCTATGACAGAGTTTCCAAATAAATACAGAACTCTGAATTGCGGTTTAGACTCATAAATCAAACATTAGTAGTAGTGAGACTGTAGTAAAACAAACAAAAAAAAAAACACGTATATTTTTTGGAAAACAGTCAGAGCAAAAACCAAATCCTTTTTCCAATTCCAAAAGAAACTAGAAGAGCCTCTGAGAGCAGTAAATATCAATTATTCATGCACAAATATGAGGAACTTTTTACAAGGAAAAGTTAGAAGTTTAAAGGTAGTTAAGTTGTTAGGAGACCAGGGACATCCATTCAACACGGAACCGTAATGTGAGATTGGATTTGGCCACCGTTAACACCTCCGGTGTTGTCCAAACTCTGATTGTATTCCCGCAAGGGGAATCGGTCAGATTTATTTTTAATTGATAGAACCACAGCACTGCATACGTAACAGATCTCCGAGACTTGAGAAACAACAGTGAAAATTGGCATGTCTGAATAGATTTACATCAATACTTATTTGTAATCCAAGCCAGCATTGGATTTACATAACATTACATGTTTTAAGGATTAAAAACAAAGGAAAACAGATGCAACAAATGTGTTTTTAACATGTCTATACTTGTTTTCCTGCCCTATTCACAAATTCAACTTTTTTTTTTCAATGCAAGACATTTACTTCCTTTTATTCTTAAGTAAGATGAAGTAGCCATATGTACCCTTGGATGAGCACAAAAATCTAACCCGGGGTCCACTAATAGGCACATACCGAATAACAGCCGAAAACAGATACCAGGAAACAGATCCGGAAGTTCTGCTAAAATGTATGGAGGCTCTTTTCCTATTCATTTCCTCAAGCACACATTATATCTCCGACACCTGAATTTTTCACTTTATATCCCGATTTAGCAACTTTTGAAAACAAGAAATTCTGAATAGTAGGACACTGTATTCATTAACAAAACTTTACAGCTAAACTATAGATAAACCACACAGATTGTATGGTCATTGTCCTTTCAATAAACTTTGCATAAATCAATACGGTAGCACACACAAATAAGAAGTTAAAAAGACAGCTCAAATCTGTCTTGGTCAAAGGAAGAGGAACTGCTAGCAAAGTGAGGTGTTGGGTAACGGAGCATATTAAACTTTATAGAGACTGGGGAGAGCCAGAGGGGTGAGGAACAATCAGCACTGAAAATCCAGGCAGGTTGAGCTGTAGCTAATAGCAAAGTAATTTTATTTTAGTGCTGGATTCACAGCCACACAGCTCAGTACTCATGTATAATGTCATCCATGCTGCTGCTTCTGTCTGTGCGCTATATAGAAAGAAGAGCAAAGTAGTAAAATAGACCTCACAGCAGACAGAAAAAGGGGGATTTCTTTTACACAACCATTGGTAAAATAATTAAAAATGTGACTTATTATTCCTCAGCACTTTACAATTAAGCAGTGACATACACAGATAATAAAGTCAATACAAGGTATGACAGTTTAAACAGTTACAGGAGGAGTGAAGGCCCTGCTCGTAAGCTTACAGTCTACAAGGAAATAGTGGACTCCTTGTAGATTGTAAGTTCCAGGATTCTTGCTGGTTGGTAGGTGATAAAATATTTATTTCATGCAAAAAAAATCAAATTAATTACCGTATTTTTCAGATTATAAGACACTCCGGATTGTAAGACGAACTCCAAATTTTGAGGAGAAAAAATATATATATTTTTTAATAAAACGGTGGTGCTTCTTATAATCCATGAGTCTTATTGCTTACCGGGGGTGGTGGGTGCGGTGAAGCGGGGTTCCAGGGTCACTGCTGGAGGAGGCAGGAGTGAGGTGATGCAGCGGGCTTCAGGCTAGGAGGAGGGGGTCTCTGATGTTGCCACGCTGGTGCATGGGTCTTGTGCTGCTATGGGGGTCTTGTGCTCGTGCATGTCCAGTGCTGCTTCCAGGTGTCTCCAGGTGCCCGGTGGTTGCTGGCCAGTGCTGCGGGTGTCTCCACTGCCCAGCGGTGCTGCATGGGTGTCTGGTGCTGCCCGGGGCTCTGCCGACATTTTGCGACAGGCCAGAGCTCCGGTAATTCTATGGTTCCCTGTGTGTGGACTCCGGGAATATGGCCGCCGCCAGGGGCAGCGCATGTGTACATGGTAATCTCGGGACCATGATCTCGAGAGATGAGATCTCAGCGCTGAAATCTCATCTCTTGAGATCTTGGTCCCGAGATCACATCTGCGCACGCACCTCCCCCGGCGGCAGCCATAATCCCGGAGTCCACCACACACACAGAGGGAACCGTGGAATTACCGGGGCTCTGGCCTGTCGCAAAATGTCGGCAGGGCTGGACACCCATGCAGCACCGCTGGGCACCAGAGACACCCGCAGCACCAGCCAGCAACCACCGTCTACCCAGAGACACCCGGACACCCCCTCATCCCAGCCTGTGACCTACACCCATGGTATGGGTAAATCATGTACGCTTTGTAAGACGCACCCCCCATTTTCCCCTCAACTTTGGGGGGAAAAAAGCGCGCCTTACAAAGCGAAAAATATGGTATGTACAAATCATACAATGTGATTTTCTGGATTTTTTTTAAGACTCAGACACGGACAGCACAAGACAGCATGGATGTTACATATGTACACACAGATGTCATACGGACACGGACCACGGATCTCACCAGCACTAGTTTTTCCAATACAGGAATCACCAGTACGTGTGAAGGAGGCCTAAGAAAGCACAGCACAGATTCAATTGTCAAAGAAATGTAAAAGCATTGAAAGCAATATTCAGCACGTGGATACAGTCATATCCCAAACTATTCTCAGTGTAGCAGACACTGAAGAGTTGTACATTGTAACTCACGGCCGAACAGACTTGTGAACTTGCACGTCCTGTATTTTTCAGTCAATGATTTAACTGAAAGTTAGCAAAAAATAGCCTTGTCCCTTAGGTGGACCGTAACTGTCTGGGGATATTTTTATATTAAAAACTTATTTGGAAGGTTTACAGTTAAGAGATAACTCGAGACCTACACGTTTTTGGAATCATTGGAAGTGCCAGCTCTACTAATTCAGTATCCAAAAGATGTTGCTTCAGTTACATTTTTGGCCCTTGGGTTAAATGTGCAGTATCATGCACCTATAACTATGTACATAATATGTACATTTTGATACCTCCTGGGTTTTTAGAATATCTCACTCTGCTAACTTGCTTTTATGGTTTCAAAATTAAGACAAAAAAAAGACATTTCAGCTTACTTACAGATATAACCTGCAAGCCACAGATAGGCTCCAAGACAAAATATGTATACATTTTTTTTTAAATAAAATTTGGATGCTTATAGCATTTTATGGCATATGGTACATTGGGAACAGATTTAGCTTATGTTGCTCAAGCCAAAATGTAACAATGTTCAAGCTTCAACAGTGAAGAAAATGTTCTGTTTTTTTCCATGTACTATTTATTAAAGAGGACTGATCATTAGGCCCAAGCATTTTTTGTTGTACCCTGAACAATTAAGAACACAAATGAAAGGTTTTAAAAGGAATCTGTCACCTGGTTTTCCCACAATAAAGTACAGCCACTACATTTAACCCTGCAAAAAGCGCAATAGGATTGACAAGCATAGCTCACACATTTTTGTTTTCCCTCCACTCCATGGCTGCAATGGATCCCACCCCTCCCAGTACCTTCCTATCTTTAGGTGCTGCTTAAACCCCCCCACACTCAGTTTTACCACCCCCGTAGCTAATCTTCTTTGATGAGTCACACGCGGTCCCATGCTTGTTAAGTAGGTCCATGCCTTATGGATCCAGCAATCATGTACACGCGGTGGCTGGTCTCAGCTTCCTGGGTGAAACCAAACCCCCTCTGAGGGCTGAAATACTGCTGGCCTCACTGCCTTCTGGGCACTCCAGCTGGGCCCTCACCCATTTCACCCACTCCTTCTTTCCCTGAAAGACCTTTGCTACCCATCTGGCCCTAGCGGGGTCCAGGGCTGGGGTCTTTTCTACATATTGCTGTGGCCAGAGGATGGGGCCGCTACCCAGGATGGTACCTCTCTAGGGGGCTGAGGTATACTCACTGCCAAGGCTGCCATCATTGCTTTCAGCCACTCCATCCAGCCACAGTACCTCGGCCACACTGACATGACCACCTCTGCCTTTTGATTAGGTTTCGGTTTCGGGACCTGTGGTGGAACCTTCGTCTTGGGATCAGGCTTCAGATCCTGGGCCTTTGCTGGGGACTCAGCCTGGACCTCCACTGATCTCAGTCTATCTGGCCACACCTCTTGCTCCAGCTGAGCCATCCACCATTTCAACTTTGTCTGACTGGGCCTACCTAAGAGCACTGACCACCATTTTCAATGAGTAAGCTATAACGCTCCATTCTCTCTTGCTTCTTCATTTCCTCACTCGCAAAAAATGGCACTGGGACACTCTGCAGTGGGTGTACTCTTCCGTTGCTCAGCAAATAACGATGAATTTTGAGGGTGGGGGAGTAAATGATGTATTGAATTTGGAGGAGAGAAAATGGTATTGAATACAGGGGAGGAGAGGAAGACATGACAATGAATTGGGGCCGAAGGGCAGGGCCGGCGTTAGGGGCAGGCAGACTAGGCAGCTGCCTAGGGCCCTCACTGCCCTAGGGGCCCCCAGCCAGAGGCAGACATACCACTGGTGCCACTACTCTGGGGCCGAGAAGTGGAGGGTGGTCTCTGCAGGCAGGCCCCATATCATGTAGCATCGGGCCGCTCTCACTCCCTCCTGTAATCATCCTAACACCCAGTGCCAGGGAGAGAGCGGCGCGCGGAGTGCAAGAGTTCAAAAGAAGGGCGTGTCATGCAGGGAGAGACGCTGGCCAATGAACGCTTTCCTCACCAGACTGAGGAGAGCGCTCATTGGCTGCTGTCTCTCTGCTGTCCTGCATGGCGCGTCCCAATGGAGACTGGTGAGTACTCACCTACAGTCAGGGGCCCCGCCGCACAGCACACAGGGAGTCAGGGACAGCAGTGGAGGAAGAGCAGGACTTATGTTGTATATCTGCTCCCTCCACTGTTCTGTTCCCAGCAGGCTGCGGCATCTCCTCACTGTGAAAAGATGGGGGAGGAGGCTCACTGCATGGGACAACACGGCAGCACCAGTGGGCTGATATCAGTTTTGTCTGCTCTGTGCCCCATCCCCCACAGTGAGTTCTGCAGCCCTCTCCAACTAAACTGACCTCCTCCAGGGCTCATCTGATCACCTGATATACAAGATTAGTATGTGTGTATGTATATGCTTGTAGATGTATGTATGTGCATCTGTGTAAGTACAGTATGTGTGTATCTATGTGTATGCATGTATGGTATGTGTGTATGTCTGTGTGTATAATATGTGTGTATCTGTGTATATGCGATATATTTGTATGTATATATGGTATATATGTATGTTTATGTGTATGTATATACGGTATATGTGTGTGTATGTACGGTATGTGTGTATATGTATGTACGGTACGAGTATGTGTATCTGTATGTTTGTACGGTATATGTGTGTATGCATGTACGGTATATGTATTGTCATGATCTCTGCAGGCAGAGATCATAGCAAGCCTATAGAGGGACAAGCTCTCGGAAGATGGAACTATACTGACCATGAACTAAGCCTGCCGCGCAACTAGAAATAGCCAGGTAGCATTTCCTATTTATCGCTAGATGCCCAGCTCTGGCCTAAGACCTAAATAGCTAGCAGAGGGAAATATAAGACCTGGCTCACCTCTAGAGAAATATTCCAAAGAAGACAGTAGCCCCCCACATATAATGACGGTGAGTTCAGATGAAACAACAAACGCAGCAGGAAAATAGTCTTAGCAAATTTGAGGTCCGCTTACTAGATAGCAGAAGACAGATAGTATACTTTCATGGTCAGCAGAAAAACACTAACAAAACACCATCCAGAGATTACCTTAAACTCTGGCATTAACTCATAACGCCAGAGTAGCAATCCCTGATCAACGAGAGCTTTCCAGACACAGTAACAAAACTTCAGCTGTGAACTGGAACAAATAGGCAAAACGAAACATGGACAAAAGTCCAACTTATCTAGTAGTTGTCAGAAGCAGGAACAAGCACTGAGAGGCATCAGATAACATTGTTGACCGGCAAGAAACCACCAGAGAAATGAGCTTAAATAGCGACACCCACTACTGATGGAACCAGGTGAAACAGGAAAGAGGATGACAAGTCCAATTCCACAAGCGGCCACCGGGGGAGCCCAGAATCCAAATTCACAACAGTACCCCCCCCTCAAGGAGGGGGCACCGAACCCTCACCAGATCCACCAGGGCGACCAGGATGAGCCCTATGGAAGGCACGAACAAGATCAGAAGCATGAACATCAGATGCATTGACCCAAGAATTATCCTCCTGGCCGTAACCCTTCCAGTTGACCAGATACTGGAGTCTCCGTCTGGAAACACGAGAGTCCAAAATTTTCTCCACAACGTACTCCAACTCACCCTCAACCAACACCGGAGCAGGAGGCTCAACTGAAGGTACAACAGGTACCTCATACCTGCGCAATAACGACCGATGAAAAACGTTATGAATGGAAAAGGACGCAGGGAGGTCCAAACGGAAAGAAACAGGATTAAGAATCTCCAATATTCTATAAGGGCCGATGAACCGAGGTTTAAACTTAGGAGAAGAGACCCTCATAGGGACAAAACGAGAAGACAACCACACCAAATCTCCAACACAAAGCCGAGAACCAACACGACGATGACGGTTGGCAAAACGCTGAGTCTTCTCCTGGGACAACTTCAAATTGTCCATAACCTGCCCCCAGATGTGATGCAATCTCTCCACCACCGCATCCACTCCAGGACAATCCGAGGATTCCACCTGACCGGAGGAAAATCGAGGGTGAAACCCCGAATTACAGAAAAACGGGGACACCAAGGTGGAAGAGCTGGCCCGATTATTGAGGGCGAACTCTGCCAATGGCAAAAAAGCAACCCAATCATCCCGGTCAGCAGAGACAAAACACCTCAGATATGTCTCCAGGGTCTGATTAGTCCGCTCGGTCTGGCCATTAGTCTGAGGGTGAAAAGCAGATGAAAAAGACAAATCTATGCCCATCCTAGCACAGAATGCCCGCCAAAATCTAGACACAAATTGGGTACCTCTGTCAGAAACAATATTCTCAGGAATACCGTGCAATCGGACAACATTCTGAAAAAACAGAGGAACCAACTCAGAAGAAGAAGGCAACTTGGGCAGAGGAACCAAATGGACCATTTTAGAGAAACGGTCACAGACCACCCAGATGACAGACATCTTCTGGGAAACAGGCAGATCTGAAATAAAATCCATCGAGATGTGTGTCCAAGGCCTCTTAGGAATAGGCAAGGGCAACAGCAGTCCGCTAGCCCGAGAACTACAAGACTTGGCCCGAGCACAAATGTCACATGACTGCACAAAGACTCGCACATCTCGTGACAGGGAAGGCCACCAGAAGGATCTTGCCACCAAATCCCTGGTACCAAAAATTCCGGGATGACCTGCCAATGCAGAAGAATGTACCTCAGAGATGACTCTACTGGTCCAATCATCCGGAACAAACAGTCTATCAGGCGGACAACGATCCGGTCTATCCGCCTGAAACTCTTGCAAGGACCGCCGCAGATCAGGAGAAACGGCCGACAAAATTACTCCCTCCCTAAGGATACCTGTGGGTTCAGCATTACCAGGAGAGTCCGGGTCAAAACTCCTAGAAAGGGCATCTGCCTTAACATTCTTAGAACCCGGTAGGTATGACACCACAAAATTAAAGCGAGAAAAAAATAAAGACCAGCGCGCCTGTCTAGGATTCAGGCGCCTGGCAGTCTCAAGATAAATCAAATTTTTGTGGTCAGTCAATACCACCACCTGATGCTTAGCCCCCTCTAGCCAATGGCGCCACTCCTCAAACGCCCACTTCATGGCCAACAGCTCCCTATTCCCAACATCATAATTCCGCTCTGCGGGCGAAAATTTGCGAGAAAAGAAGGCACAAGGCCTAATGACGGAGCAGTCGGAACCTTTCTGCGACAACACTGCCCCAGCTCCGATCTCCGAAGCGTCAACCTCAACCTGAAAAGGCAGATTCACATCAGGCTGACGTAACACAGGGGCAGAGGCAAAACGGTGCTTAAGCTCCTGAAAGGCCTCTACAGCATGAGGGGACCAATTAGCAACATCAGCGCCATGTCTGGTCAAATCAGTCAGTGGTTTAACGACATCCGAAAAACCAGCAATAAATCGGCGGTAAAAGTTGGCAAAGCCCAAAAATCTCTGAAGACCCTTAAGAGAGGAGGGCTGA
The DNA here is from genome assembly GCF_051348905.1 of Ranitomeya variabilis. Classification (NCBI taxonomy): domain Eukaryota; kingdom Metazoa; phylum Chordata; class Amphibia; order Anura; family Dendrobatidae; genus Ranitomeya; species Ranitomeya variabilis. The sequence goes on along the minus strand of NC_135233.1, from coordinate 487,616,942 downwards.
GTCCAGTCACAAATAGCTTGCACCTTGACGGGATCCATCTCAATGGAAGAGGGAGAAAAAATATACCCCAAAAAGGAAATTTTCTGGACCCCAAAAACGCACTTAGACCCCTTCACACATAAAGAATTAGACCGCAGAACCTGAAAAACTCTCCTGACCTGCTGGACATGAGAGTCCCAGTCATCAGAAAAAATCAGAATATCATCCAGATATATTATCATAAATTTATCCAAAAAATCGCGGAAAATATCATGCATAAAAGACTGGAAAACTGAAGGGGCATTAGAAAGACCAAAAGGCATGACCAAATACTCAAAGTGGCCCTCGGGCGTATTAAATGCGGTCTTCCACTCATCCCCCTGCCTGATCCGCACCAAATTATACGCCCCACGAAGATCAATTTTAGAGAACCACTTAGCACCCTCTATACGAGCAAACAAATCAGTAAGCAATGGCAATGGGTATTGGTACTTAACAGTGATCTTATTCAAAAGCCGATAATCAATACATGGTCTCAAAGAGCCGTCCTTTTTTGAGACAAAGAAAAACCCAGCTCCCAAGGGAGAAGAAGATGGACGAATATGTCCCTTTTCCAAAGACTCCTTTATATATTCCCGCATAGCAGCATGTTCCGGCACAGACAGATTAAACAAACGACCCTTTGGATATTTGCAACCCGGTATCAAATCTATGGCACAATCGCACTCACGGTGCGGAGGTAACGACCCAAGCTTGGGTTCGTCAAAGACGTCTTGATAATCAGAGAGGAACTCAGGGACTTCAGAGGGAATGGACGACGAAATAGAAACCAAAGGTAAGTCCCCATGAATACCCTTACATCCCCAGCTCAACACAGACATTGCTCTCCAGTCCAAGACTGGATTGTGAGACTGCAACCATGGCAATCCCAGTACCAAATCGTCATGTAAATTATACAGCACCAGGAAACGAATAATCTCCTGGTGATCCGGATTGATACGCATGGTTACTTGTGTCCAGTATTGTGGTTTATTATTAGCCAATGGGGTGGAGTCAATCCCCTTCAGAGGAATAAGAGTCTCCAAAGGCTCTAAATCAAAACCACAACGATTGGCAAAGGACCAATCCATAAGACTCAGAGCGGCGCCAGAGTCAACATAGGCGTCCGTGGCAATGGATGACAAAGAGCAAATCAGGGTTACAGACAAAATAAACTTAGACTGAATGGTGCCAATGGAAACAGACTTATCAAGCTTCTTTGTACGCCTAGAGCATGCTGATATAACATGAGTAGAATCCCCACAATAGAAGCACAATCCATTCTTCCGTCTAAAATTCTGTCGCTCGCTCCTGGACAGAATTCTATCACACTGCATACTTTCTGGCGTCTTTTCCATAGACACCGCCAGATGGTGCACCGGTTTGCGCTCCCGCAGACGCCTATCAATCTGAATAGCCATTGTCATGGACTCATTCAGACCTGCAGGCACAGACCATTTACGGAATTTTTGGCAGTAAACCTCAGCTTCGTCTTGCCCCTGAGATAGTGCCATCAAAGTTTTTTCTGCCTGAAGTTCCAAATGAGGTTCCTCATAAAGCAAGCCCAAGGCCAGAAAAAACGCATCCACATCGCGCAACGCAGGATCCCCTGCTGGCAATGAGAAGGCCCAATCTTGAGGGTCACCCCTGAGCAAGGAAATCACAATCCTAACCTGCTGAGCAGGGTCTCCAGCTGAACGAGACTTCAGGGACAAATAAAGCTTACAATTATTTCGGAAATTCTGGAAGCTAGCTCTATTCCCTGTGAAGAACTCCGGCAAAGGAATTCTCGGCTCAGATACTGGAGCATGTACCACAAAATCTTGTAAATTTTGTACCTTCGTGATGAGATTATTCAAACCCGCAGTTACACTCTGAAGATCCATTATTGTCAGGTGCACACAGAGCCATACAGAGATTAGGAGGAGAGAGAGAAAAAAGACTGCAGCAAGGCAAACTGGAAAAAAAAAAAAAAATTCCAGCAGACTTCTTATAACTCTCCTTTCTCAACCTGGGTCTTTAACACTTTATTGTCCGGTCAAACTGTCATGATCTCTGCAGGCAGAGATCATAGCAAGCCTATAGAGGGACAAGCTCTCGGAAGATGGAACTATACTGACCATGAACTAAGCCTGCCGCGCAACTAGAAATAGCCAGGTAGCATTTCCTATTTATCGCTAGATGCCCAGCTCTGGCCTAAGACCTAAATAGCTAGCAGAGGGAAATATAAGACCTGGCTCACCTCTAGAGAAATATTCCAAAGAAGACAGTAGCCCCCCACATATAATGACGGTGAGTTCAGATGAAACAACAAACGCAGCAGGAAAATAGTCTTAGCAAATTTGAGGTCCGCTTACTAGATAGCAGAAGACAGATAGTATACTTTCATGGTCAGCAGAAAAACACTAACAAAACACCATCCAGAGATTACCTTAAACTCTGGCATTAACTCATAACGCCAGAGTAGCAATCCCTGATCAACGAGAGCTTTCCAGACACAGTAACAAAACTTCAGCTGTGAACTGGAACAAATAGGCAAAACGAAACATGGACAAAAGTCCAACTTATCTAGTAGTTGTCAGAAGCAGGAACAAGCACTGAGAGGCATCAGATAACATTGTTGACCGGCAAGAAACCACCAGAGAAATGAGCTTAAATAGCGACACCCACTACTGATGGAACCAGGTGAAACAGGAAAGAGGATGACAAGTCCAATTCCACAAGCGGCCACCGGGGGAGCCCAGAATCCAAATTCACAACAATGTATGTGTATCTATGTGTATGTACGGTATATGTGTGTATGTACAGTATATGTATGTGTATCTGTGTGTATGTATAGTATATGTGTGTGTTTGTATATACGGTATATGTATGTACGGTATGTCTGTGTATGTACGGTATATGTGTGTGTGTATGTATAGGACGTGTACAGTATGTATGACGGTATATGTATGTGTATCTATGTGTATGTACGGTATATGTTTGTATGTATAGTACGTGTATGTATGACGGTATATGTATGTGTATCTGTGTGTATGTATAGTATATGTGTGTGTTTGTATATATGGTATATGTGTGTGTATGTTCAGTATATGCATGTGTGTATGTACAGTATGTGTATGTATGACGGTATGTGTATCTGTGTATGTATGGTATATGTGTGTGTTTGCATGTACGGTGTATGTATGAATGGTATATGTATGTGTATCTGTGTATATATGTACAGTATGTGTGTGTATGTATGTACGGTATATGTATGTGTATCTGTGTGTATGGATGTACAGTATTTGTGTGTTTGCATGTACAGTATATGTATGTGTATCTATGTATGTACGGTGTAACGCATATATATATGTTTATTACAAACACACAGTATTATATTCTGTTGGGGACTGCATTATATTCTATGGGGGGCTGCATTATATGCTATGGGGGGGTTGCGTTATACTATATGAGGTCAGAATTATATTCTATATGGGGACTGCATTATACTCTATGGAGGACTATGGGGAGTGTATTATACTATATGAGGACTATGGGGGTGTATTATACTATATGGAGGACTATGGGGAGTCTATTATACTATATGGAGGACTATGGGGAGTGTGTTATACTATATGGAGGACTAGAGGGAGTACATTATACTATATGGAGGACTAGGGGGAGTACATTATACTATATGGAGGACTATGAGGGTGTATTATACTATATGGAGAACTAGGGGGAGTGCAAAATGCAAGATATTCATCGAGTGATTGGATTGGTTATGCCGCAACAAAAATTATTGTTCTCAGCAGCACATCGCCCGGTGAAAACTGCAGATATGCTGCTAAGATGGTACTGTATGTGGACAGATTGATCTATTAGTGATTATTCTGTCCCCATCATTATTCCTCAGCCGGTGTAAAGTGGCCAGAAACAAGCGGCGCATGACTTCAATATTGTTAATCACACTCGTTTAGTGGCCTGAAATCATGTAACTACAACCGAAATGTTTCTGTGTGATGGTGCAATTTTTTAGCATTTTGGGCCCCATTTTATACTTTTGCCTAGGGCCCCACTTTGCCTAAAACCAGCCCTGCCGAAGGGGTATGTAAATATAATGAATCAGGGTTAGGGTTAGAGCAGAAGGTACATAGTGGGAGGCATTGAGGATAAATTGACTGGTAATTGGGGGAAAGAGTACAGGTGCTAATTAATTTATACAGTATATTAGGTGAAGAAGGTGTCTGTCTATAGTAAGTGGGGGTACAGTTGTGGATTATATATTATATTTGGAATGGTGGGTTGCATAATATAACCAATTAGATATTAATGGTGGGTGTATGTCTATTGTCATGATTCCCAATGGCAGGGAAACATAAAAACACAACGATAACGGACGAGCTCTGGGTGATGGAATCTCGAGCTGACCGTGAGCTAAATCTACCACACAACTAATAGTAGCCAGGGAGCATACCTGATTAACCCTAGATGCCACGCGCCAGCCGGAGGACTAACTACCCCTGGTAGAGGAAGGAACAGACCTGGCTTACCTCTAGGGAAATACCCCAAAAGATGATAGCAGCCCCCCACATGTAATGACGGTGAGTTTAGAGGAAAAGACATACACAGTATGAAGGTAGATTTAGCAAAGAGAGGTCCACTTACTAGATAGCAGAAGGATACAAAAGAGGACTTCACGGTCAACTGAAAACCCTATCAAAAAACCATCCTGAAATTACTTTAAGACTCCTGTGTCAACTCATGACACAGGAGTGGCAATTTCAGCCCACAAGAGCTTCCAGCTACAGAGAATAACAAAACTGCAAACTGGACAAAAGATACAAAACAAAAGGACAAAGTCCACTTAGCTGATCAGCAGACTAGTAGCAGGAACATGCAACCGAAGGCTCTGGTTACAATGATGACCGGCAAGGAAATGACTGGAGAGCAAGGCTAAATAGGAAACTCCCAAACACTGATGGGAGCAGGTGAACTGAGACAGCAAAGACACACAAGTCACCAGTACCACCAGCAACCACCAGGGGAGCCCAAAAGCGGATTCACAACAGTACCCCCCCCTTAAGGAGGGGGCACCGAACCCTCACGAGAACCACCAGGATGATCTGGATGAGCCCTATGAAAGGCACGAACCAAATCCGAGGCATGAACATCAGAGGCAGTTACCCAAGAATTATCTTCTTGACCATAGCCCTTCCATTTAACCAGATACTGAAGTCTCCGTCTGGAAATACGGGAGTCCAGGATCTTCTCCACAACGTACTCCAATTCACCCCCTACCAGCACAGGAGCAGGAGGTTCAGTAGAAGGAACCACCGGTACCTCATACCTCCGCAACAACGACCGATGGAATACATTATGGATAGCGAAAGATGCCGGGAGGTCCAAACGAAAGGACACAGGGTTAAGAATCTCCAAAATCCTATAAGGACCGATGAACCGGGGCTTAAACATAGGAGAAGAAACCCTCATAGGGACAAAACGGGAAGACAACCACACCAAGTCCCCAACACGAAGGCGAGGACCAACACGACGCTGGCGGTTAGCAAACTGCTGAGTCCTCTCCTGGGACAACTTCAAATTGTCCACCACTTGTCCCCAAATCCGATGCAACCGATCCACCACAGCATCAACTCCCGGACAATCCGAAGATTCCACCTGACCAGATGAAAAACGAGGGTGAAACCCTGAATTGCAAAAGAAAGGGGAAACCAAAGTGGCAGAACTAGCCCGATTATTAAGAGCAAACTCTGCCAACGCCAAAAAGGCCACCCAGTCATCCTGATCCGCAGACACAAAACACCTCAAATAAGTCTCCAAGGTTTGATTAGCTCGCTCCGTCTGGCCATTAGTCTGAGGATGGAATGCAGACGAAAAAGACAAATCAATTCCCAACCTGGAACAGAATGTCCGCCAAAATCTAGACACGAACTGGGTTCCCCTGTCAGAAACGATGTTTTCCGGAATCCCATGCAGGCGAACCACATTTTGAAAAAACAGAGGGACCAATTCAGATGAGGAAGGCAACTTAGGCAATGGCACCAAATGGACCATTTTAGAAAAACGGTCACACACCGCCCAGATGACAGACATCTTCTGAGAAACAGGGAGATCAGAAATAAAGTCCATAGAGATGTGCGTCCAAGGCCTCTTCGGAATAGGCAAGGGCAACAATAACCCACTAGCCCTAGAACAACAAGGCTTGGCCCGAGCACAAACATCACAAGACTGCACAAAAACACGCACATCTCGAGACAGGGAAGGCCACCAGAAGGACCTAGCCACCAAATCTCTAGTACCAAAAATTCCAGGATGACCTGCCAGAGTAGAAGAATGAACTTCCGAGATGACTCTACTGGTCCAATCATCAGGAACAAACAGTCTACCAGGTGGACAACGATCAGGTCTATCTGCCTGAAATTCTTGCAAAGCACGTCGCAAGTCTGGGGAGACAGCAGACAAAACCACCCCATCCTTAAGGATACCAGCAGGTTCAGAATCCCCAGGAGAGTCAGGCTCAAAACTCCTAGAAAGAGCATCTGCCTTCACATTTTTAGAACCCGGTAAGTATGAGACCACAAAATTAAACCGAGAAAAAAACAATGACCAGCGTGCCTGTCTAGGATTCAGGCGCCTGGCAGACTCCAGATAAATCAGATTCTTGTGATCAGTCAAAACCACCACCTGATGTCTGGCACCCTCAAGCCAATGACGCCACTCCTCAAACGCCCACTTCATGGCCAAAAGCTCCCGATTACCAACATCATAGTTTCGCTCGGCGGCCGAAAATTTACGAGAAAAGAACGCACAAGGTCTCATCACTGAGCAATCGGAACTTTTCTGCGACAAAACCGCCCCTGCTCCGATCTCGGAAGCATCGACCTCAACCTGAAAGGGAAGAGAAACATCAGGCTGGCGCAACACAGGAGCAGACGAAAAGCGGCGCTTAAGCTCCCGAAAGGCCTCCACAGCAGCAGGGGACCAATCGGCAACATCAGCACCCTTTCTAGTCAAATCAGTCAAAGGTTTAGCAACGCCAGAAAACCCAGTTATAAATCGACGATAGAAATTAGCAAAGCCCAAGAATTTCTGAAGACTCTTAAGAGAAGTAGGCTGCGTCCAGTCACAAATAGCCCGAACCTTAACAGGGTCCATCTCAACAGAAGAAGGGGAAAAAATGTACCCCAAAAAAGAAATCTTTTGAACCCCAAAAACACACTTTGAACCCTTTACACCCAAAGAACTAGTCCGCAAAACCTGAAAAACCCTCTTGACCTGTTGAACATGAGACTCCCAGTCATCAGAAAAAAATCAAAATATCGTCCAAATACACAATCATAAATTTATCCAAATATTCACGGAAAATATCATGCATAAAGGACTGAAAGACCGAAGGTGCATTTGAAAGGCCGAAAGGCATTACTAAATACTCAAAATGGCCCTCAGGCGTATTAAATGCGGTTTTCCACTCATCCCCCTGCTTAATTCGCACCAAATTATACGCCCCACGAAGATCAATCTTAGAGAACCACTTAGCCCCTCTTATGCGAGCAAACAAATCAGTCAACAAAGGCAACGGATACTGATATTTGACTGTAATTTTATTCAGGAGTCGATAATCAATACAAGGCCTCAGAGAGCCATCCTTCTTAGACACAAAGAAAAAACCAGCTCCTAAAGGAGATGAAGAAGGACGAATATGTCCCTTTTCCAGGGACTCCTTAATATACTCTCGCATAGCAGCATGTTCAGGCACAGATAAATTAAACAAACGACCCTTTGGAAATTTACTGCCAGGAATCAGATCTATGGCGCAATCACAATCTCTGTGGGGAGGGAGAGAACCAATCTTAGGCTCTTCAAAAACATCACGATAATCAGACAAAAATGCTGGAATCTCAGAGGGAGTAGATGATGAAATGGAAACCAAAGGTACATCCCCATGAGCCCCCCGACATCCCCAGCTTATCACAGACATTGTTTTCCAGTCAAGGACTGGGTTATGAGATTGTAACCATGGTAATCCAAGCACTAAAACATCATGTAAATTGTACAACACAAGGAATCGAATCACCTCCTGATGGTCTGGAGTCATACGCATAGTCACTTGCGTCCAGAATTGTGGTTTATTACTAGCCAAAGGGGTAGAATCAATACCCTTCAGAGGTATAGGGACTTCCAGTGGCTCTAAATCAAACCCACAGCGCCTGGCAAAGGACCAATCCATAAGACTCAGGGCGGCGCCAGAGTCCACATAGGCATCCACAGTAATAACTGATAATGAACAAATCAAGGTTACAGACAGAATAAATTTAGACTGTAAAGTGCAAATAGACTTATCAGCCTTCCTAGTACGCTTAGAGCATGCTGATATAACATGAGCAGAATCACCACAATAGAAACATAACCCATTTTTACGCCTGTAATTCTGCCGCTCGCTTCTGGACAGAGTTCTGTCACATTGCATATTCTCTGGCGACTTTTCAGAAGATACCGCCAAATGGTGCACAGGCTTGCGCTCCCGCAAACGCCGATCAATCTGAATAGCCATTGTCATGGACTCATTCAGACCTGTAGGCGCAGGGAACCCGACCATAACATCCTTAACGGCATCAGAGAGGCCCTCTCTGAAATTTGCCGCTAGGGCGCACTCATTCCACTGAGTAAGCACAGACCATTTACGAAATTTTTGGCAGTATATCTCAGCTTCATCTTGCCCTTGAGATAGGGCTATCAAAGCTTTTTCAGCTTGAATCTCCAAATTAGGTTCCTCATAAAGCAAGCCTAAAGCCAGAAAAAAGGCATCCACATTGAGCAACGCAGGATCCCCTGGTGTCAATGAAAATGCCCAGTTTTGAGGGTCACCTCGCAGCAAAGAAATCACAATCTTAACCTGCTGGACAGGATCTCCAGAGGAGTGAGGTCTGAGAGAAAGGAATAATTTACAATTATATTTGAAATTCAGAAACCGAGATCTATCTCCGGAAAACACCTCTGGTGTAGGAATCTTAGGTTCAGACATCGGAGTATGTATAACAAATTCTTGTAAATTTTGAACCTTAGTAGCAAGATTATTTAAACCTGCAGCCAAGCTCTGAGGATCCATCTTTAAACAGGTGAGATCAGAGCCATTCAAGGATTAGAAGGAGAGAAAGGTAAAGGCTGTAATTAGAGCTGAAATACAACTGATCCAACTATGGAGCAAACATAGGAAAAAAAAAAAAAAAACTCTACAGACTTCTTTTTCTCTCCTTTCTTCTGCCAGTAACTTTAACACGGGCCGGTCATACTGTCATGATTCCCAATGGCAGGGAAACATAAAAACACAATGATAACGGACGAGCTCTGGGTGATGGAATCTCGAGCTGACCGTGAGCTAAATCTACCACACAACTAATAGTAGCCAGGGAGCATACCTGATTAACCCTAGATGCCACGCGCCAGCCGGAGGACTAACTACCCCTGGTAGAGGAAGGAACAGACCTGGCTTACCTCTAGGGAAATACCCCAAAAGGTGATAGCAGCCCCCCACATGTAATGACGGTGAGTTTAGAGGAAAAGACATACACAGTATGAAGGTAGATTTAGCAAAGAGAGGCCCACTTACTAGATAGCAGAAGGATACAAAAGAGGACTTCACGGTCAACTGAAAACCCTATCAAAAAACCATCCTGAAATTACTTTAAGACTCCTGTGTCAACTCATGACACAGGAGTGGCAATTTCAGCCCACAAGAGCTTCCAGCTACAGAGAATAACAAAACTGCAAACTGGACAAAAGATACAAAACAAAAGGACAAAGTCCACTTAGCTGATCAGCAGACTAGTAGCAGGAGCATGCAACCGAAGGCTCTGGTTACAATGATGACCGGCAAGGAAATGACTGGAGAGCAAGGCTAAATAGGAAACTCCCAAACACTGATGGGAGCAGGTGAACTGAGACAGCAAAGACACACAAGTCACCAGTACCACCAGCAACCACCAGGGGAGCCCAAAAGCGGATTCACAACAGTCTATATTCAGATGTGTAGTGTAAAAGAAAGAGAAAAAGTGGGGATTGTGCTCTGGAAGTGGTGCCCTAGGTAACTATGTGTTATTTTATGCAGAGAGGAGTCCTGGCTAGAAGAAGTGATGGCGGTCTGAGCTGGATGAAAAAGAAAAGCAAAGATGAAGGACTACAGCTAGAGATGTCACTGATGAGTCAGTGTGTTACCTGTACACTGACACTATACACTGTATACTATATACAGAGGTCCTGTGTATAATGTCACTGATGATCCCTGTATTACCTGTACACTGACAGTAAATACAGAGCTCCTGTGTATAATGGTACTTAGTATTGTGTTTTTTTACATTAATGATTAGTATTGTTGTATTCAGTCAATATGTGGTAGTAACATGTGATCTGGTCATGGTGTCGCGGTATTTGTTCCTTATATGTGGTGTTATTTCTCACTATGTGGTGTTAATATGTGGTCTGGTCATGGTGTGACGGTATTTGTCCCTTGTATGTGGTATTAATGGTCATTTTAAAAAAAATGTATCTTTCCTTTAAAGAAAAACACATAAAAATATATTTATATTTAATAGGTTAGAGTAGAGTAGGGCCCGGCCAAAACAGTCTACCGTGTCATGGTGGTGGCTTAAAAATTCTTTGGGCCAGATCAAAAGATGCTGGTTATGAATGTGATCTGGTGTTTGATGAGAACTGTTTATATCTGATTGGTGAGAACGTGGTGGAGAAGTTGAGTTTTTCCAAGAGTGGGCGGTGGGACTATTGAAGGTTCGAAGGGTGGAGGTGAAGCTGGGGTGGAGCCTGTGCAGAGTCTCAATGGGGCCCAAAATTTTTGCCATTATGGGGCCCCAAAATTCCTAGTGGCAGCCCTGTCCATATTGATCGAAGTGCATATATTCATTATGATCATCAGATCATCAATATTGTAATGAGATCCAAAAATCACATAATGGTGAGTGAAGAAAATCATTGAACTGTAAGGAGATAGGCAAGTGAGAAGACGCACAGAGTTAATGCCTAACAGGTTGGCTGAAAGCAAACATCGGCATCTGCTGGTCAAAGATGATAAAGTTAAAGCAGTAAGAATTGCATTAGTAGGAACTCAAGAGTGAGGTGCATGTTCCCTTGGGGAAGAGATTGGAGGAGTCACCAGGTCAAGTGACAGCTGCAGTGCAGTTAGTAATTATTAAAGGCCCGGGAGGGCAGTGAACCTGTAACAGGACAGATGTGCAGTACAGTGAGCTGGCTTACAGCTGCAATTACAAAAGACCAGGTTCACGTAAAGGAGTTGAGGGACCAGATCCAAGTATAGGGATCGAGAGACCAGATATGAATAAAGGAGTTGAGAGACAAGATTTGAGTAAAGGAACTGAGAGACCAGATCTGGGAAAAGGAGTCGCGATACCAGATTCGAGTAAAGGAGTCGAGAGCTCAGATCTGAATAAAGGAACTGACACACCAGATCCAGGTTAAGGAGTCAAGAGACCAGATCCGGCTAAAGGAGTCGAAAGACCAGATCCGAGTAAAGGAGTCGAGGGACCAGATCCAAGTATAGGGTTTGAGAGATCAGATACAAGTAAAGAAGTTGAGAGACCAGATCCAAGTAAAGTAGTCGAGAGACCACATTTGAGTAAAAGAGTCGAGAGACTAGATCCAGGTAAAGGAGTTGAGAGAACCAGATCCGAGTAAAGACCTGAGGGAGACCAGAGTGGGGGAGAGCCGAGCCGAGTGAGCAGAACCAAGGCAAAGAGAGATGATTAAACCCGGCAGAGAGAGACGATTAAACCCAGCAGAGTGACGTTCATACACCATCGCTTCCAGCATAGATGTATGGTACAAGGTGGGGGACCAAGCCATCCTTCAGGGAACTAAGATGGCCAATGTGATGAGTGTACTGAGTAAATCACCAATCTGGGACTTGCGGCCTAGAGAGTAGTATCATCAAGCATTTTTACTTAAAGTCAGCAAAATTCGGTCACAGTTTGGTAAATCATCTTGTTTCACTTAATGCTTATGTTATTAGTTTGGCTAGGAGAGTGGTGCTGTGTGATGAGTGGGAAGGATGGGGGGACATGCTTGATAAGGGGAGGGGGTCTGGAGTGGTTAGAAGAGCATGTGGAGAGATTTCTCTCTTTTTTTCCCCTTACATTTATGTGTGTTGATCCCGTCACTGTTCTCTGGGCCATGACCCTTCCAGTCCACCAGATAGTATTTTTTGCCACGTACCACCTTGCACCCAACAATAGCGTTCACCTCATAATCGTCCGTAGACGAGCCCGATGTCCCGGCAGATGACTCAGAAAACCGGGACCTGTGAACGGGTTTTAGGAGGAACACATGAAAGGTGTCATTGATATTATTATTATTATTATTTATTTATTGTTATAGCGCCATTTATTCCATGGCGCTTTACAAGTGAGGAGGGGTATACATAATAAAAACAAGTACAATAATCTTGAACAATACAAGTCATAACTGGTACAGTAGGAGAGAGGACCCTGCCCGCGAAGGCTCACAATCTACAAGGGATGGGTGAGAATACAGTAGGTGAGGGTAGAGCTGGTCATGCAGCGGTTTGGTCGATCGGTGGTTACTGCAGGTTGTAGGCTTGTCGGAAGAGGTGAGTCTTCAGATTCTTTTTGAAGGTTTCGATGGTGGGCGAGAGTCTGATGTGTTGTGGTAGAGGGTTCCAGAGATATCTAGACGTAGAGCAAGGGCCAGACAATAGACCACAGGGTTAACTTGTTCCAGGACCTTGAAGGGACCTATGTAGTGTGGCGAAAACTTAGTGGACTCAACTCGCAGCCTGATATTACGGGCAGAGAGCCACACTAAGTCACCAGGAGCAAAGGTCGAAGCGGGGTGCCGGTGTGCATTGGCGGAAACCCTCATTCCCTCCTTGGAGGCCCGGATGGCATCCTGTGTGCGATACCAAATGTCACGTGCCTCCACCGCCCAGTCTGCCACCCTAGAGTTGGAGGAAGACACGGTCATTGGCACAGGAACCCGCAGATGCTGGCCGTAGTTGAGGAATGGGGTTTGCCAGGTGGAATCGCCTACTGTGTTGTTCAGCGCAAACTCCACCCTTGATAGCAAGGATGCCCAGTCATCCTGCCTGTCCAAAACAAAATGTTGCAGATACGTGACCAGGGTCTCATTGGCTCTCTCTATCAACCCATTCGCCTCGAGATGGTAAGCTGAAGAGAGATTCAACTCAATGCTGAGTAGGCAACAAAGCTCTCTCCAAAACCGAGACGCAAACTGGGGACCCTGGTCACTGACAATTTTGTCAGGCAAACCGTGTAGGCAAAAAACATGCTTAATGAACAATGCCGCCAAGACCCGTGCAGAAGGTACCCGAGGAAGGGGCACCAGGTGCACCATTTTGGAAAAATGGTCGGTGACTACCCAGATGACTGTGCAGCTACAGGACTTGGATAAGTCCACCACAAAGTCCATCCCAACCATTTCCCAGGGCCTGTCCGCCACCAGCAGGGGGTAAAGTAGCTCAGCAGGCCGTTGTCGAGAAGACCTGTTCTTGGCGCCGGAGACACACGCCCGAATATAGTCTCCGACATCACGGGCCATATGCGGTCACCAGTGCATCCTCGTCAGAAGCTCAGATGTCCTCTTGGCCCCAAAATGTCCCCAAAATGTCCACCCACCCTGGACGAGTAAGCCCAAGAGAGAACCTCCGGTCACAAATTAGAAAAACTAACTAAAGATTTACCGCACTATGTGCGTACAGCGCCGCTCTGGCGGATGCCACTAACAGCCCTAACTAGGAACAGGAAAGCACACTAATTGCGCACGGCACCACACTGGCGAGCACTGCTGAATTGACGCAGTACTTCGTGTTCTGTGCTGGATTGCACTATCTGGTGCTGTACTTGCTCCAGACACCAAACCACATACAAAAACACTAGGGAGAGGATGATTAGGAGCTTGCACCAGATAACATCCACACATCCACACACACACACACGATTTCTGTTTTATACTAGTGCATGGCCAAGCGGCCATGCGAACCTTTCATAGCTGCATCCTTCCGGGACCTTCTCCGTGGTCCAATCAGAATCGCTTCAGGGCCTGAGCATGTGACCCCTGACCTCCAATGAGAGGTCATCCCATGGGCATGCTCAGTTGACAAAACACAGGATTTAGTCCCTGGAGCATCTGCTTGCTGCTGATTAATGCTGGCTATAATAGCTGAACCTGGGATGGCAGCAGTAACCAGATGCTCAGCATCAGCTTGAGCAAAAAGCTGGGACTGACATCTCTGCTGAGCAGGCTCCTCTGTGGCTGGGGAAGAATGGGAGACTGCAGAGGACATGGTTTGAGATTCCCCCTGTGCAGCGGTGGGAACTAGACACCTAACACTACCTGTGTGACTTTCATTACATTTTTGTACCAATAGTACTGTATGAAAAAAATAGCCAGCTCCCTGATAGTTGTAAGGTGCACGGACCTCTGTCCTGATGAGAAGTGTTCACGTAGAGGAAACCAAAAAACCTGTTGTTCCAGCTAGTTGCGGTAAAAAAATCCAATTTTATTTGGTATTGTTAAAACATGAAATGCTCCAAGACTGCACTACAGTGCACATGAGGACAAAGAGCGACGTGTTTTGATTGCTGTGGCGGTCTAGGAGCATTTCATGTTTTAATAATACAGAATAAAATTGGAATTTTTTACCAAAAGGAGCTAGAACAACAAGTTTTTTGGTTCCTAGTATTGTATGAAACTGATGTTTGTAACATCTGAGTGTGGCTGGAAAATAAAAAAAATTATGTTGCATGAGGTATCAGGTCTTCAAGATAAGAAGGTTTACATCGCTCCCTTAGCCACCACGTCTTAATTTAAACTTAAATTCCATGCTGTAAATGCTGGGCCAGACCCGGATACCTCATGCATGGGCCATGGCTGACAGCATCTGTGCCATTATAAAATTTTCTACTGTGGGTCAAATGATCAGGCAATTACCTGTGTTACTTTCCTTACATTTTTCTACCAATAGTACTGTATGAAACTAATGTTTATGCCATCTGAGTGTTGCTGGAGTAAAAACAAAAATGAAGGTGTTGCAGGAGGTATCAGGGCTCCCAGCTAAGAATTTTCAACAGCAGAAAAAAAAAAAAAGGCAGCAACACTTACCTGCCCAGATCTTGGAACAAATGCACTGAACACGTTCGGTCTCGCATGAGGGGTGTTCACACTGGGATGCATTGAGAGTGTGCTGGCCAGCCCGCCTAATTGAAAAGTAGGGGCGTGACTAATAGGCTTTGAACCAGACACTATGCAGTACCATTGTGTGAACAACGCCCTATGTGGGCCTTTATTGTACACTTGTATACTGGGCAGTCACCCCCTCCAGGAGTGGGTATGTGGTGAGTGGCTGTTGATCTGGTATTTTGCACCTGTGTTGCTAACATCTTGCTTTATGGGCTGGCTGCACCCTGCAGTGCATTTGTTCCAAGATCTGGGCAGGTAAGTGTTGCTGCCTTTTTTCTGCTGTTGAGAATTGAATTTTTGTAGACCTTTCGTCTCTAGTGGCTTTGCTATTTACTCCCATCTAAGAAGGCTTACACCGCTCCCTCAACCACCAGGTCCTCATTAAAACTTCAATTCCATGCTGTAAATGCTGGGCCAGTCCCTGATACCTCATGCATGGCCCATGGTTGACTGCTGCTGTGCTATTATAAAAGGTTCTACTGTGAGTCAATTGCTCATTCAACTACCTGTGTTACTATTCTTACATGTTTCTATCAAAATTCGTCTATGAAACTGATGTTTGTGCCATCTGAGTGTGACTGGGAAACTAAAAAAAATTGAACTGTTGCATGAGGTATCAGGGCTCCTAGCAAAGAAGGCTTACACCATTCCTTTAACCACCAGGTCTTCATTGAAACTTCAATTCCAAGCTGTAAATGCTGGGCAAGACCCTGATACGTCATGCATGGCCCATGGCTGTGCCATTTGGAAATTTCTACTGTGGATCAATTGATGCCACTTTTTATTGCGTTTGCCCCTAATTTTAGCTGTTTGGGCAGCTTTTTGTCACCACTTAAGGTGTTGTGTATACATTTGTTTTGGCCTCCCATTGAATCTAATGGGATCCAGGTACATTGGTTGAACATCTTCGGCAAATGTCTAATCGTTTGAAGAATTGAACTGAATCAAATCTTGAAAGGTTCACTCATCTCTAATCAAAAGAGCCAGGGTTGGACTTGACATTCATGATGGGCCACCGGGAGGAAATTATTCTGAGACCACATTTTGCTTATTAACAGAGCACATGCTTTTTAATTTTTAGTGGCACCGAACATTTTTATTATCATTAAATGCACAGGCCATATCACCGATATCAATTTATTGGCTTCAAATTAAAGGGGTTGTCCACCATTGGGGATTTTTTTATTTACTTATTTGAGGCTAAAAAGCATTTTTTCATTTGGATTTTATAAAAAATTTTGCACCGTTTTGTTTTTACAGGCTCTGTATTTTGTTGCACACTTGACTTTAATGTGGTCTATGGTTATAAATCAGCAACATTGAGCTTACAAAAAGGATGAAAAAGTTGCAAACTCCGCGTTAGATTGTCATAGCGGGCTCACTGCCAGATTCTTAGATAACTCATTCAATAGCAGCCAGCATTAGACAGCGCAGCACAGAAGCTATAGAAGGCAAATGCTGCAAAATTTTAAACTAAATCCAATTGCAATAACTTTTGCCAACCCAAAATACATGCATTTAAGGAAAAAAAGTCACAAAAGGTGGACATTCCCTTTAAGTTTTGCATTCTGCTAGACTTTGAGGCCCATTATTGAGGCCTAGTCTGAAAAGAATAATTCAAGAATACAGTATATCATGACTCTAGGGGAATAATTAGTGTAAAGTTGTACATGAATGTTAAACTTTTGATGGACCATAGAGATGTTCTCAGGAAAACAGAGACTGAATATCAAGGGTTTTAACCATATAACTAATTATCACCCAGGGAAAATCAGATATTTTCTGATTGCATTAAAGTCATTTTCAAGGTCATGAATATTGTACTGGATTGTAAGAATTCTCAAATATACCACATATATTTTTCTGGAGACTACATGATCATCATTGTTAAGTGATGATGTTAGGTTGCTAAAACAAATATTTTATAAAAATATTATTTTTATATTTACATTTTTTTAAGACCCTGATAATATGGAGAGTGCAGATGTGCATCACTAAATGTAATGAGATGGCATTGTACGTTCTGCACTAATTTTCGTTGAACCCTTAGGGGTGCAGATATTTTTATTTTTGAATCATAGCAATAAGAAAGAATGTACTCAAATAAGACTTTATAAAACGATTTAACAAAGAAAATATTCAAAGTAGGAGACAATGCAGTTGTTAAAAGTGAATGAAAACTAAAAAACCTGAATAATTATATGTATTGTGCAAGTTGGGAGTCTTGGTAACATTATCAAGGGAAATATGGCATGTATTAAAACTGGATTTATGTCTCAAGGATACCATTGTATCGAGTAAATGTTATGTTTACCAAAAGGCAAGTTCACTTTCTAGGAATTTCATCTTCTACAGACAATGGTTAAAACAATCTGTGCCGGCCGCTAGTCCTCTTCAGAGATGAACAAGCTGTGTTACTGTCTCAAAATCAGAACAAAGTGTGTACTTTTGACCTAATAGATAGGTCAAAAGTACACTGCTACTTTCTGACTGGCTTCTTGCAATTTAACTGGGTATTCTGGTTCTAAAGTGTTTTTTTTCCACCATGTGGTAGTGCATGTGAGCTCTCGTTCCTGTGCAGTCTAACAGGTCCAGCAACTACCACCTAATCTTTATATACTGGGAGATGGACTTGGTTGGGATGTAAAAGGGATTGTCCACTACTAGGACAACCCCTTCTCAAACTGAATTCCCCCCCCCCCCCCCCCCATTAAAAAAAACAAACACTTTTACTCACTTCCGATGTCCACCCCGCTCCAGTGGCATCAGCACTCACATTCCCGAGGCTACTGAAGTTATGACACGTGATCCCGGCACCCAATCAGCGCTGGCATCACTGTCCCCACCAAACATCAAGAGGAAGTCAGGGAGCAGCCACAATTCTTACTTCCTGTTGGTGATTGATATGTCCGAAGGCAGGGACAGTGATGCCAGCGCTGATTGGTTGCAGGGTTCACGCGTCATATCAACCTCTCGTAAGGAACGGCGCCGGCACCGGAGGTGAGTATAAGTATTTTTATTTTAACAGGGGGAAAACATTCAGATTGAAATGGGAATGTCTTAATGATGGACACCTTCTTAATTACCAGGATGCTCAGTGCTTTTTAGCCTCCAGACCTTGGGTCTGGGTAGAAAAATACCTGTGTATGCTAGAACATTGGAAGGAAAACTGGTCCACGAGCTGTTTTTGTGTGTGGTCCCAGGGCTTACCAGGAGAGATATCTATGTAAGTTTATAACTTTCACTTATGTTATATCTAGCAGACCATTGAAATGCACTATGCACTTTACAATGCTCGGTAGGCTATTTAAAGTATTATAGCAAGGTTCATGACTTTTAGGATATTGAGCACTATAAGAACTTATGTTCCATTATAATTGAAGGTGTGCAATACATCTTATAATTATCTGTAGTGAGATTTCATAGAACATTATTTTGCTGTCTGCTTAACACTGTGGATTATTTTTGCTGCTGATAAATAAGATTACTTATCATCATTGTGAAATCACCTGGTTTTGGATATTGTTCCCAGCCATATGTATTAAGAGGATTCCCCTGTTGAATATATATTTTTTTAATTTTTCTATTAAAAAATATGTTTTTAATGAATTTAACTCTATTGCCTATGCCTCTTTTCCCCTAATATAGCATATATGGGGGATTTAGGTTTAAAATGAATATTTGGAGGTGCGCAGAATACTGTGTTTGGACTTATGCTGTATATGTCTACTTCGGGGACCTGTCTGGTGCCTGTGAAGAAACCAGATTGTATCTTAATTTCCCAGACAACCATGTTTTTGCAAAAACCAGGGGAGCTGGCTTTTTGTCTGTATATTGGCTTGTGAATTTGGGTGTTTGCGTCTGGTGGGTCAAGAGGACAGACGTGCCAACTGATATACTATCTAACATACTGTGTAAAGGTACCGTCACACTCAGCAACTTTGCAAAGAGAACGACAACGATCCGTGACGCTGCAGCGTCCTGGATAGCGATCTCGTTGTGTTTGACACGCAGCAGCGATCTGGATTCCGCTGTGATATCGCTGGTCGGAGCTAGAAGTCCAGAACTTTATTTCGTCGCCAGGTTGGCGTGTATCGTCATGTTTGACATCAAAAGCAACGACTCTAACAATGGATGTAATGGAGCTAACAACCAGCGATAACGAGAAGTGAGTCACCATTACGTCACTGGATTGCTCCTGCATCGTTCTGGAGTTGCTGTGTTTGACATCTCTACAGCGACCAAAACAGCGACGCTCCAGCGATCTAGTTTAGGTCGGCTCGTTGTCTATATCGCCGCAGCGTCGCTGAGGGTATGTGCACACGTCAGGATTTCTTGCACAAATTTCCTGAAGAAAACCGGAAATTTTCTGCAAGAAATCCGCATTTTTTTTTGTGTTTTTTTCCTGTTTTTTTCCTGTTTTTTTTAGCATTTTGCAAGTGAAATTAGCTTGCAGAATGCTAAAGTTTTCCAAGCGATCTGCAGCATCGCTTGGAAAACTGACTGACAGGTTGGTCACACTTGTCAAACATAGTGTTTGACAAGTGTGACCAACTTTTTACTATAGATGCAGCCTATGCAGCATCAACAGTAAAAGATAGAATGTTTAAAAATAATAAAAAAAATAAAAAAAATGGTTATACTCACCTGCAGACAGCCGATCTCCTCAGCGGCGTCCGTTCCTATAGATGGTGTGTGTGTGCAGGACCTTCGATGACGTCGCGGTCACGTGAGCGGTCACATGAGCGGTCATGCGACCAATCACAAGACCGCGACGTCATCGCAGGTCCTTCACCACACCATCTATAGGAACGGAAGCGGCAGCATGCACCGCTGAGACTCCGGGGCCATCAGAGGGTGAGTATATCACTATTTTTTATTTTAATTCTTTTAAGTGTGTGACGGTACCTTTAGTCTGTAAGGCCATGTGCACACGTTCAGGATTTTTCGCGTTTTTTTTGCGTTTTTTCGCTATAAAAACGTGATAAAAATGCGAAAAAAATGCTAACATATGCCTCCTATTATTTACAGGGTATTCCGCATTTTTTGTGCAAATGTTGCATTTTTTTCCGCGAAAAAATCGCATTGCGGAAAAAAAAGCAACATGTTCATTAAAAATGCGGAATTGCGGGGATTCCGCACACCTAGGGGTCCATTGATCTGCTTACTTCCCGCACGGGGCTGTGCACACCATGCGGGAAGTAAGCAGATTATGTGCGGTTGGTACCCAGGGTGGAGGAGAGGAGACTCTCCTCCACGGACTGGGCACCATATAATTGGTAAAAAAAAAAAGAATTAAAATAAAAAATAGTCCTATACTCACCCTCTGATGGCCCCCGAAGTGTTCCCGCCTCTCCGGTGCATGCTCTCTCTTCCGTTCCTATAGATGGTGTGGTTCAGGACCTGTGGTGACGTCGCTGTCTTGTGATTGGTCGCGTGACCGCTCATGTGACTCACGCGACCAATCACAAGCTGCGACGTCATCGAAGGTCCTGAACCACATCGGCATCTATAGGAACGGACGCCGCTGAGATCGGCTGTCTGCAGAGGGTGAGTATAACCATTTTTTAAATTTTTCTTATTATTTTTAAACATTCTATCTTTTACTATAGATGCTGCATAAGCAGCATCTATAGTAAAAAGTTGGTCACACTTGTCAAACAGTATGTTTGACAAGTGTGACCAACTTGTCAGTCAGTTTTCCACGCGATGCTACAGATCACTTGGAAAACTTTAGCATTCTGCAAGCTAATTACGCTTGCAGAATGCTAAAAAAAAACGCGAAAAAAACGGAAAAAAAACCGCAAAAAAAAAAATGCGGATTTCTTGCAGAAAATTTCCGGTTTTCTTCATACCCTTAGGTATGTGCACACGTCCGGATTTCTTGCAGAAATTTTTTCGCGTTTTTTTTAGCATTCTGCAAGTGTAATTAGCTTGCAGAATGCTAAAGTTTTCCAAGCGATCTGTAGCATCGCTTGGAAAACTGACTGACAGGTTGGCCACACTTGTCAAACATACTGTTTGACAAGTGTGACCAACTTTTTACTATAGATGCAGCCTATGCCGCATCAATAGTAAAAGATAGAATGTTTAAAAATAATAAAAAAAATGGTTATACTCACCCAGACATCTCCTCAGCGGCGTCCGTTCCTCTTCCTATAGCTGGTGTGTGCGCGCAGGACCTTCCATGACGTCGCGGTCATGTGAGCGGTCACGTGAGCGGTCACATGACCGCTCACGACCAATCACAAGACAGTGACGTCATCACAGGTCCTTCACCGCACAGCAGCTATAGGAACCGAAGCGGCAGCATGCAGCGGTGAGGCGGGAAGACATCGAGGGTGAGTATAGGACTATTTTTTATTTTAATTCTTTTATTTTTGACCAATTATATGGTGCCCAGTGCGTGGAGGAGAGTCTCCTCTCCTCCACCCTGGGTACCAACCGCACATAATCTGCTTACTTCCCGCATGGTGGGCACAGCCCGTGCGGGAAGTAAGCAGATCAATGGACTCCTAGGTATGCAGAATCCCCGCAATTCCGCATTTTTAATGAACATGTTGCTTTTTTTTCCGCGATGCGATTTTTTCGCGGAAAAAATCGCAGCATTTGCACAAAAAATGCGGAATACACTGTAAATAATAGGAGGCATATGTTAGCGTTTTTTTCGCGTTTTTATCACGTTTTTATAGCGAAAAAACGCGAAAAAAACGCGAAAAATCCTGAACGTGTGCACATGGCCTAATAGTGACTGTACATTGAGTGTGTTAAGCTTTGTTTATTGATGAGTGCTTATATGCTAATAGTGCTACTTAATCCCATCACCATTGTTTACCTTATCTTGATGTTGGACTGAAAGATCCTGGGTAATTCTAAAAATAGCTTAAGGTACCGTCACTGCAGCGATATAGACAACGATGCCGATCGCTGCAGCGTCGCTGTTTCGTCGTTGTGTGGTCGCTGGAGAGCTGTCACACAGACCGCTCTCCAGCGACCAACGATGCCGAAGTCCCCGGGTAACCAGGGTAAACATCGGGTTACTAAGCGCAGGGCCACGCTTAGTAACCCGATGTTTACCCTGGTTACCAGTGTAAAGGTAAAAAACCCCAAACACCACATACTTACATTCCGGTGTCTGTCGTGTTCCCCGGCGTCCGCTTCCCTGCACTGTGTAAGCGCCGGCCGTAAAGCAGAGCGGTGACGTCACCGCTATGCTCTGCTTTACGGCCGGCCGGCGCTGACACAGTGCAGGGAAGCGGACGCCGGGGAACGCGACAGACACCGGAATGTAAGTATGTAGTGTTTGTTTTTTTACATTTACACTGGTAACCAGGGTAAATATTGGGTTACTAAGCGCGGCCCTGCGCTTAGTAACCCGATGTTTACCCTGGTTACCAGTGAAGACATCGCTGAATCAGCGTCACACACGCCGACTCAGCGATGTCAGCGGGTGATCCAGCGACGAAATAAGGTGCTGGCCTTCTAGCTCCGACCAACGATGTCACAGCAGGATCCTGATCGCTGCTGCGTGTCAAACACAACGATATCGCTATCCAGGACGCTGCAACGTCACGGATCGCTATCGTTATCGTTGTTAAGTTGTTCAGTGTGAAGGTACCTTTACATGCCTTGGGTATAAAAAGACTCAGAGATCACATCTTGGGAGTCTGAAGTAACACAGAGCTATCAGTCGGACATTCTGCAAACCACCCAACAGACAAGAGAAAGGACTGCAGCCAATTAATCATGGCACCATCACGAGGGACACTGATCTATGATTCTATAGGAAACAACCCAGGGGTTTTCGGCTCCGGTTGGAAGGACACAGATCTGATCCAGTGACCATCTCTGAACCATGGATATGTTTGGAGAAAGCCAGGTATGGGACCCGCTGGTCGCCTGGTTCCATGGAGATGGTCAGATAAGCCAGGTGGTGGCTCTCGTGTCAACTGGCTTTGGACCTTGCCTGGACTCTATGGACAGTTCTTGGTCATCTCCTTATGCTTGTCGTTACCTCTTCTCTGTGCGTTCATCCACAGATGGAGTAGCGACCCTGGGAGCTCTGACAGCATGTCATTCTGGAAATACGTGGAGACGCAGTGACCTTTTATATGCGCCCATGTAACCAAACAATTCCAGCCATGGTGGGATTGTTCTGTTTGCTATTGTGTGTTGTGGTTCAATAAAGTATTGCCACACTGTTTTACCTTAACCCTGTGTTGTCTGTGTAGTGTATTGCCCACGGGGAGATAGAGAGGCCGTTCAGTGGTATGAGCCGTGGTCCATGCAGTCTTGCTAAAGACAGCCGGGCCAGCGGACGAGAGCACCCACTGAACCCATTTTTCCACAGTGCCCATATAGTAATTCATTTTTACATCTATTTTTTTGTTTGTTTCAGCATTGATATCTTTCAACTCTTCTGACTTTGGATTTGATTAACAGTTGTTGGTTTTGTTCCTTGTGACTCGACAATTTCTTGACTATAATTCTGGAGTTCCATAGAGAAGGAATGGGGCAATAGTGCGAATATCTAGAAACCGCTAGATTCAGACAGGGCTGTGCAGAGTCCTCTTCTCAGGATCAGTGGAGGTCCTAGTGATTGGACCACCACTGATAGCAAATTATTGCCTCTCCTATCGGTAGATGATAACTTCTGAAAACCCTACGTGAGATAAGGCCATCAACCATAGAAAGGTTTGGTTCAATTTGCCCATCCAAGGGACAGGGGCATGCCATACAGGTGGACCCAACTAAATGTTATATGTTTTGCATCAGGAGATTGATCTTTTAGAAAATAAAAAAATTTGACCGCACCCATTGGTTGACTTCTTATAAGAATCAAACATTGTGGCACAATGCTGTAAATCATATTCTTCCAATGTGACTTGGATTGGGAAGGTTTGACAGATAAGTTAATTTTGATAGGTCATTCATCTTTTAACTTTCATCTTTTAAATTACATCTTTTTAATTATGAATTTGAATTAGACTGAATTCTAGAATGCATTTGGCTACTTATCACTACTACAATATTATCATCATCTGCACCATCTAATCGAGCTATTCTCCTCTTCTCACAGGTATGCACTGACTTTCCCCAGCTTTCCCTGGCTCCTGAATGTCTCTGCATATTGCATTGATTTTCCATGGTATGCACTGACTTTCCCCAGCTTTCCCTGGCTCCTGAATGTCTCTGTATATTGCATTGATTTTCCATGGTATGCACTGACTTTCCCCAGCTTTCCCTGGCTCCTGAATGTCTCCGTATATTGCATTGATTTTCCATGGTATGCATTGACTTTCCCCAGCTCTCCCTGGCTCCTGAATGTCTCTATATATTGCATTGATTTTCCATGGTATGCACTGACTTTCCCCAGCTCTCCCTGGCTCCTGAATGTCTCTGTATATTGCATTGATTTTCCATGGTATGCACTGACTTTCCCCAGCTCTCCCTGGCTCCTGAATGTCTCTGTATATTGCACTGTTTTTTCTATGCTTTCCCTGGATCTGAGTGTCTTGGTGCAGCACATATAATCTTTTTTTAGTACGCTTTCTTACCAGCTTGTTTCCATGACCTGTTTTCATGTCTCTCATTGTGTTATCCTGGCATCTTTTTGAGTGGTCAGTCCAACCCCTCCCTCTCTTTATGACCTCTGCCTAACTCTATGCATCTGGTCTCCCATACCCAGCCACCTCCTCATTCACACCTGATTGCCCTTAACTGGGGATATATTCACATGCAGGTGTCTGGTCTGCTGCATTCATCTTTTAACTTCCATCTTTTAAATTACATCTTTTTAATTATGAATTTGAATTAGACTGAATTGGACTAGAATTGACTGGAAGGTAACAGAATACCAAACACTACAATGTTTCGGTTTCTTTTCTCTTTCACCCTCATACTACTTTCCTTCTTACAATCTCCTGCAATCCCTCCACCTTGTAAGGAACTAGTCATTTCTTCCTCCATCCTCCCCAGCCATCTCAGCTTTTCCTCAGAACTGTTCCTCCACATTCAATCCTTTTTCTCCAGACACACACCACTGCATCATGTCCTATCCTGCTCCCACCTTCTAATGCTCTGCCTGCTACTCCTCATTGCTGGTGACATATCCCCAAATCCCGGCCCTCCCCAACACATCCCCACACTCATTTCTAACCCCCTGCCACGATCCTCCACACGTTTTCCCAACCATGACAACCTCATACCCATTCATCCAGCCCCCACTAGCCTGGAGCACTATGGAACGCACGCTCCGTCTGCAACAAACTGCCATTTATCCATGACCTCTTCATCACCAACAAATTCTCCTTCCTCGGCCTCACTGAAACCTGACTCACGCCCTCTGACTCGGCCTCGCCAGCTGCGCTCTCCTATGGCGGATTCCACCTCTCTCACACCCCTCGCCCCAGCAACAAACATGGTGGAGTTGGCTTGCTCCTGTCCGACACCTGCTCTTTCACTCCAATCCCGCTACCACCCTCCGCTACTCTTCCCTCGTTTGAGGTGCACTCTGTCCGCATCTATTCCCCCTCCAACCTCCAGCTGGCTGTCATCTACCGCCCCCCAGAACTAGCCATCTCCACCTTTCTCGACCACTTCACCACCTGGCTACTTCATTTCCTCTCTGTTGACATCCCCACTATCATCATGGGTGATTTCAATATCCCCATTGACACTTCCACCTCAGCTGCCTCTAAACTTCTATCACTGACTGCCTCCTTTGGCCTCACTCAATGGTCCTCTGAGGCCAGTCACAAAGATGGCCACACGCTGGACCTCATCTTCACCCGCCTCTGCTCCTTTACTAATCTTATTAACACACCCCTCCCCCTGTCTGACCACAACCTACTGACATTCTCTTCCCTCTCCTCTCCTAGTGTGCAACCCCCACTCCACAAACTCCCTCGCAGAAATCTCAAACATCTCAACTTACAATCACTCTCGGAGTCCCTTCTCCCTCTTACAGACATAGCATCCCTTCATGACACAGATGCTGCTGACACATTTTATAACACCACAATAACAGCATCACTCAATTCGGCTGCCCCGCTCATGCATAGCAAAACTCGTACGCTCAACAGGCAGCCCTGGCTGTCCAGCCTGACCAAAGAATTGAAACGGGCTTCCAGGATCGCTGAGTGGAGATGGAAGCAATCCCGCTCTGCCAACCACTTCACTGCATACAAGCAGTCCCTCGCCAGCTTCAAGTCCGCGCTCACTGCCGCAAAACAAACGTACTTCTCATCTCTCATATCCTCCCTGTCTCACAACCCTAAACAGCTTTTCAACACTTTCAATTCTCTACTCCGTCCCCCAGCACCTCCTCCCTCCCCCCTCATTTCTGCTGAAGACTTTGCCTCTTTCTCTAAACAGAAGATCGATACGATCAGAGAAAGCTTTGGCCCACAGCGCCCACTGCCCCTCTTAGCTGCTCAACCCTGCTCCTCCAAAACCAGCTTCTCCACCATGACAGAAGATCAGCTCTCCACCCTCACCACCTGCACACTCGACCCGCTCCCGTCCCACCTCATCCCTAACCTTTCCACGGTCTTCATCCCAACCCTAACACACCTCCTCAACCTCTCACTCACAACAGGTGTCTTCCCCTCATCCTTCAAGCATGCCAAGATCACGCCCATCCTCAAAAAGCCCTCTCTCGACCCATCCTCTGTGTCTAGCTATCGCCCGATATCTCTTCTCCCTTATGCCTCCAAATTGCTGGAGCAACACGTCCATCTTGAACTGTCCTCCCACCTCTCCTCCTGCTCCCTCTTTGATCGGTTACAATCTGGCTTCCGTTCCCATCACTCAACTGAAACTGCCTTAACTAAAGTCACCAATGACCTACTAACTGCCAGAAGCAAGCGACACTACTCTGTTCTCCTTCTCCTGGACCTGTCTTCTGCCTTCAACACTGTGGACCACTCCCTTCTGCTACAAATCCTCTCATCTCTTGGCATTACAGACTTGGCCCTTTCCTGGATCTCATCATATCTGACAGACCGAACATTCAGTGTCTCCCTCCCCCACACCACCTCCTCACTTCACCCCTTGTCAGTCGGTGTTCCTCAAGGCTCTGTTCTAGGACCCCTACTCTTCTCCATCTACACTTTCGGCCTGGGACAGCTCATAGAATCCCATGGTATGCAGTACCATCTCTATGCTGATGACACGCAGATCTACCTATCCAGACCTGACCTCACCTCCTTACTTACCAAAATCC
The DNA here is from genome assembly GCF_051348905.1 of Ranitomeya variabilis. NCBI lineage: Eukaryota > Metazoa > Chordata > Amphibia > Anura > Dendrobatidae > Ranitomeya > Ranitomeya variabilis. The sequence goes on along the minus strand of NC_135233.1, from coordinate 487,589,452 downwards.
CGCACTGTCTTTCTGCTATTTCAGCCTTCTTTTCTGCTCGCTTTCTACAACTGAACATGGACAAAACAGAATTCATCATCTTTCCCCATCTCACTCTACCACTCCACCAGACCTATCCATAAATGTCAATGGCTGCTCACTTTCCCCAGTCCCACATGCCCGGTGCCTCGGGGTGATCCTCGACTCTGCCCTCTCTTTCAAGCCACATATCCAAGCCCTTGCCTCCTCCTGCTGTCTCAAACTCAAAAATATTTCCCAGATCTGCGCATTCCTTGACCGCGACACCGCAAAAACACTAGTGCATGCCCTTATCATCTCCCGCCTCGACTACTGCAATCTCCTACTCTCTGGACTCCCCTCTAGCACTCTGGCACCACTCCAATCCATCCTACACTCTGCTGCCAGACTAATCTACCTGTCTCCCCGCTATTCCACAGCCTCTCTTCTATGTCGAGCCCTTCACTGGCTTCCTATCGCCCAGAGACTCCAGTTCAAAACCCTCACAATGACATATAAAGCCATCCACAACCTGTCTCCTCCATACATCTGTGACATGGTCTCCCGGTACCTACCTACACGCAACCTACGATCCTCTCAAGATCTCCTTCTCTACTCCCCTCTCATCTCTTCTTCCCACAACCACATCCAAGACTTCTCCCGTGCTTCCCCCATACTCTGGAACTCTCTATCCCAACACATCAGACTCTTGCCTACCATAGAAACCTTCAAAAAGAACCTGAAGACTCACCTCTTCCGACAAGCCTACAGCCTGCAGTGATCCTGAACTTACTGTACTGCCGCAAACCTGCCCTACCCTCTCCTAGTGTTTCATCACCCATCCCCTGCAGACTGTGAGCCCTCGCGGGCAGGGTCCTCCCTCCTTATGTACCCGCGTGCCTTGTTTTTTGCTCATGTTTAATGTATTTGTCTATGTTTGCCCCATATTCACATGTAAAGCGCCATGGAATAAATGGCGTTTTAAAAATGTATAATAATAATAGGTTTGATAATATCAGCAAAATTCAAACATAGACATGTCATCTATATGTATTTATAAGCAATTGCCAAAAATTAAATATATGACCCTCGCGATTTTGTGCTGAAACTAAACCTTGTGTTGAACTTTACTGCTGCTGCTTTTCAGGAAATGTTTAACAACATTAACTGTGGTTTATTAACTTGAACTTTGGAATTGACTAATAGAAAAAAGAATAATCCTTGTACTAAACACCTCAAGTCACTTCTCACAGAAGCACATCACTTTGCTCAGCATTTTTAGCAACCATTACTCTGCAAGTTTCATTGACATACGAATTCCTGCACAGGCAGGTCTTTAGGTTTTTAAAACAATTAGACTTCTAAAGGATGGCTGCTCCACAAGACAGAAAAATAACCCAACTAAACTAAATACAGTATATGTACTGTATATACCATTGTGTGAAAAAGTGTTTGCCTCCACAGGGCCCTGCAGGTTTGGATTTCTTTTTCCCTTAATAATCAAGACCTTCATTTAAAAAATGCATTTTAAGTTTACTTGTGTTATCCTTGTCTAATATTTACATTTGCTTGGTGATCTGAATCTTTTAAGTGTGACAAACATGCAAAAGAATAGGAAATCAGCGTGAGGCAAACATTTTTTCACACTACACTACGGTTCCAAAGTTTAGGGTCACCCAGACAATTTTGTGTTTTCTATGAAAACTCATACTTTTATTAATCAAATGATTTGCCAAATGAATTGAAAATCTAGTCCAGACATTGACAAGGTTTGAAAAAAAGATTTTTATTTGAAATAATAATTTTCTCCTTCAAACTTTGCTTTCGTCAAAGAATGCTCCCTTTTGCAGCAATTACAGCATTGCAGACCTTTGGCATTCTAGCAATTAATTTGCTGAGGTAATCTGGAGAAATTTCACCCCATGCTTCCAGAAGCCCCTCCCACAAGTTGGTTTGGCTTGATGGGCACTTTTTGCGTACCATGCGGTCAAGCTGCTCCCACAACAGCTCAGTGGGGTTTAAATCTGGTGACTGCGCTGGCCACTCCATTACAGATAGAAAACCATCTGCCTGAATCTTCCCTAAATAGTTCTTGCATAATTTGGAGGTGTGCTTTGGGTCATTAGAGAAAAAACTGACTGGCACATCCAGACTAGTGTGAATAGGTGCATACCAGGAGGAGCTACCTCCATATACAATACACAAAAAAGGTTGCACTCTATCATGCTAGAGCATGTCAATTTGAAATATGTGAAATTTGAATAGCAATGTGGCTTTAGAGAATTAGGAAAAAATATGAGACGCTTAGCATAAAATTTGGCCAAATATTATGTGCCCATCAACCAACGTCAAGGTGGTCTCAGTCTGCTGGGTCCCTGGCCTGTGTGAATACCTCTCTAAGTTACCCATAAATGCAGGCATTGCTGACAGAGGTGTCCACATTCACCCAGGAATTCAGTCATCAGCCTTAGAGAGGTATTCACACAGGCCAGGGACCCATCAGACTGAGACGACCTTGACGTTGGTTGATGGGCACATAATATTTGCCCAAATTTTATGCTAAGCGTCTCATATTTTTCACTAATTCTCCAAAGCCATATTGCTATTCAAATTTCACATATTTCATATTGACATGCTTTAGCATGATAGAGTGCAACCTTTTTTGTGCTTTGGGTCATTGTCCTGTTGTAGGATGCAATTGGCTCCAATCAAGCGCTGTCCACAGGGTATGGTGTCATGGTTCCCAATGGCAAGGGAACGTAAGAAACATATAAATAACGAACGAGCTCTCGGGTGATGGAAACTCGAGTTGACCGTGAGCTAAATCTACCACACAACTAATAGTAGCCAGGGAGCATACCTACGGCTTCCTATATGCCACGCGCCAGCCGGAGGACTAACTACGCCTGGTAGAGGAAGAAACAGACCTGGCTTACCTCTAGGGAAATACCCCAAAAGATGATAGCAGCCCCCCACATGTAATAACGGTGAATTAAGAGGAAAAGACATACACAGTATGAAAGTAGATTTAGCAAAGAGAGGTCCACTTACTAGATAGCAGAAAGATACAAAAGAGGACTTCACGGTCAACTGAAAACCCTTTCAAAAACCATCCTGAAATTACTTTAAGACTCCTGTGTCAACTCATGACACAGGAGTGGCAATTTCAGCCCGCAAGAGCTTCCAGCTACAGAGAATTACAAAAACTGCAAACTGGACAAAAGATACAAAACAAAAGGACAAAGTCCACTTAGCTGATCAGCAGACTAGTAGCAGGAACATGCAACCGAAGGCTCTGGTTACAATGATGACCGGCAAGGGAATGACTGGAGAGCAAGGCTAAATAGGAAACTCCCAAACGCTGATGGAAGCAGGTGAACAGAAGCAGCAAAGTGCAAACAAGTCACCAATACCACCAGCAACCACCAGGGGAGCCCAAAAAGCGGATACACAACAGTATGGCATGGCATTGTAAAATGGAGTTATAGCCTTCCTTATTCAAAATCCCTTTTACCTTCAACAAATCTCCCATTTTACCAGCACCAAAGCAACCCCAGACCATCAAATTACCTCCACCATGCTTGACAGATGGCGTCAGACACTTTTCCAGCATATTTTAAGTTGTTCTGCATCTCACAAATGTTCTTCTGTGTGATTCAAACACCTCAAACTTGGATTCGTCTGTCCATAACACTTTTTTTCCAATCTTCCTCTGTCCAAGTCTGTGTTCTTTTGCCCATATTAATCTTTTTCCATTTATTAGCCAGTCTCAGATATGGCTTTTTCCTTGCCACTCTGCCCTGAAGGCCAGCATCCCGGAGTAGCTTCTTCATTGTAGACGTTAACATTGGCGTTTTGCATGTACTATTTAATGAAGCTGCCAGTTGGGAACCTACGAGGCATCGATTTCTCAAACTACAGACTCTAATGTACTTGTCTTGTTGCTTAATTGTGCAGGGGGGCCTCCCACTTCTCTTTCTACTCTGGTTATAACCTGATTGTGCTCTCCTCTGAAGGGAGTAGTGCACACAGTTGTAGGAAATCTTCAGCTTCTTGGCAATTTCTCGCATGGAATAGCCTTCATTTCTAAGAACAAGAATAGACTGTCGAGTTTCACATAAAAGTTATTTTTTTCTGGCCATTTTGAGAGTTTAATGGAACCAACAAATGTAATGCTCCAGATTCTCAACTAGCTCAAAGGAGGGTCAGGTTTAAAGGTTCTCTAATCAGCCAAACTGTTTTCAGCTGTGCTAACATACTTGCACAAGGGTTTTCAAGGGTATTCGAACCATCCATTAGACTTCTTAGACTTCTTACACAGTTAGCAAACAGAAAGTACCATAAGAACACTGGAGTGATGTTTGTTGGAAATGGGCCTCTATAAACCTATGAAGATATTACATTGCAAACCAGACTTTGCAGATAGAATAGTCATTTACCACATTAACAATGTATAGAGTTTATTTCTGAATCATTTAATGTTAGCTTCATTAGAAAAAATTGTGCTTCCCTATCAAAAATATGGAAATTTCTAAGTGACCCTAAACTTTGGAACGAATGTGTGTGTGTGTGTGTGTGTGTATATATATATATATATATATATATATATATATATATATATATATATATGTATATGTATATATATATATATATATATATATATAATATATAAAGCTGAATGTGTGTATGTGTGTGTGTGTATGTCCGGGATTGGCATCTGAACCGTCGCAGCTACAGCCACAAAATTTTGCACAGTCACACGTCTGGACCCCGAGAGCGTCATAGGCTATGTTGTGAGGTGAAATTTTAACCCCGCGCTTTCCAATTCACCAAACTATTTTGCCCCTATCTACATAATGGGGAAAAGTGAAAGGAAAAGTGTTGGAGGCGTCGCATCTACAGCCACAAAATTTTGCACAGTCACACGTCTGGACCCCGAGAGCGTCAAAGCTATGTTGTGAGGTGAAATTTTAACCCCGCGCTTTCCAATTCACCAAACAATTTTGCCCCTATCTACATAATGGGGAAAAAATGAAAGGAAAAGTGTTGGAGGCAAATTAACAGCTGCCAGATGTGAACAATGGGGACTTAAAAAATGAGAGCGATGGCGCCAAAGAGTATATACTGTACAGTTGCTAAGGTGGGGCCCTGACATGGGATAATCACCACACCACCACGGGGATATGAACACACACACAAAATGCGCCACAACTACCACGTGCTCGAACACATATACCACCCTCAGCGCACATTTCACCACACATACACCAACCTCGCCACATAAAAGTCGAAACACAAAAGTCGCCGCTCAAAACTCGCCACGCGCAAAACTTTCCACATGCAAAACTCGCCACACGTGCAAAACTCACCTCATGGAAAACTCGCCACACGCAAAACTTGCACACGCGGAAAAATTGCCACATGCACAAAAGTTGCAACACATGCAAAAGTTGCCTCACACAAAACTTGCACATACTCTAAAGGCACCACACATAAAACTCGCCACGCGCAAAACTCGCCATGCGCAAAACTTGCTGCACACAACTTGCTACACTAACCTGTCACATGCAACTCGACACACAAAATGTTGCTACACGCATGTCGCCACACAAAAATCATCTCACAAAAGTCGCTACATGCATGTCGCCACACGCAACTCAACACACACAACTTGACACACGAAACTCGCCCTAAAACACACACAAGTCTGGTATTATCCTTCAAAAATAAAAATCTGATTAATAAGCAGACAAACTACAAGAGCAACAAATGTACCATATAGGAATCCGGCAGCTGTCAGTCACATGACCTGTCTATTATGTGTATGTGTGAGCTAATATATACTGCCAGGGGGTGGGCTTACTGTTGGCTGGGGATTTATCAGGCTGCCAATTTAGCTTACAAATACTGAGGTAAAAATACTGACCAAATAACGTGTGAATGAGGTCTAATACAGGAGGAGATGACATACAGATATATACTATATACAGGAGAGATGACACACAGATATATACTATATACAGGAGGAGATGACACACACATATATACTATTTACAGGGGAGATGACACACTGGTATATACTACATACAGGGGAGATGACATACAGGTATATACTATATACAGGAGGAGATGACACACAGGTATATACTATATACAGGAGCAGATTACCTACAGGTATATAGTATATACAGGAGGAGATGACATACAGGTATATGCTATGTATAGGAGGAGATGACATACAGGTATATACTATATACAGGAGGAGATGACACACAGGTATATACTATATACAGGAGGAGATTACATACAGGTATATACTATATATAGGAGGAGATGACATACAGGTACATACTATATATAGGAGGAGATGACATACAGGTACATACTATATACAGGGGAGATGACACACAGCAGGTATATACTATATACAGGGGAGATGACATACAGGTATATATTATATACAGGAGATGACATACAGGTGTATACTATATATAAGGGAGATGACAAACATGTATATACTGAGGTGAAAATGAGAGGTGTAAGGTGAAAATGAAAAGGTGTGAGTGCAAAATGAGAGGAGTGAGGGAAAATAGTGGAGTGATCGGAAAATGACAGATGTGAGGTCGAAATGACAAGTGTTAGGGGGAAATGAGAGGAGTGAGGGGGAAAATGAGAGGTGTGAGGGAGAAAATGAGAGATGTGAGGGGGAAAATGAAAGATGTGATGGGGAAAATGAGAGGCGTGATGGGAAAATAAGAGAAGTGAGGTGCTATAACTAACCACAGATATTTACTATGCCCAGGCAACGCCGGGCTCTTCAGCTAGTATATATATATATATATATATATATATATATATATATATATATAAGAGTTTTTGGCAAAGCCAGCTTATCGCTTTGAAGAAACAGGAATACATCCAACCTGTGGTTACAGTTCGCATGGAAAACGGATTGGGACAAATCCACACATGTAAAGAAAAAACTTTTTGCTTCTCCAGCGATCAGTCCAATGGTAAAGTAAAATATACCTTTTATTTATCCATTAAAAAGTTCCAGATTTCTTCAGTTACAATATTTCATACATTCAATCCCTTATGTCCCTTGAGAAAGGCTCATTTGTAGCCGAAACGTCGCCCAGACATGTGGGTTGATTAAAATCCTGCACATTTTTCCACTGAAACAATGGAGCGCTGCCTCTTTCTTGGAATTCTATGAAGTTTGGATAATCATTGGACAGATTGTCTAGGGGCCTTGCACTTGAAGATAAGTACCGTATTTTTCGGACTATAAGACGCACTTTTTTCCTCCAAATTTGGGAGGAAAGTGTGGGTGCGTCTTATAGTACAGATATAGCATGTGGGGAGGGGGGCAGCAGTGAGTGGGATCGCACTGTTATCCCACTTCAGGATGTCCCCGCTGCCCGGAATCAGCTGCTGGGGAAAGCACATGGCCCCGCTGATTAAGTGCAGTGAATAGTTATTAGCTGCTCCCCGACCACCGATCAGCTGAGCGGTGAGCCGCTGCACTTAAGCAGGGACACACAGTTTCCCCAGCACTGATTCCGGGGAGAATCTGTGTGTCCGGGGGAGGAGGCAGCAGCAGGAGGGGCCAGGAGATCACTGTCTACCTGCCTGTGCTGAACGCTGAGCTGTCTGGTGCACAGGGAGGACCTGTGTGATGTCAGAAGTGGGCGGGCTGGAGCATCACATGGCAGCTCAGAGCCCTCCCTCTTCTGATATCATCACAGGTTCTTCAGACTCCCACCTAGAATCTGCAGCTTCCTCTTATGTCCTGCGCTGTGGAAAGGCAACAACAACAGGGAGGGCTCTGTGTGTGCAGCCATGGGATGCTCCAGCTTTTACCTCACAACAGTGTGGCTGGCTCCCACAATTAAGAGGTCAGTCTTTTACAAAACACAATAAAGCACTCTGCCACTCCTTTGGTGAACTATAACTCCCAGCATGTCATAGGATCTGCAGGACATGCTGGGAGTTATAGTTCTCCCATGGGATTTTAAAGCAGCACTCCAGTGTTATTTTGCAGTGCTGGAGTGGTGCTTTCACTATAAGCCCTGTGCCCCCATTCTTAGGGCTCATTTCCATATGCGAGGCACACGTCCGTATCTCGCATGTGGAAACCAAGCTGTGGAGCCGGCACTCCAGAGCGGAGCGTGCGGCCGCATAGGAACACATGGAGCTGCACAGCTCCACTCCAAAGTGCCGGCGCCAGAGCTTGGTTTCCACATGCGAGATACGGACGTGTGCCTCGCATGTGGAAATGAGCCCTTATACTCACCCTCCAGCGTCTTCATATCGTACTTCACAGACACCACACTGGTCCCGCAGCTTCCAACATAATAACATACTATTATATATAATAACACCACATATAATAGTATGTTATTTATGTTATTAAATATTTTACCACATTTTTTTTGCTTCAAATATTTTTTTCCCTATTTTCCACCTCTAAAACCTGGGTGCGCCTTATAGTCCGGTGCGTCTTATAGTCCGAAAAATACAGTATTTATACTGTGCTGTTCCTTTTTTTGTTTCTATATCCATATCTATCTATCTATATATATCTATCTATCTATCTATCTATCTATCTATCTATCTATCTATCTATCTATCTATCTATATATATATACAGTACAGACCAAAAGTTTGAGTTTGGACACACCTTCTCATTTAAAGATTTTTCTGTATTTTCATGACTATGAAAATTGTACATTCACACTGAAGGCATCAAAACTATGAATTAACACATGTGGAATTATATACTTGACAAAAAAGTGTGAAGCAACTGAAATTATGTCTTATATTGTAGGTTCTTCAAAGTAGCCACCTTTTGCTTTGATGACTGCTTTGCACACTCTTGGCATTCTCTTGATGAGCTTCAAGAGATGCCTTCAGTGTGAATGTACAATTTTCATAGTCATGAAAATACAGAAAAATCTTTAAATGAGAAGGTCTGTCCAAACTCAAACTTTTGGTCTGTACTGTATATATATATATAGATAGATAGATAGATAGATAGATAGATAGATAGATATAGTCATGAAAATACAAAGAAAGAAAGAAAAATCTTTAAATGAGAAGGTGTGTCCAAAATTTTGTTCTGAACTGTATATATACACCTAAATAAAAAATAAAATGGAAATGGTTGGTGATCTGTTTCAAGATGGGTGGTGAGCATGGCAGCCATTTTGAAGTCGACCATTTTGGATCCAACTTTACTTTTTCCAATGGGAAGAGGGTCATATGACACATCAATCTTATTGAGAATTTCACAAGAAAAACAATCGTGTGCTTGGTTTCAACGTACCGTATATACTCGAGTATAAGCCGACCCGAGTATAAGCCGACCCCCCTAATTTTGCCACAAAAAACTGGGAAAACTTATTGACTCGAGTATAAGCCTAGGGTGGAAAATGCAGCAGCTACCGGTGAATTTCAAAATTAAAAATAGATGCTCTATACCGTTCATTATGGCCCCATAGATGCTCCACATAAAGCTGTGCCACATATAATGCTCTGCACCGTTCATTATGGCCCCATAGATGCTCCACATAAAACTGTGCCACATATAATGCTCTGCACCGTTCATTATGGCCCCATAGATGCTCCACATAAAGCTGTGCCATATATACAATGCTCTGCACCGTTGCCCCATAGATAGCTGTGCCATATATATAATGCTCTGCACCGTTGCCCCATAGCTGTGTGTTATGGTTCTCAATGGCAAGAGAACATAGCCCAGCAAACATAAGTACTAGCTCTTGGAAGGATGGAAACTAAACTGACCATGAACTAAACCTGCCGCACAACTAACAGTAGCCGGGTAGCGTTGCCTACGTTTTTTATCCCTAGACGCCCAGCGCCGGCCGGAGGACTAACTAATCCTGGCAGAGGAAAATATAGTCCTGGCTCACCTCTAGAGAAGTTTCCCCGATAGGCAGACAGAGGCCCCCACATATATTGGCGGTGATTTTAGATGAAATGACAAACGTAGTATGAAAATAGGTTTAGCAAAATTGAGGTCCGCTTACTAGATAGCAGGAAGACAGAAAGGGCACTTTCATGGTCAGCTGAAAACCCTATCAAAATACCATCCTGAAATTACTTTAAGACTCTAGTATTAACTCATAACATCAGAGTGGCAATTTCAGATCACAAGAGCTTTCCAGACACAGAAACGAAACTACAGCAGTGAACTGGAACAAAATGCAAAAACAAACGAGGACTAAAGTCCAACTTAGCTGGGAGTTGTCTAGCAGCAGGAACATGCACAGAAAGGCTTCTGATTACAATGTTGACCGGCATGGAAGTGACAGAGGAGCAAGGTTAAATAGCGACTCCCACATCCTGATGGAAACAGGTGAACAGAGGGGATGATGCACACCAGTTCAATTCCACCAGTGGCCACCGGGGGAGTCCAAAATCCAATTTCACAACAGTACCCCCCCCTCAAGGAGGGGGCACCGAACCCTCACCAGAACCACCAGGGCGATCAGGATGAGCCCTATGAAAGGCACGGACCAGATCGGAGGCATGAACATCAGAGGCAGTCACCCAAGAATTATCCTCCTGACCGTATCCCTTCCATTTGACCAGATACTGGAGTTTCCATCTGGAAACACGGGAGTCCAAGATTTTTTCCACAACGTACTCCAACTCGCCCTCAACCAACACCGGAGCAGGAGGCTCAACGGAAGGCACAACCGGTACCTCATACCTGCGCAACAATGACCGATGAAAAACATTATGAATAGAAAAAGATGCAGGGAGGTCCAAACGGAAGGACACAGGGTTAAGAATCTCCAATATCTTGTACGGGCCGATGAACCGAGGCTTAAACTTAGGAGAAGAAACCCTCATAGGGACAAAACGAGAAGACAACCACACCAAGTCCCCAACACAAAGCCGAGGACCAACCCGACGCCGGCGGTTGGCAAAAAGCTGAGTCTTCTCCTGGGACAACTTCAAATTGTCCACTACCTGCCCCCAAATCTGATGCAACCTCTCCACCACAGCATCCACTCCAGGACAATCCGAAGATTCCACCTGACCAGAAGAAAATCGAGGATGAAACCCCGAATTACAGAAAAAAGGAGACACCAAGGTGGCAGAGCTGGCCCGATTATTGAGGGCAAACTCCGCTAAAGGCAAAAAAGCAACCCAATCATCCTGATCTGCAGACACAAAACACCTCAAATATGTCTCCAAGGTCTGATTCGTCCGCTCGGTCTGGCCATTAGTCTGAGGATGGAAAGCAGACGAGAAAGACAAATCTATGCCCATCCTAGCACAGAATGCTCGCCAAAATCTAGACACGAATTGGGTTCCTCTGTCAGAAACGATATTCTCCGGAATACCATGCAAACGGACCACATTTTGAAAAAACAGAGGAACCAACTCGGAAGAAGAAGGCAACTTAGGCAGGGGAACCAAATGGACCATCTTAGAGAAACGGTCACACACCACCCAGATGACAGACATCTTCTGAGAAACAGGAAGATCCGAAATAAAATCCATCGAGATGTGCGTCCAGGGCCTCTTCGGGATAGGCAAGGGCAACAACAATCCACTAGCCCGAGAACAACAAGGCTTGGCCCGAGCACAAACGTCACAAGACTGCACAAAGCCTCGCACATCTCGAGACAGGGAAGGCCACCAGAAGGACCTTGCCACCAAATCCCTGGTACCAAAGATTCCAGGATGACCTGTCAACGCAGAAGAATGAACCTCAGAAATGACTTTACTGGTCCAATCATCAGGAACAAACAGTCTACCAGGTGGGCAACGATCAGGTCTATCCGCCTGAAACTCCTGCAAGGCCCGCCGCAGGTCTGGAGAAACGGCAGACAATATCACTCCATCCTTAAGGATACCTGTAGGTTCAGAGTTACCAGGGGAGTCAGGCTCAAAACTCCTAGAAAGGGCATCCGCCTTAACATTCTTAGAACCCGGCAGGTAGGACACCACAAAATTAAACCGAGAGAAAAACAACGACCAGCGCGCCTGTCTAGGATTCAGGCGTCTGGCGGACTCAAGATAAATTAGATTTTTGTGGTCAGTCAATACCACCACCTGATGTCTAGCCCCCTCAAGCCAATGACGCCACTCCTCAAAAGCCCACTTCATGGCCAAAAGCTCCCGATTCCCAACATCATAATTCCGCTCGGCGGGCGAAAATTTACGCGAGAAAAAGGCACAAGGTCTCATCACAGAACAATCGGAACTTCTCTGCGACAAAACTGCCCCAGCTCCGATTTCAGAAGCGTCGACCTCAACCTGAAAAGGAAGAGCAACATCAGGCTGACGCAACACAGGGGCGGAAGAAAAGCGGCGCTTAAGCTCCCGAAAGGCCTCCACAGCAGCAGGGGACCAATCAGCAACATCAGCACCCTTCTTAGTCAAATCAGTCAATGGTTTAACAACATCAGAAAAACCAGCAATAAATCGACGATAAAAGTTAGCAAAGCCCAAAAATTTCTGAAGACTCTTAAGAGAAGAGGGTTGCGTCCAATCACAAATAGCTTGAACCTTGACAGGATCCATCTCGATGGAGGAGGGGGAAAAAATATATCCCAAAAAGGAAATCTTTTGAACCCCAAAAACGCACTTAGAACCCTTCACACACAAGGAATTAGACCGCAAAACCTGAAAAACCCTCCTGACCTGCTGGACATGAGAGTCCCAGTCATCCGAAAAAATCAAAATATCATCCAGATACACAATCATAAATTTATCCAAATAATCACGGAAAATGTCATGCATAAAGGACTGAAAGACTGAAGGGGCATTTGAAAGACCAAAAGGCATCACCAAATACTCAAAGTGGCCCTCGGGCGTATTAAATGCGGTCTTCCACTCATCCCCCTGCTTAATTCGCACCAAATTATACGCCCCACGGAGATCTATCTTAGAGAACCACTTGGCCCCCTTTATGCGAGCAAACAAATCAGTCAGCAGTGGCAACGGATATTGATATTTAACCGTGATTTTATTCAAAAGCCGATAATCAATACACGGTCTCAAAGAGCCATCTTTCTTAGCCACAAAGAAAAAAACGGCTCCTAAGGGAGATGACGAAGGACGAATATGTCCCTTTTCCAGGGACTCCTTTATATATTCTCGCATAGCAGCATGTTCAGGCACAGACAGATTAAATAAACGACCCTTAGGGTATTTACTACCCGGAATCAAATCTATGGCACAATCGCACTCCCGGTGCGGAGGTAATGAACCAAGCTTAGGTTCTTCAAAAACGTCACGATATTCAGTCAAGAATTCAGGAATCTCAGAGGGAATAGATGATGAAATGGAAACCACAGGTACGTCCCCATGCGTCCCCTTACATCCCCAGCTTAACACAGACATAGCTTTCCAGTCAAGGACTGGGTTATGAGATTGCAGCCATGGCAATCCAAGCACCAACACATCATGTAGGTTATACAGCACAAGAAAGCGAATAATCTCCTGATGATCCGGATTAATCCGCATAGTTACTTGTGTCCAGTATTGTGGTTTATTACTAGCCAATGGGGTGGAGTCAATCCCCTTCAGGGGTATAGGAGTTTCAAGAGGCTCCAAATCATACCCACAGCGTTTGGCAAAGGACCAATCCATAAGACTCAAAGCGGCGCCAGAGTCGACATAGGCATCCGCGGTAATAGATGATAAAGAACAAATCAGGGTCACAGATAGAATAAACTTAGACTGTAAAGTGCCAATTGAAACAGACTTATCAAGCTTCTTAGTACGCTTAGAGCATGCTGATATAACATGAGTTGAATCACCGCAATAGAAGCACAACCCATTTTTTCGTCTTAAATTCTGCCGTTCACTTCTGGACAGAATTCTATCACATTGCATATTCTCTGGCGTCTTCTCAGTAGACACCGCCAAATGGTGCACAGGTTTGCGCTCCCGCAGACGCCTATCGATCTGGATAGCCATTGTCATGGACTCATCCAGACCCGCAGGCACAGGGAACCCCACCATAATATCCTTAATGGCATCAGAGAGACCCTCTCTGAAATTCGCCGCCAGGGCGCACTCATTCCACTGAGTAAGCACAGCCCATTTACGGAATTTCTGGCAGTATATTTCAGCTTCGTCTGGCCCCTGAGATAGGGACATCAAGGCCCTTTCCGCCTGAAGCTCTAACTGAGGTTCCTCATAAAGCAACCCCAAGGCCAGAAAAAACGCATCCACATTGAGCAACGCAGGATCCCCTGGAGCCAATGCAAAAGCCCAATCCTGAGGGTCGCCCCGGAGCAAGGAAATCACAATCCTGACCTGCTGAGCAGGATCTCCAGCAGAGCGAGATTTCAGGGACAAAAACAACTTGCAATTATTTTTGAAATTTTGAAAGCAAGATCTATTCCCCGAGAAAAATTCAGGCAAAGGAATTCTAGGTTCAGATATAGGAACATGAACAACAAAATCTTGTAAATTTTGAACTTTCGTGGTGAGATTATTCAAACCTGCCGCTAAACTCTGAATATCCATTTTAAACAGGTGAACACAGAGCCATTCCAGGATTAGAAGGAGAGAGAGAGAGAAAGGCTGCAATATAGGCAGACTTGCAAGAGATTCAATTACAAGCACACTCAGAACTGAAGGGAAGGGAAAAAAAAAAAAAAAAAAATCTTCAGCAGACTTCTCTTTTCTCTCCTTTCTCTGTCAATTAATTTAACCCTTTGCGGCCGGTCAAACTGTTATGGTTCTCAATGGCAAGAGAACATAGCCCAGCAAACATGAGTACTAGCTCTTGGAAGGATGGAAACTAAACTGACCATGAACTAAACCTGCCGCACAACTAACAGTAGCCGGGTAGCGTTGCCTACGTTTTTATCCCTAGACGCCCAGCGCCGGCCGGAGGACTAACTAATCCTGGCAGAGGAAAATATAGTCCTGGCTCACCTCTAGAGAAATTTCCCCGATAGGCTGACAGAGGCCCCCACATATATTGGCGGTGATTTAAGATGAAATGACAAACGTAGTATGAAAATAGGTTTAGCAAAATTGAGGTCCGCTTACTAGATAGCAGGAAGACAGAAAGGGCACTTTCATGGTCAGCTGAAAACCCTATCAAAATACCATCCTGAAATTACTTTAAGACTCTAGTATTAACTCATAACATCAGAGTGGCAATTTCAGATCACAAGAGCTTTCCAGACACAGAAACGAAACTACAGCTGTGAACTGGAACAAAATGCAAAAACAAACGAGGACAAAAGTCCAACTTAGCTGGGAGTTGTCTAGTAGCAGGAACATGCACAGAAAGGCTTCTGATTACAATGTTGACCGGCATGGAAGTGACAGAGGAGCAAGGTTAAATAGCGACTCCCACATCCTGATGGAAACAGGTGAACAGAGGGGATGATGAACACCAGTTCAATTCCACCAGTGGCCACCGGGGGAGCCCAAAATCCAATTTCACAACAGGCAGGACACTTCGGCTGGAGGAAGCTAGAGAGGATACTCCGTGGGAGGTTCTACTGGATTGGCATGAAGAAAGCCTTCGAGAAGTGGTGTCGGGAGTGTGGCCCCTGTATCTATGAAGGAAGGACCGTGACAGCCAACGGGCTCCCTTGCAGCCCATCATCACCAAACGGCCGCTCGAACTGGTCGCGCTAGATAATGTGAAGCTAACACCTAGTCGGTCAGGCTATATCTACGCCCTCACCATCGTGGACCACTACTCCAGATTCCTGGTAGTCGTGCCTGTCAAAGATCTAACGGCCAGGACGGCTGCCAAAACCTTCCAGCAGTACTTCTGTAGACCCCATGGGTACCCGGAAAAGGTACTGACCGATCAGGGGCCAGCCTTTGAAGCGGAGGTGTTCCAGGAGTTCTGCAATCTGTACGGGTGTAAGAAGTTCAGAACCACACCGTACCATCCACAAACCAACGGGATGTGTGAGAAGATGAACCAAGTGGTAATCGACTTACTGAAGACCTTACCTGTGGAGGAACGGAACTTGTGGCCAACAAAGTTGCCTGACTTGGTAGACATGTACAACCACATCCCAGTGAATTCCACCAACTGCACTCCAGCGTACCTGATGCGAGGAAGATCTAGCAAGTTGCCTGTTGATCTGGACATGGGGGTCCTAACCCCTGAAGATACCTCGCCAGATGCAGATTGGGATGCAGAAAGGCAGCAAAGATACCGCAAAGTACAGGAATGCGTGGAAAGAAGTCTCGCCCAAGCCAGACAAAAACAAGAAAGGGACTACAACCAGCATGCTCCTGCAATTCCCTTGTCACCCAGTGAGCAAGTACTCAAACGGAAGAGGAGACTACACAAGCTTGACGATCAATGGGAAGCGGAACCGTACACCATCCTGCAATCCAATTTCGACAACACGAAGGTCTGTCTCATCAGCAAAGATGGAGGGGAAACCTCAATGGCAATATCCAGAGATCACCTTAAAATATGCCCTGATAAGTTTAGAGAGAGGAAAACAGATCCAGGAACTTCTCCACCTGTAGAAGAGGAGAAGATGATACACACTGTTCTTGGCGATTTTCCCCAGTCTTGGACTCAAATAAATCAGGCCATCGTGGTACCTGTCTTAACGTTTCGTCAACTGAAACCGCCAGAACTAAATGTGGTGCCAGATCATCTGGACCTGCAATCACAGCAGACCCCACCAGAGGATGCCATGCCAACCGTTGAACTGGCAAGTCCTCCCTCTGCTATCGGCGAATCTGCCATACCCACCAGTAGTAGCAGCAGCCCTGAGAGCTCCAGCATGCCAGTGCTACCCAGGCTCACTAGAAGTGTAGCTAGAAGACACCAGCACTACACCAGCAATAGCAAGTATAGCGGGCCCTGTTTGGCCAATAGCAACCCCTGCACTGCGGAGGTCTACACGTAGCACCAAGAATCAAACTCCACTTCGCTACAAAACTTGGAGATATTAACGATAGTTACTATTTGGTTGAAAATGTTCGTGTAAATATCTTTGTTACAGGTTTAAAAATGGACAATGGAGTAATGGACAGTGAATTGCTCCAAAACTTTCACAGGGACCCCTTTGTTTACCCGGGGTCCCTGCTGTTTCAAGGTTGCACCCACTGAACTGGGAGTCATGAACTGTGCATGACCAAACTTTCGAAACGTTCAAGTGTCCTCACCTCCCATAAAGGGAAGCCCTGTTATATTTACTTGTTCATAGCATTTACTTGTTCATAGCATTTCAAAATTTTGTATGTCTGTTGCTAACATGTATTGTTGTTCTTCTTTTCCCAGTCCGGGAGTACTGGATTTAACCGGGGGGGAGTGCAGCACCCCAGAGTCCTGGTCGTTGCAGTACTGTCGCTCCGCCACTAAGGGGAGTGATGGTACGTCTAATTGCACTAAAAGAGTTCACCTTTCAGGTATCACAGACACACATTACACTTCACACTCAGGCCACCAGGGGGAGCAAAAGGTCCTATCTACTAGGCCACTCCTCACACATGGGTAAATCTGGGGGTTGGATAGGAAGTCAGGGAGAAAGTAGCTGGGGAGAGTTAGAGAGAGGACCTGTCAGGGATGGGATCCTGACAGTGGCCTAGCACAGACAGATGGAGAAGTGTGAAATGGGATCACAGCACAAAGGAGATAGAACTAGAAGGAGTCGTGCCTCAAGATCAGCAACATCCTTCTGAGGTGCGTAGCCGGCGGCCGGAACGCCGAGGAAGTAAGAGACTCTACGCATTACTTTGAACTACGGCCGGGCAGTTAACTTTAAGTTGGCTGTCTCACCTTTACACCTAACGAAGACAACGGAGGCAATTGTGGGAGAGGGGCGTCTCTAGGGTCCCTATAAAATAACTCCAGGCCTACCACGTCATACGGGTGCGTCCTATCCATATCATCTGGGGGACAGAGAGAAAGAACAGAAACATACACGACAGTTGTGAGGACTATCCCGTGGTGCTCAGCAGGGAGGTACTACAACACACAGGCGCTGGTAGGAAGGACACTGATTTCCACCTGTAAAGGGAACTCTGGATGTGCCTTTGGACCGGCCGGTCTCAGCCAGCCCTGTTAGCAGTGCTCTGGATTGCGGATGCCGAAGCCTTCAGTAAAGAGGTAAAGAGACTGCAACCCTGTGTCCTCATTACTTACTGCGACCTACACCGCCACCTACATCTTTAATTGGGCGCCCCTTAGCAGGGTCACGGACCGGGTCAGGCCACCGTGACATCCCCAGAAACGAGAGAGAGAGACCCGGTACCGAGTACCCCGCTGCCCTGCATTTGGGGGCCGCTTCCTATCACATGACCTTCTTCCCATTGAAAAAAATAAAGTTGGATCCAAAATCGCCGACTTCAAAATGGCAGCCATGATCACCACCCATCTTGAAAAGTTTTCTCCCTTCCATATACTAATGTGCCACAAGCATAAAGTTGATATCACCAACCATTCCCATTTTCTTTAGGTGTATCCATATAAATGGCCCACCCTGTATATACTGTAGATAGATACAGCTGAAAGTATTGCCACCATTTAAATTATAATTGTACCTGAAAATGAAGTATTTCTCTAAGAAAATTATTCCAATTACACGTTTTTCTTTGTGTTTATTAGAAGAACACAAAGAACAGAGAAAAAAAATGCAAATTGGACATTATTTAATACAAAACACCAAAAAAGGGCTGGACAAAATTGTTTGCTCCTTCAACTTAATATTTGTTTGTTTGCAAACTGCTCCAGATATCTCATATTTGAAGGAACCTTTTCCAAACAGCAATTTTAAGATCTCTCCACAGGATTTAGATCTAGATTCATTGCTGGCCACTTCAGAACTCTACAGTGCTTTGTTTCCGTCCATTTCTGGGTGCTTCCTGAAGTATGTTTGGAGTCAGTGTCTTGCTGGAAGATCCATGACCTAGAACACAAACCCAGATTTCTGACACTGGGCACTACATTGTGACCCAAAGTTCTTTGGTAATCTTATGATTGCATGATGCCTTGCACATAGTCAAGGCACCCAGTGCCAGAAGCAGCAAAACAATCCCAAAACATCTTTGAACTGCCAACATATTTGACTGTAGGTTCTGTGTTTTTTCTTTGTTTCCCTGATTCCACTTTCAGTAAACTATAGAATGATGTGTTTAAAAAGCTCTATCTTGGTCTCATCTGTCCACAAGATTCTTTTGCAGAAGGATTTTTGCATACTCACTTACATTTTGGTAAACTGAAGTCTAGCTTTTTTATGTCTATGTGTCAGCAGGGGTCCTCCTGGGTCTCCCAGGCCATAGTGTTTCATTTCATTGAAATGTCAACAGATAGTTTGCTCTAACACTGATGCTCTCAGCCTGCAAGAAAGTTTGAATTTCTCTGGAACGTGATCGGGGCTGCTTATCAACCATCCGGACTATCCTGCATTGCAACCTTTCACCGATTTTCCTCTGCTGTTCGTGTCCACTGAGATTAAGTACAGTGCCATGTGTTGTAAATTTATTGATTATGTTGCACACTGTGGACAAATCAACATCAAGATCACTGGAGATGGACTTGTAACCTTCATATTGTTTATATTTTTACATTTTAAACAATTTTAAACATTTAAAAAATGTTGGTTCTCAAGTCCTCAGACTGTTCTCTTCTCTTTCTGTTCTCTATGCTTCATGTGGCTCACACAGACACACAATGCAAAGACTGAGTAAACTTCTCCCATTTTTATCTGGTTTCAGGTGTGATTTTCATATTGCCCACACCTGTTACTTGCCACAAGTGAATTTGAATGAGCATCATATGCTTGAAACAAAGTTGTTTACCTACAATTTTGGAAAGGTGCCAACAAATTTGTCAGGCCCATCCTTGAGTTTTTGTGAAATTATGTCCAATTTGCCTTTTTTTCTCTGTTTTTTTGTGCTGTTGCAATACAAACAAAGGAAATAAATGTGTATAAAAAGTGTATGATTGCAATTATTATTTTACAGGGAGAAATACTTCATTTTCTGGACCAATTTCAAGGGAAACAACACTTTCAGTCATGACTGTATATAATGGATATATATGTGTATGAAGAATATAAAAAGTCTACACATCCTTGTTAAAATAGCAAGCTTGTCTTGTAAAAAAAATCAAACAAAGGAGAATCATTTCTAAACTTTTTCTACCTTTAATTTCACTCATCTGTACAAATTTAGGTAGAAGCAATCTAAAATCATTTTGAGGGTGACATATAAATAAGAAAGCTAAAATAATGTGGTTGCATAAGTGTAAACACTCACATAAGAACACTGCCACCATCATGTTTCACTGTAGGCACTATGCATCTAGAAAATTTAACATACAAAAATTCATTATGCCTACAGTGAAACATGGTAGAGACAGGGTCTTTATATGAGGCTGTATGAGTGTTGTTGGTGTCGGGGGCTACATTTCATTAATGGTATCATGAATTCACAGATGTACTGCTCTATATTGTAAGAGAAGATGCCTACCTTTGCTCTGTGCCCTTCATAGACATGCAATTTTCCAACTTGTTAATGATCCAAAACGTACATCTGTTGCATTTCTGAAGATGAATAGGGTGAAAGTGATTCAGTTGCCAAGTGTCTCCTGATCGGAAGCTACCCTAAACACCTATGGGGAAGTCTGAAGAGGCAAGTTGTCATCACTCTCCATGGAGCCTTCAGTATCTAAAAACAGTCGTTCTTGAAGAATAGACGATAGATGCTGCAATATGTCAGAACTTTTTCTACCTTTAATTTCACTCATCTGTACAAATTCACAAAGAAGCAAACTAAAATCATTTTGAGGGTGACATATACCGTATATACGCGAGTATAAACCGAGATTTTCAGCCCACTTTTTTGGGCTGAAAGTAACCCTCTCGGCTTATACTCGAGTCATACCCAGGGGTCGGCAGGGGAGGGGGAGCGGAGCTGTGTATTAATACTCACCTGCTCCTGGCGCGGTCCCTGCATGTCTTTTCCCCGGCGCCGGCAGCTTCTTCCTGTAGTGAGCGGTCACATGGTACCGCTCATTACAGTAATGAATATGGACCCCACTCCCATAGGGGTGGAGCCACATATTCATTACTGTAATGAGCCGTATCATGTGACCGCTCACTACAGGAAGAAGCTGCCGGCGCCAGGGAACAGATGTGCAGGGACCGCGCTAGGAGCAGGTGAGTATAATGCCGTGCGTGATATTCACCTGCTCCCCATTCCACCGTTGGTGCTGCTGTGTCTTCCGCATCCTCTGCAGGGACGCTCAAGTCAGAGGGTGCGATGATGCGATTAGGGCGCGCCGCCCTCTGCCTGAGCATCAGTGCAGAGGATGGGAAGATACAGCGGCAGTCGGCGGGGGAACGGGGAGCAGGTGAATATAGCAAGTGTTGGGGGCCTGAGAGGTGAGTATGTGATTTTTTTATTTTTTAATCGCAGCAACAGCATATGGGGCAAATATCTGTATGGAGCATTTTATGGGGCCATGTTCAGCATTATATGGGGCAATAATCTGTATAGAGCATCTTATGGGGCCATGTGCAGCATTATATGGGGCAATTATCTTTATGGAGCATCTTATGGGCCCATGTACAGCATTATATGAGGCAAATATCTGTATGGAGCATCTTATGGGGCCATGTGCAGCATTATATGGGGAAAATATCTGTATGGAGCATCTTCTGGGGCCATGTGCAGCATTATATGGAGCAAATATCTGTATGGAGCATCTTATGGGGCTATGTGCAGCATTATATGGGGCAAATATCTGTATGGAGCCTTGTGCAGCATTATATGGGGCAAATATCTCTATGGAGCTTCTTATGGGGCCATGTGCAGCAATTTATGGGGCAAATATCTCTATGGAGCATCTTATGGGGCCATAATCCACATTTGTGGAGCATTATATGGGGCAAATGTGTCTATGAAGCATCTTATGGGGTTATTATCAACATTTGTGCAGCATTATATGGGGCATATTTTAACCCCTTCACCCCCGGAGCTTTTTCCGTTTTTCCGTTTTCGTTTTTCGCTCCCCTCCTTACCAGAGCCATAACTTTTTTATTTTTCCGTCAATTTGGCCATGTGAGGGCTTATTTTTTGCGGGACGAGTTGTACTTTTGAACGACATCATTGGTTTTAGCATGTCGTGTACTAGAAAACGGGAAAAAAATTCCAAGTGCAGTGAAATTGCAAAAAAAGTGCAATCCCACACTTGTTTTTTGCTTGCCTATTTTGCTAGGTTCACTAAATGCTAAAACTGACCTGCCATTATGATTCTCCAGGTCACTACGAGTTCATAGACACCTAACATGACTAGGTTATTTTTCACCTAAGTGGTGAAAAAAAATTCCAAACTTTGCAAAAAACAAAACAAAACAAAATTGCGCCATTTTCCGATACTCGTAGCGTCTCCATTTTTCGTGATCTGGGGTCAGGTGAGGGCTTATTTTTTGCGTGCCGAGCTGGCATTTTTAATGATAGCATTTTGGTGTAGATACGTTCTTTTGATCGCCCGTTATTGCATTTTAATGCAATGTCGTGGCGACCAAAAAAACGTAAATCTGGCGTTTCGAATTTTTTTCTCATTACGCCATTTAGCGATCAGGTTAATGCTTTTTTTTAATTGATAGATCGGGCGATTCTGAACGCGGCGATACCAAATATGTGTAGGTTTTTGGTTTTTTTTATTGATTTATTTTGATTGGGGCGAAAGGGGGGTGATTTAAACTTTTATGTTTTTTTTATTTTTTTCACATTTTTAAAAACTTTTTTTTTTTACTTTTGCCATGCTTCTATAGCCTCCATGGGAGGCTAGAAGCAGGCACAGCCCGATCGGCTCTGCTACATAACAGCGATCATCAGATCGCTGTTATGTAGCTAAAATGCAGGTGTGCTGTGAGCGCCGACCACAGGGGGGCGCTCACAGCCACCGGCAATCAGTAACCATAGAGGTCTCAAGGACCTCTATGGTTACAATGGAGGAGCATCGCCGACCCCCGATCATGTGACAGGGGTCGGCGATGCGCTCATATCCGGCCGCACGGCCGGATGCGGTAGTTAAATGCCGCTGTCTGCGCTTGACAGCGGCATTTAACTAGTTAATAGCGGCGGGTGATCGCGATTTCACCCGCCGCTATTGCGCGCACATGTCAGCTGTAAAAAACAGCTGACATGTCGCGACTTTGATGTGCGCTCACCGCCGGAGCGCACATCAAAGCGGGGGTCCCGACATGTGACGTACTATACCGTCACATGTCGGGAAGGGGTTAATATGGAGCATCTTATGGGGCCATCATGAACTGTATGGAGCATTATATGGGGTTCCTGATTCAATATAGATATTCAAAAACACTTAAACTACTGATGTCTCAATTAATTTTACTTTTATCGGTATCTATTTTTATTTTTGAAATCTACCAGTAGCTGCTGCATTTTCCACCCTAGGCTTATACTCGAGTCATTAAGCTTTCCCAGTTTTTTTGTGGCAAAATTAGGGGGTCGGGTTATACTCGGGTCGGCTTATACTCGAGCATATACGGTAAATAAGAAAACTAAAATAACGTGGTTGCATAAGTGTAAACACTTACATAAGGATACTGCCACCATCATGTTTCACTGTAGGCACTATGCATCTAGAAAATTGATTTAGAAAAATTCACGATACCTACAGTGAAACGATAGATGCTGCAATATGTCACCAACTTGTTCATTCCATGCCTAGAAGATTTATTGCTGTCCTTAAAAATCATGGAGTTCACACAAAATGCTAGATGTATTAATTTTTGATGTGGGGTGTATTCAGTTTTGCATCAACTAATATGAGTAATATTGAAAGACTCAGGAGAGTCGAAACAATGTTGTATTGTTCCATAAAGTGATGTATCATCTCCTTTGAAGTACTGAATCTTTTTACCGTTATGTCCCCATCGCCTTTCTCAGCCTGACACTGTCAATAGTGATCAGATAGTGCCAGCATGGGTAACGACACCGTCCCCCCATTGGAAACACCCGGTTGATAATCTATTCATACAAAGTATATTTTTTATGTGAAATAATTTAGGAATGGCTCCAATATTACCATTTTATGAAGAATACATTGATTTACTTAAAATCGTGATGCAATGCTGATATACAGTTTGACATGTAAAGTTCACTTTCCAAGATTGACCTGATTCTTTTGCTGTCTTTCTAGTGGTTCAGTCTTCAAATGAATTTGCTCTCAACTTGCAAAAACCAGTCTTCAATTGTGAACTCATGAGAAATTTTTACAAGAAATAGCTGAAAACAGAAAAACATCGATAAATCTTTAAAACCTATGGACACCTTTGACATGAAAAAAAAAAGATCTAACATATGTTAATGGTTATTTTAGTTAATAAACTTGCACTAAGTTTCAGTCCATAATGTTCATTCCCTCTTTCATTTTCAGATTTCCCCAATATCAAATTTGCAGTCTGACCCAAGTTTCTTGTGGGATTGTCCCTTCCAGCAATAAAGGCTGGATGTGAAGTTAGTGGGTATCTAGAATGCTGCTCTCTTCATTAGCTTATGTTTCTACACAGCTCCTATTCTACACATATTTCCCCTTAATGTGCTTTCCTTCTTTTATAATAAAAAGTCCTCGGGTTATCATGCCAACCCATCAGTGCCCCACGATCATGTGACAGGAGTGCCGATGGGTGGGATTAGTGACACTTTTCCAGAGCTGCCATGTTAAATGCCGCTGTCGGAGATTAACAGTGGCATGTAACATGTTAATAGCCGCGGCTGGATCACTATTCCACCCGTGGCTATTAGGGGTACGTGATTTCATCAGTTGTCATGTGCCAGAAAACATGAAGGCTTAGTGCTGGAGCCTGCATGGAATGCAGGGACATGACCTATGATGTTATATATAAATATATATATATACATATATATATAAATAAATGACTAAATTTTGTCTGCAGACCATTGAGAAAATTGTGGGCTTACTGTGCTCATGACATATTTTTAACTGGCTATTCCCTTCTTCTTAGATAGATATATTTGAAAAATAAGCTACTTATCAACATGTTTTTTATTAAAATGTGTCCCCGTCGTCTAGATTTATTTATTTTAGACTTTTATTGTTTACTGCTTTTTACCAAGGGGACCAACCACTCCTTCTGTCTGGAGGTGGGAACCAAACATACGCAGTGCTTACAAACTCTTTCTTAATGAGCTTGTAAGCCCCACTCTGAAGCTGGCCAGGGATTCTGGGGCTCACAGCACCTAAATCTAGCCACTTTGTTCCAGCGCCTTCTGATGGTGTGTCAAGCTTGCACCCAGACTGGATGGCGCGGGCGTGTGAGGGGAGTGGCCCCACTGTGCCACAGACCAGAAAACCCTGGAAGGGGTGTAACTAAGTAGCTTCCTTGGTGTTCGCTGGAGCCTCGGATGGTGAGGTCAGGCTTGTGCGGCAGGAAGCTACCAGGTACCACTCCAGGGTGGTGTCTAGCTGTGGCTGCTGATCCCAATGGAGGAACGGAACATAGATAGGCAGGCGGGCATGGCTGGCACTCTGGCAGACAGGCGGGCATGGCTGGGACACAGGGAGGCAGACGGGTACAACAGAGACACTGGCAGGAACGGTTCGGACACTGGCAGGCAGGCAGGACTGGTACACTGGCAGGACCGGTAGGGGCCGGTATATAGGCAGATATATGAAAACAGGTAGGAACCTGTTCAGACAGGAGGACTTATGAATAGGCAGAGAAAGACCGCAAGGAATGGAGCAAAGCAAAAGCACAGGAGGAGGAGCCAAGAGCAGGAGGAGGAGCCAAGTACAGAAATGCAGGAGGCAGAGCCAAGAGCAGGAGGAGGAGCCAAGAACAGAAATGCAGGAGGCAGAGCCAAGAGCAGGAGGCGAAGTCAAGTACAGAAACGCAAGAGGCAGAGCCAAGAGCAGAGACATAGGAGCGGAGCAAGGTAGAACCACAGAGAGCGGAGCCAGGTAGAACCGCAGAGAGTGGAGCCAAGTAGAGCCACAGAGAGCAGAGCCAGGTAGAAATGCAGAGAGCGGAGCCAGGTAGAACCACAGAGAGTGGAGCCGCAGAGCAAGAACAGAGAAGGGCCACAGAGTGCAGAGCCAAGAGTGGCGAAAAGCAAGACACCGAGTGCAGAGCTGAGAGCAGAGCAAAGCAAGACACCAAGTGCAGAGGAGAGAGCAGAGCTAAGTCAGAGTGCAGACCTGAGTGCAGAGCAAAGCTACAGAGTGCAAAGCCAAGACCAAACCACAGAGTGTAGAGCTGAGAGCAAGACACAGAGTGCAGAGCCAAGAGCAAAACCACAGAGTACACACAGCAGAGAAGGAAAACCAAGACAGGGATATAAACGAACACAGGAACAGGACAAGACTAATACAGAGTCAGGAATGGGACAAGGCACACAGACACGAACACAAGCCAGTGTATGACGCCCCACTGGGTGGCGGACACAGGACACATGCCAGGGTACGAAGCCCCACTGGGTGGCTACACAAAGACACAGGCCAGGGTACTACACCCCACTGGGTGGCAAACACAGAACACAGACCAGGGTACAATGCCCCACTGGGTGGCAGACAAAAGAGTCAGAGACAGGGCCTGGCACCTCAGCAGCTAAGAACTGACTGAGGAAGTAAGTTGCACAGGCCCTCACCAATGGGTGGGTAAGTCTTAAATACAGGAAGCCTCATGGCAGTTGACCAGGGACACCTTAGCAAGGTGCACACAGTCTCAATAAGAAACAGGAGTTGCCGGCGCCGCCCCCTTATGTACACAGGCAGAAGGCATACACAGAGCAAGCAGGAGACATGAGGCACACAGCATAGAGCTGGCAGCAGAGAGAAGTCACAACATGGCCCAGAGAAGTGAGTGAGTTTGTGTGTAATGCAGTTGGGGGATGGGAGGCTATAAAGTGAAGCCGGCAGGGTTGTTACAGTACCCCCTCTTTATGGCCCCTCTTCTTCAAGCTCACCAGGGTGATCTGCAGAGGAAGAATAGGCCCACACACAGACCAGGCCATCATGACAATTTCAGGGTAGAACAAGGCAGACGGGTCACCAGGAATCTCAGAAAACAAAGTCTCATTATGCTCAACGGGGTTAACTTCCACAATGAGCTGGACCACCTCCTCCAGGTAGATAGGTAGCAGGGACTTGAATGCTGCTGTCTTAACATCTTCACCAGCCAGACACTTGGAAACTGGAAACTCTCTCACAGGGTTCAACTTTTGTCTGACAGATAGCAGAGATGTTCTTGGATACTGAACACAGGAAAAGTCATTAGAGATGAGTGAAGGGAACGTCACCTCCACTGGGTCAGAGGGAAGCTGAGGTGAGTAAATTTCTGTTTCACCAACCACCACAAGGAGGCTGAAGGTATCCACATAGGAACCATCTTCTGCCTGTTATCCAGAAGAAATCGTCCAAGCAGCGGGGATGTTCCTGGGAACAGATCGCTGGTATAGTCGCTGGAGATGTGTGGAGAGATTGTCACCGCTTCCCCATCTTTGGTGACATCACTACATCTTGACTTGACGACTAGCAGACCAGCTGAAGATGCAGATGACACTGCTGACTGTCTTTGATGCATGCGGCCCAGACACTTCTCAAGACTGGGTATATTCAAACAAAGCACTTTACTGGAACTCTTGACCAGAGTGGGTGGTAGAGTCCTAGGCTCAGAATGACCTATGAGCATAACAGACAGCATACGGAAAGCAAACTTCTTCGTGTATAAGGCTCCAACTTGGAGCTGTAGTTGTCCTTGCAGGACTAGACTGCTCTTTAGCAGGGCTCGGCCATTATCAGACAACGCCCACACCGGGTTCTGGAGCTGTAGAACGGAGACCATACACCGACTCCGTATGACAGGCAGCTTAAACACACCAAATCTCCCAGAAGGCAGAAAAACAGTCATTAACTTTGATGGAGAGGAAGAACTGTTGCCAGGGGTAGCCTCTCCTACTGGCCCAGGGTTTTGGAGTACAGGCTTCACAGGGCAGAGACCATCTGAATGTTCTTTACAACCACAGGGATACCGTATTTCAATCTCAGCGCCAGATTCAGGCTGCAGATTTGCCAGCCCCCTTTTATTAGACCTCTTGGATCTTTCTTGGGTGGCTTCTTCGGCAGGTTGTGGAACAGGTGAGTCTTGGACGGTCGTGGACGGAAGTGATGGTTTACCCACAGGTTTCTTTCATCTGGACTGTCTCTGTCAGCTAAGAGGGAAAGACTTTTCAGGAGACGCAGTACTAGGCTTATCGAAGGCCTTACAGAAGGCCACCAGGAAGGCCGGCAGATTCGAGGTGATGGGGTCCCCTGCTTCCCAGAGGGAGTTGAGCCACATCAAAGCATCTCCTGTTAAGTAGGTCATTAAGAAACCGACTTTAACCCAGTCTGTGGTGAAATAGGGAGCATGCCACTTGAAATAACGCAAGCACCGCTCCAAGAACACATGACATTGCTTTGGATCCCCATCATAGCATGGAGGATCTGCTGGGACGGGTTCACCATTAGGAGCGCAGGCTTGAAGTCGATCAAACAGCTCATTAGAGATGACAATTGTGGGTGGAGCAGTGAAGGACTGGATTTCAGATTGGGCAAACCATGGCCTGTGCAAACTGTCACGCTCGCACCCGGACTGGATGGCGCGGGCATGTTAGGGGAGCGGCCCCACTGTGCCACAGACCAGACTACCCTGTACAACAAACAAAGCAGGTACAAAGCGGAAGCACAGGAGGAGGAGCCAAGCGCAGGAGGCGGAGCCAAGTACAGAAACGCAGGAGGCAGAGCCAAGAACAGGAGGCGGAGTCAAGTACAGAAACGCAAGAGGCAGAGCCAAGAGCAGAGACATAGGAGCGGAGCCAGGCAGAACCGCAGAGAGTGGAGTCAAGTAGAGCCGCAGAGAGCAGAGCCAGGTAGAACCACAGAGAGTGGAGCCAGGTAGACCCGCAGAGAGCAGAGCCAGGTAGAACCGCAGAGAGCAGAGCCAGGCAGAACTGCAGAGAGCGGAGCCAGGTAGAATCACAGAGAGTGGAGCCGCAGAGCAAGAGATGAGCGGAGCCGCAGAGCAAGAGCAGAGAAGGATGACAGAGTGCAGAGCCGAGAGCGGCGAAAACCAAGACACCGAGTGCAGAGCTGAGAGCAGAGCAAAGCTAGACACCAAGTGCAGAGCAGAGAGCAGAGCAAAGTCAGAGTGCAGACCTGAATGCAGAGCAAAGCTACAGAGTGCAGAGCCAAGACCAAAACCACAGAGTGCAGAGCTGAGAGCAGAGCAAGACACAGAGTGCAGAGCCAAGAGCAAAACCACAGAGTACACACAGCAGAGAAAGCAAACCAAGACAGGGATATAAACAAACACAGCAACAGGACTAGACTAAGACAGAGTCAGGAACGGGACAAGGCACAGAGACATGGACACAAGCCAGGGTATGACGCCCCACTGGATGGTGGACACAGGACACATGCCAGGGTACTACGCCCCACTGGGTGGCAAACACAGGACACAGACCAGGGTACAATGCCCCACTGGGTGGCAGACAAAAGAGCCACAGAGACAGGGCCTGGCACCTTAGCAGCTAAGAACTCACTGAGGAAGTAAGTTGCACAGGCCCCCACCAATGGGTGGGGAAGTCTTAAATACAGGAAGCCTCATGGCAATTGGCCGGGGACACCTTAGCAAGGTGCACACAGTCTCAATAAGAAACAGGAGTTGCCGGTGCTGCCCCCCTATGTACACAGACAGAAGGCATACACAGAGCAAGCAGGAGACATGAGGCACACAGCATGAGCCTGGCAGCAGAGAGAAGTCACAGCATGGCCCAGAGAAGTGAGTGAGTTTGTGTGTAATGCAGGTGGGGAATGGGAGACCATGCAGTGAAGCCAGCAGGGTTGTTACATGGTGCAGAGGCAAGAGTGCCTTATATATCAGCATCGGGAGCACACACAGCCTGCAACTAGTAATTAGGAAATTGCAATTCAAATGATGGGCTCAAAACTTTAATGCTTCACCATAGGAAGTGAGGTTGTAGGCAATTTTTGACTGTTTAATCTAACATAACACACCCCATAATGGAGCAGGGGTCCAACTATTGTTCATCTTTTATGATAAAGAATAACATGGAAAACATGTATGATTCTATGATAGGGGTCTCTGTCATTTGATTTGCATACTAGTATTATAGTATCTGTGAAGATAAGAAACCTTTACCCCATCTCTGGAGACCAAGCTATTGATAGTATCAATGTTGCACATCTGATGGACTAGAGATGAGCTAATATATTCAAGTGGAATTGAATTATACAAAAATCTGCATTCACCAAAACGTCGATTTTGTATGGATTCGGCAAGAAAGCGGCCACTGGCCACCAATGTTTTACTCCATTAACAGCCATAAAAATGTTTAAAAAATAATAAAGTCACCTTACTGTTCACCTCTTCAGCCCCCTACTCCTCACTGTTACCCATCTGGTCCTTGACACATTTTCAAATTACAGCCAAGGCCTTGACTTTTGGATCTGATGAGGCCTTGGAAGGTGCACATGCAAGATCATGGCGCATATCATGACTTCATTAAGTGATATTTTGTGCCCTTGTGCAGAACCCTTATTAGAGCTAAAAGTCCCAGACTATCATGAGAAACTTGGGGACTTCGGCATTCATGACTGAGAGAAGAAGATGCTGAGAGTACCAGCAAAGATGCCAAAGAGGTGAACGTTAAGCTAAGTATAAGTATTTTTTGCTATTTTTTCCTATTATGTTTGTCAATTTCTGGGATATAAAGAGACCCTAGAGCACAATAAGTTACATTAAGTTAGCAGAGAATAACTTTTCAGCATATCAAATTTCCCAGAAAAATTGGCGCAAACAGAAAAAATAGAATTTTGCCTGAGCGGCTCATCTCTAATGCTGGTTCTTTCTCCAGAAGTCTAAAATTGGTGTTAGGAGATTCCTCAAGGCAGGCAAGTGCCAACGTGACCTACAGATGTCAAAACATAACCTCCATTGTTTTCGGTTGTCAGCTCCATAAGCGGAGTTACACTTTTAAGGTCAGTCAAACGTAAATTCTAAAACTTATGCGCAAACTGCTATCTTCTGTAGACCTTCTATAAAATTGTTTATCTAACTTTTTCGTACCTTGGGAACTGACAATGATGATTCAGATAAGGTAATATCCATTGACAATGAAGAGAGGGAAAATAGGAAAGGAAAAGGAGTGAAGCTCATAATTACACTGGAACATTATTTTTTTTGAGTACACAATTTGTATATTTGTATATCCAAATTAATTTATATAATCTATAAGTCTTTATTTGATATTCCAGGAATATACAAATAGGGAATTTAGATTTAGATTGTGAGCTCCAATGTGGATAGTCATGATGATGACGTGGAATATGACTGAGCTACAGAAATGAATAAAATAAATATAAATACTTTAAATATTTTTTTGCCGTTGACATACCTATATATAGTCTCCGTAAAACATAGATTTTTTTTTTTATATTACATTACTTTCTTGTCTTATATTGGTTTTGGGTTCAGCCTTAAAAATCATTTTTCATTGCAACTTTTTTGAAGGCCTCTAAGTTGGATGATATATGACATCTGGCTATATGTAAATCAAATTCAATAGCTAATTCTCTGCAGTAGAGGCTAGTGAAGGACTCATAGATGCATCAAGGTTGCCAGAACCATATATAATCAGAACACAAGGTGCCTCTTGAGGAAACTTGTACTGATCTCTTCTTAGATGTTTTTTTAAGTACTGTTCAAATCAATTACTCTCATTTTCTTTGATGACGTCCAAATGATTGGCTTCTTTGAGGAAACAGAGGCTCTTAAGATTCTTACATGTTTTGGACTCCTATTTGTCCTGTACACTAACATAAACTGCGCAAATAGTTGTCTCCTTATCAATGAATTAAAAAATATCTGTGGGAACAAGGATACAATTTACATAAGTGATAAAGAATTAGTACAGAAAAAACGGCTATATTTCATAATGATGTTTGATCCATCAGTTTAATCAAGGTTACATGAATACCTTGCTTGCAGATACAAATTACACAAAACGCGCTTGAGTATTTCTGCGGATACGGATCATTTCATACATCAGTGACAAGTCAGTATTTCATCTCAATGGATAAACTTTGGTATTGTCTGTTTTACTTTTTGTGGAAGAATTACTTTTGTTGTTAACACATTGACTGCTGACGTCATTATTGCCCCCCAATCAACAACTGTCTGCTGAAGACATCTCTGAGACGCTAAGGGAAAGTCCCTAGGATGCTAATATTGTTCATATAATATTGTATAATTTGTATTCATTGGGGTAAGTATATATCAGTAGGCAGCACTGAAAGAATAAACTCAGCTACCGATATATAAGTGGGCAGCGGCCAATGTGTTAAATGGCAACTAGTGATGAGCGAGTGTACTCGTTGCTCGGGTGGTCTCCGAGTATTTGTAAGTGCTCAGAGATTTAGTTGTTGACGCAGCAGCATGATTTACAGCTGCTAGCCAGCCTGAGTACATGTGGGGGTTGCCTGGTTGCTAGGGAATCCCCACATGTATTCAAGCTGTCTAGCAGCTGTAAATCATGTAGCTGAGGTGTCGAAAACTAAATCTCCGAGCACTTACAAATACTCGGAGACCACCCAAGCATGCTTGGGAAAACCCGAGCAACGAGTATACTCTCTCATCACTAATATCAACCATTTCAAACTTTTGGCTTTTCCACAGGATTTGTATGGAGGAGTCAACACTGGATTGTGGGGATTTTGGTTAGCAGGTTGGGTTCCAGGTGTATTTGTGTCCTTCAAAGATAAAGTCGAAGTGAATCCCCCATCCATCTGTCCTTGATTTTACAAGCATAGAGTATGTTTATTCAGATTGCTATAGGTCACCCAAGCTCAGTGGGTCCTAACATCTACCCAATGTTGTCTAGTGCTAAAGGTGAACTATGGAATATTATTGAGAGCTAGGAATCTGTAAGTGCTTTGAGTGATGCCAGCTCGGCAGTGAACTAACGTGGTTTGGGTTATTGTAAGAGATTACCATTTGGCCTAATAGAATTTGGGAAAGGTGACCAGTGTTTAGAAAGATATTGGCTTTCTTAGGACCTGTAGTGAGCCCTGAAGCCCTAGTGTAGCCTGGCGGACTGAGTCCTACGGTGTTTTAGACTGAATTGGAGTTGATGAGCGCGTCATTCAAGGAAGGGCTCTCCGAAATATGGATAGGGGTGGACTGACCCTCCTTTCTTTTACCAGACAAAAAATTAGGGGAAAGTTACATTTTTAATTGTTATTGAACTGTGTCACGTTTTTGTGTCACAAACTGGTGAGGCTACATTCTCCTGAGGTCTGTTTGGAGACAATATTGAGCTGTTTTAAGTGATAGCTAAATATTTAGAACGCCGTATACGTAATGTTCTAACATATTCAAATATTCTTCACCAACAAATATGATTAGTAGCCAATATGAATAATGATGTCACTTCATGTGTATTGCAACCACCAAGCTTTTTGTGCCTTGTAAGAGAATTGCAACTATCAAGAGTAACATTCAACTGTTGTGCGAAGAAGAAAAACTAAAATCTTCTGTTGAAACAATAAGGTCTGTGAAGATTTTTTCAAAAAAGTTGGATCTTTGATCATCCTCTTACAAGTTAAACAAAAATACCTGGCACAGTAAGGCGATGATGGTGTCTTGTAAAAGCCAGAAGAAATCACAACTCTCTGCAGAAACACACTGATCACATAATGATGGCATACCTTAATGATATGAGATCTATCTTTGTTACTATGCAAAGAAAAAGAGAAAAGGAGCTCCAAGTGTGTTACCCTCACCTTATACCTGTATAGTCTCACCTTTATGGGCTGTGACTTGGCACAACTCTGTACATCTAAGAATGAATGGCTACTGCTCCAATCGTTGACCCACAAGCCAGTAGGAAGAAACGTATTAACACCAAACAGGAAAAAGAGCGGTAATTCTTGGGCGCTGCCGCTGAGTGATCTGCCACTCTGTGGCAGCGCCTGGGAATTACCGCTCTTTTTACTGCTTGGTTTGAAATCACTGTTACTATGTGACACATTGATCGAAAAGTTATGGACCTTGGCCAAGCTTCAAGTAAAGATAGGTCTAGCAGTTTAGTTGTTCATTACAAGGTAGACAGCCATTTAAAGGTATCATCAATTTGCTAAAAAAAGAAAGTAAAGCCAAGTAGGAGCAACTATACAGTGAATTAATAAAAGATGGAAAATTTAGGACACCTTTTCATGTCCACTCAATGTTCCTCTTTTGTCAAAAATGGAGGGAGGGCAGGGATTTCCAGTTTTTGTCCGATTGACTTAAAAATCATTTTGTTAACTCATTTGTAAGAGTCAAAGTCCATGAATACTTGTAACACGTGCAAAACTTATTTTTTAAATGAATTCTCCTGTAGATTGACAGAGAAAATGCATACAAAAGGACGAATAAATAATTGCCAAAATACTCCAAAGACTTTGATATAAATAAAAACAAAAAAGTTGTTAGCAAAGCAGAAAATTGGAATCAAAGAATTATTTTCGGATGTTATTTCTCTGGCTAAACATTCACTTCATGAACTGTGATCTACAGAGAATTTGTCTGTAATTTTAGGGAAATTGTGAACCTTTCTAGAATGATTTTGTGATGTAATCAGGCTGACAGGTAAATGACTTCTTAGTTATATCAGATAATATAGTGAATAAGTAGCATTTACTTAGCACTTTTTTGGAAGAATTCTTAATAAATCAGGAAATATTTGCTTACGCAATATTCGAGAGTGTTAGATGTGACTCAAAGATGATCTCAAAATTATGTTTTTATCATATAAAAAAACAAAAATTGGCATGACATATACTATAAACGTGCGTGTCTGAGAAAGGAGGAACCCCATCGAGGACAGCAACTGATGGACAAGCTAGGTACAGAATATGTTGTGGCTATATGAGCAACATAAACTAATATATATGCACTTATATAGTTAATGTATAGAAAATGGACACTGATATCAACAATTAAAAGACTCGATAAAAAGCATTCATAGATGTAAAAACTCCCATGTAAAACTTTTTTTTTTCAGCGTGTGAGTCAACCACACAAAAAAATGTTGTTTCCCTAGGAAATACATTTAGTATTTAAAAATGCGTTGTGTAATATTTAGTCATTTTTTAATTTCTTTATTTCTTGACTAATTAATAGGATGATGACACATAGGGATATGTGATCAGTATATATGTGATCAAATATTATTTGCTTATAAAAACAAAATGTTTGATTACCATACATTGATCCGCCCATTTAGTCTACTGTTGATTAGTGTACAATTTGTTATTATATTTTTTACATTATTTTTTAAATTTCGGTAATAGTTATTTTTTTTTAGACATTTTGCTATGTTGCTAAAACTTTGCTGTCAGTAAAAATGTTATACGAATGATGAATGCAGAGTGAAATTTGCCTCTGAACTATGGACCTTTGATTAATTTTTTTTCTCTTTTTTTTCAAGCAGGATCATGTCTCATGGATAATCAAAAGGATTCAGTGAAAAAAAATATATATACACATATATATGTATATGTGTGTACATAAATATGTAAATAAATATATTAGATATATATAATATATATATTTATTTACATATTCATGTATATGCATATACATATATATATATTTGTAAATATAGATCAATATAAAGATATATTAATACATTATACATATATATTTTGTATACCGTATATATAATATATATATATATATATATATCTATATCTATCTATCTATCTATCTATCTATCTATCTATCTATCTATCTATCTATCTATCTATCTATCTATCTATATATTAATCCTCTTCAGTTTAGGAGTGTGAAATGTGGTCGTGATTCTTTTATGATTAGTGATACGTTAGTATAACTATCTGTCTTATTGTGGCCCAGAATGAACTAGATTTTCCCTACTTAAGGTGCAGTAAAAATTATGATAGTTGTATAATTTATTTTCCTAAAATACAAACTACCGTAGTTTAATGTTTTTGCAGAATACAATCATGTCTTCATCAACAAGTGCCCATTAATTATATGAGATCCATTTTGTTCACAGTTGATCGTGTGCCCTGGACTGTTCAATGAATTATCATTTATCGTGGGGTTTTTACATTAATGACCCATACTAAGTATATAAACCAAATCAGTTTTTAATAATGACTTGGTTGTATCCGATTAATTTGATGCCTAAGGCACAACTATTATTATTATTATAAATCATATAGACCGAGAAGCCAGAAGCATAGAAACTATAAAAAATAATAAATGTTTGTGGGATATCGCAGTGAGGACAGCGCAATAATATAAAATGAGCAACATCTTTTAGTAAGTCATGCGTTCATAGATTCTTTTTAGTTTCTGATTTTTTAGGTCTAACATCTGTCAGTCTAGATATAATTTGAGCTTATCACAAGTATCGTTATTTTTAATATAATCCAATTGCGTGATAAAAAAAAGTATGAAATAAACTGCATTATTTCAAGGCTCCTATAGATCAATCTCCACTTTTGCCTCATTCTATTTTTCTACTAAACGCTATATATTCCCCCATGTCTACTCCGCACTCCGAAGACATTTTAAGTGATTAATCACAGTAATTTTTTTCAATTGTTTTTAACATAGTTTTTTTTATGTATCGTGCAGCCTCGGAACGTACGATTGCATGCCTCTATTTCCTTAGGAGGTCTCGTAAATCAACGTATAGATTAAAAAAAAGCGTAGGTTTGAATGTAGAAAAAGGGGACACAAAATACATACACTATTCTTAGTAACAATAAATATTATTAAATAGGTGAATTATTAATAAGTATTATTAAAAACATTATTTTTAGGATCACGTTTTTGTTCAACATATTTTATTGGAAGAAACCAAGTTTAATTTATTCTTACACACTTAATTGATCATTAAAATAAAAAGAGAAAAAGTAATCTTTGACATACATATTAGTATTGGTGCAATAATTAGTGAAAAAGGACTCAAATTGTTTGTAGGAGTAATCTTTTCCTATATTGATTTTATATACTGTATGCATATATATATATATATATATCTATAGATAGATAGATAGATGATATATAGATAGATAGATAGATAGATAGATAGATAATAGATATGGGATAGATAGATAGATAGATAGATAGAAAATAGATAGATGATATATAGATAGATAGATAAATAGATAGTTAGATAATAGATAGATGAATAGATAGATAGATAGATAGATGATAGACAGATAGATGATAGATAGATAGATAGATAGATAGATAGATAGATAGATGATAGAGTTATAGACAGAATGTATAGATAAATATTATATACATACAGTAGCTATCTTGAAGATAGATATAATGTGCCTCTGATTTTTACATTGGTAATATTTTTATTAACATGAATAAACAATTATTAATATAAACAATGTCATTAATAGTAATAATAATAAAACTACAATGTCCTACAAGTTACTTCTTAGTCATTTCGCCTGCTCAGGTCCCTTCTAGGGGCAGACACTATGTGAGGGGCAGACATAGGGGAATGCCCCGGGAGGGGGGACAGATGAGGGTATTCCTGCAGTGGGGCTGTATGCTACCTCTCCCAGCTCAGTACAATAGTATCACGTAAACTTGTGAATGAAATGAAGAACAATGGCTCCCAGGCGTTGTGCTCTTGATTAGACACTTTCGCTGATTCTCTTTTTGGGGTGGGGGGAAGGGGTGTGGATGCACAGGAACATGCCCACTGCAGGGGGAGAAGAGGGGGAGGTAGGGTGTATAAAAGACAGGGCAGGCTGCCTCCTCAGTCTGTCTCCCTAGGACTGGAGCAGCTAACAAGAATATTATTGTAGCCTGTGAGGAGACTTCTCAATGCATTCACCCATCCGAGCCTCCTGTCTCCATCCCAGCCAGTAACTTCCACAAACCAGCAGCACCAGTATAGACCAGCAGCCTGGACACACCACACACAGCATCTTATACACTTATATTTAAGGGAGGAAAAACAAAAAGTTGTTGCACCCTCCAAATCTACAGGAGCTGCTAAGTCACTTATAATAAGCAAAGCCATGGAGCAAGTAAGATGCAAGAACAGACGCTGCACAGCCCAGTCCTGGCGGGGAGCACAGGTAACTCCTTGGGGGTCCATGGCGGGGGGTGGAGAGAGGGAAGCCAAGCTGGGATTGCTCCATAGATGATAATAGTAGTAATAATTAATAATATTATCAATTAATTGCCTTCAGCTCGATCTTGAGCCATGGTGACTTGACGGATGAATAAGATCAATGGTGTATAATAATAATAATAATAATAATAATAATGAAGTGATTTCAGTGCAGCAGATGACAAGATCCAAGGTTCTGCTCATTCTAGATGAGATGATCTCAGAACGCTGCGAGCTCTTATGGCTCAGGTGGCATCATGTCCG
This sequence comes from Ranitomeya variabilis, assembly GCF_051348905.1. Taxonomy (NCBI): domain Eukaryota; kingdom Metazoa; phylum Chordata; class Amphibia; order Anura; family Dendrobatidae; genus Ranitomeya; species Ranitomeya variabilis. The sequence continues at coordinate 487,550,986 of NC_135233.1, read as the reverse complement.
TCATCGGAGCCCCCCATGCACCTGAGCTTTATGAAATATGGGTAATTGCAAGTGATTAGATCATGGGTTCAATGAAATGAATGATTTTTGCGTCATGAGTGATACGTGAGCAATGACGTCATGTTTGAATCGCACTCATTAGGATAATCAGGCGATGGATGTCATCATTTATTATGGTTGATTAACCCTCTGTGGGATCAAGTGAGGTTATGCAAGGATGGAGTGAAAGAAGATGCCGGCTGTGCTGGAAGTTGTAGTTCCGCTGCAGTTGCAAAAAAGGAAGTTTTTGGTTAGTTGGTTGGTTAGTGGTGGAGGTGGAAGGTGGTTGGCAGATAGGTCTGAGGATGTTGTTTTCTGGCTCACTTTGCCACTTGTTAATTAGTGGTGTAGTAAATGCTATGTGCTGACAGCGATGGTTAGCTGTGCCAGGGGCTTCTGTAAGTGTCTGAGAACGAAGAAAGGAATTCATGCCGGATAGGAAGAAGGATAAAAATAATCGCTTAGGGGAAGAAAAGCGGAGAAAAACTAAAATATGCAAAATCTGACTACAGTTATTGCACTGTAATGCCACTAGAGGGCGTCAGAGTAAAGGGCATTTAAGCTAAGTCTGACTTCTGGTTTAACTGTGCTGAGCTTACAAAATCGTATGAAATAGTTTAAATGGAGTGAACTCTGCTTATAGATAACTGCCAGCAAAATGCTGGGGGGGTCAGAGGGCACTTGTGCAACGTTAACCCTGTGCATGCATCATTGCCATTGGATTTCTGGCAAAAGGAATTCTTCGCTCATTATGTGTCTAGAGTATGTAATGATGATTTGTTATAGTATGTATATAAATGTGCTACTTATATGTTCATTGTAAATTGTTAAGGGATATTGGTGGCATATTGTTAGGCTATCCTACCCGTGACCTAATTGATGATTACAAGAATAAACTGGCAGTGGCGCTAGGAAGCGTTACTTTGTCTCCTGCCAGCTCCGCTCAGCTTAGTTGGGCCAACCATGGAACCTGCAAGGAAGGTTGACTAGTGGCCAGTATCAATGCTTTCTGAGATTGCCCTTTATTAATGTAATGACTAGCAGGATTGACAAACTTTGTTTATTCTTGACATCTTATTGAACAGCCCCCGGCAGGCGATCTTACGGATATACATTGGTATGATAATGATTATAAGTGATGTTTGTCCATAGTCTAAATCTCTGAGATTATTATATCATTGGTTGCACTCAGACGAGTGCGATCTGTCAAAACTTGAAATAGTACTCGGACCAATGTTATTCAATGAGGCAGCGCACGTGTATGAGCTTTTTCACAAGTCACCTGTGATAAGCGGATGGCATTCTTTCATTCGTGTCCATGGAGTACATCAGACTGCACTCGGATGACATCTGAGTGCAGTCCGATTTTCACAGGCTGAATGGAGAAACTTTTTTTTTTTAATACTCTATATCCGAGAAAATCAGATCACGATCTGGTCAAACTTTGATGGGTGTAATTATCGCAATCGGATGGATTTCTCAGATGCAGAACATACGGCCATCGGCACCTTCAAGCTGTAAAATGATGATAATTACAATCTCAGCCATGAAATAACATCACGGCATGTCAAGACCTTTACTGAAACTTTTGAAAAGTTTATTGTGATTTTTTTATCATTCTGATTCCACATCGGTCTAATTGTCACGTATATTTGGGGTCTACATTGGAGGAGTTGTCTTCCGCCATCTATTTGGTGAATGTTGATTGATTGCACATTGGAAATTAGTAATAAACTCTTTATCCGTCTGTTTACTGAAGCGATGAGTTGTTTACAAATATGTGTTGTGCAGCAGTAGGCAGGTAGGAAACATTGCGTTCTCCACCTTTTCCCCTGTAGATGAACCTCTTCCTCGGTCTACATCGGAGGAGTTGTCGCCCGCCATCTATATGGTGAATGTTGATTAATTGCACATTGGAAATTAGTAATAAACTCTTTATCCGTCTGTTTACTGAAACGATGAGTTGATTACAAATATGTGTTGTGCAGCAGTCAGTAGGCAGGTAGGAAATGTTGCATTCTCCATCTTTTCCCCTGTAAATGAACCTCTTCCTCGGTCTACATCCCGAGGCTGTGTGTAACATGAACTGCAGATGATCTGCGGGCTGTGTGTGTATTCAGGGCCCCTTGGCTAATTCATTTCTAGGAAAACGCTTGTTTTCTCTGCCCTTTGAAGTGATGCTTTGTGTATGGATTGAGAGCACTTGTGACGTGTCTCACAGAGCATGCTTGTTACAGTATGAGTGTCACAGATAAAACACTCATGCACGGATCCTGCTAACTGCTGACTCAAGATTCCTAGTAGGGAGCTCTTCCCACACAGACACTGAACACATGGCACAGCTCTGGCTAATGGTTATATACCCTGCCTGCAGCCATCGTTTAACCCATGCCCTGCCAAAAATTGTATTGACAGGTTTTTTACGCACTTAGCAAAAGGAGAGGAGGGGGTAAACTTTAAGGAAATTTAGTTGAAGATCATTTTTCTTGAGCGTTCCGGGAAAAGTTTGGGAATTCAAACCAGGGAGTTATTACAACCCCACATCTTTTCTGTTTTGTTTGAGTTCGTAGGTGGTCTTTATTCGATGAGAAACCATACGTAAAATAGGAGAAAAACAAGAAAGGGGTCTGACGAAGCTGCTGACTACAGATGCCGAGATTGGGCTTCATTGCCCTAAGGCTATGTTCACACAAAGATTTTCAAGTGGAAATCATTTCTGATAATTCTCCCTTTTTTGGGTGAGGGTAAGTTTTTGTGGGTTTTTGTAGGCTTTTTGTATGACAGTGCCTAGTTTGGAGTGGATAGTATCAGCTTCAAAGAAGTGACATGGTCAAGACCTCTTCGGGAAAAAAGCACTTCAAAGACTCTTTATAAGAGGAGTCAATTGAGTTTCACATAGGAAAGAATTGGAAGCGTTTTTTAACATTTTTTGTGTTTATTTAGAGTGGATCTGCTCCAAAAACTCTTCACAAAATCTTTGTGTGAATATAGTCTAAAACGTTTCAATCTTAGGTTTTGACCAACACCAGATATTAGTTCCAATTCAAGAGTTCGCGCACACGACAGGTTTTCTCATACAAGTGCTATCCGGAGTTTTCATCGATAGCACTTCTATGGGGCTGTCTGATTTTTTTCCTTAGACTGAGCGGTCCATGGATAAAAGTGGAGACATGTCCGATTTTAATCCAAGTGTTGGATCAAAATCGGCAAAGCAAGTCTACAAAAAACATCGGATCGCACTCAGATGACATCAGATTTTCACAGACTCACAGAACAGAGATGACGGAGAGACTTTTTTTTCTCTCCATGTTTTTTGTGGAAGGAGAGAAAACAGTCGTGACATGAAGGATACAATCATCGCTTGCTTTTATAGCTAAATTATTTTAATTTACTATTTCCATTGGCCAGAACCGCCATTTTGCTGCCATACATGCCGCTACCTTTGCTGATCATTCGGGCATTAGGGCAGTGCCCGAGGGCAGGATCGGTGAAATATTGTTGCGCCTGTGGTTACCTTTTGCCAGGTAATATCCATGTTGGAAGGGATTTTCTACATTATATCATTATAACGTGTGATCAGTGCAATGTATCTCTACCAGGTTTTGTCAGAACCTCTGTGTTTAGTAGAGTCTGGTCAATGGTCCTCAAGATGTCAGGAACTGAGACTTCTACAGTTGGGTTAAAAAACTGATTTTCCTTAGCTGGTTCATATGTGGTGGCACGAGGACAGGAATAATGGTCAGCAAATCCCAGCTAAAATATGGAGTTAGTGTAGAACCTTCCCGTCTATAGCAAGCCTAGGAAAGGGAGTAGGTGGTCCCCGGAAAGGGAAGTTGTTGTTTTTTTTAGGAAATCCCATGGTAATAATTAAGGGGGTGAGTTGAAGATGTAAGTAGGCATCATAAGCAGCTGATCACCACCACGTAACTAGCTAGTATTATGTGGTTGTGTTTTGTGATTTGGTGCTACTATATATGTTGTTTATGGAATACTTTATATGTCGTCACATGGCCTAGTATATATGTTTTTATATGTTACTACTTTATATGTTGTCTTATGGAAGTACTATATATGTTCCTATATGGCACTACTTTATATGTTGTCATATGGCAGTACTATATATGTCCCTATATGGTACTACTTTATATGTTGTCATATGGCAGTACTTTATATGTTCGTATATGGTACTAATTTATATGTTGTCATATGGCGGTACTTTATATGTACCTATATGGTACTACTTTATATGTTATCATATGGCAGTACTATATATGTACCTATATGGTACTACTTATATGTTGTCATGTGGCAGTACTATATATGTCCCTATATGGTACTACTTTATATGTTGTCTTATGAAAGCACTATATATGTCCCTCTATGGTACTACTTTATATGTTGTCTTATAGTGCTGCTATATATGTCCCTATATGGTACTACTTTATATATTCTCATATGGCATTACTATATATGTTCCAATATGATACTACTTTATATGTTGTCATATGGTGCTACTATTAATTTATATGTTGCCTTATAGTGCTGCTATATATGTTGCTATATGGCACTACTTTATGTGTTGTCATGTAGTGCAACTCTTATGGATTGTTCACAGTATAATAGTACCAAATAGTTAGGTGTTGTTCTGGGGCATGATACATACCTGGCTCCTAGACGTTGCAATCTGTTTTATCACTTAGGCAGACGCGCAGAACAACACCGAGTTCCTGTCCTTTACATTACAATTTACAATGCGTGCTTAGTTGCCAAACACTCCGAACATAAAGTTATTTCATTATGAGCCCAACACAGCAATCACAGCAGCCTTGCCCAGGTTATTATTTTGGCACGTAAGAAGTCAGATCATGTGCGCTATGTGCATAGTTTCTTGCTTACACAGACTCCTTTAATGAAATGCAATCCCTTACCTAGTCATATTCACTTTAGCTTTGTCAGGGTAATGGGTGTGTTGGAATGTATATTCACAAATGTCTTGGACACAGAATATCCACAGGGGTTTATTTATTTCCACTTTGGTAAATGCAAACACTTGTACAGGATGCCCTTTTTTGTGTATTGAGAAGACTGAGGGGGGCACACATTTACAGTATATGTTCTCATATCTCTTACGAGAAGTTCTTCTGTGTCTAGGTTATTTGAGACATCTGGAAGAACACACAATTTCCTATTTATCGGTCTAAACTCAAGGCCGACACCAGCAAAGTCTTCTTCCTGATTGGACTCTTGATAGCGGACACAGTGTGCTCATCTTATAAACTGTATTCATAAAAGTTATGTAGCTCCATAAAAATCTCATCCGCTCACAATTCAGAAAACAGAAAACCAATGGATCCTTACTGTGTTAGTGATACGGTGCTGACGAAGAAATGAGCAATCTCTCCGGATCACTGATTTATATTTTACTATTGATTGTTTTACAAAATATGAGCGCTAAGTCCTAAATAATAGGAATTTTTCTTAAAGGGAATCAGTAGGATCAACCTTCCTTAGTTGTGTATATGGGAATGTAGGTCATAGGAAGCTGAACAAATTGATACTTTAATATCTGGGTTCTGATGCCTTATTCCAGAGAAATCCATGTTTTCTCTGAACCGTTAAGATCTATGGGCCGGACATAGATCTCCATGAGAATTTGCTTCTTTTAAATGAAAGGGAAAGTTACCAGTGTGAGACATGTAATAACTGACAGTCTGCTCTCCTGATCTACATGTTTCACAATGGTAATTTCCCCTTTCATTTAAAATAAGATCTGGAGGCGGATTTACACTGAGATCTATGTTCGGCTGATAGATCTTAGCAGCTCATTTACATATTAAGAAAAACAGGGATTTCTCTGGAATAAAACATCGGATCTCTGATATCAAGATGCCATTGTATTCAGCCTATTATGACCTATATGTCCATATAGCAGGGCTAATCCTACTGACAGATTCCTTTTAGATACAATCCTGGGAACTTGTGGGATTCTGTGCTCAGGAACCTTTCCCTTCTTTCACTACTCATTGACTTTTCAGAAGACATATTTAGCAGAAAAGTGGTATAACTGTTAGTACTCATGTACAGTATAGCTGATTCTTTTTTTTTTCCCTTTTGCATCTGTTGAGTTACCGTACATTTTAACACATCTCCGACTCATCAAAGAGCTGCCGACAATGAAGCCCAGAATATCATACCAAGGCCAACGTGGACAGCAATCCTAAGGAAACCTCTAATCAGAATTGCCTTCTCAATCATCACTCCTTTGGAGAGGTGGATGAGTTTTACCTATTAGTTTCACCACCAGCCCTATCCATTGTTTATGAGATTTCTGGTGGAAAGCCAATGATTTAACGATGCCTCATTGTGCAGGAATGATACTAAGAAAACTAGGCTTTGAGTTTGCAAGTTCAATAATTATCTGTTTGAAACGGATCCAGCGGCAATCAGTTGCGCAGACACATACTTTTTTGTTCAGTTAAAAAAAAAACTGATTGCAACTTGATCCGTTTTTTTAAAACATAGAAGTCTATGGAAAACGGATCCGTTAAACAGTCATCCACTTTTCCATTTTTTTGCTTAACTGAATCAGTTTCAAATAGACGATTACTGGACATGTGAACTAACAAAGAGTGTAATAATTTGTGTTCTGATTTAGAGAATGGTCTTACTTTGGTGAGTAAATCAGATTATACTGAACGAAGCTACATTTAGTACTTAAAGGGGTTGTCCGAGACTTTAACAGTGATGACCGATCCTTAGGATCGGTCATCAATGCCCGATCAGTGGAGGTGCGACATCTGGCACCCCGACAGATCAATTGTTCCTGTCGGCCAGAACTGCTCAGTTACACCACAGCTCCATCCACTGTATAGTGGCTGCGGCTGGGTACTGCACCTCCACAATCTATTCAAATTAATATGTGGCGGACGTGTAGTACCCGGACGTGGCCACTATTCCATCAATGGAGCTGTGCAGCTACATAGCTGAGTAGTTCCGATCCGCCACCGGGAACAGCTGATCAGTGGGGGAGCCGGGTGTTACACCCCCACTAATCAGACATTGATGACCTATCCTAAGGGTAGGCCGTCAATTTTAAAGTCCCTAACAATGCCTTTAAGCTTCTTTTGACACCTCAACGTCTGACTGAGTAATGTGGTTCTGACATTTATGCAACCATGCAAAGTGGCTACTGGCAGTTTCTAGAGTTTTTGGTAAACCTCTAGTAGGAAGGTCCGGACCACTCTCAAATAATGCACAGGACTGGTTAAACATATGAGCTGGCAATCCAATCAAAGTTGCATTGTAGAACAAAAGGAAGAGTTAAATCTCTCAGATCTTGGCAAGGGGGAACTTAAAAGGGATAAAATCCAATTTAAAGGGGACCTGTTCACTTTATTATAATATTGCTTTATTATGTACTTTTAGTCCCCGGAAAATAATTATTATGGAGAATCTTTTCTTAAGACTTAGAGTGCAGAGTTCAGTTCCTCATTTATTTTTTCTATGAATAAATAGACAACTGTGTGTTATCATTCCACCTCTGTCCCTATATAATATAATGCAGTCAGTAATGATTGGGCAGTGTCAGACTGTGTAGCCCAATCATGACTACCCCGAATGGTATCACCTGGGTGCCAATTTATTTATACATTCCTAGAAGAAATAATAGGATGGTATATTAAGACTCCAGAATTCTTGTATTATGGTGAATCATTTACTAAAACAGACACATCAGTAGTCAAGATAGATGATAGATTCTCTTTAAAGGGAACCTGCCATTTGCCATAAATAGCTATTTTTTTACCTGGTGTAAATGCCGCTGTTCTCCTGAATCCAATATAGTTATTTTTTTCTTCCTGCGTCTCTCCTTTCCCAAGATATGACCCTTTTTCTCTATGCAAATCAAATCATTTTAGTCAATTATCTGTGGTAGTCAAGTAGACGCCCATTTAGAACATTTGATGACCACACCCTGTTAGCTAGAAAGACTAGATTTACATACAGAGAAGAGAGGGCCATATCTCATAAATGGAATGGCACAGGGACAAAAGAAAAACAACGCCGGATTCAGGAGAACAGGGGCATTTACCTAAGGTAACAAAAAAAACATATTTATGATAAGTGACAGGTCTCCTTTAAACCCATTTAGTGAAGTCAGGACGTCTCTTCATTTTCTTTGGTATCCAGAGAATTGTAATAGATACATATCACTGAAGGAGAAAATTCATCAGTAATCACAGAGCGTTCGGGGTCTTTTAGAACAGCACATACCACCTTTTAAATAGAGGAGGTAAGGCCCGTTCTGTTCCAGAGGGGATTAGCGTAGTAACATTTTAGTCAACAATTAGACACAGTTATTGCATGCATTTCCAAGAAAGGTTCGCCCCGTTTTTTTTCATGCCTTTACTCTATGTGTTATTTTTGCACCGTACAGTATTAGTTTTTCAGTAATTTCACAATGTAGTCAGCCTACAATAATGCTGTGGTAGGCGGCCAACAGTTCTCCAGCTGTTGCGGAACTGTGTGTCCCAAAAGCCCCTGCCAACCTAGTCATGTACCAATCTGCCCATGCTAGAAAAATGTGTGTCGGCTCATTATGCCAAATAGTGCCCACATACCACAGGCTAGACCTAATGAACATGTATTACTCCAGAATAGGTTACATGCTGTTAACTCCGCTATTTTCAACATCTCACGTCCAAATAACCCTATTAGTTAATGTCTCCTCCCTACAAGTTGCCTTTGCCTGCAATAACCCAGAATACAGCATTTACGTCTCCAGCCCTGAATTAACCTTCTGGCAGTGGGAGAGGATTTATGTAGATGTAAGCAAACAACTTTCTTTTAAATTAATAATTTAAGATTGCTTCTACTTGTGATCGACTTTAGAAGGTACAGTGCGTCCTTTCGCTTTTTTTTTAGGGGAAATGGATGGAGCAATGAAGAGTAAAGAAAAAAAAAAGAACGAAAGGGGGGACAAACCATAAAAGCAACTTTGGAAACAAAACACCCCTTCATCATATTAGTGTCCCCAAGGAGAAGGATATTCAGGCAAAACAAGTGAAAGCAGCCAGAATAGCGAGCGAAATGATGGCACGTCGCCAGCTGAAAAAGTCTGTTGTTTGCTTGTTTCATTCTGTTTTTCTTCCTCTTTCTCTCCCAGTTGCCTTCTCTCTGCAGTGATTGTTTGGAGAAGGAGAGAGAGAGCGAGCGGAGTTGGAAAGGCTTCTGCATTGTTGAGCAACAGGGAATAGGGGGCATATGAGGGAACCTTTAACATGCAGGAGTAGCAGCAAGAGAGCAGATGTTGCTGACTCCCCTTTCATTTTTTTTTTCGTTTTGTTTTGTTCTGTCCCTTTAAATTTTTTTTTTTCCTTTGCCGGCCTAATTGTGAAACAAAACACAGACGGTATGATTTGATCCAGAGAAAGTTTAGGATTATAAAGCCAGGGCTGCTAGGAGGTAGAATTGTTGGAGAAAAACATATGATGTGCGTGGCTCCGGCTGCTGAACGTAACGGGGCTGTGCGCAGGTAGCAAGGAAATTCATGTTATTGATTTAAATGATTGATGGAAAATCTTATCAGTAAATAACTTCTGGCAGCGGCAACATGAATGTGTGTTCCCATAAACCAGATACAGGCTTAAGAGGATGTTATGTAGAATTATATCGATAAAGAAAAGTTCTCCTATGCCTTGTGCACACAAAATGTTGGGCTTCAACATTGGACTTTTTTTTTCAAACTCCTGTCCAAACAAACAAAAATAAATAACGAAATAATGGCACACTTGAAGGGCTTATACAGGACTTTTTGTTTCACTATAAACCTAAAAACTAACTACTTGCCTGTTGTACCCCTCGCCGTCTCAGAGCGGTCAATCAGCATCTCTTCTCCTTCAGGGCTGCTCTGTCGATAGGGAAGACTGGTGATGTCATGCTGATTGATAGCTGGCTCCTTGCAATTAGGCAGCGGGGAACCATTTGTCAATCACCGTGACATTGGCAGTCATGCCATGATAACAGAGCAGGGTGAAAGAGAAGCCGTTGGCCTGTCGACGTGACATCAGCGGAAGTCTCTGAATCACCGGCAGAAGCAGTCTATGACCACTCTGTGCCTGCAGAGATTGGTTCCATGCATAACCACAGTTACTTTTATGGCATACAGTGTCTCATACATGTAACTGGCACCTGCCATAATGACATATGCTAAAATGACCAAAGCAACGTCTGTATTTCAATTGTGGCCAATCATCATACGGCTGGTGCCCACATACACTTTAAACTGTCAACTGAATCCATCGATACTGGTGGGTTTGGCTGCCATTACTCTAAGGATAGAGTCAGACTGCTATACAACTTGGATGGGGATCGCAACTCAATGCCCAGACTGGCCGGTGGCCGTCCTCACCCAAGCTGAAAGTATGTATTTTCTTGCGCATGTCACGCTCAAATAGGCAGAGCCTCCTACCAGTCCGAGCAATGCATTGCGATCCTCATCCAAGTTATAGACTCATTCTTAATGTCTATGGGGGGATTGTCTGTATTTCCATTGTGGCCGACCATCATACGGCTGGTGCCCACATACACTTTAAACTGTCAACTGAATCCATCGATACTGGTGGATTTGGCTGCCATTAGTCTAAGGGAAGAGTCAGACTGCTATACAACTTGGACGGGGATCGCAACTCAATGTCCAAACTGGCCAGTGGCTCTCCTCACCCAAGCAGAAAGTATTTATTTTCTTGCGCATGTCACGCTCGAATAGGCAGAGCCGCCAGCCAGTCCGAGCAATGCATTGCGATTCTCATCCAAGTTATAGACTCATTCTTAATGTCTATGGGGTGATTGTCTGTATTTCCATTGTGGCCGACCATCATACGGCTGGTGCCCACATATACTTTAAACTGTCAACTTAATCCATACTGGTGGATGTGGCTGACATTAGTCTAAGGGAAGAGTTAGATTACCATATAACAAGGACGGGGATTGCAACGCAATGCCTGGACTGTCCGGTGGCTCTCCTCAGCCAAGTGTGAAAGCACGTATTTCCTTGCACCTGTCACGCTCGAATAGGCAGAGCTGCCAGCCAGTTCGGGAAATTCATTGCGATCTTCATCCAAGTTGTATGACTCTTTCCTTATGTCTATGGGGGATTAAAGATAAAACACATTTATCAAACAACATTTAGACTGTGATAAATCTGGCGCCTTTTATGACTGTGTAGCTGAAGTTTGCAAACTCCAAAAATGCAACATTTTTCATATATGTCCCATTGTATCACTTTTTCCTTAAAAAAAGTTTCCTTAAAGTTACTTAACATTATAGATGGAAAAGCTGAGTGTGAGTATAAAACTGGTATCTAATCAGTGTCAACAGCTTTCTCAGTGCCTCTATCTCAGAGGTCGACTCACGACTGTCACTGTCTTATGATAGTTTTTCTTTTTTTTAGTTCTTACTTTACTATACTTTTATTTTTTGCTAAATCTGTAAAATTACATCTTGTGATATACAGAGAGGGAAAGCTTAGTCACTCTGTGCTCTTTATTAAAGGAAATTTAGTAAAGTCTAAACTTGTCCTTCCTGTATCATAAAAAGGAAATTTGGGGTTCCCGACCTTCGACCTTTGGGGTTCCCGACCTTCCACTTTTGTCTTCTACAGATCCAAGATCTTTTGCAATAGTGAAATCAAGTCAGCAATGTAAATGGGAATTAGACATCAAGAAAGGACAGTAATTTATTGTTTTGCCTCCTGGTTCTTTTCAATATGTGCAGTTCCCGGCATGGGAAGGGAGGAACTTTACACAGATTTAAAGGGGTTGATATGTCTCGGTCAAACGCTTTCTTATTGGAAACAGCTGTTTTTTGCTGGGAGAAGCTTATGAAGGTGGTCCTGAGTGAGGCCCCATTTAGGACTTCCAAAAACGCATATGCACAGAGGTTTTTGATGGGAAAACCCCTGTAAATATGACACAGTGAATTATACTGGTTTAACATATACTGTGGTGGACTACTCTTGCTCCGGCTGGGTGTGATATTGAACAGTCCCTATGCCATAGATATATGGACATCATGATGGGGTCTCCAACATGAGCCAGAGAGGAGAGCTTCTAAAAAAATGGATCAGGAATGCTGGGAACCAGGAAAACATTCAGTTCTCAGTACATCCTCCTCCTGATGCAGAATACTCCTTTTATTACATTTTCAATAGCATTATACGATTAAATATATGGAGCGAGAAACACATGTACACAGGGCTGTATAATTATTTCTTGACGTCAATGACTTTTCTCCTGCTACCATTCCCTGCATGACTTGTGTGTTTTTGTCCTTCTTCTTCTTCTCCACTAATTGTCATTAAGCTGTAAATGACCCAGAACAGTAATCTTAATATCCGTGTTAGTGGATGGCTTGTGATTTCATCTTCCTCTTCAACTGGGTGCGGTGAAGCAATGAAGCAAGCTTCACACCCATTCACTGCCTGGCCCCTCTCATATTTTGCCGGACCTGTCATTCATTTATACACAGGTGCAAACGGAGTGGACTTAGGGCTGAGATTACTGTTATATGAGAGGGGAGTAGTAATTAGGGGGTAGAGAGTAACTCTGGGTGCTGCTGTTATGGAACAGAACAGGGGGCAAATAAAGCAGAAAAAAGGTTTACAAAAAATGACATTTCCTCCTAATTGCACACCGATGTAATCACACTAGATGGAGCTATGTTACTATACAAATTATCACCGCAGCCTAGTAGTGTATGCACATTCTGCATTGCATCGCATAGTTATATATATATATATGTTCCTGCTTGATGTACAAGTCTGCAGTCGCTCTATGTTACTGCAGACCTGTGAATCCTCACGTCGCGCACACTGCACACTGTAAGGTTTTTCTTGTGCTGGGCGGTGATGTGACCACCAGTGTGCGATATGCATACTCCCGGCCATGTTCTGACTAGACTGTTTCTGGCCTCGCTGAATACACTTGAATAGCGACTAGAGCCCATCTAGTTGGAATGAGGCCAGGAATATGCATATCACATATTTGCAGCCACATGACTGTCCGCTCCCAGAGCCGCAACCGGAGAATCCTCACAGTGCGCAGAATCCTCATAACTCCACAGTCACTCTATGTAACCTTATCTTGTACCTTTTGATCCGACAACCCCTGTAACATAGTAGTCCAAAACCACGTCTTTTACATTAATGCAGTTGAATGGAGCCTGGACAGACATACCAGATACCCAAGGGTGCCACCTCCACTTACATACCTGGAAGCCACATAAAGGGGTGCATCATGATAAATTATTAGACTGCAATGATCCCATATAGTGTTCTTCTGCTGGGGCTCTCTTTTGCAGCTTCTGCCATTGAAAGGAGCTATCCCTCAAGGGTTCAGCACTGATGTATCTCCAGATACCCCAGTAGACTGTCTGGTATAGTTAAGGTCTGATTATGAAGGTAGGTATAAGCTTTAAAGCGGTTATCCGGCCTTGGGGTACTAGTCTGCAGTCACTCTATGTGACTGCAGACTTGTCAATCCTCACATTGAGTGCCTTGGGGGCTGTACAGATTCTACAGAGCCGATGCCGGGAGTGTTGGGCGCTTGACCCCCAAGTGTGTGATTTGCATATGCGCAGTCAAATGCTGACTAGATGGACATGGCCTTCCTCAATGCAAGTGTATTGCGTGAGGTCAGACAAAGTCTAGTCAAAATGTTGCCGGAAGTATGGAAATTGGATACCTACGGTTGCATGACTGTTCCCGCCACTGAAACAGGAGAATCTCAAGAGCGAGCAGAGCATGCAATGTTAGGATTTACAAGTCTGCAGTCACATAAAGTAACTGCAGACTTGTAGCTTCAGACAGGACAACCCCTTTAACTGTTATGATTGATGATGGTCCATTTTTTTCTTCTATATCAGAACAGTGTAGTAAATTACCTGTAGAATTGCTGGATCGCTATCCTTTCCTCCCTGCATAATAACTGGATACAATGCTGCTTTATGATATAAATATCAAAAGCTTATTAGTCTGTGTTCCACTAACGGGTTAAGGACGCTAATTATGTTAAGCTGCTTTAAAAAAAAGTTTTTTTATGCACACGCTCGCATTTCATTCAGCCTCCCTACGTCATTTTATATAAACAAGCCAAAGCCGGCATCAATATGATTTAGAACCCTTTTACATGCTTATTAAGCAAATGCGAAGTAATGGAAGTTCTTTGCCGGATGGTCCAGGACATGCAGCAGATGAGGAGGGTTATAACTTCTGAAGATGATGACAGAATGCAAAAAGAAAAATAGAATGAAGTATTACATCCTCCTTAACATGGCTGATGTTCCATGTTGATGTCATGTGCAATTTATCACCACATCCAACAGCTTTCCCAAACGTTACCATTCTTGGAGGTGAAAGCTAGCCATGGGCCAATGTGTCATACATGGTCATCTTAGTCCAGTACTGCAGCCAGTGTGCTCCAATATGCTTAGACATTTTAATGACATACATATCACTTATTAATATACTTATTCCACTGTTGTCTTGGTTTCATTGTCCGTCCCGAATCTCAGAAGCCCCACTAAGGATTTGTGTTTGACACAGGAGTTTCCTGAGTTAACGTTCAGTCTGTGCTGAACGTGAAGAGACCTGGCTGATGGCTCATTTCACTAGTGAGGCTAGGCTCTTCTCCATCTGTGCATTAGATGTGACAGAATAGGGGAGCTGCCTTACTTTCTAAAATTAACCAGTTGGCCATCCCCCTACACCCATTTTACCGATGACCTACAGACACGGGAAATGTTCTCCTTTGTCAAGTGGAATTGTTCAGAACTGGGACCAACTGGAAACCTGGGACATTGTTGGAGAGTTGTTAAAACAATTATAGAAGTTAATTATTAAGAAGTAATTTATATAAACACATCAAAACAATTTGGTTTTCAAAGGACAACCCCTTTAGCTCAAGCAAAATTAATTTGATCATTATCAGTACCTTAATAACTGTGGTCAGAAGAGAACTGTCGACGACTTCTATTGGTCTAGATATTCAGTCTTATACCATGTAAACCAGTGGTCCCTTTCATTTCTTAAAGTGACAGTTACATTCAGCTCTGAGAGATCGTTGAGAGCCACATTCTGCACTTTTTCCCCTCCACACTAGTGACACTGAGACCCTGGTATAAAGACAGCCAAAGCTTCCCCACAAAGAACACATTGTGATCTTGTGTCTCATCCCATCTAGGCAGGATACTTATATTCAGGGGTGCCCATTTACCACCATTTAGTATTCTTACTCCAAACATACTCCCTTCTCCAATGGACAGTATCATCGTATATCTAGTTTACCATATTTATATCCACCCACTCAGTATATGAGCATTCAGATCTGTCCTTCTGTGCAGGGCTACTCAGAAAAGTCACCATCTGGATCCTAGAGACCTGATCTTCAAAGCTGTTTTCTAAACCTGGTGCTAATGCACCAAGCTGGCAGATAACCGCGAACCATACATCATTCTCTACATTGAGTAGGGGTTGTACACCATGACCCTTGAGATCCCTTCCAACTCTAACATTCTATTATTCTATGGGCCTGCAAGTCACATGTGGCTCCCGAGCCATAGGTTGGGGACCCCTGATATAGACTATCACGTGATGGAAGAGGAGGTCAAAGAGTTTGACTAAACCAGACAAGTTTCATAGCCACACCTTTCTTCCGGACACTCTATACCCAATGGCAAGAATTTTTCATAAGTGATCTACTTAGTGTATCCAGTACCCAAAAAAAACTAGTTCTGAAAAAAGATACCATCATTACGTTTTACATGTAATGTACCATGGTAGAATAGTATGCAAATGTGGTCTTTTGCAGAAGATCAGACATTGACGTATGGGGTAGCTACCTAGTCTAGGTGGCAATTGCAAGTTTGTGTGTCCTGAAATTGAGATCTTTTCATCATGTGTCAAATAGAAGCATTTGAAGAACTTCTTTCTTAGTGCTACTCATAATAAAGACAGTGGTCTCCAGCTTCCTCATGTAGTCATGGGCTAGTGAAATCTTGTAATTAAGGAACCATTCTGCCATTGATGTATGTATTTATGACTAAAGGATCCATTTACTGACCTATTGTATAGTCTTCTGGGTTCACATGAGTTTCAACAAGATGACTTAATGGGTCAAATGTCTCTTTTATGCTCATGATCACCCAACACGCTCTTTAGCCTGTGTTTGTATAGATGCATAAATACAATCTCTATTCATTTGTTGTGAAGCCATACCTAATAAAGTGTAGAAATAACACATAAAATAATAAATCACTCAGCTCAGCCTCACAGACATTCATTCATACACCCAGGGATGCCAGAACTCTGGGTTAAGGCTAATTGTTTGCAGTTCCCCTGACCTAAAATTCCTATAATTTCAGAGGCTAAAATTCCACTGGGTTCCCAATCTGGATATTTATTTTGCCTTTCTTTAATATAATTTAAAACCTACCAATTATGGAATTTGCAGAAACAACAACATTGATGCGGAAACTGACTCCGAACCCTTTCACATTTGACAGAATTTGATTGTCGTAATTATCAGAAACACCTACGATTCAAAGGTGGCAGTGGAGACCTCTTAAAAGCTACTTTTGTTTGTTCTTGCAACCTAGTGCTAAAAGTGAATTCCAGGCTCCTCAAACAGAAGAGACACAGAGGTTAGAGCAGGACTGAAACGTAACCCTATTTGAACTTAGCAGATTTGTGACTTTAATTATCCATGGCTTTTCATGGCTAATAGGAAGACTGACTAGACCTGTCAGAGAGAAGGACCACCTACCTGACCCACCTATGCTGGTGCCATAAAAGCATCTACTAAGTCTGCTGTTTAAAAGCTAATATTTCCCTAAAATAGTCTTCAAGCTTATTTGCTTGTGTAATTAGTGCCCACCCTACAATTTTGTCAAGTTCTAATCTCATTTGACACACTTTCTATGATTATCAAGAGGATATTCCATGAGCATAAATTGGATTATGGGTTTGGTAGAAGACCACTAGACGGCTGGCCAGCTACATTTATCAAGTGACCACTGGATTACAAAAAGCATGGAAATTCATTACAGTAAGATTCAACTCCTCTGGAAAAACAGTGAATCCATAAATATGGTCATGCAAGACTGGATTTAGGGTCGTAATTCATCCTACTTTAATTCTTTTTGTGTATGTTCAACTAGCGTTCTCCACTAGCAAGTATAAATAGATGTCACTGGCATTTTTAGATCCAATTATTTAGTACGTCTAATTGTCCCCTCCAAAACTGGTCAAGAGCTCTATATACCTATATGTAGAAGTCCCTCTCACTATTGGGTAGTCATCTAGGCCACTAAGCAGAATGCTGGTTTGAGTTCCTGAGTTATGACAAATGGATCATTAGAGGGGAGAAGGTCACCACATTTGTGACTTTGTGGTGCCCTTCTTTAAGGGTCATCCTCCTAAAGGCTGTAATTCTGCCTTCTAGTTCATCAGTGAGAGCAGGGTCACCTAACCTTTTTCCGTCCATCCGAGAAAAAGCGAGAGTTTGAGCAGAGTTTGATCAGAGTGGAATCCGTTTTTCTTGGACAGGGAGATTAAAAAAGTTTGTCCACCTACTCCGTTCTGTCAGTCCGTGATTGGACCTAACTCTGGTGTCATCCGAGAGCGGTCCAGTGTTTTCCACGGCCTCATAGACTTGCATTGCCAATTTTGATCTGACTCTTGGATCAAAATTGGACATGTCACTGAGTCTTTCCTCGGAACATTCGGTGAACGAGTTCTAGAAAAATAGGAGATGTTTTTTTCCTATGTTCAGATGATGAACGAAGTTCTTAGATATGTTCAAAGATAAAGGAAAAAAAAAAAAAATAAGGTCACATTATTGAAGACATTTCGATCCACATAACATTTGCGAAATCTGTGTTTGGTCTTATATACATGACTGCAATGTTTAACTATGTCCTTTGCAAATATGTACTTCAGAAGTCCTGTAGGTCGTTTACTTAGCTTGAGCAATATTTTAAATGAGTTTATTTACATTTTTTCCAGGGTCACATACATTATTTCAGAATCCTCTACAGATTTTTATTTTGCATCAAGGATATTGATGTAAGGAAGTAATTTCAGGCCCCCTATCCTAGTGGGACCTGGTTCTGTTTATTTAATCCTGCAGTCACTCACTTTTTACTGAGAACTGAATAATGCTCCTAAGTGCTTAAAGGTGCACACTCAATATATAAAAGTGCATACTAGCAGATGTCGTCTTGTGAAAAACATCTCTGGGCTGCCTACGCACATTTCCGCACTTTTACACAAAGCAAATGGTTACTTTTGTGCATTGTTTTTATCTCTGCTATTATAGAGGGATATGTATTTATTTTAGATTGTTTTGTAGTTCTGTGGTATAGTTTGTGATATACTTTGTATGTTTACAATCAGTAGCTGGTGCTGTACAGTGACAAACTGCAGGCACACTGTGACTTTACAACACAAAGACACGTATAAAACAGATTTCAGAATGATCAAGTTATGCTTTTCTATTTTCATTACCTACAAAATAATAATTGTATTTATGGTATAAAGCGTCAAGAAATTCCACAGCACTTTACAATTAAGCAAGGACATGCACAGACAGTACCAAAGTAACACAGTTCTAAAGTTCCGGATGAGCGAGGATCAACCTCGCAAGCTTACAATCTATAAGGAGATGGTGGGGACAAATGGGTAAAGAGTAATTCCAACCATCATTATAAGAAATAAGGATTTTCAGATAAGGCTGCATGATCCGGACATTAGAGGAACCAGATACCGAGGTGATAGGCTTGCCCAAAGAGGTGTGTTTTTAAATCACCCTTAAAAATGTGGGGCTAGTCACTAATTGGATCGTCCGGGGTCACATATTCCAGAAAACTGGTGCAGCACGAGAGAAGACTTGGATACAGGAGTGGGAGGTTCTGATTATGGAAGATGTTAGTGTTAGATCAGTTGTAGAATGAGAGCACATGCAGGGCGATAGACAGAGATGAGCAAGGAGATGTAGGGTGGTGCAAACTGTGGAGAGCTTTGTGGGTGAGACATACGAGTTTATATTGTATTCTGTAGCGAATGGGCAACCAGTGCAATGACTGGCACAGGGTGGAGGCATCCATGAAGGAGCTGGCCAGAAATGTGATCATGGCTGCTGCATAATATATTTTGCAATGCTGTATAGAGGAACTTCAAATTCAACCAGTGCCAATGTCATTTCTTTGCGACACACTGGAGTCAATTTTCTATTAAGCCAACTAATGGACAAAAATATTATTTAAAAGCAGAAGGAAACCCCAAACTTGCAAACTCCATTACCATGGTCAGATTCATATCCATGAACCAATGATGTAAGGCAACAGTACTAACCACAGAGGTACTCTGGTTAATAGTGTGGATTTTTGCTGCACCATGGTCACGACCTGATGACTGGGCCACCTAAAATGACACATTTTTTCCAAGCTTCTTTACAGTATGCCATGTTTTTTATTCTTTATCATCACTCCGAAGAAACCTCTTCTGGGATGCCCTTAATTCTTACTTAATGGGATATTCAATTTTCAGAAAACCCCTCTTCCTCAGCTACAGTTTGTTTTTAGAAAATAAAACTGTTCTCTACTCACCCTCCCCGGGTCCATCGCTAATTCTTCACTGCTGCTTCCTGTGTCTGTTATTGCCTGCAATTCTACAATCACATTCACAATGCTTCAGCCATAACTAAGATCAGAGCTCAGTGATTGGCTGCACCACTGTTGATGTTACGTGAGTGCTGCAGACAATAATAGGCACTGGGAGCAGTGACGTAGACTCAGCGCTGGACCCAGGGATGGCAAGTAAAGAACATTTAGTGTTTTTTTTTCTTAACTGCAGCCGAGGGAATAAGAGTTTTAATGCCCAATTCACAGATGTGATAATATTGCCCTTAATGGATTCCAGGCTGCCATAAACAGATGATCAATTCAGCTTGTAAAATAATTCCAACAATTACAGAGCTTAACTTTAATGGGGGTTTCTGCTTCTGACAATTGCTAGTTTCCCAATGCAAGTGATCACAGGCAATGCTATTACTGGGGACTCCCAGCGATCAGCTGTGATCAATGCAGAAACCATGCTGCAAGTGCTCAATTTCCCTACAGCACCCCCCATGGTGAAAATAAAGAATGACATCGTTCTCATTGGAATCAATGTGGATGTCCATATACGGTAATTTCAATCATGTTGGCTCGTCTTGAGCAAAACATTTCTTTGTAGCCAGTCTCTTATTTGGCTCCGATTTACCTATAAACCTGGAAATCCTTAATAGATTTTCTCAACTAAACAACCCTTTTAATCAATTATGCTAAATTCTTAAAGGGAACCTGTCACCTGAATTTGGCGGGACCAGTTTTGGGTCATATGGGCGGGGTTTCCGGGTGTTTGATTCACCCTTTCCTTACCCGCTGGCTGCATGCTGGCTGCAATATTGGATTGAAGTTCATTCTCTGTC
This sequence comes from Ranitomeya variabilis, assembly GCF_051348905.1. Classification (NCBI taxonomy): domain Eukaryota; kingdom Metazoa; phylum Chordata; class Amphibia; order Anura; family Dendrobatidae; genus Ranitomeya; species Ranitomeya variabilis. The sequence goes on along the minus strand of NC_135233.1, from coordinate 487,530,425 downwards.
CTCCAGAGTACACGCCAGCGCAAGGCAATTGCCTTGTGCAGGCGTGTACTCCGGAGGACAGAGAATGAACTTCAATCCAATATTGCGGCCAGCATGCAGCCAGCAGATAAGGAAAGGGTGAATCAAACACCCGAAAACCCCGCCCATATGACCCAAAACTGGTCCCGCCAAATTCAGGTGACAGGTTCCCTTTAACTGTCCCTGTTCCAGTGTTCAACACAATTTTTTAGACTAAGAAGTACAAAAAAGTAGTTTTATTTCAAACATTGCATCCATGGGAACAATTTTACAAATTTTTAGCAACTATTTAGCAATTAGGTTTTATTTGCTGGCACTACAATGGCAGGAAAAACAAATATCAGATGTTACAGTGTACTACAAATTAACATATAAGTGCAATGTTAGTGAAGAGTCACCGGCCTGCCATGTCTAAAAATCCTGGAATAGTCACATAAATTCCAGGACAGTGCCCTTTGATTTTTGATGTGGATATTTACAGATTTTTCACATTATAACTCCATCACTTTTCAGCAGATGGTTCTAAAACAGGGTAAAAAATAATAATTTCAGTTGAAGTTATTGAAAAATAGACCAAAAAAATGCAGGCCTACAGAATGAAATATAGGAGCACTGCTTGTTCAGCTTCCTTCAGAATTCATCAAAGAGGCAGCCAGAATATTGAATCCATAAAGAGGGGTCAAAAATGTGCACCTACCAGAGTTTTATGCCTAACTCTCATTTAGTTCTTCACTACAAAACATACGGTCCCTCTTTGGTCATTTTGTCTATGTACATATGTTGTTTCCTGAAACAACAAGAAGATAGAGTTTTAAAAAAGCCCCAGTGGCTAATGTGAGTATTGCACAAGTTCTAATTTTCATTTTTAATGCAGATATGGAAAAAAAACATTGCCATAAAAAAAAAAATAAGTGCAAAACCTGACTTATACAATAGCTAATTTTCCAATGGCACATACTCTTTAATTTGAACTCCTAACAATGTAGAAACCTTACAGCACTCTATAAAGTTTCACTACTTAGTGCGTGAGACCATTCTGCATATTTTCACAAAGCCTACCCAATGATGTTTTCTGTTATGCAAAATCATTTGTGATTAATCAAGGATAGCTTAATTTGGGGAAACAATTTGGTTTTTCTAAAATTTATAAATACAATTTTGGATTACCGTATTCATTTTGCTTATGCAGCGTTGTAATTTTTACATACGCCCGACTGTAATCTAAAGCATGGGTGGATATTCCATTGGTTCAACCCCAAGAGAAAAATGGGGCCCCCCAACACAATATGAAGCTTTTGTCAATGACACAAAGAGGGGTCCATATGCTATTTTGCCACAGGGGCCCTCTTTTGTTTGTGCCCACCAGGGGTTTACGTGACAGGCAATGTTCGCCACATTTTTGGGTCTACAGTATATAGGGCCATTCTGCTTTGGCTATAGCCAACTTGGATTTTGCCGAATTTTAAGGTGGGCTGCTCTAAGTCTGCCCGTTGGTTCCGAGTGTGTTTTATTGAGCGGAGATCTTAAATAGTGATGAGCGAGTGTGCTAGTTACTCGAGATTTCCAAGCATGCTTGGGTGTTCTCTGAGTATCTTGGGCATGCTCGTAGATTATGTTTGAGTCCCTGCAGCTGCATGATTTGCTGCTGCTTGACAGCATGAATACATGTGGGGATTCCCTAACAAACAGGCAATCCTCACATGTATTCAGGCTGTCTAGCAGCTGCAAACCATGCAGCAGCGGGGACTCAAACATAATCTCCGAGCATGCCCAAAATACTTGGAGAACACCCAAGCATGCTCGGAAATCTCGAGTAACGATCACACTCGCTCATCACTAATCTTAAATCTATGTGTATCAATAGAGATGCTGGTGGACAGAGAGAATTTATTCCTCTTATTAGGATCTGTAAATTTGGAGCACAGCTGTCGACCAGACAATGATGCCACTTACATGTGAGAAGTGTAAACGCCATGGGGCAAATATCAGCGATTACGGAACAATAAATTGTGTTTGTTTTATTTTGCCCAAAAGCATAATTTTTTTCACATGTATATTCCTATGTGTTATTTTCTCTTTATATCCAGAGGCCCATTAAGCACCGCGCATAGACCACCGCCGAACAGCTCCTATATAAGGCGTAATTTATAGATACATTTATACTTTGGCTGTAGAAGCCACATCTTGAGGACAACTGTATTTATGTGATCATGTGCGTTTGGCCCTTTACAAGACTTCCAGAAGGTTACACGGGAATGGAAATGAATCACAATAGCCACTAGCAGGTTGACGTCTCTAGATTTACGGTCTGACTACAATGTAAATGTTTGCTCAAGCACTTGGGGAGATTCGCATTGTCCGGGGGTATTAATAGAATTGTAAAATGGACGGAGCTAAATTTATCTCTCCGTGCAACTGGTTGCAGATCACTTTATGAAGCCAATACAATAATTCAAGGAAGAATGGAACTTATACACAGGAGACGGCACTTAGCCGCAATGTTTCCTGTTTCCGTATGGACCGGATTGCTGATGACTTATGACTGTTATACTTTATAGATGACAATTAGCAAATTACTGGAATAAAAAAAATAACTGCTTGTACAATACGAAGCCAAGGGTTCAGCCATATTGTTTCCAGTGGAGTCATCATCTCCCGGTGCCATATTTGTATGCTGGAGGAAAGGCCGTCACCTTGAACCAGCGCTTTTGTTAATACCTTGTGCACATGGACTATCTAAGGTAGACTGTATAGGAAGTATATATGGAAATACATAATCGTGTTTTATTGGGCCATCTATGGTACTGAAATCCCAATTTGATCTGCTGCAGATCTAGCAGTTCTCTGAATGCTGAACTCTGTATAACCCCGCCCACATCACTGATTGGCAGTTTTCTGTGTACACTGTGCATAGGCAGAAAGCTGCCACGTTATCTCAGCACATTTGGGCAGCATGGTAGCTCAGTGTTCGTCATCGTTTCTTTGCATCGCTGGGGTCCTGGGTTGAAATCCCACCAAGGACAACATCTGCAAGGAGTTTGTATGTTCAACCTGTGTTTGTGTTGGTTTCCGCCAGGTTCTCCAGTTTCTTCCCACATTCCAAAGACATACTGATAGGGAATGTAGATTGTGAGCCCCAATGGGGACAGCGATGATAATGTCTGTAAAGCGCTGTGGAATTAATGGCGCTATATAAGGGAGTAAATTAAATAAATTTAAAAAAATTGTGGTATCTTGTATAGCAGCTCAACTCTATCAAAGTAAATTTTGATGTGGTTTTTTTTTGCACTTTGTACTTTTTTTCAAACATGACGTATATATAGTGTTTTGGTTATGGGATTATTAGTAAATTGAATATTCTTATTAGTGCCAAAATGGTATATAGAAAAAATTGGAGTCCGGCTCAACAGGACTGGATTTTCCTTTTCTTTTTCAAAAGAAAATATAGTGCATAAAAAAGAAAAATTTACATGGTCGACATGACCCAGTCGACGCGTTTCAACTGCACTAGGCAGTCTTACTCAGCAGTGGTGGTGCGAACTGTAGAAGTGACATCAGTGATGCCTCACTGACTCCTCTTATCAGCATCAATGAGGCATCGCTGATCCTGGGGAGGGTGAGTAAAAGCTGTGATCATTATTTTGTTGGTCTGACACTCTATGGTTGCAGATACTTGAAATCGGACAGTCCCTTTTAAGGGTGAATTTAGCAATCAGTATTGGGTGGGGATTGATGTGGCATCAGGATCCAAGTCTTGGCATTGAAGGTTATGGCACAGTTTACTTTCTATCCTTTTTTATAAAAGCAAATTATACTGTAATGACTTATTGGGAAATGTTATTTGCTAATTACCTGATTCATCTGCAGACACTAACGTCTCCTGTTTCATCATTTGTTTAGCTGCCAAGGATACCAGTCACCCGGCATACCCTATTCATCCTCTACACCTTCATAGCATACACAGCAGAATCATCGGGAGCCTTCAGCCGCGCCGAGACGCTCTGCGGTGGAGAGTTGGTGGACACGCTGCAGTTTGTTTGCGGAGATCGGGGCTTCTACTTTGGTAAGTGACTTATATTATTCGCTTTCATGTATGATTGTTACCATCCTGGAGGGAACTTGTTTGTACTCAAATTATACGTACATTTACAGCCGCCTAGAATAAAGAGACCTAAGCATCTGAGCAATGTCAGCACCCAACAACTGCAGCGAGTGTAGTGTTTCTGAGCTTTGCTCTCTATTGGGATGCAGGCCTGTTGTCGCCAGAGGAGATCAAAAACATACTCAAGCGCATTGCTGGGGAAGGCTTTCCATATTTTTCTTCAAAAACCACTTAACACATTAAATGCCAGACAGGGCACAGATTATTGCAACTTTAAGAAGAACTAATCTATAAAGTTTACTATTTCTGCCCAAAATGACACTAATATATACAAACAAATCTTACGTTCCCCTTCCTTCTCATTGTTCACATGTTGCATTTTTGCTGCATTTTTTTGCAGGCAAAACCTGCTTTCTTGGCAGTAAAGAAGCTGCTTACAAAAAGTAGGGTTTGCTGCTTTTTTGCTATTTTTTTGTGTTTTGCTGCATTTTTTGGTGTGGATTATATGTGTCACTTGTCTACAGTGCATGTTTAATAAGTTTTTTCAACAAAAAGGATTGCTGCATTTTAGCTGCATTTTTTATGCAGGCAAAACCTGATTTCTTGGCAGTAAAGAAGCTGATTGCAAAAAGTAGAATTTGCTGCTTTTCTGCTATTTTGTTTTGTATGTTTTTGCTGCGTTTTTTTGGTGTGGATTATACAGGTCCTTCTCAAAAAATTAGCATATAGTGTTAAATTTCATTATTTACCATAATGTAATGATTACAATTAAACTTTCATATATTATAGATTCATTATCCACCAACTGAAATTTGTCAGGTCTTTTATTGTTTTAATACTGATGATTTTGGCATACAACTCCTGATAACCCAAAAAACCTGTCTCAATAAATTATCATATTTCACCCGTCCAATCAAATAAAAGTGTTTTTTAATAACAAACAAAAAAACCATCAAATAATAATGTTCTGTTATGCACTCAATACTTGGTCGGGAATCCTTTGGCAGAAATGACTGCTTCAATGCGGCGTGGCATGGAGGCAATCAGCCTGTGACACTGCTGAGATGTTATGGAGGCCCAGGATGCTTCAATAGCGGCCTTAAGCTCATCCAGAGTGTTGGGTCTTGCGTCTCTCAACTTTCTCTTCACAATATCCCACAGATTCTCTATGGGGTTCAGGTCAGGAGAGTTGGCAGGCCAATTGAGCACAGTAATACCATGGTCAGTAAACCATTTACCAGTGGTTTTGGCACTGTGAGCAGGTGCCAGGTCGTGCTGAAAAATGAAATCTTCATCTCCATAAAGCATTTCAGCCGATGGAAGCATGAAGTGCTCCAAAATCTCCTGATAGCTAGCTGCATTGACCCTGCCCTTGATGAAACACAGTGGACCAACACCAGCAGCTGACATGGCACCCCACACCATCACTGACTGTGGGTACTTGACACTGGACTTCAGGCATTTTGGCATTTCCTTCTCCCCAGTCTTCCTCCAGACTCTGGCACCTGGATTTCCGAATGACATGCAAAATTTGCTTTAATCAGAAAAAAGTACTTGGGACCACTTAGCAACAGTCCAGTGCTGCTTCTCTGTAGCCCAGGTCAGGCGCTTCTGCCGCTGTTTATGGTTCAAAAGTGGCTTTACCTGGGGAATGCGGCACCTGTAGCCCATTTCCTGCACACGCCTGTGCACGGTGGCTCTGGATGTTTCCACACCAGACTCAGTCCACTGCTTCCTCAGGTTCCCCAAGGTCTGGAATCGGTCCTTCTCCACAATCTTCCTCAGGGTCCGGTCACCTCTTCTCGTTGTACAGCGTTTTCTGCCACATTGTTTCCTTCCAACAGACTTACCATTGAGGTGCCTTGGTACAGCACTCTGGGAACAGCCTATTTGTTGAGAAATTTCTTTCTGGGTCTTACCCTCTTGCTTGAGGGTGTCAATGATGGCCTTCTTGACATCTGTCAGGTCGCTAGTCTTACCCATGATGGGGGTTTTGAGTAATGAACCAGGCAGGGAGTTTTTAAAAGCCTCAGGTATCTTTTGCATGTGTTTAGAGTTAATTAGTTGATTCAGAAGATTAGGGTAATAGGTCGTTTAGAGAACCTTTTCTTGATATGCTAATTTATTGAGACAGGTTTTTTGGGTTATCAGGAGTTGTATGCCAAAATCATCAGTATTAAAACAATAAAAGACCTGACAAATTTCAGTTGCTGGATAATGAATCTATAATATATGAAAGTTTAATTGTAATCATTACATTATGGTAAATAATGAAATTTAACACTATATGCTAATTTTTTGAGAAGGACCTGTATGTGTCCTTTGTCTACAGTACATGTTTAATAAAGTGCTCACTCAAAAAGCATTGTTGCATTTTTTTCCAGCATTTTTGCACTTTCTCATTGCTTTCTATGGTGCAAAAATGCAGAAAAAATTGACTTGCTGTAGTCTTCAAAAACAAAGCAGTTTTCCAATTCATTCAGGAAAAAAAACAATCTTGTGCATGAGATTTCTGAAATCTCATCGCTTTTGCTGATACTGTAAAAAACAGCTTTTAATTTACATAAAAATAACAGCGAAAAAAAAAAATGCTGCAAAAAAACAAGGTGTGAACATAGCCTAAAAGAAGCCTTGGACGATAGCACAGGGGAGAACTGATAGACTAGAAGATAACACAGAAGGAAGAAAAGCTTCTAATCATTATTATCCAATTCTAATTATTAATTGGCACTCCTATGAGCCGCGTCTTGTAAAAGAATCATCACTTCACCACCACTTTCCTCTACAGTTCTCCTTTCTGTTGATAATTTAATAGTCCGTTTACATAGACCGATCAGTGGCACGATACAACCATGACATCAGCCAAGCCAAGTTCTTATGTGTATGGAGGAGTCAGGAGAGATAGATGTATGCTGAACCAACATTCAACTGACATCTATGTCATGTGTATGGCCAGCTATGGAAGCATTCAGCACCATGATGTTCTGCACACCCAAGCACCTGTCTTCAAGAGGGCTTGAAAGTCATCCCAACATAGCAGACGTGGAGGCCATTGTAAGGCTTCCGGCTGCCTTGGTGATCTATCTGGACCTCCTGATCACTTGAAGTGGTGGCAAACTGAGTCTTTGTCTTCTGTCTAACCAACTAGATGCTGAGGTCAATATTGATCATGGTATCCTAGTGGTTAGAAGGTAAAAAGATTGGAGTTATCTCTGAATCTGGTCATCAGAGCATGGGGGTCACCTGTCAAGTAGGCAGGACAGGCACAGGTATCATTGCACCAAAGCGGTACGGCCAGGGCCGGACTGGCCATCTGGCAATTCTGGCAAATGTCAGAAGGGCCTGTCTGGTCGTGAGCCACCTTGTCTGCAACGTTGTTAACAGAATCGGTGTTCTCAAGACACCCATACTGTTAAGAGTTGTGACGGAGGTATCATTAGAAATATTGGTCTTGTAGTAAATCTTGCTTTCCTCCACACAAGGTAATATCAGTAATATATCCCATCTGGTGCTTGGGGATGGGGACATCAAGGGCCTGTGTGATTTCAAATGCTAGGATTGAATTTCAGCTCCAGTCCATACCTGGGTACGGTGGTTTATGGGAACGTTGGAGCTGACTCATGTAGACAACTTATCTCCATTTGTGCATGGGTGTATAGAGGGAGCTTCTACTGATGAACCTGTTTCTTCCTTGTAGCACATGGGCAGCCATAATACCAAGCTAATTTTCCTTTACCTTTATCTATAAAATATTGATATATTTATTAAATCTTAAACTGTAGATATAAGTTTGTTAGTTCTGAGCGTCTGGCTTAGATCTTGTAATCGTCTTGGCTTGTGATGTCACGCTTCATAGTGTCATTTGCTTTTTTTCCTTGACAGCTGTCTATAGTACAATACACAATGAGGGGGGAAAATGCTTCTCTATGAACAGCTGATAAGAGTTTGTTCTGTGGAACTTGTGCTGACGATGCACATTCTTGGCCTATGTGTCCTTCTCGGTAAAATTGGCAGAGGAGAAAAGGAAGATCCAGGCAGGAGGCAGAATGGGGGGGACAGCGGTTCAGTGAGTTTGGTCCCACAAAGACCCTCTTTGTTGCTTCCTGCATTCCTCTGGGAGAGTAGATGGAGGGGAGGCGGAGGGAGATTGTTTACTTCAAATTCTCCTTTAACGCAGTTTGATTGATTTGGCAAAAAAAGGCGAGGGAGGGTGTTTGAGGTAAGCGAGGGACAAGGAAAGGATGTTGAAAGGAAATTGCCAGCATATTTACAGCACACAAGTTGTGAGAGAGAAAGACAAAATGCAGGAATTCTGTATGACCCAAAAGGCCAATCATGTCCTGCCGGCTAATGGGCTCTTCTGTGACCCAAAAAAACGTAGCAGGGTGGTCTAAGTGCCTATGTACACTTTTGGTGATCGCTGTCTTTACACTACAAAGGGATCGAGTTAATTTACAGTCCTGGACACATAACATGGGTATTATGGATGTTATTACAGCTCACGCTTATTATGGCTGCTACTACTGTAACTACAAAACAGAAATACAGCCATGGCCTGTCAATCACCTGAAACACAAGTCGTGAGAGAGGATCTGCCATCAATAACTTATTATTGCATGGGGAATATGCAGCTGGCCTTATATTTCTAGCACTATTACATGGCAGCCATACAGTGTAATGGCAGACCATGTGAAACGTAGATAGCCGAGTTCCCCAGAAAGGGAAAGGTTCTTTGTTAGCAGCTCTCCGCTCTAATTCACACAGAGGACCCACTTTATGACATTGTTATTCCCTAATTGGACATATGGAAAGGCCGTGTCTTCATTGGAGAGATTCTGATAGTAATCAATTTTCATTAGATGAGTGACATTTTTCCTAATACATCTCCTTAAAGAGTAAACTTTTTTTAATTTAATAATCCTCCAGAAATTGCAAAGTAATGATTTTCTTCTTCAATATTCTTCATTATCCTATATTGCTTCCTATTCACCTAAGCACTTTGCTGCAATGATTTTTATATGCCCAGATTATGCTCCTTTAGAAGCTGCTTTCAACTGCTGCTCATTAAAGACCTGTACACTATATTCAAATAATTTGAGTACAAGGTAGGGGACCGGGAGAGACGCAGAAAGGCTCAGACAGGGAAAATCCCATACTCTAATGGAATATAGTGTACTGATCTTTGTGGATCAGCAGTCAAAAGCAGCTTCTAAAGGAATATGAACTTGCAATGAAACATCACTGAAGAACAATATTCGGGTGAGAAGGAAATTAAATACGATATTGAAGTACAGTATATTATAACAAATAATAACCGTGAAAACTGCAATGCCTGACTAATAATTACATTAAAAAAAACATTTAGTCACTCTTTAAAATGTACATGTCCTCGCATATATGGCGAGGGTAGCAAGACGAAATGGCGGTCATAATTGAGTCAGATGTCTTCATTATATACATGCTAACCCCCACCCTAGTACTCCCATTTCTGTGCATAGGAGCTGTCAATCAATAGCTGGAGGGTGAGTATACCCCACACATCATATATATATCATTGGATATCACATGCATATCTTTATGCAGATCTCAAAACCTGCAGCACATTACTAATATCGGACAATTAATATGAGCATGTCTGGAGTTACTTCTTTCTGCTCTCATTGAGAAACATAAAGGAGCTGAAAAATGTCCATTATGGTAACTGGAAAGTAGGGACAAGTTTTAAATATAAGGTAAAAAAAAGTTGCACAATACCGATCTGTAATTGTAGTTCTCATATGTCTCAATCGGCTTTGTAGAATGGCCAGTCTTAAAGAGTGGGAGTTGTTTTTTGTTTGTGGAGACAGAATCTATTCAAAGAAATGTTTTTACATCCTTTTTTTATTAAAAAAAAAGAAGCTATTAACTCTGGTGCCATCAATGTTGCCAGACGCTGCTTATCAAAGTACACTTGATATCTGTTATTATAATGTTTTACAGTCAAGTTAAGTTATTATTGCTGCGAGGTATTTTTTACTGTTTGTCATAGGACTATGATCCGCTGAGGAGGGTGGGCTGTCTACATGTTTATTGGCTCCAGCCTGTATCTCAAATTTATTCTAAATCATCACTATAGAGGAACGAACTTAAAGGTTCTTTCCAACACTATTTTTTTTTACTATCTACCGACAAACTAACAGTTGTTAACTACCTGCTTATTCTATCCAATACCAACACAGAGCAGTTACTGACTGCTCCTGTTAAAGATTCAGTTGCTCCACATCAACAGAGCAGCTCTTCTTCTTTCGGCCTGCTCTGTCGACAGGGCGTGACTTCCAACGTCATGCTTATTGACAGCTTGTTCCCTACAGTTAAGCAATGGCGAGCCGGCTGTCCATCAGCATAACATCGGCAGTCATGCCAAGTCAATAGAGCAGAGTGGAAGAGAAGGTGTTGCTCTGTTGACGAGGCATGACTGCCGACATCATGCTGGTTGATAGCCAGCTCCCCGCAGTTAGGCAGCAGGAATCCAACAATCAGCATGACACTGGCATAAGGGTCCTTCAATAGAGCAGAGCGGAAGAGAAGCTGCTGTTTTGTTGACGTGAAACGGCATCGGGCAGAAGAGGCCAGTAGGTAGCAAGTACCTGCCTCTTAATACTTAGACTTATAAAAAAATTGTTCCAGATAACCCCTTTAATCTACATTAAGGCAATAAAGAAGTGTAATACCATGCCCACAGCTTGCTTACCGTTCCTCTTCATGCTGCTGATTTGATATGGAAGCAAGTTTTTCTCATAGATACATATAGAATCCATGAAAAAATATGGTGCCATCTTATTTTTGCATGGCATGTTACACAGAGCACCATACGTCAGCACCCAAAGTGCCCACCATCCTTTATACCCAACAATAATTCTGTTTGGTTAGAACATCAAATATTAATTACACATAAAAATGCTGATAATGCCAATGTCTGGTCTGGTATAACTGTTTTATTGCTTTAAATTCTGGAAAAAATGTCTGCCCTGTGTCCTACATCCTATTTATACCATTTATACCAGAAAAGACAGCAACAGACCAAGCAAATACAAGATGGACAGTTTTTCCAAAACAATGCATTCACTTTTTGTGCTAATTATATATTATGCTAGCCTTTCCTTTGGTAGTTTGTAATTATAGAGGGAAAATGATTTTTAGAACAAATAGATACATAATTAACGCATTGAAATATGCTATAAAAATCTGCACGTATAAATAACTCTCTTGATCAAACATAGTGATTTGGTAAGTGGCCACATCACAAGATCGTACAAACCCAACAGCTTTAGTTCCACTGACTATTTAGAAGTTGGAGATCTTTTGAAGCAACTTTGGCGAAGTAAACAGGGAACCACATGAACATGGATTCTTTCTGCTATGTGTAATGACACGAAACATCTGTAGGGTACAGGCTGAATCAACACATCAGTATATCAACATATCAAGCCTACACATATATTGCCAGCACATTTTGAGTCCAATAACTTTTAGTGCTCCACAGGAAAGTACAGTTTGTTTATGAATGCTCATCAATTAATATGGCAGAATTTCACAAGGACAACCCAAATCCTCTCAGTGTTCAAAGTATTCGAGAATCCAAAAAAGATTCACTTGGGTTTTTGTTGATGTTTATATCCTTGTAATATCTGCCATAGTAAAACTGAGCTCAAGTTGTCGTCATCACTGAGCGGACCTTCCAAGAAGCTAAAGCTGACCTTTGTAGAAATAATACTACTTAACAGATGTATCTAGACAGTGAAACCTCTCTAAAAGACCACTTCTTTGAGAAAGCTGCTGAATTAGAACATTTATGAATAACATCAATTCTGTGGATACTGGATCTTTTGTTTGAGAGCACCACCCTTCGAGAAGACCGATTTTTGAAACTTCGTCATATGGCTTAGTGTTGAACTGGAGAGCTAAGGACCTATCCGTGACGCTGACTCTGGGAGCCCACAGTTCAGTTACACCCCATAATACTTGACCCTTGTTCACTAATTTGCACAAATAATATACTGGGTAGTTGATAAATGAATGACGAGATGCTTCTTTTATCTGTAATTGGTGTATTATGTTTACTGTGCAAAACAATAAGGGAGCGTGAGGCCCACCGGGAGTTTCACCTTTTCTCCTGTGCGCCAGTCCGAGCTTGGTATAGCTCCTCTTATTACTCCAATACTAACACATTTCTGGAGGTGTTTTATTGGGCATACTTTTGCACCCAGGCCTCTGTATTGGAGGGAAAGAAAGTTTCCCAGTCACAAAACAAACATACAATGGAGACTGAACATTGTGTCACTGAAGCTCTGTTCACATTTGTGTTATGCTCCGTTTACAACACAATGCCAGATGCATTGCACAATGGACACCAATGGCGCCATTGAATTTTAATCAGGTTTCATTAGGTGAAATAAACATAGCTTCAGATATGCTTTTAGTGCAGTAAGTAATGACTAAGAGATGTGATACCAAGTATCTCTTCAGGCTAACATTTCATAAATATGTCAGGATGAATAATGTGCTGGAAGGTAGACAGTAAAGTGTTTTTTTATGAAACAGGATATCCATTGTATAAATTGTTTAGTTTATTAAGTTTATTCTGTATATGACCTGTACAAGTCAAGTGAAGACACTATGATTGGTTTATTCTAGTCATACTTCCTTTGCTTCTCATTTCCCATGTAGAAATCTCCATTGGACTTTCCCACTTGACAATTGTAGCAAACTTTTGCCAAAAGAGCGTGCACTTTCTTCTACAGACTTTGGAGATCTCATTGGAGATTGTGAGGAGACAACAAATACTGCCCAAATGATACATTCCATGGCTCCTCTTAGTTTTTTGTTCACCATGAAGCATTGAAAAGGTTAATTTGGTTTGGATTGCTCTGGATGTTTTGGCTACTGAAGAGAGCTTGCTTATGTAAGATTATCACAGCGATGTTGAAGCTGACCATACCCATAAGAGATATGCTCACCTTCAGACCTCATTTACAAAGGATCGGGTATGTTGAAATCCAACATGACTGATCTTATTTTATCTTGACATTTGTCAGTAAAGACAAGAAGTCTCCCTTCACATACGATTGTCAATCAATACCTCTGAAATCGGTAGATGTGTCCGATTTTTGTCTACTGTGTCTGTCCAGTTTCAGTCAATCTTAATGTGATGTTTATGATGAAACTAATCATCTTCGCGCCATGTTTATTTTTTTATACATAATTTCTTATGATAACCCAACTAAAACTCAGTAGTATAGCACTTAAATCACCATAGAAGGGTTAACATACCGAAGCAGAATTAATGGAAAAGAGCTGAGCGAGCTTAGCGTGACACCCCCTATCCAAGAGTGAAATCCAAGACTCTTGTTTACATGGCTTACTCTGCTGGTATTTGAGCTGAGGGACATGAATATTTATCTGACATCTTCAGGCCATTTAGGAATACGACGATAAATGTCCAGAAGGAGCTAAATCTGCATAACGTTTGATTAGTGGATTACACATGGATTGTTCACTTTATTGGTGTGTTATGAACATACGGTTGTGGCACTATTAAAATTTTCAGATTTTTTTTTTGAGATTTCAATTTTTGGGTCTTATTTGAATATTGTTATAGCACAAAAAATAGCAAAAGAAAAAGGATTCTGGCCAATTGGCCTGAGATCAGAAACTGCTGGTGTCTGCGATTACAGGAATCTTGTCCCTATAAGAATGGATATGATCCAAGAGGCAAGAGCCGTCCAGACTGTGAAATCAAGATCACAGAACTGAAGAACTATTCAGTTTATACAAACAATAGAGTAAAAGAAGAGTTACCTGACTTACCAAAATTTTCTCCATTGCGTCAGAAAAGTGTTTTCTACAGATGATACTTATAGTAGTCTCTCACTATTTAAAACCTTCTGTGTGTTTGCCATATTGTGGTGTCATTGAAAGAGAACCCTCTTCTCCTTGCCAATAAACATTGGGGAATATATAGACCAGATATAATATCATCATTTGATATCTTGTTTTATAGGAAAAATTGGAGACAGTAGATCTATGGCCAGTGCAAATTACTTATGTGTTTTTTTTTAGCAAATCACGATTATGACAAGCAGAGCTGGAGTTAAGATATTAACTGTGTTTTTAAAGGACTTACAATGACCTACCGTTAGGACATGTCTTCAATAACAGATCAGTTGGGATGTAAAACTACAGTCAATCAGGTGCCATCTGCTCCGATGGTTGCCAGATAACAATAATCTACATGGTGGAACACAGCAGACCCACATATTGTTTAATTGATGTTGCTTTGTCCTGCACCTTATCTCCTATTTACTTAATTGGAACCTGTTTTATACCCCAAACTAATGGCATGTATATAAAGAAGTTTTAACTAATGCTGATTAAATCCTTACCTTGCTTGTAGAAGTCTGTTTTGTTGTTTTAAAGAAATCCATAGGTGAAATTGTATGCTAATAGCTGTAAGTGCAGTGGGCGGGCGCTGCACTTACATCTATCCAGAATTTCTCCCTATTCCCCTCCCCCTGTCTTCCTTCTGTCTCTGTCTGACAGGTCACTGAAACTTGAGTGACCTGAAAACAGGAGTCAGCCAACCATCAGTCCACTGTTCCTGGTGCCAGTGGTGGATGGAAGTACAGCTCCGTTAACGGCATAGTGGCTGTAGTGTGATACTTCTGATCCCCCTATTAATTTGAATAGGGAAGATGTACCATACCCATTCCATGCAGTTATGCAGTTGACGGAGCTGTGCAACTCTGCAACTGATTAGATCCAGCCGCCACCGGCACCGTGAAGAGTTGATCGGCAAGAGTGGGGGTGTCTCACCAACACTGGTCTAGCATTGATGACCTATCCTAAGGATAAGCCATCAATACTAAAGTACCAGATAACCCTATTAAGGTTCTAAAGACAAGGGAATGTTGACTTCTGGATACTACTAGGTCAACCTTAGTTATATCGTGCACTGCACATATACATTATCACACTGTGAATGTTGTGTCACTAATAACAGTAATTGTATTTGTTTTTAAGGCTTATTATTGGACTAAAACATTAGTGTACTATTTTTATTTATGTTGCTGTCAGAAAGGTTTTACTTAATGTTAATAAACTACGCTTTTTTGTCTTCTAGAAAAGAATCCCGGCCGCTCCAATCGCAGGCCTAACAGAGGAATTGTTGAGGAATGCTGCTTCCGAAGTTGTGACCTAGATTTACTGGAGACATACTGTGCGAAGCCCGTGAAAAACGAGAGAGATCTATCCACTGCACCTGCCACAGCGATGCCATCCCTGAACAAGGTGAGTGTGAAGGTATTAGGTTTTCTGTAATCTTAATCTGATCAAGAATCTGCTGAGTAAAAGTGAACAGTAAAATCGAGACTTGACCGTGAGATTGTGCTTACGATGAGGGTTCAGTCAGCTTGGCTGAAAGCCTTTTAACCATTAGAGTGTCTACTGAAGGATGCAAGGATGGACCGACCATTTTCGCTTTAGGGGAATCCTGAAGACCTGTAGCTAGAGGGAGACCACAGTTCTTTGGGGAGTTAGCATTCATGAAAATTAAAGTTCCCACATATTAGGACCCCGAATTAGAATGGCTCAGAAGAAGCGAGAGGGGAAGGCACATTTTTAGTCAAAGCTAAAATTCTGCACCTTTTTTGGTCAAGATTTTGATACTTTTAGCGTATTTTTCTACTAATTCTTCTTTTAATTTGCATAATATAAAAGTTTACTGTATTTGAATTTGCCAGGTTTTTTTCTATGTCCACTTTTGTTGGGCAAAGTTCAGGTTTTCCAGATGTTTTTTTGCCTGAGTAATCACTTGCAACTTTTTGAAAGGTTGCAAAATTTGTCGCATATGCTCTCTAGTCAATTCTTTGAAGTGATTTTATGTGCGCCAGGTGTTTTTGCCCAATACATGTGCCATTTGGGAAAATATACACTAAAAAGTGACAAAAAAGGGTAA
This sequence comes from Ranitomeya variabilis, assembly GCF_051348905.1. Lineage (NCBI taxonomy): Eukaryota > Metazoa > Chordata > Amphibia > Anura > Dendrobatidae > Ranitomeya > Ranitomeya variabilis. The sequence continues at coordinate 487,514,313 of NC_135233.1, read as the reverse complement.
CAGTAGGCAAAATAAAGATAATTTTTGACTTCATAAACCACATGCTCCATTTTGAAAAATTTGCCATGAGCCAAAAACAGAAAAGTAACTTTAAAAAAAAACAAAAACCCCAAATGATGTGTGTTAGTTTTTGACTAGCTGTTAGTGCTGATGAAGTCAGGAACATAAAAACGGGAGAACTTCATGCAATAAATAATTCAATTTGTATTGAAGAATTTGTCTTTCACTTTTCGACCTTCACATTTTTCACATTTCTTATGTGTTTTATGTTTGTAAAATGTAAGTCTACAGCATTTGAAACTAATAAGAATTGTATCTCTTATATCTTATAGGACATCTATCACAAGCATTCTCACAAGTACTCTAAGTATGATATTTGGCAAAGAAAATCCACGCAACGTCTACGAAGAGGGGTTCCTGCCATTGTTCGTGCTCGCCAATACAGGTGGCGGGTGCAGCAAATTGTAGAATCTCAACAGCTTTTAGAACATCGACCACTAACAACGTTACCTGAGAAGCAGCCTTATCTCATTCATCAAGACTCAGATCCATCCCACGATTGAGCTGGAAATCACTACTAAAGAACATTCCACTGCCTTCATTTTCTGTTCCTAGAATTTGATTGTTTTTCTTCTGATATCTCAGAAAGGGAGGGAGAACAAGCTCAATGACAGAAGTGAAGCCTAAAAACTCCATGTGTGACACCTCACAGAAGAGACAAAAATGAGCAAAATGAGAGACGCCAAAGCAGGAACAACATTGTTTTTGGTGGGAAGTTTTTCTGTGGTTTTTTTTATGTCCTTTTCTATGTTTTTTTTGTTTTTGTTTTACTGCATTTCAAAATAGAACCTTACGTGTGTGTATGTGAACTTTTATGCAAAGACGCAAAAGCAGTTGTCTATACACGCACAGAAATATGCAAAAAACTTGTCTTTGTTGTGGCACATCAAGTCCTGAACGTGCCAAGAAGGAAAGAAACAAAAATTTTCTACCAATGGAAGTATTGTAAAAAAAAAATCCATCCCAATAATTACCTTAGGGTGGAAAGGGCAAAATCAGTGCAGAAGGGAAATTTGTCTTCCATTTCTTATGCCTGGTTTCTATGCTACTTATTGTTTTCTTTATTTTTCTGTAGCATTTATTGTCAGTGTCCAAATTTTTTTTTTGCACCTTTTTTATGCCTGAGATTCCAAGGGCATGCAAGGCTTTTGGGGTTTTTCTTTTACTTGACTCCTATGTGTCACCAAGCTTTGCAGCATTATACATGGTGGTGTGTCGCAGTCTTCGGTATCTTAGGGGTCGAGCGCAAGATTCCAAATGTATTTGCACCTTTTAATCATTGAAAACTAAGAAAGAACGAAGAAGAAGTAGGCAGAAGGCTATATATTTTTTTTTAGTTTGAGTTGGAGCGCTGTCTGCTTTGCACATATGCCACAGATTACAATGATTTTATATATGTATAATATATCTATATATTCTATTACTTTTTTTTTGCAAAAAGGTAAAAAAAGTCGAGCACTATTTTTATGGGATTTTTTTTTTGTAAAGCAATGAAGAAGGGGGCATGATATTTTAAATATGATGTCCTTTTGGTGCTAAAGTTAAAATGAGGGGAAGAGCTGGATTGAAATTTCAGATTTAGCCTATACGGCTAAATATATAATACGGAAAACATTCATAGACGAATGAATCCTTGCCATAGATTGAACGTAATAGATGAGTTATTGAACTTGAAAAAAATAAATGCTTTTCGTTTTAAGAAAAGTATATTTTTCCCTCCTCGGAATTGTGTAGTGTTACTTTAAATGAAGCCATTCATCTGCAATTACGACAGTATGAAATGATGTTGTGTGGTCTAATCCCAGACCTAAGGAAAAGGGAATTACAATATGTCATTATATTTTCAGTTAGTCACACCCACGCGGATCTGTTCTCTATAGTACATAGTATAGTCTGTTGATTCTGCTCCTCAACCTATTAAAATAACCATATGGACTTTAAATTTAGGTTAGAATACATACAGCATTGAATATTTTAGACTTTTTTGTATGACAAAATCACCCTCCTTACAATATGTTATTCTTAAATTAAACCAACCAAATTCCCATTTAGCCAGGAAAGAATAATGCAGGTTCCATCAAAAACTGAGCAGACCAAACAGTTCAAGTGAAAAAAAAAAAAATGTGGTCACAATTCTGTAATTAAAGGGAATCTGTCACCAGGTTTTTGCTACTGCTTGATGTAAGGGGAGAAACCCTAATTCCAGCGATGTATCAATTACTGGGCTACATGCTGCAGTTTTGATAAAATCACCGTTTGCTGAAGATCTCCCAGTTCTCTGAATGCTGAGCTCTGCATAACCCCTCCTACACCACTGATCAGCAGCTTTCTGCCTATGATCAGTGTAAAGGCTGTCCCACACGTCCAGATAATTCCGGTACCGGAATAAATCGGTACCGGAGTTATCCGTGTCCGTGTGCCTGGGAACTCACGTAGGCCATACGTGCGGCACACGTGTGCCGCCCGTATGGCGAGTGGGTACCACACGGAGCGTGTGGTACCCACGCGTGTGGTACCCTGCATCGTGCTGAAGCCGCGATTCATATGTTCCCTGCAGCAGCGTTTGCTGCAGAGAAAATATGAATAATAGTGTTTAAAATAAAGATCTATGTGTCTGCCGCCCCCCCACCCCCTGTGCGCCCCCCCCCCCGCTGTTCAGAAAATACTTACCCGCCTCCCTCGCTGCTTCCTGGTCTGGCCGCGGCTTCTAGTGTATGCGGTCACGTGGGGCCGATCATTTACAGTCATGAATATGTGGCTCCACCTCCCATAGGGGCGGAGCCGACTATTCATGATTGTAAATGAGCGGCCCCACGTGACCGCATACAGTAGGAGGCGCGGGGCAGAGAGGAAGGAGTGACAGCCAACGTGGGAGTGTATTTTCTGAACAGCGGGGGGGCGCACAGGGAATGGGGGGGCGCACAGGGGGTGGGGGGGCGGCGGACACATAGACCTTTATTTTAAACACTATTATTCATATTTTCTCTGCAGCAAACGCTGCTGCAGGGAACATATGAATTGCGGCTTCAGCACCATGTGGGGGGGACAGCGCTTACTGTAGCGCTGTCTCCGGCACGCACACGGACCCCAGACGGAGAACGTCCGTGTGAGGTCCATGTTTTACACGGACCCATTGACTTTAATGGGTCCGTGTAATACGTGCGCTCCCACGAACACTGACATGTCTCCGTGTTTGGCACACGGAGACACAGTCCGCAAAAAATCAATGACATCTGAACAGATGCATTGATTTTTATGGGTCTACGTGTGTCAGTGTCTCCGGTACGTGAGGAAACTGTCACCTCACGTACCGGAGCCACTGACGTGTGAAACCGGCCTAAGGCTGCCAATCTGTGCTGAGTGTGGGGTTAGAACACCTAGCAGCAGGTTTACTAGTTTTCTAGTGATAATTTCCTGTTGAAAAAAAAACCTGTGATTTTATAAAAATTACAGCAAGCAGCTTGGTAAGTGACACATTGCCGGAATCAAGGTCTCTGATGAGTAGCAAAAACTTGGTGACAGATTTCCTTTAAATCAAACATGAATAAGTAAAACATACAATTTTCTGAAATAGCTGTAAAATATTAGATAAATTAGTGTTTTTTTCTGGAACATTTCCACTGTTGTCTAAAGCTGTGTTCCGTATTGCAGTTTGTACCATTCAATGGGTTGGGACTGGGCTGCAATACCAGATATATCCTTTATTGGGTTTGTTTTGAGGCCAAAAAACAGACCATTTTTCAAGTCTTGGACAACCCCTTTAATTAGTTATATAGAAAGCTACTAAATCTTATATTAAAAGCTCCATCACCTAATTTGCAAATGGATCGATTTGAATTTTTAAATTGTATGCTCTATTAATTAATGGAATTATCTCTTTTTATTGGATTTTTTCACGTCATTCACTTATCCGCTAAGCACTTGCCTATAAAATAAAAAAAATCAAGAATTCTGTTTATTCAGTTTATAGCACTGCATTGCTGATTGCACTACACACTTTATACTCATTTTAGCATTGATCCTTAAGAATTCTACCAAGACATTATGGAGTATAGATTGTTTGATGGGATTGTGAGCTGAGTTTTACGGCAATGTGTGATGAATACATCTGTATTAAGGAGTTTACCTGCACCGTAGTCTTTACTAATAAAAAAGTCAACTAGGTGATAATACTTAGCAATTTCAGAAGATAGAATGCCATTCAAGTGTTCCTAAAGAAAATGGGTCATCAGAAAATGACAATTTGCTTAAATCAGATTTTTGTGTTACATGTATTTTTTTTTATTTAATTTTGCCAATGCTAATAATTTCATATCACAATTTTTATAATAAAGATAAAGAAATCAAAATTAGTAATCTTGCAATTTCCACACTGGCCACTGGGGTTATTTTAGGATCGTACTTCCTGTCTTTTCAGGAAGTATGCATTTAAAAAAAAAATCTATTTAAATAATTGGTCATTTTTTGATGACACACGACCTTTAATGCCAACCTGGAGTAGTTACCGAAACCTATCTGGATCATTGATACAAAAGCGAGATTGATAAATTTGGATAAAGCAACATATACAGATAATTTTATTTGATCAGATTTATTTTTATTGCTAGCTTAAACTACCAGAATGCTTGCACAGCCTGATAAAAAAAATGGAGCAGTGAGATGGTGTAATGGCTTGAAAGTAATTACTCCATGGCTATATAGGCAAAGGCGGGTGATGTGATTCATAAGGAGCATTGATCCCCACTCCAGGCGTAGGTCATAATGTGCTTACTTATATATTGTCTTAAAGTGGTGAAAAAACAATGTGTTACAATGAGAAGGACCCATAATATTTGCTACAAAATCACTTTCAGGGATCTCTTCCTTTAAGAAAAAAAATCAATGATCTTGAACAGGTTGGCTAAGTTTCTAAAGTAATGTTTTATTTCCAGTGACAACTTTCTGACAACACTAAAGCACCACTCCAACATTTTTTATTTTATTCCACCACTGATGTGATACCACTAATGTAAGTTCCCTGCCCTAGTCTTCTACTTATCAGCCGCTGTCTTCATCTGTTCCCGGTGCTGCTCTGTCGTCTTCTGCTCTATGTGACCTGCCAGATCGCCCTTGTGTTTGCTGGATGGACTGGTTGTCACTTCTTAATGTAAGTCTATAAGACCTAGAACGAGGCCAGAACTCTTTATACATAGACTTACAACAGTGTTCCCCAACTCAGGTCCTCAAGAGCCACCAACATGTCATGTTTTCAGGATTTCCTTAGTATTGCCCAGGTGATGGAATTATTGCCCGTGCAGGTGATGCAATTATCACCTGTGCAATACTAAGGAAATCCTGAAAGCATGACATGTTGGTGGCTCTTGAGTACCAGAGTTGGGGAACACTGACTTACAATGAGACTTTGTGGCCTTTACCTTTGACTTCCGGGCCGTCAGAAGTTGCGGTCACAATATGGTGGAGTGGGACCAGAGTGGCACAGGGAAGAGCAGAAGACAGCAGCTGGTAAGTAGAAGACTAGGGTCTGAAAACATTAATGATACTACTTGTGGAGGAAATAAAAAAGAGCGCCGGAGTGGTGCTTTAAGGAATCGTTTTGTAAATGCCATCTAGCAACTCTTACGAAACACAATGGTAGACTTTACAGTCTTTATATCTATTAAACAATATGTTTTATACAAGATCCCTGTGATTTCGAGGATGAAAACTTTAGAGTTTCATATCTTCAGTGTAAAACTAAGTAAAAATTAAACCATAGATTTCTACTAAAGTTGCAAACGGGCATAAACCAATATATAAAGTTGTCAAAAAGATTGACCCTTGATGTGACATCTTTTGATAAGAGCAACAATGATGATCAAGAAGGATAATTTAGCAATTTTTGGGGGGAATCTGCTAAACATTGATGACATCCAGTCAACCGGCCAGCCAAACTTGATGGCAATGCCACTTTATTGGCTATTTTATGTTTTCCTGTCTTGTCCGTACCATAAAACACAATGGGAAGACTACTTGAATTGTATATTATTTCATATCAAGAAGGAGATATAGGGCTTGGTTATAGAGAGGGCTCCAGAAATGGAGATGGGAGGATGTAATTAGGTATTTTTACTGTGTAATCATTTTTATATGATATTAATATTATTTCCTTGCAATGTTGAGCCATGATACATTTTGTAAAAAAAAATAAAAAATAATAATAATAAAAAAAATAAATAAAGGCAAAGGTAAAAAAAATTACATTGCAATACGATGGACACGAGGAAGAAAAGAAATGAACGGAATTATTTATTGAGGAGGCAGAGTGGTTTTAACAAAGGCGATCGAAGTTCAATTAAGGTGTGCAACATGAATTAGAAAGAAGAAAGAAACATTTTAATGATATTTTATACTATTAGTTTTTAGAACTTTGTAAATGCTTTTTACCAAAAAATTAGTAAAAAAAAATTATAAAATTAAAAAAAAATCTCAGCAAGAAATACATCAAAAATCATTTTGCTCGCTGCCTTTCACAAAACCTGGTATATCTAAAAAAAAAAAAAAGAAACAAACACAAACAAGCGAAAGCAAAAAAGTGTGGTTAGCAGGTCTGAGCCATTTCATTAAAAAAAACTCGGCTTTTTTGTGTGTTGTTTTTCTGTTTCAATATGTAAACGCAATGCAAATTATGTCTTTTCTTCAGGTTTGATGTTTCATATCAAGTTCATATGCATTCACTGTTGGGAAGTCTGTCGCTCACACTATGCGGCAGCGCCTTATTGCAGGGACTGTTAAATGTATATTTTATCGGCATCTGTTTGATCCACCATGTTTTATTTTCAAGCAGATATAGCAAGTTGAATGGAAAAATGCAACTTCAAAATTCTCAAGACACATCATTCATTACAAAGCGTATGTCTCCATATTGTATCATATCCTATACATTAAGACAGTTAATGGACTTTCATATAATTCATTCACAGAAGAACCGTATCTCTGTCAATTTATGTTTATTGAGTGTTTGTTTTTGCATTCTGGTAAATCATTCTGAACATTTTCACAGTATTGTATCATACACTATCTGCCTTTATTGGATAAAAAAACAAGTAAAACAATTACTGATGCACAAGGCCTTTATGTTTCAGAGCCAAAGTGCAGCAGTTTTCATCACCAATTTTAGAGGCTTCCATAGAACTGGAACAGCCACCACCGTGTGGTTGCAATGAGTGGCCTCTGCACTATATGAAGGATATATTGTTTTGTTTGCTGCCAGTGGACTGTTGACTTTCATAGATTGTTTTTTGGCAATGCTATGGTACCTTTGTCATAGATTGTCCAATTTTATGTGCACTCAGCATAATATGCAACTTTACAACTGCCCAGATTCTGCACCTATTGTACCTTTTGTTTGTAATATCATATCAATAAAGCAAATTTACCACATTATGAGAAAATTACATTGTCTGTTTTTTTTTATTTTTCTTTGCCAGATACTTCTTCCCGACCAAAGAATTAATTAGCATGTAAGGTCATGTTCACATGTTTTGTTTTTGGTCAGTATTTTACCTCAGAATTTGTAAGCCCAAACGAGGAGTGGAACAGTCAGAGGAAAAGTATAATAGAAACACGTCTGGATTAATCACCACTCCTGATTTTGTCTTACAAATACTGAGGTAAAAATCTCACCAAATACTCAACATGTGCACATAGCCCCAGACTACATTCACACATCTGTGCATCAAAAATTGACTATATTCCTCCGACGTGCCATATTTTTACTCCGTCTTGCACCTGTTTTACATCCCTTTTTGAAAGATTTTTTTTGCACCCACATATTTTTAAAAACTGTCTGCATCTGATCCATAAAAATAGACGAGGACACTAAAATTAAGGCTATGTTCTCGTAATGATCTTTTGGTGAGTTTTTTACTCTGCATACTTTTGAAAAAATGCAAGTAACCTATTTTATTTAATGGGTGATAATAATAATAATAATCTTTATTTTTATATAGCGCTAACATATTCCGCAGCACTTTACAATTTACACACATTATCATCGCTGTCCCCGATGGGGCTCACAATCGTGCAGAAAATCTGCAACATCAAAAACTCACCAAACGCTCATTGCGGGAAATTAGACTTAGGCCACAGTCACATGTTCAGTATTTGGTCAGTATCTGCATCTGTATCTAAGGCCGGCGTCACACTCGGCGTAAGACAATACGGTCCGTATTTTACGGCCGTAATACGGCCGAAATACGGTGAAATGTTCCCAAAATAGTGATCCGTAGGCAGGGTGTGTCAGCGTATTTTGCGCATGGCATCCTCCGTATGTAATCCGTATGGCATCCGTACTGCGATATTTTCTCGCAGGCTTGCAAAACCGACATCTAATGGATTTATGTGCTCAAATGTTCATTAAAACATATATACAGTATATATATATATATATATGTCATTGAGACACATATATATATATTCTGTATTTAGATTTCATTCAGCGCGATATCTGTGAACAGCCGCTAATTCAATTGCCGGCTTTTCATTTCTCCTGCACAAACCCGACAGGATATGAGACATGGTTTACATATAGTAAACCATCTCATATCCCCTTTTTTTTTGCATATTCCACACTACTAATGTTAGTAGTGTGTATGTGCAAAATTTCAGCGCTGTAGCTGCTAAAATAAAGGGTTAAATGGCGGAAAAAATTGGCGTGGGCTCCCGCGCAATTTTCTCCGCCAGAGCGGTAAAGCCAGTGACTGAGGGCAGATATTAATAGCCAGGAGAGGGTCCATGGTTATTGGCCCCCCCGTGGCTAAAAACATCTGCCCCCAGCCACCCCAGAAAAGGCACATCTGGAAGATGCGCCTATTCTGGCACTTGGCCACTCTCTTCCCACTCCCTGTAGCGGTGGGATATGGGGTAATGAAGGGTTAATGCCACCTTGCTATTGGAAGGTGACATTAAGCCAGATTAATGATGGAGAGGCGTCAATTATGACACCTATCCATTATTAATCCAATTGTAGGAAAGGGTTAAAAAACACACACACACATGATTGAAAAGTATTTTAATGAAATAAACACAGCGGTTGTTGTAATAATTTATTGCTCTCTCAAATCCATTTGCAGTCCCTCGCTTGGCAACATAATAAACGCACAAGATACATACCTTCTGATGTACTGTCAGGTCCAACGATGTAATCCATCTGAAGGGGTTAACTAATATTACAAGCAGGAGCCCTGCTATAATGCAGCTGTGCTCCGTGCTTGTAATTCCCCTGCGAATGAATGAAATGTAGGTCATTGACCTACATTTCCTTCAGTCGCGGTGATGCGCCCTCTGGTGGATGTCCTCATATGAACTGGAGCGTGGAAAAAAGTTCCCAGGCTGCAGTTCATGAGAACATCCACCAGAGGGCGCCTCACCGCGAATGAATGAAATGTAGGTCAATGACCTACATTTCATTCATTCGCAGGGGAATTACAAGCACGGAGCACAGCTGCATTATAGCAGGGCTCCTGCTTGTAATATTAGTTAACCCCTTCAGATGGATTACATCGTTGGACCTGACAGTACATCAGAAGGTATGTATCTTGTGCGTTTATTATGTTGCCAAGCGAGGGACTGCAAATGGATTTGAGAGAGCAATAAATTATTACAACAACCGCTGTGTTTATTTCATTAAAATACTTTTCAATCATGTGTGTGTGTGTTTTTTAACCCTTTCCTACAATTGGATTAATAATGGATAGGTGTCATAATTGACGCCTCTCCATCATTAATCTGGCTTAATGTCACCTTCCAATAGCAAGGTGGCATTAACCCTTCATTACCCCATATCCCACCGCTACAGGGAGTGGGAAGAGAGTGGCCAAGTGCCAGAATAGGCGCATCTTCCAGATGTGCCTTTTCTGGGGTGGCTGGGGGCAGATGTTTTTAGCCACGGGGGGGCCAATAACCATGGACCCTCTCCTGGCTATTAATATCTGCCCTCAGTCACTGGCTTTACCGCTCTGGCGGAGAAAATTGCGCGGGAGCCCACGCCAATTTTTTCCGCCATTTAACCCTTTATTTTAGCAGCTACAGCGCTGAAATTTTGCACATACACACTACTAACATTAGTAGTGTGGAATATGCAAAAAAAAAGGGGATATGAGATGGTTTACTATATGTAAACCATGTCTCATATCCTGTCGGGTTTGTGCAGGAGAAATGAAAAGCCGGCAATTGAATTACCGACTTTTCACTAACACCGCTGCGTATTTCTCGCAAGTCACACTGCTGGTCCGTGTGGAATCCGTATTTTTCTCGCCCCCATAGACTTTCATTGGCGATTTTTTTGCGCAGTACGCTGACAAACGCAGCATGCTGCGATTTTGTACGGCCGTAGAAAGCCGTATAATACTGAACCGTAATATACGGCTAATAGGAGCAGCCCCATTGAGAATAATTGTGCCGTATGTTATGCGAGTTTTACGGACGTAGTTTCTGCGCTCTTACGTCCGTAAAACTCGCCAGTGTGACGCCGGCCTTAATGTTTGGGTGGATTTGGTAGAGAAAAATAGTGAGGCTTCCAGACAACTGAGCATGTTCCCAGAGCACTTTGCTGGTCCCAGTGAGGAGATAAATTGCAGACAAAAAGAAGAATGGCGCTTGCATTAAACTGTGCAGCATTAAATCGTATTTAATAATGTACCCACTGGAGGAGGATCTAGATAAATAAACTGTGAAGTTTTTCGTTAATAATATTTTTATAATAGTATTTTATTATAAGTGCTCTAATAGTGCCAAAATACACAAAAATTTTGGAACCCCAAACTTCTTTTAGGGGTACTCACTGAGCCATGGTGATACCCCTATCATCCAGCTCCATTCCAGAAGCAGGGATGTGTTTTCCAGTATGTCTCCCCACTGCCAGGGCATGTTCTATTCATTTTTTTCCTGAGAGGAACACAAAAGAGGGTAAGAAAGGGGCATGGTTTAGTAAAGGTTCGATCACATTGGGAGGCCTCTTGAAGTCACAATATTGATGAGGTGCTGCTGGGTCAGCACATTATAAAATAAGAAAAGACCATAGTAGATCCTCCCCAGGAAGCCCATGAGATTGATTTTTTGGGTGTGGTTTTGCTAACTGTCAGGTATCAAACCTAGCAGCTCCTATGCACCAGGCGGCATCTCTTCCTTCTGAGCTTTTCAGCTTGCTGGACAGTTCTGTGTTTATCCAAATACCTGAACCCATGTTGTTGCTGATGTCTCCTCCCTGAGTTTCCTGTTGGTTACAACCCTGAGTTTCTGATTGGATCATTCTGATTTCACACCCTATTTAAACCTGGCCTTGCTCTGTTCCTTGCATGATTATTGAGCTACCTACCTTTATTCAAGCTTCCTTCCTCCTGCTATTCCTTCAAACGACACTACTGCTCCTGGTAAACAGATGATTGGCCTCGGGGAGACCAAAACATCCAACACTGCGGAGACACCATCACGTGTTTCTCAACACAGTGATCCAGAACACTGCCCCCATCCCTTATGGGATTTTTCCATAGAGCCATTCTGGGCCATAGAGAATCATTGGGCCGTGTGTAATGCGTATTTTATGGATGTATTTTCTGCGCTCATACGTCCGTAAAACTCGCTAGTGTGACGCCGGCCTAAGTTTCAGCGGCAGGCGCCCCCACTCAGCGGCGGCTTGCCTTCTAACCCTAGTCAATCCCTATGGTAATTAAAAATCGTGTCCCAAAACACCCATTGCCCAAAAAGAAAAAACAATAGAAAAACCAAGCAAAATTGGGGAAAAAAATAGAAAAAATTAGAACAAACAACAAAAAAACTAAATTTGTTTTTCTGCCCTTGTATATCCCTAATAGGACTCAAATATACATATGCGATCTGAGTGTATTGTGACATGATTTTTAATTACCATAGGGATTGACTAGGGTTAGAAGGGCGAGCTCTCAAGCTCTGTCCCCGCCAAGTGTCCCGTCTTCCCGCTCAAACTGCTATTTATTTCGGACCCGCCTCCATCAGTCAGGTGCCCTGAACTGCACCGGTCAGCAATCTCTTCCCCCTGCAACACTGGTGACAGTCCCAATGGTTCCGGCCCAGACACGCAGGCTCTCCTCCCTACACCTACTTCCAACAGGTGGCACTATAGAGTTCAAGTCCTCTTTCTCTCTGAAGTGGCAATTTGCAAAGTTCTCACCCATACACTATTCCAAGGTCTGTGGTACATTTGTTATCTATCATACAGAAAAAAAGCTTACATTTTTTTTGTAGGCTTAAATTTCTCAGCCGTACAGTCTTAAGTGGTCTGGGGTACATTTATGTGGCATATAACACTCCAAAAAAGAGTTTTAAAAATTGTTCTGGATTAAATTTGACTGTCATCCAGACACTTTTGCGTTCTTCCTGTCACATTACGGTGGTATTAACTCCCCAAAACTGCTTTGACTACTGGAGGTGACCATTTTTTTTCTTTTATAAAAAAATAAACTTGGTTTCAAGAGACCTAGCAATTACAAAATGAGTAAGGTGTGTGGTAAGAGCAGGGAAGTGGAAGTGCTGATGATGGTGCAGGCAGATGTCAAGGACATGGGGTAGGTGCAAATACACTTATTGCTAGAGCACAAGAAACAAGCCCATACACGACACATAGGTTCCTGTCCCACATTGCAAGGAGGCACGGTACACCATTTGTGAAGCCAGAGCAGTTTATCAGGTGTGTTCACTTTCTGCAAATCTGACTGGGCTATTTATTCTTGCTTCACCCTTTAGTCAGTGCCAGTTGTCCATTGTTCCTGGAGGATTCACATCTCTGCCTGGTCTCTCCTGCTTTGCAGTTCTTTTCAACAAAGATAAGTTCTGGCCTTGATTTTTTGCTGTCCACATTCTGTGGCCTTATTGTTCAGTTCTTTTCCATGTTTTTTGCCTTGTCCAGCTTGGTCTGTATAAGGATTTGTTTAGCCAAGCTGGTATCTCTGCAGATGCAGATATACCCTCCATATCTTTAGTTAGCTGTGGAGTTTTTGTATTTTCTGTGGTGGATATTTTCTAGTGTTTTAATACTGACCGCTTAGTACTCTGTCCTATCCTTTCTATTTAGCTAGAAGTGGCCTCCTTTGCTAAATTCTGATTTCAGTCTGTGTATGTTTTTTCCCTCTCCTCTCACAGTCAATATTTGTGGGGGGCTGCCTATCCTTTGGGAATTTTCTCTGAGGCAAGATAGTTTTCCCTTTTCTATCTTTAGGGGTAATTAGTCCTCCGGCTGTGTCGAGATGTCCAGGGAGTGCTAGGTACATTCCACGGCTACTTCTAGTTGCGGTGTTAAGTTCAGGGTCTGCGGTCAGTACAGGTACCACCTTCTCCAGAGTACGTCTCATGCTGCTCTTAGGCCACCAGATCATAACAGTACAACTGGCCAACAATGAGTTAACCGCATCTCAGAAGAAGGGAAGGAAAGTGCTGAGCCATTTTTTTTCTGTAGTCTGTTGTGTTTTTTTTTTCTTCCCTCTTTACCTCTGGGTGGCTCAGGAGTTCGGCGCTGGTATGGATGTTCAGGGATTGGCTTCTCGTGTGGATCAACTTGCTGCTAGAGTACAGGGTATTTCCGATTATATCGTTCAGACTCCGGTTTTAGAGCCTAGAATTCCAACTCCTGATTTGTTTTTTGGGGATAGGTCCAAATTTCTGAGCTTTAAAAATAACTGTAAACTGTTTTTTGCTCTGAAACCCCGTTCCTCTGGTGATCCCATCCAGCAGGTTAAAATTGTTATATCTCTGCTGCGTGGTGACCCCCAGGATTGGGCATTTGCCCTGGAACCTGGGAATCCGGCGTTGCTTAATGTAGACACCTTTTTTCAGGCGCTTGAGTTATTGTATGACGAACCTAATTCAGTGGATCATGCTGAGAAGACCTTGTTGGCCCTGTCTCAGGGTCAAGAAGCGGCAGAATCATATTGCCAGAAGTTTAGAAAATGGTCTGTACTGACTAAATGGAATGAGGATGCCTTGGCGGCAATCTTCAGAAAGGGTCTTTCTGAATCCGTTAAAGATGTTATGGTGGGGTTCCCCACGCCTGCTGGTCTGAGTGATTCTATGTCTCTGGCCATTCAGATTGATCGGCGCTTGCGCGAGCGCAGAGTTGTGCACACTATGGCATTGTCTTCCGTGCGGACTCCTGAGCCTATGCAGTGTGATAGGATTGTGTCTAGAGCTGAACGACAAGGATTCAGACGTCAGAATAGGTTGTGTTTTTACTGCGGCGATTCTGCTCATGTTATTTCTGATTGCCCTAAGCGTACCAAGAGAATCGTTAGTTCTGTTACCAGCAGTACTGTACAACCTAAATTTCTGTTATCTGTGACCCTGATCTGCTCATTATCGTCATTTTCTGTCATGGCATTTGTGGATTCAGGCGCCGCTCTAAACTTAATGGACTTAGAATTTGCCAGACGTTGTGGTTTCCCCTTGCAGCCTTTGCAGAGTCCTATTCCTTTGAGGGGCATTGATGCTACACCGTTGGCTAAAAATAAACCTCAGTTTTGGACACAGCTGACCGTGTGCATGGCGCCAGCCCATCAGGAAGATTGTCGTTTTCTGGTGTTGCATAATTTGCATGATGCTATTGTGCTGGGTTTCCCATGGTTACAGGTGCATAATCCGGTATTAGATTGGAAATATATGTCTGTGACTAGTTGGGGTTGTCAGGGGGTTCATGGTGACGTTCCTTTGATGTCAATTGCCAGCTCCCTCTCTTCTGAAATTCCTGAGTTTTTGTCAGATTTCCAGGATGTATTCAATGAGCCCAAGTCCAGTTCCCTTCCACCGCATAGGGACTGTGATTGTGCTATTGACTTGATTCCAGGCTGTAAGTTCCCTAAGGGCCGACTTTTCAACCTGTCTGTGCCAGAACATACCGCCATGCGGAGATATGTTAAGGAGTCCTTAGAGAAGGGGCATATTCGGCCATCTTCTTCACCATTGGGAGCAGGTTTTTTTTTGTTGCCAAAAAAGATGGCTCCTTGAGACCCTGTATTGATTATCGCCTCTTGAATAAGATCATGGTCAAATTCCAATACCCCTTGCCTTTGCTTTCTGATCTGTTTGCTATGATTAAGGGGGCTAGTTGGTTTACCAAGATTGACCTTCGAGGGGCATATAATCTTGTTCGTATTAAGCAGGGTGACGAATGGAAAACTGCGTTTAATATGCCCGAAGGCCATTTTGAATACCTTGTGATGCCATTCGGACTCTCTAATGCTCCAGCTGTCTTTCAGTCCTTCATGCATGATATATTTCGGAATTATCTTGATAAGTTCATGATTGTATATTTGGATGATATTTTGATTTTTTCAGATGATTGGGAGTCTCATGTGAAACAAGTCAGGATGGTATTTCAGATCCTTCGTGATAATGCCTTGTTTGTGAAGGGGTCTAAGTGCCTCTTTGGAGTACAGAAGATTTCTTTTTTGGGCTTCATTTTTTCTCCCTCATCTATAGAAATGGATCCGGTTAAGGTTCAGGCCATTCATGATTGGATCCAGCCCACATCCGTGAAGAGCCTTCAGAAATTTTTGGGCTTTGCTAATTTTTATCGCCGTTTCATTGCCAACTTCTCCAGTGTGGTTAAACCTCTGACCGATTTGACGAAGAAAGGCGCTGATGTGACGAATTGGTCCTCTGCGGCTGTTTCTGCCTTTCAGGAGCTTAAACGCCGATTTACTTCTGCCGCTGTGTTGCGTCAGCCGGATGTTTCTCTTCCTTTTCAGGTTGAGGTTGACGCTTCTGAGATTGGGGCAGGGGCCGTTTTGTCTCAGAGGAATTCTGATGGTTCCTTGATGAAACCGTGTGCCTTCTTTTCTCGAAAGTTTTCGCCTGCGGAACGCAATTATGATGTCGGCAATCGTGAGTTGTTGGCTATGAAGTGGGCATTTGAGGAGTGGCGACATTGGCTTGAGGGGGCCAAGCACCGTATTGTGGTCTTGACCGATCATAAGAATCTGATTTATCTCGAGTCTGCCAAACGGCTGAATCCTAGACAGGCCCGATGGTCCCTGTTTTTCTCCCGTTTTGATTTTGTGGTCTTGTATCTTCCGGGTTCTAAGAATGTTAAGGCTGATGCCCTCTCTAGGAGCTTTTTGCCTGATTCTCCTGGGGTTCTTGAGCCGGTCGGTATTCTGAAGGAAGGGGTGATTCTTTCTGCCATCTCCCCTGATTTACGACGGGTTCTTCAGGAATTTCAGGCTGATAAACCTGATCGCTGTCCAGTGGGGAAATTGTTTGTTCCTGACAGATGGACTAGTAAAGTGATTTCTGAGGTTCATTGTTCTGTGTTGGCTGGTCATCCTGGGATTTTTGGTACCAGAGATTTGGTTGGTAGGTCCTTTTGGTGGCCTTCTTTGTCATGGGATGTGCGTTCTTTTGTGCAGTCCTGTGGGACTTGTGCGCGGGCCAAGCCTTGCTGTTCCCACGCTAGTGGGTTGCTTTTGCCTTTGCCGGTCCCTGAGAGGCCTTGGACGCATATTTCTATGGATTTTATTTCGGATCTTCCGGTTTCCCAGAGGATGTCAGTTATCTGGGTGGTTTGTGACCGGTTTTCTAAGATGGTTCATTTGGTACCTTTGCCTAAGTTGCCTTCCTCTTCTGATTTGGTTCCGTTGTCTTTTCAGCATGTGGTTCGTTTGCATGGCATTCCGGAGAATATTGTGTCCGATAGAGGTTCCCAGTTTGTTTCTAGGTTTTGGCGGGCCTTTTGTGCTAGGCTGGGCATTGATTTGTCTTTTTCATCCGCGTTTCACCCTCAGACAAATGGCCAAAACGAGCGAACTAATCAGACTTTGGAAACTTATTTGAGATGCTTTGTGTCTGCTGATCAGGATGATTGGGTGGCTTTCTTGCCATTGGCCGAGTTTACCCTTAATAATCGGGCTAGTTCTGCTACCTTGGTTTCACCCTTCTTTTGTAACTCTGGTTTTCATCCTCGTTTTTCTTCGGGGCAGGTTGAGCCTTCTGATTGTCCTGGGGTGGACTCTGTGGTTGACAGGTTGCAGCAAATTTGGGCTCATGTTGTTGACAATTTGGTGTTGTCTCAGGAGGGGGCTCAGCGTTTTGCTAACCGTCGTCGGTGTGTTGGTTCCCGGCTTCGGGTTGGGGATTTGGTCTGGTTGTCTTCCCGTCATGTCCCTATGAAGGTTTCTTCCCCTAAGTTTAAGCCTCGGTTTATTGGCCCTTATAGGATTTCTGAGATTATCAATCCAGTGTCTTTTTGTTTGGCCCTTCCAGCCTCTTTTTCCATCCATAACGTTTTTCATAGATCTTTGTTGCGGAAATATGTGGTGCCCGTTGTTCCTTCTGTTGATCCTCCTGCCCCGGGGTTGATTGATGGGGAGTTGGAGTATGTGGTTGAGAAGATTTTGGATTCTCGTTTTTCGAGGCGGAAGCTTCAGTATCTTGTCAAATGGAAGGGTTATGGCCAGGAGGATAATTCTTGGGTTGTTGCCTCCGATGTTCATCCTGATGATTTGGTTCGTGCCTTTCATTTGGCTCGTCCGGATCGGCCTGGGGGCTCTGGTGAGGGTTCAGTGACCCCTCCTCAAGGGGGCCTACTGTTGTGAATTCTGCTCTTGGGCTCCCTCCGGTGGTTGTAAGTGGTAGCGCTGCTGTCTCTGAATCGCATCATTTATCAGGTGTGTTCACTTTCTGCAAATCTCACTGGGCTATTTAGTCTTGCTTCACCCTTTAGTCAGTGCCAGTTGTCCATTGTTCCTGGAGGATTCACATCTCTGCCTGGTCTCTCCTGCTTTGCAGTTCTTTTCAACAAAGATAAGTTCTGGCCTTGATTTTTTGCTGTCCACATTCTGTGGCCTTATTGTTCAGTTCTTTTCCATGTTTTTTGTCTTGTCCAGCTTGGTCTGTATAAGGATTTGTTTAGCCAAGCTGGTATCTCTGGAGACGCAGATATACCCTCCATATCTTTAGTTAGCTGTGGAGTTTTTGTATTTTCTGTGGTGGATATTTTCTAGTGTTTTAATACTGACCGCATAGTACTCTGTCCTATCCTTTCTATTTAGCTAGAAGTGGCCTCCTTTGCTAAATTCTGATTTCAGTCTGTGTATGTTTTTTCCCTCTCCTCTCACAGTCAATATTTGTGGGGGGCTGCCTATCCTTTGGGAATTTTCTCTGAGGCAAGATAGTTTTCCCTTTTCTATCTTTAGGGGTAATTAGTCCTCCGGCTGTGTCGAGATGTCCAGGGAGTGCTAGGTACATTCCACGGCTACTTCTAGTTGCGGTGTTAAGTTCAGGGTCTGCGGTCAGTACAGGAACCACCTTCTCCAGAGTAAGTCTCATGCTGCTCTTAGGCCACCAGATCATAACAACAGTCTTTGCAATAAGTCACAGTCCAAACACAATAAATCACAATTCCAAGGCACACATGACCTGATTCTTCAGGCTTAAGTAGATCCTGTTCGTGACGCCACGTTGTAGCGCCCCCACTGCCGCAGGGCCGAGGGGTACCCGGTACGGGACCTCTGAGTCTCTGTTCTGGGGTTGTCACGGTGGCTAGACCTGGTCCATGACCCTGCTGAGGGGCGTACAATGAAGGTGGAGGTATGGTGATGATGTTATGATGTGGTGCAGGTCGCAGTAAATAACGAGGACACCAGGTTGCAGTCTCTTTACCTCTTTACTGAAGGCTTCAGGATCCTCAGTCCGGAATACGGTTAACCAGGCTGCGCAAGTCCAGCCGGTCCGATGGCACCTCCAGAGTTCCCTTTGCAGGTGGAAATCTGTGCCTACCTTCTAGCGCTTGTGTGTTGTGGTCCTCCCCTGCTGTGCTTACGGGATAGTCCCCACAACTGTTGTGTCTGTTTCTGAAGTTCCCTCACAACTCGATTATGATGTTCTGCTTTGTCCCCCAGATGATATGGCTAGGACGCACCCGTATGACGGGTAGGCTCGGAGGTCTTCCGGGACCCTAGAGTCGCCCCTCTCCAAATGTTGCCCCCTATGTCTTCTTAGGTGATTTGAGTGAGACAGCCCGCCTATAACTGACTGTCCTGCCGTAGGTTTGAAGTAAGGCCTGGAGCTCAATACTTCCTCAGCGTTCCGGCCACCGGCTACACGCCTCAGTAGGATGTTGCCTCGTCTTACAGCACGACTCCTACTGGTGTTTCTCCTTGTTGCGTGGATCTCGTTTCTCACTCAGCACAATAAACCTCGCTTCTTGTCCTTTCTTGGGGTACCGCCGCGATGAAGTGCAGGCGCGGTCCAGTAACGTTCTCTCTGTTCGCTAGGCCTCTGTCAGGATCCCACCCCTGACAGGGACCCCCCTGAATCTTCCCCTGCAACACCCTCTGCCACAGGATGTTGCCTGGTTCCAACCCAGTCAGCTTCTAACTAACTTCCTATCCAACCCCCAGTTTTACCAGATTGTGAGGAGTGGCCTAATTCATAGCACCCTTAGCTCCCCCTGGAGGCCAGACTGTGAAGTGTATTGGTGTCTGTGATACCTGGTCAGGTGAACTCCTTCAGTGCCATCAGACGTACCATAGCCCCCCTTAGCGGCGGAGCATCAGTACTGCAACGACCAGGACTCTGGAGCGCTGCACGGGCAGATCGCGATTCTGCCCGCGCCTATTACTGGCACATGTCAGCTGTTCAAAACAGCTGACATGTCCCGGCTTTGATGCGGGCTCACCGCCGGAGCCCGCATCAAAGCGGGGCTTCTGACCTCGGACGTACTATCCCGTCCGAGGTCAGAAAGGGGTTAAGGGGTGGTAACAGCAGCAGTGACCTGGTCTGTAGCCCTGGGTGTCCAATAAAAGTAATAAAATGAAGGGGAGATAGTGTATATAGGGAGTTAGTTAAGGGGACTGCTGTGGCCGATGGTGACGCAGCTGGGCTACTGGTAAAGTTGATAAGGAATCGAAGACAATGGAGTGCAGTACTGAGGGTCAGTGACTGTGACTGGAGGACACAAGGATTGCCGTTTCCTTTACCTTTACTTGTTAGGTGCAGGTGCAATGCGGAGCACGGTTGATCGGTGATGATGGGGTCTGGGCAACCTGGAAGCAACTTAGGGTCCACCTAGCCAGGTGGGTTTGGAGGCCTTCCTTCTCACTATGGATGGGGCAACGGGTTAAACGGGCCTCTTGCAAGACATAGCGCTTGTTCCTCATGCAGTGGGAGCACTGGGCCGCCTTGGGGCTGTGGTAGGCTGGTAACTCAATTTTTTTCTAGCTCTTCCAAGTCTTCTGCCTTGTTTGGTAGATTGGGCATCCTGGACAACACATCAGCATTAGCATTCTTATGCCCCCTCAGTACTTGATGGTAAACTCGTAGTTGGACAGCCGGGCCATCCATCGCTGTTCCAATGCACCTAGCCTTGCGGTTTCCAAGTGGGTCAGCGGATTATTGTCCGTGAAGACGGTAAACCGTTGCCACGGGACGTCATCTGGACTAGAGGCCTTTGGGGACACTTGCATGGACCGCACAGTTTTAGTTAGTGCAGCCACACTTTTGGTCAGCTCCTGGACCTGGAGACGTAGCTCTGCAGAAGGGTCATTATCTAGGGTCTGCATGTCGGCTTCAATGAGGGTCTGGGGAAAGGATGGTGGTATGTAATTGCTGGGCGCCTAGATGACGCGATGCAGCTGGAATTTGGTTCACGCAGCACCCAGATGACCCTATCTTTTAAGTGCGCAAAGTCCAGGTCAGGGTTTTGTAGGGCCATGATGCACAGTTGTGTCCTATGGGTGTTGGGCAGTAGTTCCTCAATAAATTGCTCCTTTAGCAATCTATCGTCATCTTGCACACTGTTGAGGTCAATCTGCTTAATGGCTCGCAGTGCCTCCTGAAGATTAAGGGCATAGTCCTGTATACTGTCCTGCACCCTTTGTTTATACCCAAAGAATCTCATTTTTATCTCTGCTGTGGTGCGGGTGTCACAGGTGTCCTTCAGCCTGGCTGTTATGCCGCTACCTCATACTTACCTGTCCGGCCGGCGCGCTCCCGATGCTCCCTCCTGCTCTCCATCTTCTTGCTTCTCTGGCGCTCGTCCATTCTGCGGTCCGCGCATGCACAGACGTGCTCCTTTCATCACTGGGCTTCTGGGAGGTCGTGACCCGGCGGCTCCGCCTCCAATATGGCGCCGCCCATCGGGTACTTTTTCCCAGCGCCTGCCCTGCTCAGACGCCTTTGCATCTATTGCATTCGCTGGCTTATCGCCAGCATCTTCTTAGGTTCCTAGGCTCTGTTCTGTGCATCCTTGCTGTGACTCTGACTGTCTCTGTTTGCCGTTCCTGCCAGTCCTGTGTTCCTGCTGTATCCTGCCAGTCCTGTGTTCCTGCTGTATCCTGCCAGTCCTGTGTTCCTGCTGTATCCTGCCAGTCCTGTTTTCCTGCCGTACCCTGCCAGTCCTGTGTTCCTGCTGTATCATGCCAGTTCTGTGTTCCTGCCATACCCACTAGTCCAGTGTTCCTGCTGTACCTTCCAGTCCTGTGTTCCAGCCGTTCCTGCCAGTCCTGAGTTCCTGCCGTACCCTCCAGTCTTGTGTTCTTGTCGTACCTTCCAGTCCAGTGTTCCTGCCGTTCCTGCCAGTCCAGTGTTCCTGCCGTTCCTGCCAGTCCAGTGTTCCTGCCAGTCCTGTGTTCCTGCTGTACCTTCCAGTTCTGTGATCCTGCTGTACCTTCCAGTCCTGTGTGCCTGCCGTTCCAGCCAGTCTTGAGTCTCCGTTGTTTCCATCTTGTTGTGTGCTTTCATCTTACCGGTCAGTACTTTGTCTTTGCTGCCTCCATCTGTCCAGTGCCTCCGCCATTCTTGTCACTTCTGTAGCTCCGCTTTCCCTCCATCTTCCGTTCTCTCTTTGCTCTGTCTTCAGTCGTCCCTTTGGCTCCTGCAGTTGCGGCTTCACCCTCCATGGGCCTGTCCCTAACTCTCCCTGTACAGGGGGTGGCATCATCTGGTTCACTCGCCCTTGGGGGCTCTGAAGCCGTGACCCAGAGGGTCCACTTCCTTAGTCCTGATACTGACCAAGATTTGCTTGACAGTTCTTTTATCAGTGTCCAGCCAGGACTTTACCTCCCTCTGGACCGCACCAGTTAACTGACCAGTGAGAATGGTGACTTTTTGACTCTCAGACAGGGGGTACACTTCAAACAAATTACATAGTCTCTCCTTGAAATCGCTTAGGGAGTACTGCGGTAACCAGGCCGCTCCCGGTATGTATGGCATTGATAGTGGCATTATGGGGCTGTGGCTTGGGCTGCTGCGGGGTCTCCACCTGGGTTGGACATTTTCCTTCCCCCTAGTGAACTTCAGCCAGGCTCTGGGTATCGTTACAGTAATAATCGGCTGTTCCACAGGCGGGATCGATTAAGCTCCTGAGGGTTTCCAAGTCGGGGCCTCCTGCTTCCCGCCAGCTCATGTCCCAGCATGCAGCAGGGCTTCTCTTCGTGCCCTCTCTCGGGCTCCACCCAAGACAAGGCACCCCTTCCACTTCTCGAACGCCACGCGGTGTGATAATGGTGGCTACCATACAGTTCAATAAAGTCTATGGCACACAGGACCTGGTGGTACCGGGTTGCGATATCCTGTTCATGACGCCAAAATGGAGCGCACGCTAGGGCCGTGGGGTACTCGGACTGGGTCCGACAGTTCTTAATGGGGTGGTCACGGCAGCAGTGACCCGGTTCGTGGCCCTGGGTGTCCAATAAAAGTAATGAAATGAATGGGAGATAGAGTCTATAGGGAGTTAGTTTGTGATGCCACCTGTGGTGTTCAGCAATAGATGGCTGACGCTGCTTAAGGGGACCACTGGAGCCGATAGTGACACAGCTGGGATGGTTCTGCTCCCCATGGGTGGAGCAGGGCCCCAGGGCTACAGGTATAGTTGATAAGGAATCATAGAAAATGGGGTGTAGGACTGAGGGTGCAGGAAATGACTGGAGAACACAAGGATTGCAGTTTCCTTTACCTTTACTTGTTAGGTGCAGGTGCAATCTGGGGCACGGGTGAGCAGTGATGATGGAGTCTGGGAAGCCTGGAAGCAACTTAGGGTCCACCTAGCCAGGTGGGTTTGGAGGCCTTCCTTCTGCGATATTCTCTTAGGTCCTTGCTGCTTTAAGCTCTGTTCAAGTTCCTCTCCTGCGTCTTGCTTCTAACCTGTATGGCAGACAGCGTGAGCCTATCACATTCTCATGGTGATTGCAGATGCTGACTATAGATTTGTTGCCATTGACATTGGCTTTTTTGGATGAGGAAATGACTCACAGACTTTTAAAATTTCTGACATGGGCTAACGATTGTATGGTAATGATTTTAATTTTCCACCGCCACAACCTCTTTCCAACACTGAAGAACCACCAATGCCATTTGTTGTTGTTGTTGGGAATGAAGCATTCCAGATGTGTGCCAACCTCCTAACACCATACTCAAGTTGGGACTTAAATGACACAAAGAAGATTTCCAACTACCGACTGACAAGGGCATGAAGAACTGTGGAGTGTGCCTTTGGATCACGTCCACGCTGAAATTTCCTCCCACCTCTCATCTAACTTGCTCTTTGACAATCTACAATCTGGTTTCCACCCCAAACACTCAACTGAGACAACCCTGACCAAAATTACGACCTACTTACAGCCAAAGCTAACAGACAATACTCTGTACTCCTCCTTCTAGACCTGTCCTCTGCTT
This sequence comes from Ranitomeya variabilis, assembly GCF_051348905.1. Classification (NCBI taxonomy): domain Eukaryota; kingdom Metazoa; phylum Chordata; class Amphibia; order Anura; family Dendrobatidae; genus Ranitomeya; species Ranitomeya variabilis. The sequence goes on along the minus strand of NC_135233.1, from coordinate 487,490,580 downwards.
TCGACATAATAGACCACTGCCTCCTACTACAGATCCTCTCTTCTTTTGACATCAAAGACCTCGCCCTATCCTGGATCTCCTCATACCTTTCCAATCGCACATTCAGCGTCTCCCACTCCCACACTACCCCCTCATCCCACCCTCTCTCTGTTGGAGTCCCCCAAGGCTCTGTTCTAGGACCCCTACTCTTCTCAATCTATACACATGGCCTGGGACAACTCATAAAGTCCCATGGATTCCAGTACCACCTTGTCACGGGGTCCTTCTCCGATACCACACAATCAACAGAGTGAGGGAAGTGTGAACAATCCCAAGACCTTTATTATAGGCAAAACTAAAAGGTCCATAAACAATCCACCACACTGAGGATACAATAGTCCAGAACACAAATGCAGTTCAGTACAGGATAAAATGTCCAAGGAGATGAGAGTCTAATAATCCAGCAGACAGAGAATAAAAAAAATCCATGTGCTTCCCTTTTTCTCTGACGTGCTGTGTTCACACCATCCTCTCCACACAGGAACTGACTTCCCAGCTCCTGTCCTCCCCAGCCCCCTCCTTATGTCCAGGGGTAGTCAGACACGTTACGGTGGTTTTCAGGCCTTCCAGACCTCACAAAGGTGCCTCGGGATTTAAGGCACTACAGAAGGTCATCAAGAGGCATAGATACTGTCAGGCTGAAGACACGGAATTATACAGGGCAACAAGAGAACACTATGAAAATTAGTAAAATTTAAATACACACAAAATGATACCCATATAACATATCACACCATCACAACCTGTCCCCCCTCATAATAAGTGAGCACGCCATGAGGTCTACACAGACCTCTGGCCTGCTCACTTTAGTCCACATTGCTCAATCATTTATAGTTTCTTGTACAGTGGCAGGGGTAGGTCAGCCTGGGGAGCCTAGGATTCTTATTGTCGAGACAGTCCATCGGCGTTCTGGGGTTGGCTTCCCCACTTGTATTGGATGGAGAAGCTGTAGGGTTGTAAGGACAAACTCCACTGCAGCAATCTTTCATTGTTCCCTGATACGTGGTTCAGCCATGTGAGGGGGTTGTGGTGTGTAACAATTGTAAAGTCTCTGCCATACAAGAATGGCTGCAATTTTTTTAGTGCCCATACGATGGCAAGGCACTCCTTTTCAATAGTGGCATAGGCACTTCCCGATCCAGTAGTTTCTGACTGGCAAAAGCAACAGGATGTTCTTCTCTGGCGGCGTTCACTTGGCTAAGTAATGCCCAATACCAAAGGTGGATGTATCTGTTATCTGTCTGCATGAGGATCCTGCGCTTATAATCAGGGACAGCCAAGACAGGAGCAGTGATGAGGGCGGTCTTTAACGCTGAGAAGGCATCCTCGCATGCAGTCATCCACGTCACATTCCTTGGCATATTCTTGTGGGTCAGGTCGGTTAGGGGCTTGGCCAAGGTGCTGAAGTTAGAAACAAATTTTCGATGGTAATCAGCAGTTCCTAAAAATGCAAGTACCTGCTTTTTAGTCTGGGGTCGACTCCAGTCTGGGGTTTCCACCTTGGCAGGCCTTAGGGTCCCAACCCCTACTCTATGCCCGAGGTACTGCACCTCAGCCATCCCTATTTGGCATTTATCAGGGTGAATGGTCACTCCTGCAGTAAGGATACAGTCTAGCACTATGCCCAAATGTTTAAGATGTTCCTCCCAGGTGGTGCTAAAAATGGCAATATCAACCAAGTCAGCACAGGCAAACTCCTGACATTGTTCTAACAGTCGATCTACCTGTCTCTGGAACGTAGCGGGGGCATTTTTCATCCCAAAGGGCATTCCCAGGAACTCAAAAAGCCCAAATGGAGTAATGAAGGCCGAGCGCTCCCGAGGGTCCTCTGTTAAGGGGAACTGCCAGTACCCCTTGCTCAAGTCTAATATGGTCACAAATTGGGCACTGGCCAGATGATCCAATAGATCATCAATCATGGGCATGGGGTAAAAATCACTCTTGGTGGCATAATTTAATCGTCTGTAATCAACACAGAATCATGTTGTACCATCCTTCTTGGGGACCAGGACGACAGGAGAGGCCCAAGAACTGTGAGATGGCAAAACAAATCCCAGTCATTTTATCTCCTCCAGTTCATTCTTTATCATGCCTTGAACAGCCTCTAGAACCTGGTAGGCAGCCAGCTGGATGGGGCGTTGTCCGGGGGTTTCCACATGGTGGCTGATGAGAGTTCTTCCCTGGCTTTGAGGAGAAAACAGCAGCCCTCGGCCTTAGTACGGCGAAAATATCATCCTTTTGTATATGTGATAAATGGGGGCACTTGTTCCAGTGATCCTCCTGCTTGGGTGACCTGGAGAAAATCGGGGAGATACTCATCGTTGGCAGTATCACTAAGAGGTGGGCAAAGGGCTAGAACAGGCAGAGATCGGTCGTGGTATTCTTTCAGCATGTTAATGTGGATGGTTTTCTGTCGTCGACCACTAGAGTCCAGGGCAATAACGTACTTAGTGTCATTAATTTTCTTGACAACCTGATAAGGGCCTTCCCACACTGCTTGAAGCTTGTTGGCAGTGGAAGCAGTAATTGTGAGCACTTGTTGTCCTTCCATAAATTCCCGGGTCCTGGCATTACATTCATAACAGGTTTTTTGTCTGGACTGGGCCATTCGCTGATGTTCTTTAGCCAAGGTAGCTAGCTGGACGAGACGGTCTCTGAACTCTAGAACATAGGGAATGATGGGCATTCCGTTGTCTGAGATATCTCCCTCCAAATATTCTTTCAAAAGAGTGATCGGTCCACGGACCTTCCGGCTAAACAGTAGTTCGAAGGGAGAGAACCCTGGGGACTCTTGGGGAACCTCCCGATAGGCGAAGAGGAGATGTGGCAGGTATTTTTCCCAGTCTTTTTCAACGTCAAAAAAAGCCCTCATATTTTTTAGTGTTCCATTTAAGCGTTCTCATAGTCCGTTGGTCTGTGGGTGGTATGGGGTGGTGCGAATGGCTCAAACACCACAGGTATGCCATAGGGACTGGACCAGATCTGACATGAACTGAGTGCCTTGATCCGATAATATTTCACTAGGAAACCCTACCAGGGTAAAGATGGTAACAAGGGCCTCGGCTACCTTTACTGCTGTAATACTGGACAGGGCCACAGCTTCAGGATACCGAGTGGAGTAGTCCACCACTGTCAGGATATATTTTTTCCCCGACCGGCTGGGATGGGTCAGAGGACCTATGATGTCGACAGCTACGCATTGAAATAGTTCTTCAATTATGGGCAGGGATTGCAGGGGTACCTTATGTCGAGCTCCTGGATACCGCATTCGCTGGCACACATCGCAGGTGCAGCAATAATGGGCTACCGACTGCGAGATGCCACGCCAGTAAAAACTTTGGGTGAGTCTCTTTTCAGACATTTTCCTCCCTTGATGCCCAGCCAAGGGGATGTCATGGGCCAGTTGGAGTAGCTGTTCTCTGTACTTCTGAGGGACAATGAGTTGCCCCGTCATTGCATCAGGGTTGCCCTTGTCACTGACCTTTTTTGCACGATAATACAGTCCATTTTCTCGAGTGAAGTCATCCCATTATCTCCCAGGCGCCCAGTTTCTGCCCTTAGCCTAAGGGCTGCTAAGGTAGTGTCACCCTCTATTTCTCTCCTAAACTCCTCTCTATCCCAAGACTCTCCCAATGTAGTAGCAGCGAATGTATTGCTTACCAACTCTGATGTGGTTCATGGTGGTTGCTCCCCGGTAAGGTCCGGATAATGTAGTGCTTGAAGGGCCTGTAGTCGGGTGACTGGTCCCACAAATTGGCACTGTAAATCCCCAATGTCATTCCCAAGGAGGATATCTGCAGGAAGTCCTCCCATAACTCCAATCCAACACAGTTTTTCTCCACAACCATAATCCAAATGCACAGAAGCTCACTGTATATATTTGCGGGCACCCCCCGCCAGGACAATGGGAATTCGCAGACCCTGGTGAATTGCCTCGGGTCAAACCACACGGGGGTCAGTGATAGTCAGGAATGCCCCCGTGTCTCTAAATCCTGACACTTTGTATCCATCAATTAAGACATCCTGCAGGTGGCATTGCTGTTGCTCTGCATAGCTAAAGGACAAAGGCCGGAGTCCGTACACTCCAGGAGGGGTATCTATGGTGCCGTGGTCGGTGGTCCACTCTGGTGGGGGTGATGGTAGCTCTTCCTCAGGCTGGATGGAGTGCACAAGATGCACTGGATGAGGTGGGGCTGCGTGGGGCTCCCTCCAAATCCTTGAGGGACAGCCAGACCGCAAATGTCTAGGTTGCCCACACCCATAACATCTCCTCTCTGTGATACCCCCAGGTCATGGTTGGAACTGTTGGGGCCCAGGATTGTGAGGCGTGATTGTCATCGGCTTGCGACTAGGTGGAAGGGCAGATATAATCAGAGGGGGATGGGGCGCGGGAGCAAGCCGTGATTCATTGTCCAGAAGCCTCCTCCGTTGCTCGCAAGCAGGAGGACGTTGGGTTGCGAGCTTGCATATCTTGGCCAAAATATCAACCAATCCCTCACATATTTATATGTATGTTGTGCAGTTTATTTTTCAGGGTGCAGCCAAGCCCAGCATGTTGGGTCTTGTATTCAGGTGTGTCCACATGGGATGAATTGAGAGAGTGTTGGCCAGCTCGCCTAATCGAATAAAATGGGCGTGACTAATAGGCTGAGAACCAGACACAGCATCACCTACATGTGAACTGCGCCCTATACAGGCCTCTATTGTGCAAATTTATACTAAGCGGTCACCCCCTCCATGAATGGGTAGGTGGTGAGTGGCTGTTTATTTAGTATTTTGCACCTGTGTTTTTCAACATCTTTGCTATATGGGCTGGCTGCATCCTGTAGTACATTTGTTCAGAGACCTTGGAAGGTAAGCGGTGCTGCCCCTTTTTCAGCTGTATTTTTGAATTTTTGGAGGATTTTTAGTCCTCTTCTGTGGGTTTGCTACTAAGTTAGCAACAAAGAACCTAAGCATTTTAGTTCTTGCTTATCTCTAATCATTACATGTGTTACATATGTGTATGTTACGAAAAGTGCATTACAAGTCCTTTATTTAAGTATCACTTAGTTATGTATTTGTCTTTTATTAATCTTCTTCATTTGAAATACATGTGCTGTGCAGCTGCTCAGTTATGATTTCATAGCGTTCCCCAGCAAGAATCCTGACAACAGATGGATACAGTATATATACTGGACAGATTGTAGTAGGGCAGTCATATTCAAAAAGGAGAAACACTGGAGTTTTTGGCAAAATTTCTATAACAACCTTTATTGAAACAGACCATCAAACATATATTAACAAACAAGATTTAAAAGATGTGATTAAAAAGGACACTAACACTGGCCGCACTCAGTACTAAATGTAATACTAAAGGGCTTCAATCAACATGATATTTTAAGGACCCCATCACCTACAATGTCCATCCACCTGCTCTCAAAGGTTAATGGAGGGAGGACATTAATCAATATAGCCCAGTGGCTGTTGTAGAATCTTCTCTGGGGATTCCTCTCCCATACTGCCCCCTTAATACATATGGTCACAAAAATCAACCTATGTTAAGTTGAATAAAAGGGTCATCTTACCCAGATTGAGGCACACCGCTGGATGCACCCCAACGCCGCTCTATAGCCTTGCTTTCTCAAGGGAAGGTGTGTTAATGGTCTCCTACAGGAACTTTTATATCCATGGTAACCGGTCATGTGTGTATCACATGACCGGCCACCGCTGGGCTATGTATACATGGCACATGTGACCGCGGCCGGCTGCACCATACCCATGTGACCCGGCACATCGCTGTCCAACATCCGAGTGGAGGCCAAACCCCCAGTCAGATGCTAGCGATGACAGAATGCCGGATGATGCGGGGCAGCAACGGACGCCAAGCCGGCACATGCACACCACAACCGCAGCGGTCAGATAGAAAAAACACATAACCCAATAAAGATATTGTAATGTTCATGCATCAAATAAATATTACAAAAATTTTACAACATTTTTTTTTTTACATGCTTTTAAGATCATAACAACAATAGATGTTAATACAAGAAATGGGATTTTTTCCATATCTTTGTGGTCCCATTCCGCAAAAGAATGATTTCTTCATAGGGCATTCCAGGGAATTAACGAGGTCAGCGATATGACAATCAGGTAAAGTCCATCATACCGCAGAAGAGAGACTAAAATTTACAACTATACAAGAGAAAACAATAATTAAAATCAAAATCAAAACACACAAAATCCAGTTAAAACATACAGCCAGAAGGGATTGGATGCAGGAGAAATATGAATTATATATAAATCCTTTTACAATTTATAAAAATGGCACAAAGTTCAAAGAGTCATTTGAACCAAATGGTTTCATGGTCCCCAATGTAACGATCCACTTCAGTTCTCCTTGTGCCAACAATTTTTTAACATTGCCTCCCCTTATGCCTGTGTGGACAACATCAATCCCCCTTATCATAAGTCCTCTAGGGTCACAATTGTAAGCCGACCTAAAGTGCCGTGGGATTGTTTTTAATTCTGAAGGGTCCTCCACTGACAGGGCTGCGCCAATGTCCCGCACGTGCTCCCTCACTCTTAACCTTAGTTCTCTCGATGTCAACCCTATATAAACCAATGAGCAGCTACATGCGGAACGAGGAGCTGCGGAGGACATTGGCGCAAGCCACACAATGACCACAAGTGTAGCATCCTTTAACCCCTTAATCCCGTATGACGTACTATACCGTCGAGGTGGGGTGGGCCTTAATTCCCGGTGACGGTATAGTACGTCATACGCGATCGGCCGCGCTCACGGGGGGAGCGCGGCCGATCGCGGCCGGGTGTCGGCTGCATATCGCAGCTGACATCCGGCACTATGTGCCAGGAGCGGTCACGGACCGCCCCCGGCACATTAACCCCCGGCACACCGCGATCAAACATGATCGCGGTGTACCGGCGGTACAGGGAAGCATCGCGCAGGGAGGGGGCTCCCTGCGGGCTTCCCTGAGACGATCGGTACAAGGTGATGTACTCACCTCGTACCGAACGTCTTCTCCCTGCAGGCCCCGGATCCAAAATGGCCGAGGGGCTGTATCCGGGTCCTGCAGGGAGCACTTCCGGGTCGGAGCAGGCTGCAGATGAAAGCTGCAGCCTGCACGGCTGTAAGTGAGATCGGAGATCTCACAGAGTGCTGTGCACACTGTGAGATCAGCGATCTGTAATGTCCCCCCCTGGGACAAAGTAAAAAAGTAAAAAAAAAAATTTCCACATGTGTAAAAAAAAAAAAAAAAAATTCCTAAATAAATAATAATAAAAAAAAAAAATATTATTCCCATAAATACATTTCTTTATCTAAAAAAAACAAACAAAAACAATAAAAGTACACATATTTAGTATCGCCGCGTCCGTAACGACCCAACCTATAAAACTGGCTCACTAGTTAACCCCTTCAGTAAACACCGTAAGAAAAAAAAAAAAAAAACGAGGCAAAAAACAACGCTTTATTACCATACCGCCGAACAAAAAGTGGAATAACACGCGATCAAAAAGACGGATATAAATAACCATGTTACCGCTGAAAACGTCATCTTGTCCCGCAAAAAACGAGCCGCCATACAGCATCATCAGCAAAAAAATAAAAAAGTTATAGTCCTGAGAATAAAGCGATGCCAAAATAATTATTTTTTCTATAAAATAGTTTTTATCGTATAAAAGCGTCAAAACATAAAAAAATGATATAAATGAGGTATCGCTGTAATCGTACTGACCCGACGAATAAAACTGCTTTATCAATTTTACCAAGCGCAGAACGGTATAAACGCCTCTCCCAAAAGAAATTCATGAATAGCTGGTTTTTGGTTATTCTGCCTCACAAAAATCGGAATAAAAAGTGATAAAAAATGGTCACGTGTCCGAAAATGTTACCAATAAAAACGTCAACTCGTCCCGCAAAAAACAAGACCTCACATGACTCTGTGGACCAAAATGTGGAAAAATTATAGGTCTCAAAATGTGGAGACGCAAAAACTTTTTTGCTATAAAAAGCGTCTTTTAGTCTGGTTTCACACTTGCGTTTTTATCTGCATGCGTTTTTTAAAAAAAACGCATGTGTGAAAAAAATGTATGTAAACGCGGTAAAACGCATGCGTTTTTATAGAAAAACACAAGAAAACAAGAAAAAAACAAAAAACCCTAACCCTACCCCTAACCTGAAATACGTGGCACTGAAATACGTGGCACTGAAATATACGTTTATATACGTATATACGTATATAAGTGCCACGATATTTCAGTGGCCACGTATATAAGTGCCACGTATTTAAGTGCCACGTCTTTAAGTGCCACGTCTTTAAGTGCCACGTATTTAAGTGCCACGTATTTAAGTGCCACGTATTTACGTGCCACGTATTTACGTGCCACGTATTTACGTGCCACGTATTTTTCAGTGCCTGAAATACGTGGCACTGAAATACGTGGCACTGAAATATCGTGGCACTTAAATACGTGGCACTTATATACGTGACACTTATATACGTGGCACTTATATACGTGGCACTTATATACGTGGCACTTATATACGTGGCACTTATATACGTGGCACTTATATACGTGGCACTTATATACGTGGCACTTACATACGTGGCACTTACATACGTGGCACTTACATACGTGGCACTTACATACGTGGCACTTATATACGTGGCACTTATATACGTGGCACTTATGACTGTCAGAAAATGTTCAGTAAACGGTTAGGGGTAGGGTTTCAGGTAGAATTGGGGAGTTTCCACTGTTCAGGCACATCAGGGGCTCTCCAAACGCGACATGGCGTCCAATCTCAATTCCAGCCAATTCTGCGTTGAAAAAGTAAAACAGTGCTCCTTCCCTTCCGAGCTCTCCCGTGCGTCCAAAAAGGGGTTTACCCCAACATATGGGGTATCAGCGTACTAGGGACAAATTGAACAACAACTTCTGGGGTCCAAGTTCTCTTGTTATCCTTGGGAAAATAAAAATTTGGGGGGCTAAAAATCATTTTTGTGGGAAAAAAAATATGTTTTATTTTCACGGCTCTGCGTTGTAAACTGTAGTGAAACACTTGGGGGTTCAAAGTTCTCACAACACATCTAGATAAGTTCCTTGGGAGGTCTAGTTTCCAATATGGGGTCACTTGTGGGGGGTTTGTACTATTTGGGTACATCAGGGGCTCTGCAAATGCAACGTGACGCCTGCAGACCAATCCATTTAAGTCTGCATTCCAAATGGCGCTCCTTCCCTTCCGAGCTCTGTCATGCGCCCAAACAGTGGTTCCCCCCCCACATAGGGGGTATCAGCGTACTCAGGACAAATTGGACAACAACTTTTAGGGTCCAATTTATCCTGATACCCTTGTGAAAATACAAAACTGGGGGCTAAAAAATCATTTTTGTGAAAAAAAAAATAATTTTTATTTTCACGGCTCTGCGTTATAAACTGTAATGAAACACTTGGGGGTTCAAAGTTCTCACAACACATCTAGATAAGTTCCTTGGGGGGTCTAGTTTCCAATATGGGGTCACTTGTGGGGGGTTTGTACTGTTTGGGTACATCAGGGGCTCTGCAAATGCAACGTGACGCCTGCAGACCAATCCATTTAAGTCTGCATTCCAAATGGCGCTCCTTCCCTTCCGAGCTCTGTCATGCGCCCAAACAGTGGTTCCCCCCCACATAGGGGGTATCAGCGTACTCAGGACAAATTGGACAACAACTTTTAGGGTCCAATTTATCCTGATACCCTTGTGAAAATACAAAACTGGGGGCTAAAAAATCATTTTTGTGAAAAAAAAAATAATTTTTATTTTCACGGCTCTGCGTTATAAACTGTAGTGAAACACTTGGGGGTTCAAAGTTCTCACAACACATCTAGATAAGTTCCTTGGGGGGTCTAGTTTCCAATATGGGGTCACTTGTGGGGGGTTTGTACTGTTTGGGTACATCAGGGGCTCTGCAAATGCAACGTGACGCCTGCAGACCAATCCATTTAAGTCTGCATTCCAAATGGCGCTCCTTCCCTTCCGAGCTCTGTCATGCGCCCAAACAGTGGTTCCCCCCCACATAGGGGGTATCAGCGTACTCAGGACAAATTGGACAACAACTTTTAGGGTCCAATTTATCCTGATACCCTTGTGAAAATACAAAACTGAGGGCTAAATTTCATTTTTGTGAAAAAAAAAAAAAAATTATTTTCACGGCTCTGCGTTATAAACTGTAGTGAAACACTTGGGGGTTCAAAGCTCTCAAAACACATCTAGATAAGTTCCTTAGGGGGTCTACTTTCCAAAATGGTGTCACTTGTGGGGGGGTTTAATGTTTAGGCACATCAGGGGCTCTCCAAACGCAACATGGCATCCCATCTTAATTCCAGTCAATTTTGCATTGAAAAGTAAAATAGCGCTTCTTCCCTTCTGAGCTCTGCTATGCGCCCAAACAATGGTTTACACCCACATATGGGGTATCGTCGTACTCAGGACAAATTGCACAACAACTTTTGTGGTCTAATTTCTTCTCTTACCCTTGGGGAAATAAAAAAATGGGGGTGAAAAGATCATTTTTGTGAAAAAATATGATTTTTTATTTTTACGGCTCTGCATTATAAACTTCTGTGAAGCACTTGTTGGGTCAAAGTGCTCACCACACATCTAGATAAGTTCCTTAGGGGGTCTACTTTCCAAAATGGTGTCACTTGTTAGGGGTTTCAATGTTTAGGCACATCAAGGGCTCTCTAAATGCAACATGGCGTCCCATCTCAATTCCAGTCAATTTTGCATTGAAAAGTCAAATGGCGCTCCTTCCCTTCCGAGCTCTGCCCTGCGCCCAAACAATGGTTTACACCCACATATGGGGTATCAGCGTACTCAGGACAAATTGCACAACAATTTTTGGGGTCCAATTTCTTCTCTCACCCTTGGGAAAATAAAAAATTGGGGGTGAAAAGATCATTTTTGTGAAAAAATATGATTTTTTATTTTTACGGCTCTGCATTATAAACTTCTGTAAAGCACTTGTTGGGTCAAAGTGCTCACCACACATCTAGATAAGTTCCTTAGGGGGTCTACTTTCCAAAATGGTGTCACTTGTTAGGGGTTTCAATGTTTAGGCACATCAGGGGCTCTCCAAATGCAACATGGCGTCCCATCTCAATTCCAGTCAATTTTGCATTGAAAAGTCAAATGGCGCTCCTTTGCTTCCAAGCTCTGCCATGTGCCCAAACTGTGGTTTACCCCCACATATGGGGTATCAGCGTACTCAGGACAAATTGTACAACAACTTTTGGGGTCTATTTTCTCCTGTTACCCTTGGTAAAATAAAACAAATTGGAGCTGAAATAAATTTTGTGTGAAAAAAAGTTAAATGTTCATTTTTATTTAAACATTCCAAAAATTCCTGTGAAACACCTGAAGGGTTAATAAACTTCTTGAAAGTGGTTTTGAGTACCTTGAGGGGTGCAGTTTTTAGAATGGTGTCACACTTGGGTATTTTCTATCATATAGACCCGTCAAAATGACTTCAAATGAGATGTGGTCCCTAAAAAAAAATGGTGTTGTAAAAATGAGAAATTGCTGGTCAACTTTTAACCCTTATAACTCCGTCACAAAAAAAAATTTTGGTTCCAAAATTGTGCTGATGTAAAGTAGACATGTGGGAAATGTTATTTATTAAGTATTTTGTGTGACATATGTCTGTGATTTAAGGGCATAAAAATTCAAAGTTGGAAAATTGCGAAATTTTCAAAATTTTCGCCAAATATTCGTTTTTTTCACAAATAAACGCAAGTTATATCGAAGAAATTTTACCACTAACATGAAGTACAATATGTCACGAGAAAACAATGTCAGAATCGCCAAGATCCGTTGAAGCGTTCCAGAGTTATAACCTCATAAAGGGACAGTGGTCAGAATTGTAAAAATTGGCCTGGTCATTAACGTGCAAACCACCCTCGGGGCTTAAGGGGTTAATTGGTTTAGTTGCTCCAAATGGGCTTTTACTCTGTGCTACCTAATGACTTCTGATAAGGAGATCCTTCAGTCATAGTAGCATTATGTTTTGTCATGATGTGTAATAAATGAAATATTTAGGAAATGCCGTTTTAGACAAAGTATTGTGGTTATTGTGATTTATGACCATATAATATAACATTATTCATTGTGAAAAGTGATATGCCTGACAATCCAAGGTAATGAAGTAGTGCCACCTATTGGAAGTAGCAATCTAAAAATTTAATATCGACCCTTTACCCAGCCTTGTCACCTGACTTAAAATAAAAGTCATATCAGAATCTCAATTTTCAGACATGTTTCTGGGTGCTGCCCCTCCTCAGTACAAAGCATGAGATCTGATTTGGCTGTATGAGAGGCCGCTGACAGGGGTGTAAAGGGTAATGTTTCTCCTTCGAATAGTGACATGTCTGACATGCCAGGATATGCATGCTTATAGGCCATACAATGCTCCTCTGAGAAATGTAATGTTCAAATTGCCTCATCAGAATGGAAGACTAGTTTTCTTCCTTTCTGGAATGGCAATTTGCGTACCATATAAAATAAAATAAATATTTTCACTAGAGGTTAGTTAATCTTGAAATTCACCAGCTTCACCAAACAGACTCAAAAAATTTGATTGCAGTGAATGTATTTGCTGAAATTGAAAGTACTCCAAAACCTGGAATTGCCCTAAAAAGATGTGTAACAGTATGATTTTTCTAAACTGTGTCCAATCCTTTTCAAACTTTTTAAAGTGAACACATCCTTAGTAATATTCCCAACATTAGTAGTGACACCTACATATATGGCTACGTGTAAGCAGGCTGTCAGTGGTAACAAACAGCCTGGTTAATAACTAGTCCAAAAATTATCCTTGTTTTGTGATCAGGCAGACCATTGTTAGGACTAGCGGAAAGCACCAAATAATTATAAGGATGGTATAAGGTGCGTTCACAGCCCAGGGTCCACCGTGCAGAGATGGAACCTGCTGCTGAGTGATGACGGACTATATGGTGGTATAATGAGGATACACACACAGGTTTGCTTCACCCGGTATGAAGGAAGCGAACCCTGTTGTGTCACAGCCAGGCCGCGGTATCGCATAAAGAGCGCAAGCAAAGAGTCACCGATCTCTGTCCCAAGACTCAGGGAAAGAGTTCCTCTAGACCTCTTGCGTTCGACACCGCTACTAGGGTGTCAGAGATTAATAGAACTAAAAATTTACAGCACAACAGTGCGTGCAGTGCCGGTCTGGCAGACGCCACTAACCACCTACACTTTGGCCAGGAAAGCGCTCTATTAGTGCAAGGCGCCACACTGGCAGTCACTGCTATCAGATGCTGTATCACGTGCTAGCTGTGCGGGATAGCACTGTCAGGCGCTATTCATCCATTGACAGGCATAGTTCCACACACACAATAATAAGTTTACATTAGTGCATGACTGTGCGGCCATGCAAACCTTTTATAGCGTAAGCTCTCCGGGACGTTCCTAGTGGTCCAATAGGATCTGCTACAGGACCTGAGCATGTGACCCCCGATCTCCAATGAGAGGTCGTCCCTTGGGCATGCTCAGAAGAAGAAAAGCAAGACTTAGTCCCAGGGACGCCAGCTCGCCGCTGATCAGTACTGGTTACAATGGCTGAGCCTGGAAGGACAGCAGAAACCAGCCGCACAGTATCAGCTTGAGCCAGATGCTGGGACCGACGTCTCTGCTGAGCAGGCTCCACTGCGGCTGGAGGAGAATGGGAGACCGCAGCGGAGATGGTTCGAGATTCGCCCTGTGCAGAGGAAGGAACTTGACACCTAACGACCATTCTCTTAATGTCCAAGACAGTGACTGGAATTCCCTGCTTTCCATCTGAAAGAGGAATTCACCTTGCGGGACACACCAAACATGGTTGAACCATGGATTTTATAGATGATGCACTGCAGAATGAGCTGTCAATCATAGTGCCGAGGCATTAATACAGCCATTGCTCACAGTACAGTGAGAGGTGACCAGAGGCGTAGTTACTAACTACTACTAGTTTAGGGGTTCAGATCAGGGTGAGGCGAAACACCTGAGAGGTCCCATAACCCTGATTACAACTATGGAGGCACACTGATATTACCAACATATGGTGACATATAGTGGCAGGTACCACTCCTAAGAAGAAAAAGTAGATAGGAGGATATAACAATGTCTAACAGAAAAAAACAAATAAAAAAATTCTTTATTAATAATGGTTAACAGAGAACCAAAAATGGTGTCTCAAACTATCCGATGATATTTTTGTTTCTCTCATTTATATATATATATATATACACTCACCGGCCACTTTATTAGGTACACCATGCTAGTAACGGGTTGGACCCCCTTTTGCCTTCAGAACTGCCTCAATTCTTCGTGGCATAGATTCAACAAGGTGCTGGAAGCATTCCTCAGAGATTTTGGTCCATATTGACATGATGGCATCACACAGTTGCCGCAGATTTGTCGGCTGCACATCCCAAAGATGCTCCATACAAGGCAGGATGGATCCATGCTTTCATGTTGTTTACGCCAAATTCTGACCCTACCATCCGAATGTCGCAGCAGAAATCGAGACTCATCAGACCAAACAACGTTTTTCCAATCTTCTACTGTCCAATTTCGATGAGCTTGTACAAATTGTAGCCTCAGTTTCCTGTTCTTAGCTGAAAGGAGTGGTACCCGGTGTGGTCTTCTGCTGCTGTAGCCCATCTGCCTCAAAGTTCGACGCACTGTGCGTTCAGAGATGCTCTTAGGCCTACCTTGGTTGTAACGGGTGGCGATTTGAGTCACTGTTGCCTTTCTATCAGCTCGAACCAGTCTGCCCATTCTCCTCTGACCTCTGGCATCAACAAGGCATTTCCGCCCACAGAACTGCCGCTCACTGGATTTTTTTTCTTTTTCGGACCATTCTCTGTAAACCCTAGAGATGGTTGTGCGTGAAAATCCCAGTAGATCAGCAGTTTCTGAAATACTCAGACCAGCCCTTCTGGCATCAACAACCATGCCACGTTCAAAGGCACTCAAATCACCTTTCTTCCCCATACTGATGCTCGGTTTGAACTGCAGGAGATTGTCTTGACCATGTCTACATGCCTAAATGCACTGAGTTGCCGCCATGTGATTGGCTGATTAGAAATTAAGTGTTAACAAGAAGTTGGACAGGTGTACCTAATAAAGTGGCCGGTGAGTGTATATATATATATATATATATATATATATATATATATACACACACACTAGATGGTGGCCCGATTCTAATGCATCGGGTATTCTAGAATATGTATGCGTAATGTATAGCCCAGCCCACATAGTATATTGCGCAGCCCAAGCAGTACATTGCACAGCCCACGCAGTACATTGCGCAGCCCGCGCAGTACATTGCGCAGACCACGCAGTAAATTGCGCAGTCCACGCAGTACATTGCGCAGCCAACGCAGTACATTGCACAGCCAACGCAGTACTTTGCGCAGCCACGTAAAACATTCCGCAGCCCACGTAGTACATTGCGCAGCTCACGTTGTACATTGCGCAGCCCACGTTGTACATTGCGCAGCCCACGTAGTACATTGCGTTGCCCACGTTTTACATTGTGCAGCCCACGTACTACATTGCGCAGCCCCTGTAGTACATTGCACAGCCCACGTAGTACATTGCGCAGCCCACGTAGTATATTGCGCAGCCCACATTGTATATTGCGCAGCCCACGTTGTATATTGCGCAGCCCACGTTGTATATTGCACAGCCCACGTAGTATATTGTGCAGCCCACGTTGTACATTGTGCAGCCCACATTGTACATTGTGCAGCCCACGTTGTAAATTTTGAAGCCCATGTTGTACATTGCGCAGCCCACACTGTATATTGCGCAGCCCACATAGTATATTGTGCAGCCCACATAGTATATTGCGCAGCCCACGTTGTATATTGCGCAGCCCACATAGTATATTGCGTTGTATACTGTGCAGCCCACGTTGTATATTGTGCAGCCCACGTAGTATATTGCGCAGTCCACGTAGTATATTGCGCAGCCCATGTTGTATATTGCACAGCCCACGTAGTATATTGCGCAGCCCACGTTGTACATTGCGCAGCCCACATTGTACATTGCGCAGCCCACGTTGTATATTGCGCAGCCCACATAGTATATTGCGCAGCCCATGTTGTACATTACGCAGCCCGCGTAGTATATTGCACAGTCCATGTAGTATATTGCGCAGCCCACGTTGTACATTGCGCAGCCCACATTGTACATTTTGAAGCCCACGTTGTACATTGCGCAGCCCACATTGTATATTGCGCAGCCCACATAGTATATTGCGCAGCCCACGTTGTATATTGCGCAGCCCACATAGTATATTGCATTGTATACTGCACAGCCCACGTTGTATATTGTGCAGCCCACGTAGGATATTGTGCAGACCACGCAGTGAATTGTGCAGCCCACACAGTACATTGCGCAGCCAACGCAGTACATTGCGCAGCCAACGCAGTACTTTGTGCAGCCACGTAAAACATTCTGCAGCCCACGTAGTACATTGCGCAGCTCACGTTGTACATTGTGCAGCCCACGTTGTACATTGCGCAGCCCACGTAGTACATTGCATTGCCCACGTTGTACATTGTGCAGCCCACGTACTACATTGCGCAGCCCATGTAGTACATTGCACAGCCCACGTAGTACATTGCGCAGCCCACGTAGTATATTGCGCAGCCCACATTGTATATTGCGCAGCCCACGTTGTATATTGCGCAGCCCACGTTGTATATTGCACAGCCCACGTAGTATATTGTACAGCCCACGTTGTACATTGTGCAGCCCACGTTGTACATTGTGCAGCCCACGTTGTACATTTTGAAGCCCATGTTGTACATTGCGCAGCCCACACTGTATATTGCGCAGCCCACATAGCATATTGCGCAACCCACGTTGTATATTGCGCAGCCCACATAGTATATTGCATTGTATACTGCGCAGCCCACGTTGTATATTGCGCAGCCCACGTAGTATATTGCGCAGTCCACGTAGTATATTGCGCAGCCCACGTTGTATATTGCACAGCCCACGTAGTATATTGCGCAGCCCACGTTGTACATTGCGCAGCCCACGTTGTACATTGCGCAGCCCACGTTGTATATTGCGCAGCCCACGTAGTATATTGCGCAGCCCATGTTGTACATTACGCAGCCCGCATAGTATATTGCACAGTCCACGTAGTATATTGCGCAGCCCACGTTGTACATTGTGCAGCCCACATTGTACATTGCGCAGCCCACGTTGTATATTGCACAGCCCACATAGTATATTGCGCAGCCCACGTTGTATATTGCGCAGCCCACGTAGTATATTGCGCAGCCCACGTTGTACATTGCGCAGCCCACATTGTACATTGCGCAGCCCACGTTGTATATTGCGCAGCCCACGTAGTATATTGCGCAGCCCATGTTGTACATTACACAGCCCGCGTAGTATATTGCACAGTCCATGTAGTATATTGCGCAGCCCACGTTGTACATTGCGCAGCCCACATTGTACATTTCGAAGCCCACGTTGTACATTGCGCAGCCCACATTGTATATTGCGCAGCCCACATAGTATATTGCGCAGCCCGCGTTGTATATTGCGCAGCCCACATAGTATATTGCATTGTATACTGCACAGCCCACGTTGTATATTGCGCAGCCCACGTAGTATATTGTGCAGTCCACGTAGTATATTGCGCAGCCCACGTAGTATATTGCGCAGCCCACGTAGTATATTGCGCAGCCCACGTTGTATATTGCGCAGCCCACATAGTATATTGCATTGTATACTGCACAGCCCACGTTGTATATTGTGCAGCCCACGTAGGATATTGTGCAGACCACGCAGTGAATTGTGCAGCCCACACAGTACATTGCGCAGCCAACGCAGTACATTGCGCAGCCAACGCAGTACTTTGTGCAGCCACGTAAAACATTCTGCAGCCCACGTAGTACATTGCGCAGCTCACGTTGTACATTGTGCAGCCCACGTTGTACATTGCGCAGCCCACGTAGTACATTGCATTGCCCACGTTGTACATTGTGCAGCCCACGTACTACATTGCGCAGCCCATGTAGTACATTGCACAGCCCACGTAGTACATTGCGCAGCCCACGTAGTATATTGCGCAGCCCACATTGTATATTGCGCAGCCCACGTTGTATATTGCGCAGCCCACGTTGTATATTGCACAGCCCACGTAGTATATTGTACAGCCCACGTTGTACATTGTGCAGCCCACGTTGTACATTGTGCAGCCCACGTTGTACATTTTGAAGCCCATGTTGTACATTGCGCAGCCCACACTGTATATTGCGCAGCCCACATAGTATATTGCGCAACCCACGTTGTATATTGCGCAGCCCACATAGTATATTGCATTGTATACTGCGCAGCCCACGTTGTATATTGCGCAGCCCACGTAGTATATTGCGCAGTCCACGTAGTATATTGCGCAGCCCACGTTGTATATTGCACAGCCCACGTAGTATATTGCGCAGCCCACGTTGTACATTGCGCAGCCCACGTTGTACATTGCGCAGCCCACGTTGTATATTGCGCAGCCCACGTAGTATATTGCGCAGCCCATGTTGTACATTACGCAGCCCGCATAGTATATTGCACAGTCCACGTAGTATATTGCGCAGCCCACGTTGTACATTGTGCAGCCCACATTGTACATTGCGCAGCCCACGTTGTATATTGCACAGCCCACATAGTATATTGCGCAGCCCACGTTGTATATTGCGCAGCCCACGTAGTATATTGCGCAGCCCACGTTGTACATTGCGCAGCCCACATTGTACATTGCGCAGCCCACGTTGTATATTGCGCAGCCCACGTAGTATATTGCGCAGCCCATGTTGTACATTACGCAGCCCGCGTAGTATATTGCACAGTCCATGTAGTATATTGCGCAGCCCACGTTGTACATTGCGCAGCCCACATTGTACATTTCGAAGCCCACGTTGTACATTGCGCAGCCCACATTGTATATTGCGCAGCCCACATAGTATATTGCGCAGCCCGCGTTGTATATTGCGCAGCCCACATAGTATATTGCATTGTATACTGCACAGCCCACGTTGTATATTGCGCAGCCCACGTTGTACATTGTGCAGCCCACGTTGTACATTGCGCAGCCCACGTTGTATATTGCACAGCCCACATAGTATATTGCGCAGCCCACGTTATATATTGCGCAGCCCACGTATATAGCAATGTGGGCATGATATCCCTGTTTAAAAAAAAAAGAATTGAAATAAAAATAGTTATATACTTCCGTTAGAGCCTGGATCCAGAAAGCGGTTACCGATGCTTGGGATCCACCGAAGCTCCGCTGAGCCGCTCGCGCCGGCCGCCATCTTCCTTTCCCAGGATGCGTTGCAAAATTACCCAGATGACAGCGGTCTCGCGAGACCGCTAAGTCTTCTGGGTAATTTCACAATACATCGCCGGGAGCGGAAGATGGCGGCCGGCGCCAGCGGCTCGGCGGACTACGGAGGGTGAGTATAGCAGGTTTTTTGTTTTTTTATTATTTTTAACATTACATTTTTTTACTATTGATGCCACATAGGCTGCATCAATAGTAAAAAATTGGGGACACACAGGGTTAATAGCAGCGGTTACGTAGTGCGTTACCCGCGGCATAACGCGGTCCGTGCGGTCACCGTGCAGTGAGCGGTGACCGGACAGTGTATGCGGGTGCCGGGCAGTGAGTGCGGGGAATGAGGAGCAGCCATTTTCTTCCGGACTGTGCGCGTCGCTGATTGGTCGTGGGCGTTTTGCCACGACCAATCAGCTACTTGGATTCCATGACAGACAGAGGCCGCGACCAATGAATATCCATGACAGAAGGACAGACAGACGGAAGTGACCCTTAGACAAGTATATAGTAGATATATATATATATATATATTATACTGCATACATATATATATATATATATATATATATATATACTATATATATATATATATATATATATATATATATATATATATATATATATTTATATATTCATTTATTTATTAATTACTAATAAAGAAAAATTTAAACTTAGTTTTTTTTTCTATGTTAGATAAAAGACTTGGAGAGCAGGAGGCCAGCGCCAAAGAGGACACAGGAAAACTGAAGAGAAAACACACAGAGGCAGGCCAGTAGCAGGTAGTGGTGCACAGTGAAACAAGCAGAATAAAGACTAAGGCATGTGTCTTAGTGGACCTTATGTAGGCCTAGGCAGATAACATGTGACTATGCTGTGCCACTTGTTAAATCTAATGTGGAGCACAGTAGAGGGCAGCGGTCATAGGGGAAGGTGATGAAACCCTGCTAAGGAGAGGCAGATGTGTAACAATCATCTGTCGTGATGGGATGGGTTTTACGCTCTTTGGATCAAAATAGCATCAACTAAGTACCCTATGTTATTTACATGTATTATAATTATTTATGTAATTACTTACTGCAGGGTATATCCTTATATTGTTTTTGCAACCATAGTTGATATCATCCTGAAATATTCAAGAGCAGTCAAAATTGAGCTCACCCCACAATCAACTGATTGAAAATCCTAGCATGAGAACTGAGTTGGCTAGGTGAGAGGCTCTGGACTGGGGTCTAAGGGGTATCGTTTCTCCTTATGGAGAGTGACATACCATCTCTGGCTTGTCAAGGTAAGGAGGCTTATTTGCCGTACAATGCTCCTCTGGGAATTTAAATATGCAAATTGCCTCTTCTGAGAAAAAGAGGACTTAACTCTATAGCGCCACCTGTTGGAAGTAGCGATCCTACAAGTCACAATCAACCCTCTAACGAGTCGTGCAATATGACTTAGGATAAACTTGTAAAGTTGTAGGATCGCTACTTCCAACAGGTGGCGCTATAGAGTTAAGGCCTCTTTTTCTCAGAAGAGGCAATTTGCATATTTAAATTCCCAGAGGAGCATTGAACGGCAAATAAGCCTCCTTACCTTGACAAGCCAGAGATGGTATGTCCCTCTCCAAAAGGAGAAACGATACCCCTTAGACCCTATTTTCTACTGGTTATTATTGGAACTGTAATCACACTTTCAAACAAGTGAATGATAAGTGAACAAGAATAAGAATAGTGGTACTGCCACTACAAAATGTGTGTAGTTATGCCATTACCGCTGTGCTGCAGCATTTCAATTAGTTGATTATTTAGTCTAGAAAAAAGACGACTGAGGGGCGATCTAATAACCATGTATAAGTATATAAGGGGACAATACAAATATCTCTCCGAGGATCTGTTTATACCAAGGAAATTTGACGGTCACAAGGGGACATTCTCTGCGTCTGGAGGAGAGAAGGTTTTTCCACCAACATAGAAGAGGATTCTTTACTGTTAGGGCAGTGAGAATCTGGAATTCCTTGCCTGAGGAGGTGGTGATGGTGAACTCAGCCGAGGGGTTCAAGAGAGGCCTGGATGTCTTCCTGGAGCAGAACAATATTGTATCTTACAGTTATTAGGTTCTTTAGAAGGACAGATCTGGAGACTTATTCTGACAGAATATAGGCTGAACTGGATGGACAATAGTTGCTAATAGGGTTGAGCGAAACGGGTCGATCATTTTCAAAAGTCGCCGACTTTTGGCTAAGTCGGCGTCTCATGAAACCCGATCCGACCCCTGTGCTTGTCGGCCATGCGGTACGCGACTTTCGCGCCAAAGTCGCGTTTCAATGACGCGAAAAGCGCCATTTCTCAGCCAATGAAGGTGAACGCAGAGTGTGGGCAGCGTGATGACATAGATCCTGGTCCCCACCATCTTAGAGAAGGGCATTGCAGTGATTGGCTTGCTGTCTGCGGCGTCACAGGGGCTATAAAGGGGCGTTCCCGCCGACCGCCATCTTACTGCTGCTGATCTGAGCTTAGGGACAGGTTGCTGCCGCTTCGTCAGAAGCAGGGAGAGCGTTAGGCAGGGTCCACTAACCACCAAACCGCTTGTGCTGCAGCGATTTCCACTGTCCAACACCACCTTCGGTGTGCAGGGACTGTGGAAGCTATTTTTTATTTTTTTTTCCCCTCAGCGCTGTAGCTCATTGGGCTGCCCTAGAAGGCTCCGTGATAGCTGTATTGCTGTGTGTACGCCACTGTGGAAACCAACTGCTTTTTTCAAAGCACATATCCTCTTGTTCCTTCCTTTCTGCACAGCTATCTTTTTTGTTTGTCCACACTTTTTATTTAATTTGTGCATCAGTCCACTCCTATTGCTGCCTGCCATACCTGGCTTACATTACTGCAGGGAGATAGTAATTGTAGGACAGTCCCTGTTTTTTTTTTGTTTTTTTTGTGGGAGATTAAGATTGGCATTTCTGCTACAGTGCCATCCCTGTGTGTGCCATCTCTCACTGAGTGGGCCATAGAAAGCCTATTTATTTTTTCCGTGATTTGTGTTCTAAATTCTACCTCAACACAAAAACACTACATCAATCAGTGGGAGAAAAATATTGGCCTCAGTCAGGGCTTGTGTGCCACTGCTGTGTGTGCTATCTCTCATTCAGTGGGCTATAGCAAGCCTATTTTTTTTTTTTTTTTTTTTTTAATATTACTTGGTTTCTAAAGTCTCCCTGAAAAAAAAAAAAAAACCTAAAAAAAAAAAACAGTGGGAGAGTAATATTGCCCTTTCAGCTTGTGTGCCAGTCTTGACTCCTGGGTGTGCCACCTCTCTCCCTCTCATTCAGTGGGCCATAGAAAGCCTATTTATTTATTTTTTTAAATATTATTGGGTTTCTAAAGTCTCCCTTAAAAAACAAAAAATACATAAAAAAACAGTGGGAGAGTAATATTGCCCTTTCAGCTTGTGTGCCAGGCTTGACTCCTGGGTGTGCCACCTCTCTCCCTCTCATTCAGTGGGCCATAGAAAGCCTATTTATTTTTTTTTTTAAATATTATTGGGTTTCTAAAGTCTCCCTTAAAAAACAAAAAATACATAAAAAAACAGTGGGAGAGTAATATTGCCCTTTCAGCTTGTGTGCCAGTCTTGACTCCTGGGTGTGCCACCTCTCTCCCTCTCATTCAGTGGGCCATAGAAAGCCTATTTATTTTTTTTTTTAAATATTATTGGGTTTCTAAAGTCTCCCTTAAAAAACAAAAAATACATAAAAAAACAGTGGGAGAGTAATATTGCCCTTTCAGCTTGTGTGCCAGGCTTGACTCCTGGGTGTGCCACCTCTCTCCCTCTCATTCAGTGGGCCATAGAAAGCCTATTTATTTTTTTTTTAAAATATTATTGGGTTTCTAAAGTCTCCCTTAAAAAACAAAAAATACATAAAAAAACAGTGGGAGAGTAATATTGCCCTTTCAGCTTGTGTGCCAGGCTTGACTCCTGGGTGTGCCACCTCTCTCCCTCTCATTCAGTGGGCCATAGAAAGCCTATTTATTTTTTTTTTAAATATTATTGGGTTTCTAAAGTCTCCCTTAAAAAACAAAAAATACATAAAAAAACAGTGGGAGAGTAATATTGCCCTTTCAGCTTGTGTGCCAGGCTTGACTCCTGGGTGTGCCACCTCTCTCCCTCTCATTCAGTGGGCCATAGAAAGCCTATTTATTTTTTTTTTTTAAATATTATTGGGTTTCTAAAGTCTCCCTTAAAAAACAAAAAATACATAAAAAAACAGTGGGAGAGTAATATTGCCCTTTCAGCTTGTGTGCCAGTCTTGACTCCTGGGTGTGCCACCTCTCTCCCTCTCATTCAGTGGGCCATAGAAAGCCTATTTATTTTTTTTTTTAAATATTATTGGGTTTCTAAAGTCTCCCTTAAAAAACAAAAAATACATAAAAAAACAGTGGGAGAGTAATATTGCCCTTTCAGCTTGTGTGCCAGTCTTGACTCCTGGGTGTGCCACCTCTCTCTCATTCAGTGGGCCATAGAAAGCATTTTTTTTTTCCTTGATTTGTGTTCTAAAATCTACCTCAACACAAAAACACTACATCAATCAGTGGGAGAAAAATATTGGCCTCAGTCAGGGCTTGTGTGCCACTGCTGTGTGTGCTATCTCTCATTCAGTGGGCTATAGAAAGCCTATTTATTTATTTATTTTTTTTCTTATTATTTGGTTTCTAAAGTCTCCCTGAAAAAAAAAAAAAAAACATAAAAAAACAGTGGGAGAGTAATATTGCCCTTTCAGCTTGTGTGCCAGTCTTGACTCCTGGGTGTGCCACCTCTCTCTCTCATTCAGTGGGCTATAGAAAGCCTATTTTTTTTTTTTTTTTTTTTTTTTTTATATTATTTGGTTTCTAAAGTCTCCCTGAAATAAAAAAAAAACTTAAAAAAACAGTGGGAGAGTAATATTGCCCTTTCAGCTTGTGCGCCAGTCTTGACTCCTGGGTGTGCCACCTCTCTCTCTCTAATTGTGGGCCATAGAAAGCCTTTTTTTTTTTTTTTTTTTAATATTATTTGGTTTCTAAAGTCTCCCTGAGAAAAAATAAAAAATAAATTAGGTGGGAGATTAATATTGACATTAGTGCTTGAGTGACAGTCCTGCGTGTGTGTCATCTCTGTGATTTTGTGCCACAGAAAACAGAGTGTGTAACATTGTGCCTGATTTTCCTTGTGGTCTCACCAACCTGTTAAGGGATATTGAAATCATACTGAAGTTATAGCTCACCGTGTAAGTTGTTTGACAGCAACAAATAAAGTTACTTTGGTTAAGATTTTAAAACAATGAGGAAGTCTGGTGCAAGAGGTCGTCGTGGGCGTTCATTGTCAGCTGGTAATGATGGTAGTGGTAGTGGAGCATCAGGTGGTCGTGGGGATAAAAATATTCCACCTAAGTCTGGAGCTGTGGAGCCAGTTTCGTCGTCAGGCTACACAAGGCCTCGAACGCTCTCTTTTCTGGGAGTAGGAAAACCGCTTTTAAAGGCGGAGCAGCAACAGCAAGTTTTGGCTTACATTGCAGACTCAGCCTCTAGCTCTTTTGCCTCCTCTTCCGAAACTGGTAAATGTAAAAGCAGCGCGTCGCTTGTGGATGTTCACGGTCAGGGACAAGTCGCTTCCTTGTCCTCCTCAGCAAAAACTACAACAAGAGAGAAGGATGCAGCAGGCGACACAACGGGTCACTCCATGGAGCTCTTTACACATACCGTCCCTGGCTTAGAAAGTGAAACATTTAACAGGCCATGCCCATTACAAGTATATTCTGACATGGAGTGCACTGATGCACAGCCACAGCCAGAGTACTATGCTGCTCCTTTGACTCAGACCACCACATTGCCCTCTCAGGGTACAGATCCACAATCAGACCCTGATGAGACTATGTTGCCCCGCCACGAACGCTATACCACCGACCGACACAGTGACACAGACGAAGCTGCACACGAGCTCGAAGAGGAGGTAATAGATGACCCAGTTATTGACCCCGATTGGCAGCCATTGGGGGAACAGGGTGCAGGCGGCAGTAGTTCAGAAGCGGAGGTGGAGGAGGGGCCGCAGCAGGCATCAACATCGCAACAGGTTCCATCTGCCGGGCCCGTATCTGGCCCAAAATGCGTGTCAAAGCCAAAACCTGTTGGAGCACAGCGTTGCCATCCGGTTAAAGCTCAGTCTGCAATCCCTGAAAAGGGATCCGAGTCTAGGAAGAGTGCAGTCTGGCATTTTTTTAAACAACATCCAACTGATCAGCGCAAAGTCATCTGTCAAAAATGTTCAACTAGCTTAAGCAGAGGTCAGAATCTGAAAAGTCTAAATACTAGTTGCATGCATAGACACTTAACCACCATGCATTTTCAAGCCTGGACTAACTACCAAACGTCCCTCAAGGTTGTAGCACCCTCGGCCAATGAAGCTAGTCAGCAACGCAACATCCCTTCCGTCACTGTAAGGCCACCATTTTCCGCACCACCGGCAGTATCTGTGCAGGTTTCTTTGCCAGCCAAAAGCAGTCAGGGTCAGGGAATCACCAGTTTTGTAGGAGGAAATATTGCATCTAGGGCACCGGCGGAAACAATACCGTCTCCAACCGTCTCTCAGTCTGCCATGTACACCGGCACACCCGAAAGTTCCACGATCTCCAGCTCTCCAGTCCAGCTCACCCTACATGAGACTCTGGTTAGAAAAAGGAAGTACTTATCCTCGCATCCGCGTACACAGTGTTTTAACGCCCACATAGCTAGACTAATCTCGTTAGAGATGATGCCCTACCGGTTAGTTGAAAGCGAAGCTTTCAAAGCCCTGATGGAGTACGCTGAACCACGATACGAGCTACCCAGTCGACACTTTTTTTCCAGAAAAGCCATCCCAGCCCTGCACCAGCATGTTAAACAGCGCATCGTCCATGCACTCAGGCAATCTGTGAGTACAAAGGTGCACCTGACTACAGATGCATGGACCAGTAGGCATGGCCAGGGACGTTATGTGTCCATCACGGCACACTGGGTGAATGTGGTGGATGCAGGGTCCACAGGCGACATCAATTTAGGGACAGTTGTGCCTAGCCCACGGTCTAGGAAACAGTTGGCTGTAGGCG
This sequence comes from Ranitomeya variabilis, assembly GCF_051348905.1. Lineage (NCBI taxonomy): Eukaryota > Metazoa > Chordata > Amphibia > Anura > Dendrobatidae > Ranitomeya > Ranitomeya variabilis. The sequence continues at coordinate 487,464,041 of NC_135233.1, read as the reverse complement.
TTCGCACCCCCTCCTCCTCCTCCTCCTCGTCCTCCTGCAGAAGCTACAGCTCTTCCACAGAACGCAGTCTGCCAACCACTCCATCGGCAGATGACACTGTTGCACACCAGTTGTCCCATTATGGGCCAGCTACTGCCAAGCGTCAGCAGGCTGTATTGGCTATGAAGTGCTTGGGCGACAACAGACACACCGCGGAAGTTCTGTCCGAGTTCTTGCAACAAGAAACACAGTCGTGGCTGGGCACAGTAGATCTTGAGGCAGGCAAGGTAGTGAGTGATAACGGAAGGAATTTCATGGCTGCCATCTCCCTTTCCCAACTGAAACACATTCCTTGCCTGGCTCACACCTTAAACCTGGTGGTGCAGTGCTTATTGAAAACTTATCCTGGGTTCTCCGACCTGCTCCTCAAAGTGCGTGCACTTTGCTCACATATCCGACGTTCGCCTGTACACGCCAGCCGTATGCAGACCTATCAGCGGTCTTTGAACCTTCCCCAGCATCGCCTAATCATAGACGTTGCAACAAGGTGGAACTCAACACTGCACATGCTTCAGAGACTGTGCGAACAGAGGCGTGCTGTTATTTATTTGTGGGAGGATACACGGGCAGGCAGTAGGATGGCAGACATGGAGTTGTCAGGTGTGCAGTGGTCTAAGATACAAGACATGTGTCAAGTCCTTCAGTGTTTTGAGGAATGCACACGGCTGGTTAGTGCAGACAACGCCGTAATAAGCATGAGCATCCCCCTAATGCGTCTGCTGATGCAAAGTTTGACGCACATAAAGGAGCAGGCGTCTGCACCAGAGGAAGAGGAAAGCCTTGATGACAGTCAGCCATTGTCTGGTCAGGGCAGTGTACAGGACGAGGTAGCGGGCGAAGAGGAGGTGGAGGACGAGGAGGATGATGGGGATGAGTATATTTTTAATGCCGAACCTTTCCCGGGGGCACAGGAAATTGGTTGCGTGTCACGGCCGGGTTCTGGTTTTTTGAGGGACACAAGTGACGTAGATTTGCCTGCAACTGCCCCTCAACCAATCACAACCGGAGATTTTACAACTGGAACTTTGGCCCACATGGCGGATTATGCCTTACGTATCCTAAAAAGGGACACACGCATTACGAAAATGATGAACGATGACGATTACTGGTTGGCCTGCCTCCTTGATCCACGCTATAAAGGCAAATTGCAAAATATTATGCCACATGAGAACTTGGAACTAATATTAGCAACCAAACAATCAACTCTTGTTGACCGTTTGCTTCAGGCATTCCCAGCACACAGCGCACGTGATCGTTCTCACACGAGCTCCAGGGGGCAGCAGACTAGGAGTGTTAGGGGTGCACACATCAGAAGTGGCGTTGGACAGAGGGGTTTTCTGACCAGGTTGTGGAGTGATTTTGCTATGACCGCAGACAGGACAGGTACTGCTGCATCAATTGAAAGTGACAGGAGACAACATTTGTCCAGTATGGTTACTAACTATTTTTCATCCCTTATCGATGTTCTCCCTCAACCGTCATTCCCATTTGATTACTGGGCCTCCAAATTAGACACCTGGCCAGAATTGGCAGAATATGCATTGCAGGAGCTTGCTTGCCCGGCAGCAAGTGTCCTATCAGAAAGAGTATTCAGTGCTGCAGGTTCAATATTAACCGAAAAAAGGACTCGTCTGGCTACCCAAAATGTTGACGATCTAACATTCATTAAAATGAACCACAACTGGATTTCGAAATCTTTTGCCCCACCTTGCCCGGCCGACACCTAGCTTTCCTATGAAAGGCTCTTGCCTGTGAATTACTTTTCTAATGTCTAATTTGCTGCAGCTGATTGTACAGCATACGACATGTTTACACCTCCCTAAATGGCCAAACTCCCCACACGGGGCCGTGGTATCGCGACTTGGCGCAAGCACCCGTGAGACTGCTGTTTGTCTGAAGAGGTGGGTGTGCTCGCTTTTGGTTGACGGCATTGCTACTGGGTCCCTCATAGTACAATGTAGTGTCTCTGGCGGTGGTGGTGCACACCCAACGTCAGACACACCGTTGTAACATGAGGGGCCCTGGGGCGGTCCCGCCGGCCTCTAGAGAGTTCCCCCCTACCCCAGCTCAAAATGTGCTCTACCACATGCAAAATTATGTCGCACAGCTCCACCAATCTTTAGTCTATTCGCTGACATCATTCAATGTCTGGCACTGACAATACAAATTTGTAGACATCTACGATGCAACTTAAAGTAGTCTGTGTCTGTGTCCTATATTGGCACCATTAAATAGTTACTGCCAAATTACTATGTCAGAAACTCAGCAGATGAGCCCACCCCTGTACCTAAGTATGCCACCTTTTTTTTTGTTTTGGTTGTTTTGCGAGACATTAACATCTATTTATATTTTGGGAGTACTGGGACAGACACTCCTTGCACTACTCCTCCACTCACCACCAAGCTGCCCGTGTATCCATGTAACCGCTGTAAAACTGCCATGAGCCTATTGTTTGTTATTTTAGGCCTTTGAAGCCTGTCTGCGGTCCCTCCTTCCACTAGTCCTCCACTGACCAGACCACTGCTGCCCGTGTACCCCTGGAACCAATTATAAAGTGCCTACAGCCAGCCCATTTTCTTATGTTAGGCCTTTGAAGCCTGTCTGCGGTCCCTACTTTAAATACTCCTCCACTGACCACCAAGCTGCCTGCCCGTGTATCCATGTAACCGCTGTAAAACTGCCATGAGCCTATTGTTTGTTATTTTAGGCCTTTGAAGCCTGTCTGCGGTCCCTCCTTCCACTAGTCCTCCACTGACCAGACCACTGCTGCCCGTGTACCCCTGGAACCAATTATAAAGTGCCTACAGCCAGCCCATTTTTTTATGTTAGGCCTTTGAAGCCTGTCTGCGGTCCCTCCTTCCACTAGTCCTCCACTGGCCAGACCACTGCTGCCCGTGTACCCCTGGAACCAATTATAAAGTGCCTACAGCCAGCCCATTTTTTTATGTTAGGCCTTTGAAGCCTGTCTGCGGTCCCTCCTTCCACTAGTCCTCCACTGGCCAGACCACTGCTGCCCGTGTACCCCTGGAACCAATTATAAAGTGCCTACAGCCAGCCCATTTTCTTATGTTAGGCCTTTGAAGCCTGTCTGCGGTCCCTACTTTAAATACTCCTCCACTGACCACCAAGCTGCCTGCCCGTGTATCCATGTAACCGCTGTAAAACTGCCATGAGCCTATTGTTTGTTATTTTAGGCCTTTGAAGCCTGTCTGCGGTCCCTCCTTCCACTAGTCCTCCACTGACCAG